>NC_136429.1:278015492-278691206 GCF_052849685.1 Lactuca virosa | reverse complement strand
ATACTAATTATATATAAACTAATATCGAATGGACAGTTGAATATGTAAATCTGCCCTAAGCCCACAACCAAACAAGGAACAGGAAGTAAGGCGGAAATCACACATTCCACTGCCTAGCGGATATTATTTATATATAACTCTGATATATAAACTAAGGAACTATAGAATTAACAAATGAGGGTCCTTTAAGTTATACCATTTTGAAAGTAAATGTTGAACCTTTGGCAAATATGTTCCTAGTTCCACTTACTCTTTTGTAAAACATTGTTTTCAGTAATTAATCGTATTTGTTTTCAGCAAGTTAAATCATGAATTGTTTGCCTTTAAAATAATGAAGTTTATCTTAGAAAAATCCTATATTTTTCCATAAAACTGAATTGTAAACTATGAACTGAACTTTGAACTGAACTATGAACTGAACTGTGAACTGAACTATGAACTGAATTGTGAACTGAACTATGAACTGAACTGTGAACTAAACTGTGAACTGAACTATGAACTGAACTGTGAACTGAACTATGAACTGAACTGTGAACTGAACTGTGATCTAATATGAACCGAGACCGAAAAGTACAAGTATAATTACCATACTTAGTTTAATGATACCTAGCTTTATTTATAATTAAAACTAGCTGAAATTGTGTTTACCCTGAAAGCTCAATGTGACGATACTACCCTCCTATGATTACCTAGTACATACGAGTTGTATATAACCGAGATCGAACAGACAGTTTAATGGGTGAATCCTCCCTAGGCCCACAACCAAACAAGTAACAGGAAGTAAGGCAGAAATCACACATTCCACTGTCTACCAGACTTTAATTTTATCTAAACCTATTGTATATACTGAGTAATCATATAGTTAATATCCTTTTAGACTATTTAAGGAAAGTATATTACTACGTAAATATATCTTTGTTTTCTCCTTGTGAGTTCTTATAACCATACTTGATGAGCTAAGATGGCCTGAAACGACGTTCTTCAAGCGTCGGAATCGGTATGACGTTTGTCACCACAGGTCTGCCAACCTAGCTGTTACAAGCAGCTCTGGTGGGGGATTGTTAGTCTCGTATAGATCTATACACAAACTCACGCTCTCCCTCCAGGAGACTCTGGTTTTAAGTCAAGACTTTAATAGGTACTTAGATAAGTACATGAAGGCGTCTCACAAATTGCTTCAACAAATTTACTAGTAATAAAGCAGAAAAATCTTTTTTGTAATTAACAAATGGTTTTGTAAAAAGATCCTTTTGTTCCATAAACTATATCTATTATAGTTTATTATTTTATTTCCATATTTTAACCTGGACTTTGTAAAATAGTTCGCATGTTCCGTAAACTATACCTATTATAGTTTATAAGTTTATTTTTATGTTTTTAACCAATTTCACGATTTGATACATATTAACGGTAAGAAGACTTAATAAGTAAATTATATTTTTAAACACAAGATTTCTTGTGTTTTACTTGTATTCCCCCCCCCCCCCCCCCTAAAACATTGAAAAAGTTCGGAAAATATGGGGGTATGAACTCACCTTTTGTGAATTCTCGGTTGATGATACGGTGCAGCAGAGATAAATCCACAAGTTAGCACTTATGACAAAACTCGAATCCTAATTTAAATAAATATCAAAATTAAGTATAAATTAGACGTTATAATAATGCTTAAAGTTTTAAACAACACTTAATTATCGTAAGAAGACTTACAATAATACTTAGAATATCGTTTGTGTGTTTTTCGTGTTCTTCGTGTTCTTCATGAAAACTAGTGTTTTTATGTGTTTTTGGCCCAATATATGATGATTGGAAGGTGTTTGTGAACTGATTACAATATCAAGGAAGGATACTTGCACGATTCTAAGAAGATGTAAAGGATTTTCGCATGGAATTCATGCGGAAGAAGTCATTTCTCATGATCTTAAGGAGAGAGGAGGGAGTTTTCGGTTGAACTTTGAGAGAAAATGGGTAGTTTTCAGCCAAATGTGTAAGAAAGAGGGAAGAATTCGGACTTCTCATATATATACATGCGAGTTCTCGGTTGTAAACACACCCCGAGGCGAAGTTTGTGGTTGGGAACTCAAACCGAGGCTTCGGTTTTCGGCTGAGACCACCTTCCGAGAAGGTATGAGCTTTCCCCGAGGAGATAAGGCTTCTAGAAGAAGTCTTGTATGTTTGCGGTCCGAGTGGTTTGCGGCCATAATCCGTTTGCGGTCCGAACAGAAGGGTAGTCCGAGGGTTTTCGGTCTAGGCGAAAATTCTCGGATTTTGTGCATTTCACTTCTAATTTTTGTAACACTTTTACTAAAGGGTTTATGCATACTAATATTATTAATTTAACTTAATTAAATTAATAAAACAATAACTTTGACTTTTAACTGGTATGTTTGACTTTTTCAAGGTAGAAAATATCGGATCGTCACAATTCAAATGCTTGAAGACATGCTCCGAGCCTGTGTGATTGATTTTGGCAAGGCATGGGATACCCATTTGCCCTTAATTGAGTTCTCGTACAACAAAAACTATCACACAACCATTAAGGTTGCTCCTTTTGAAGCCTTGTATGGCCAGAAATGCAGATCACCTCTATGCTAGGTTGAGGTGGGAGACACTCATCTGGCAAGAGGGAAAATACCGAACAACACTTTTATAGGCCCCGAGATCATTTGGGAAACGACAGAGAAAATAGTTCAAATCAAGGCACGACTCCAAGCTTCGCGAGACCGACAAAAGTGCTATGCTGATAAACAGCGAAAGCCTCTCGAATTTCAAGTCGGAGATCGTGTGCTATTGAAGGTCTCTCCTTGGAAAGGGATTATCCGATTTGGAAAGAGGGGAAAACTAAATCCAAGATACATCGGACCGTTCGAGATCCTTGCCCGAAATGGTCATCTAGCTTACAAACTACAACTACCCTCAGAACTTTGCAACGTACATCCTATATTCCACATGTCCAAATTGAAAAAGTGCCTATCAAATGAAACCCTCGTTGTTCCCCTGTATGAGATCGAGGTGAACGAGAATCTCCTGTTCGTTGAAGAGCCGGTTGAAATCATGGACAGAGAAGTGAAGCGTACAAAACAAAGTCGCATTCCGATTGTGAAGGTTCGATGGAATGCTAAACACGGACCGGAATTCACATGGGAGCGCGAAGATCAAATGATGCAAAAGTACCCTCATCTTTTCTCTAGCTCTTAAGATCAAATTTCAAAATAATTTTGGGACGAAATTCCCTCTAACGGGGGGATGATGTTACAACTGGCATTTTGGGCTAGGAAATTATGTCCATGTGTAATCAACTCTTGTTGTATCTTGTAACTCCAAGTATGATGTTATACATGTTATTTATTCGAAAACGACAGTTCGAGTCAAAACTCACTTGTGCAAGCTCTAAACCTAATTCAATACGCTGCATTCACTCAACTTTGGGTTTGTAACCCTAACTTCCCGGTTCAAATCTCTTAATGGATAAAGATTCTTTTATTGGGCCTAATGGGCCAATAAACCCTCAATTTGATTCTTTTGGGCTAAGAAACCTTATTTGGGCCCTAGTTGGACCCACACTCATTAAGCAATAGTATTTTGGGCCATAAGACTCTCCATGGGCCTTATTGGGCCAAAAATCACCTAACTAATCACATTGGGCCGAAAACCCAATTTTTCTACTCTTTTGGGCCGAAAGCTTGTATGTGGACCTAATGCGCCGAAAATTTCAAGGAAGATGTAAGGATACTTGAAGTTAACAAAACTTGACTTGTATTCCCCTCAAAAGGATGAAAACATGAAAATAGTGGGGTATGAAGCTCACCTTGGACTTTTCGAGATGTAGAAGAAGCAGAAGAAGAAGAAACTTCGAGCCTAGCTTGTGTTCTTGGTGAGATTCTCGAAAGTGTGGTGTTTCTAAGAGTTTTAACACAGAACAAAGGGTGTAAACAAGAGTTTTAGCTTGAAAGATGTAAGGATACTTGAAGTTAACAAGAACACTTACCAAATTTATAAGCTTTTGGAGAAGATTCTTTAGAGAACACCCTCACAGACACGAAAATCCTTGGGAGAGAGAGTTGAGATGTTCTTGAGAGTGGAATTGAGTGAAAATGATTGTTGGTTAGGGTATGGGGGTGGGGTTCGGCCGATTAAGAGAGAGGAGGGGGGAAAAGAGAAGTTGACTTCTTCTAAAGGTGATGGGAAGTGCTTGATGCATGGAGGTTAAAGAACTTGGAGACATGTTAGACAAAGATGAGGTGGCATGCTCATTATCCAATCATATTTCCTTTTTTTGTTTTTACTAAACCAACGGACCCAAAAGAGGGTCTCGGTCCAAAAGGATTGCCCAAAAATAGTGGGCTTCGATTATGGCTTGACCCAATAGAGATTTTCGGCCCAAAAGGAGGGCCCAATAGAGGTTTTCGGCCTAACAAGGCCCACTGAAGTGTTTTCGGCTCAATGGAAGGCCCAATAGTGGTTTTCGGCCCAATATAAAGCCCAATAGGAGGTTTCGGCCCATTAGGGCTCAAAGAGAGGTTTTCGGCCCAAAAAGACCAATTGGAGAAGTTATCGGCCCAATAGGGCCCAATGAAGAAGTCTTGGTCCAATAAGGGTTTTGGACTTGCATGAGGTCGTTTCGACTTGAATTTCCATGTATGAATGTATGAACTTAATAGCTTTGCAGTTTGAATTTCACTAAGTGAAATGTTGTAAGGTTACATTGAGGAAATTGTCTTATACAATGATCAAAATCTTAACCCTAATTTTCTAGTTGTTACATCATCCCCCGTTAGAGGGAATTTCGTCCCGAAATTCGTTCCGAAGTAGCCTTTAAGAACTAGGGAAAAGATGGGGGTACTTTTGCATCATCTGATCTTCACGTTCCCAGGTGAATTCTTGTCCTCGCTTGGCGCTCCATCGGACCTTCATAATGGGAATGCAACTTTGTTTTGTTCATTTTACTTCTCTATCCATGATTTCAACTGGATCCTCAACGAAATGGATATTTTTATTTA
Organism: Lactuca virosa; assembly: GCF_052849685.1. Lineage (NCBI taxonomy): Eukaryota > Viridiplantae > Streptophyta > Magnoliopsida > Asterales > Asteraceae > Lactuca > Lactuca virosa. The sequence continues at coordinate 278,686,209 of NC_136429.1, read as the reverse complement.
CTTCAGTTTCGTCAAGCGGGACAATGAGGGTCTCGTCAGATAAGCATTTCTTTAAGTTTGACACATGAAAGATGGGGTGTACATTGCTGAGCTCTGGCGGTAACTGCAGCTTGTAAGCCACCGGACCAATCCTAGCAAGAATTTGGAATGGTCCGATGTATCTTGGATTCAATTTTCCCTGCCTTCCAAAGCGTATCATCCCTTTCCATGGTGAGACCTTAAGCAGTACGTGATCACAGACTTGGAATTCTAGGGGCTTCCGTCGCCTGTCAGCGTAGCTCTTCTGCCGGTCTCGTGATGCATGGAGTCGTTCCCTGATCTGAACGATCTTCTCAGTTGTTTCCCGGATAATCTTGGGCCCAGTGAGAGTGTTGTTTGGTACCTCCACTTTTGCCAATTGTGTGTCTCCTACTTCTGCCCAACAGAGATGCGATCGGCATTTTCGTCCATAAAGGGCCTCAAAGGGAGCTAACTTGATGCTTGTGTGATAGCTATTGTTGTATGAGAATTCGATTAGGGGCAAGTGGGTATCCCATGCTTTCCCGAAGTCTATCACACAGGCTCGGATCATATCTTCCAAGGTTTAGATGGTCCTCCCACTTTGCCCATCTGTCTGGGGATGGTAGGCGGTGCTCATATCGAGCTGGGTTCCCAACGACCTCTGTAGCGATTGCCAAAACCGGGAGGTAAACCTACTATCTTTGTTTGAGATGATAGATATTGGCACTCCATGTAGTCTCACAACCTCCTTTATGTAGATCCGGGTCAGATTCTCCATTTTATACGTTTCCTTAATTGGCAGGAAATGGGCGGATTTGGTCAACCGATCGACAATCACCCAGATGCCATCCAATCTGTTTGTCCTCTTGCAAAATTTGGTTATAAAATCCATTGTGATTCTCTCCTATTTCCACTCAGGTATATCCGGTTGTCGAAGGAGTCCCGAGGGCTTTTGATATTCTACCTTCACCATGACGCAAGTCAGGCACTTGCCCACGTAGGTAGCAATTTCCTCTTTCAAATTCGGCCACCAATATTGTTGTTTGAGGTCCAGGTACATCTTCCCGGACCCCGGATGGACGAAGTATCGTGTCTTGTGTGCTTCATTCATGACCACGTCTCTGAACCCTCCGAATTTTGGGGTCCAGATTCGGTCCATGAGATAGTACGCTCCGTCCTCTTTGATTATGAGATTCTTGTCCATCCCATGCAAGGCTTCGTTTACGATATTCTTCGGCTTCAAGGCTTCTAGTTGCGCCTCCTTGATTTGCGAATACAAGTGGGAATGTATGGTCATCATTAGTGTTCTTACCCGGCGACCCGAGTATTCCTTTCTGCTTAGGGCATCGGCCACCACATTGGCCTTTCCCGGATGGTACATGATCTCACATTCATAGTCATTCAGCAGCTCGACCAATCGTCGTTGCCTCATGTTTAGTTCCTTCTAGTTCAAGATATGCTGAAGGCTTTTGTGGACTGTGAAAATCATGCACTTTGTCCCGTAGAAGTAGTGCCTCCAAATCATTAGAGCGAAGACCATAGCTCCCAAATCGAGATCGTGAGTGGTATAGTTTACTTCATGGGTCTTCAGTTGTTTGGATGCATAGGCTATAACCTTCCTGCGCTGCATAAGCACACAACCTAACCCTTGATTCGATGCGTTCCAATATACCACGAAATCTTCCGTTCCTTCTGGAAAAGACAACACCGAAGCACTGCAGAGAGCTTGTTTTAGGGTTTGGAAGGCAGCTTCTTGTTTTGTATCCCGGGTGAAGGGTACACCCTTCTGGGTTAGAGTGGTGAGTGGCTTGGCAATCTTGGAGAAATTTTGAATGAACCTCCGGTAATAACCAGCGAGGCCCAAGAATTTTCTGATCTCCGTTGGGGTTCTCGGGGTTGCCCAGCGAGGCCTTGATCTTAGATGGGTCCACGTGTATTCCCTCTTCACTGACCACGTGTCCCAGAAAGTCCACTCTGCGGATCCAGAATTCGCACTTGGAGAATTTCGCGTATAACTTTTCCGCCCTTAGAGCCTCCAAAACCTGTCGTAGATGTTGGCTGTGTTCCTCCTTGCTCCGAGAATAAATTAGTATGTCGTCGATGAAGACTATCACGAAGTTGTCAAGGAAGGGTTGGTAGACTCGGTTCATCAGGTCCATAAATGTTGTAGGTGCATTCGTTAGACCGAAAGGCATTATCATGAATTCATACTGCTCGTAACAAGTTCGGAAGGTAGTTTTGGGGACATCTTCTTCTCGGACTCGCAGTTGATGGTATCCAGACCTCAGATCTATTTTCGAGAAGTAACTGGCTCCTTGTAACTGGTCAAATAGATCATCGATCCGAGGAAGTGGGTATCGATTCTTGACGATGATCTTGTTGAGTTCATGGTAATCGATACACATGTGAAAGGAACCATCTTTCTTTTTGACAAATAAAACTGGAGCTCCCCAAGGAGAGAAGCTCGGTCTTATGAACCCTTTGTCTAGTAACTCGCTCAGTTGGCTGGAGAGATCCTGCATTTCTGCAGGGGCTAATCTATACGGTGATTTGGCAATTGGCGTGGCTCCAGGTACCAGGTCAATTCGGAATTCGACCTGTCATTCAAGGGGTATTCCCAGGAGGTCTTTAGGAAATACATCTGGAAAGTCGCATACCTCCGGGATGTCCTTGATGCTCTTCTCTTCCTTCTTTTTATCTACCACATGGGCTAGGAAGCCATGGTTATTTTTGTGCAAGCACTTTTTTGCCTTGATGCACGAGATAAGACGGAGACTTGTACTGGGTTTATCACCATAGATAACTATGGTTTCGTCGTTGGGTAGGTGAAGGCTAACGGCCTTCTCGCAGCACATAATATTGGCATGGTGGAGGCTTAGCCAATCCATACCGATGATCACATCAAAGCTTCTAGTAGTAACTGGCATTAGGTTGATTTGAAATGAGTGATTATTTAGTGTTAACGTGCACCCTAGAAATACGTCATTGGTTGTTTCAGTTTTCCCATTAGCCATTTCCACCATGAAGGTTTCGTTTAACATTTGGGGATTTTGATTTAGTAAGTGTTTAAATTTATGGCTCACGAAACTTCGTTCCGCCCCACTATTGAATAAGATGCATGCATAGATGTTGTTGAGGAGGAACGTACCGGTGACTACCGCTTGATTGTGCACGGCCTCCCCTTCTCCCATTGTAAGGACTCTATTTGTTCCCCCTGCACCCTGATTGTTAGCCTTGGGGCAGTTTCGTTTGTAATGGCCAGTTTCCCTGCACCCATAACCAAATCTACAACAAAGCAGTGGGTAGGATAAGCCCTACTCACGATGAGTGGTCCTTGGTGGTACCTGTGATGAGGTAGAAGCGCCCTGAAGCTCAGCTATTCAGCGCTCGACGACTCGCACCCTCGTCTCCAGTGTAGGTTGCCGCTCCTGATACTCCCTCACGAGGTCCTGAGTACGCCTCTCCGCACACTCCACTGCAGCTCTCATCTCGATCATCTGGTTAGCGGTCACATGTGCCTGATCGCCAATGACCCTAGTCCGTCAGACCATAACCGAAAGAGCTCGATCCGCCAGGCCTCCATGTTGGAGGTTGTAGAAACCTCGCTCCATGCCGAATGGTGGGCGCTGGCCCTGGTGTCGGCTCCACCTCTCGATATCGAGTGCCCAAGGGGGTGTAGGGCCATTGTAGCCCATTCGGTGCACCGGAACCCTCGCCATGTAAGGTGGGTTGATGACTACGGACTCTGCGTCCGAGTCACCATCATCTCCCTCCTCGTCCTCGTCGAGCTCCATCTCCTCAAATTCCTCCACTATCTCTTCCGGATCCTCTTCGGGATCCTCCTCAATCCAACCCCCATTTCCATGATTGGGGAAATATGGGTCTCCAGGGAGATGGAAGCCAGCCATAATGTCTGCATGAGAATATATAAGTACGAGAAAATAGATAGAATGTTTAAATACTCCTATAGTATTTTATGTCTTTTAGTTTTGTTCTTAGACCCTTTTGATTTACAGTTGACGAGTTTTAGATTTGTTGTCCACCTTGACCACTCCTAGACACATGTTGGTCGTATCTCGAATAAATATAGTTGATCAGGCTACATTTACCCTAGATATGATTACATAACTGTCCACGTTTAGTCACGAATGTCCAACTCTTCTTATTGTTTTCTAATATGCATGTATGTATGTACACTTTGGTAAAATATTCATATTTTTAAAGTACACCTTTAGTCAGAGTGTTTTAGTCCCATTGTATTTATAGTTGTATATCTTGTATGGTTAGATATACTAGTTCACTATAAAAAATGCTCTGATACTAATCTGTCACACCCCTGAACCAGGACAACGGAAACGTCCGGTGGCAGATGAATTCATTGTATTGTATCATCACAACTGAATATATAATTGAAAACATAGCAACCAACATCATACAATAAAAATACCAACATACATTTTTTAAAGATTGTATTTGTTCACAAGTTTACACAAAAATGAAAAATAATATGATGTTCCAACGTGTAATAAGTATCCAAAAACCATAGCCTGGATACCTGCTCACTGAGTCCCTGAGAATACAATTCGTTTTAAAAAGCATCAACTAAAAAGTTGGTGAGTTCATAAGCATATTTGTATGAAAGCATTGTATCATCTTTGTTTGTAATAATTTGTAAGACTCCAGAAGATCCGATATTTTCTGTGAAAATGGTTTGTAATTCTCGTTCCAAAACTGTGAATAAATGCATGCGTGTCCTGTGTTTTCTGTGGTTTGTAAGTAAAAAGAGTGTGTGTTCCCAGAAAATCTCATATTTCCTGTTTTATTGAAAAAGAGTAGTCTTAAAACCCTAAGACTAGAGTGGTGATAGTAAAGTACAAGAGTGAAGAATAGTTTTATATTTTATAAAACCAGTGAAGTGTATAATTTCGTAAAATCCGAAAATAACATTGTTAATCCCTATGTTGGTGGTTACAACCATGCTTGATACGACTAAAATGCCTGTCATGACGTTCTTCAGGCGTCAGTTTCGATAAGATATTTGTCACCCTAGACTGGCCTAGTCTAACTGTAGCGAACAACTCGGGTGTGGGGGTGTCAACCCCATATAGATCTATACATAATTACTTCGCTATCCCTCTAGGAGACTCTGGGTATAACTATAGGACTTACGGTGTACGCTAGGTAGGTACGACGAAGGAAAGTCTCACAAGTGCCTTAACAGGGTTACGTGTAATTTTTTGTCGTAAATATTCTTGTTTGTATACCGTTTCAGTTAAATTACTTATAACTCTTTTTATAAATAATCATTAATGAATTTTCTAATTGTAATATACGTTGTGTGAATAGCATAATCCCTCAAGTATTTAAACTTTTAAAAGGTGACAACATATTACGACTATTTTACTAATAAAAATAGTTTTTAGTAAAACAGCCAAGATTTGTAGTTTGTTTAGCACACCAAATTTAGTTTAAAAGATTTGTAACACAAAATATACCATCTTGGTGTGACTCTAGCATGTCATGATTTTTACAAGAATATTTATAGAAATCTTGAAATTTATTATATTCCATTATTTGTGTAAATATAAAGGTTAAAATTTCATATACCAAAAAGTTAACCATTTTTTAGTGTAACCCATATTTTCACCATTTTAAATGAGCAAACAGAACTACAAAACTTTCTAGCACAAAAATGTTGTTACTATATATTTTATGATTTTGAACATGTAATAAGAACCCTTTTAGTGGTGACTTGTTTCATCTTCAACACATAACCATAATATATGAACTTTCCAAGAGATAAATTTACCCTAGCCTTGTGAGGCTTGTAAACCTCGAGTTATGGAGTATTAGCATGAAGTATTCGACATTTCAAACACAAGTAGTTACATAAACACACAAGAGCATGCAAACATCCAAAGATTTAAACAAAACTTGACTTGTATTCCCCCCAAAAGGATGAAAACATGAAAATAGTGGAGTATGAAGCTCACCTTGGAGTTTTCGAGATGTAGAAGAAGAAGATGAAGAAACTTTAAGCCTAGCTTGTGTTCTTGGTGAGATTCTCGAAAGTGTGGTGTTTCTAAGAGTTTTAACACAAAAAAAGGGTGTAAACAAGAGTTTTAGCTTGAAAGATGTAAGGATACTTGAAGTTAACAAGAACATTTACCAAATTTATGAGCTTTTGGAGAAGAATCTTTCGAGAACACCCTCACAGACACGGAAATCCTTGGGAGAGAGAGGTGAGATGTTCTTGAGAGTGGAATGGAGAGAAAATGGGTGTTGGTGAGGGTATAGGGGAGGGGTTCGGTCGATTAAGAGAGTGGAGGGGGGAAAGAGAAGTTGACTTCTTCTAAAGGTGATGGGAAGTGCCTTGATGCATGGAGGTTAAAGAACTTGGAGACATGTTAGACAAAGATGAGGTTGCATGCTCATTATCCAATATTATTTCCTTTTTTTTGGTTTTAACTAAACCAACCAACCCAAAGAGGGTTCTCGGCCCAAAAGGATGGCCCAAAAATAGTGGGCTTCAATTTTGGCTTGACCCAATAAAGATTTTCGGCCGAAAAGGAGGGCCAAATAGAGGCTTTCGGCCTAACAAGGCCCATTGAAGTGTTTATTGTGACAACCCGAAATTTTCTATTGCTTTGAAAGCTCAGCCAGTCAACCCAAATTAGTGTCAGACTTATTCCTGCTATCATTTAGCACAATTTAGAGTCTGTTAGAGCGTTCCGAGCCTTGTACACTTAAGGGATAAGTGTCGGGGTTTATCTGCCGAAGCTATAGTACAACGAACGGGCCTGAAACACCTTGACCTGGAGTTCACGGCCACCACATGGGAGTTTACGGCCGTGAACTCCATGTGGGCCGTAAACTCCACCTTATATGGTGAAATGTTGGCCATTTGTTCATTCATTCACTCCCTTTTGGCTTAAATCCTCTCAACTATCATCCCGATCTTCGTCCCCGATCTTCAAAACTCGTAAGTTTCTTGTCCTAACTAGTTGATATGTTACTTGGTCTAGCGATCTTACAAGATTTCATCCATGAAATCATTCCATTTGTGTAGATCTTCAAGTTTCACCAAGAACACCAAGAACACACACTAGTGTTCTTGGCCAAAATCGACCATTCAAGCCCCTAGATCGTAAGTACTCTTGTTCTAACTCGTTGTATACTAGGTTTAACATGTTTAGGGCTTAGAAACATCAAGAATCAATGGATGAATGAGAGTTTACGGCCAAGGCATGTTCTTGGGCCGTAAACTCCCTTTAAGGGTGCAATGATGCCCTTTCTTCCTTCCTTATGCCCAGAACTTAGCCTAGAACCAACCACCATTGAACTAGGGACCTTAAACATCAAAGAAACCATGTCCACATAGAGTTTACGGCCGTAAACTCATACGGAAATGGTCCTTGGGCCGTAAACTCTATAAAGGGGTGATATTGTGCCCCTAACACCTCCTATAGCTTGTATAAATGACTAGAACCTTGCGTGCTTAACCTAGAAACACCAAAACATGAAATGGGTGGGAAAACATGAGTTTACGGCCGTAAACTCATGTGTTTACGACCGGAAACTCCACCAAGGGTCCATTTGGAGCCCTAGTCACTTCCTAAGCCCTAGATTCGATTCTAGCTTACTTACTTGAGTGATATAAGACTTTTGAACACCCAATGGCACCACGTCCATGAGTTTACGGCCGTAAACTGATGGGGGAAGTGGTCCAGAAACCGTACACACCCCTAAGGGCCACCATTTGAGGAGTAAACTCCAATGTGAGGCTGTACTCTCTTTATATGCAACCCTTGGTACTCCTAGCACTTGTAGCAAAGTGTTTTCATGCATTAGGATGTCCTTACTTGCATAATTAGTTATTAAATAACTAATCAGATACTTAAATGTATCATTACATGTTAAATTGGATCTGAGTGTGTGTTCAAGTCCTCACTTGACACATAGCATTCTATACCGTCCGTTTATCCGAATCACCCACGTCAGGTGAGTTCATACCCCTGAATCAACCTTTTAAATGATTTTAAATGCTTTTATGGGGGGAATACAAGTTGAACTATAGGGTTATTATATCAATCACATGTGATTAATAACCGTATAGCAAATAGATTTTTGCATGTTAAACTGTTTTATCCAGCTTAATGTTTTCAAATCTTGTTTTCAAATCTCTTTTAAAGTATGAAAATCCCTTTTTAGATTATTAAATCTTTTTCAAAGGTTTTACCAAAACTTCTTATATGCTTTTATATTGTAAAATGCATGTCTATATATGTATAGTTATATAAGTAATGTTTGAAGGACTTAGGAAGGCTAGCTCGCTTTAATTCCTTTTCCTTGTTTGGATGTGGCTTTAGGGTATCGGTTATCTGTCCGAAGGTCGTTTAAATATTAGTTATATATCATGTATACATATATAGTCATAAAAAGTTCTATCAGCCAGTTCATCACCTTTGGGTAGCAAAGGCATCTAGATAACCTCTCAAGTAAACTATAATAGGTATAGTTTAGAAACCAACCATAACTTTCATGAAGGAGAACTTAGTTACATCTAGATTCTAAAAACTTAAACTTTTAGTAAAAAGAAAGGTTTATAGAAATCAAAACACGGGATACATCCTCAGGACGTGGACTTCACCGTTGTCGAGCGGTAACCAGAGTCTCCTGGAGGGAGAGCGGGCATTGTGTGTATAGATCTATACGGGACAGACACTCCCACATCCTGACTGCTAGCTACAGTCCCGGCCGACCAAGACAAGGGGTGACAAATGTCACATTCATTCCGACGCCAGCAGGTCGTAAAGTATTCGATTGTCAATCAGCATGGTTACGAGTATCTTTACGCTTACCTTATAATTCATGGCTTTAAGGTAATAAGTATTATCACGGTATTTTCTATATATGAAACCACCATAACCTATTTTCCTAGTTATACACTAGGCCACATTTTAAACCTTTAAACCAACCCACTTGGGATTAAAGGCTATTTTAGACTCTCCGAGGCGTATTGTTCATTTAACACTTCCTGGAGTCCGTATTCCTTTGTTTTAGACTCTCCGAGGCATGTTGTTCATTTAATACTTCCTGGAGTCTGTATTTCATTGTTTTAGACTCTCCGAGGCGTATTGTTCATTTAATACTTCCTGGAGTCTGTATTCTTTTGTTTTAGACTCTCCGAGGCGTATTGTTCATTTAATACTTCCTGGAGTCTGTATTTCATTGTTTTAGACTCTCCGAGGCGTATTGTTCATTTAATACTTCCTGGAGTCTGTATTCCTTTGTTTTAGACTCTCCGAGGCGTATTGTTCAATTAATACTTCCTGGAGTCTGTATTTTATTTCTTTAGACTCTCCGAGGCGTATTGTTCATTCGATACCACCTGGAGTCTATTTTTTAATTTCTTTTAACCAGCAGTATTACTGCTGAGGTAAAATATTATTTTCCCTATTACTTTAGCTTGTGATCTTATCACATATTCCTTAAAGTATAAACTATATTTTGAAAAATGATAGTACTTTTAGGGGAAAATACTCCTTAAACGATAAACAGTTGAGTCTTGGTAGAAGACTGCTTTCAGTAGGGTAACTCATTTACTTAACCCTAGAACCCTCGAGTTTTGGTAGAAAACTACTTTTATTAGAAAATATAGGATTTTCTGGGAAAAATTCTAATACTCTGTAAATTCTAAACCACCATTTTTGACAAGATTATTTTGAAGAAAAACATGTATTTATACCAATGTCATTAAATAATTATGAACTCACCAGCATTAAAATACTGATACTCACTTTCAAAATAACTTGTATTCTCAGGTCAACAGTAGACAGGTACACTCCGGGAGCTTTTGTGAAGACAGCCTTGTACCAAGCTGCATTATATGCTATTCTCTGTATTTACTTTTGAGGTTGTTGCTAAATGTAACCTATGTAAAATTATTACTATTAATGCAATGGTTGTTGTACTTTGATTACTATACTGCATATGTTGTGATACATGACATGACGTCCTCCACCCCAGAACGTTTCCGCCGTTCCGGTTTTGTGGTGTGACAGATTGGTATCAGAGCATTGTTTATAGTGAGCTTAGTATATCTAATCATAAAAGATATACGACCTATAAATACATTGGGATAAAAACACTCTGACCAAGAATTATACTTTAAAATATAACCATATTTTACAAAAGTATAAGAACATCCAGAGCATAAAAACCCGAACAAGTATCACAAGAAGAATAAGAATAAAAGTCTTCGGATGTTGTGCATTTCCGTCAAACCTGGGCAGTTATGTAATCGTAAGCTGGAATAAATGTAACCTGACCAACTACATTTATTCGAGATGCGACTAACGTGTGCTTGGGAGTGATGGTGATGTTGCAACAAATCTGAAACTTACCAAATAGGAATGCTAGAGCCAAACATAAAGTTTAAAATACTATGGGAGTATTTTAGGATACTAAAAGACTCACAATAAACCCAGAAGCATGTTCAGAAGTTACGAATCAAACCTGTAATTAAAATACCATAGGGGTATTTTAGGAACCATGAATAACCTTGCGTGAAAACTAAAGAGATCCTTATTGATAGACCTATGATTACAAAGTGTATACTTCCAAGATTATATATAGTAAGGATCTCATAGGCTAAGAATGTGTGGTTTCGCTCTACTTCCTTTTCCTTGTTTGGATGTGGATATAGAGTAGTATCACATATTCGAAGGCCTATCAGATCTAAGTTATATATGATTTGTGTACGCTATGTAATTGCAGCAGGACTCGATATGGATCACCCAGTGAAATGTTTTAATAATCTCTTAGGATTCTTTAGACATTTCCATTCTCGCACGAACCCCTTTAGAAAACCCTATCCTCTTCAGTAATCGGCAGAAGAGTCGATACAGACCCAGAAAAAGTTCATTGAGAAGATTTCCAATTAGGAAATAAATGAACAGGGACGAGACTATTGAAACCACCATGTGCCTATACCTTTTAGGGACATCAGTGGGAAATTCGCCTGAACTTCCGAGATTCCAGTCATCCATCATGAAGTGGTGACACTCAGAGTCAGAATCGGAAGTAAGACGGAGTAGAAATTCAATATGTCTACAAGAGCAGAGAACCCTATATAGGTACCCGGAGGAAACCGACGCTGATTCCAGTCAGGAATAGGAGGTGGACAGAGGGAGCCAATACATGGAACCCGAGAAGTGTCTCTACCTCCTTAATGTCATGATAATAATCCATAAAATAATACAATTTAGTGAGTTAGTGATTACACTACTCACACTATGTGTTAGGCAAACCGTCTTTCCCGTCGCAATTAATACAAATAGATCGGATCTCAAGACCTCGATTGAGAGTGTTTAGCCATAAGTTTTCATGAGCCTTTTCTTCCGTGATCTTCGTTCCGAACTTCTCTCAGATCTTTTCAAAACCGGAGAGTGAACCTCTCCAGTATAAAGATAACTTAGTAGGAACGACACCCATTTTATGGCTTTCCGATACACTTACTCCTACCCTGTTACCCAGACTGCATCATAGGGATGTAGGTCGATGCTCAGATAACCATAAACCAAGGCGCGGGAAAATTTATGCCTATCATAGTAAAGAAAGGTACGTCTAGGGTTAACCATTGTCTCTCATCAGCTTGTGTTCCTTTTCATGTAGGAAAAACCATGCCTCCAAAGAAACGTAACCAAGTCGCTAGTAAGACACCGGTCCTTCAATTCGATGAAGCTACGTTCCGAGCTGCAATTTCAGTAGCCGTAGCAGCTGTCATGGCTCACCTGAATGCTAACAACTCCAATGTTAGCAGGAGCCCTATCGGGAATCCCGATCTTAGCACTGGACAGCAGCAACTAGCACCGGTGTGTAAAGCCACCCAAGAACCCCAACCAAATGCACTGAAGAGAAAGTTTAAGAACGAGGAGGGAAGTACCTCGACTCAAGGACCTTCCGAAGGGCAACGAGCTAAAGTGGTCAATGCCTTCGTAAACCCTTCTGCCTCGACACCTGGAAGGCCATACCTAGGCAACCTCCCCCGCTGCAGCAGGTGTGACTTCCATCATTATGGAGTCTGTCGGGAACTCGTCTATGTTAGGTGTAACAGGAAGGGGCATACCTCCCGCTTCTGTAGAACCCCGGTTGAGTTCATTACATCAACCACCAATGTTGGGACCAGTCCAATATGCCATCTTTGTGGTGAAATTGGGCACTTCAAGAGGGACTGCCCAACTGAAAGAAACGACAAAGGCGCAGGAGGAGTTTAACCCTAATGCCTAGGAGAAGCACCAAGGAACCCGGTAGAATTTTGGTACGTCTCTCAATCCTAAGTAGCTAACCGAGAACTTTAAATAAATCAATTCTAATTGTAATTACTCCCTCGTTAAGGCGAAAGTCGCAGCACTGTTGTAAGAATTCAAAAACCCATTAGGTAAAGCTATGATGGCTTGATATATACGTTAAGGCCATTTATAATTAAGATTGATAGACCTCGAGTGAGTGATGCTGCCTTATCTCCTGTTCCTCGTTGGGTTGTGGATTTAGGGCGGAGCCGCTCAGTCAACAATCCTTTTAATCTTAATTATACATGACTAGTGTATACTAGGCGGTTATAGAGAGTCCTCGTGAGAAATCCATTCATGAAAAGTACATTATTCCAAAACATCAGGACCCCCTAGAGTTCCGCGTCAATTCTATCGGTCCAAGTATCCGCGATAGTGATACCATGGACGAAACCCGAGACGGTAAGAACTTGTGTGCCCTGTTCAGCACACGGTCCTATCGATATTCATTCCATATCATGTCGATGTTTGTTAAATTCGACACTGCCGTCAATCATGGTTCGACTTGGTGCGACCATGTGAATATTCCTAGTGCTGCGTAAAGAGAACTTTCACCATAACCTATGCGTCAAATAAAGGTTCTTCCGAACCTAATAAGAAAACCTAATACGAACCGTCAGTCGTCTCTCTTATCCAAACCTTCAGAAGTACCCAGGAGAGGGGTATCGCGCGCTGTTAACCAACCCCTCCTTAGACCGTTAGAACCAGAAGCGGAAGACACCACAGATTTCACGGAAGACAATAACCGCCCGAAGCCTACTCAATAGACCCTCCCTAAAGGCCATCCGCACCGCACAATTAGGGTCGTGAATCAAGAGAAAAGAACTCATGGGATTAACTTACTACTACTGAGTATATACAATAGAGTGCTATATAATTTAGATCAATAAGATTTAAGATGTATGCTTCCTCCCCTACTCCCTGTTCCTCGTTTGGTTGTGGGTCTGGGGTGGGGCCACACATCTGAACGTCCCGTCAATCTCAATTATATACGACTGGCATACACCGAGTATTAGTGATTAAGCCGAGTATGAGGTCGACCACAAACTTTATAATAAAACCCTTCATCCTATCCCATAGAAAAGGAACTGGAGTCAAGAGAACCACTGTGGGTTGAGCTACTAAAATGACCACAAATCCGAAATTTGTTGTCATCCCGGTTAAGCCAACATAGTCGCTAACACCCTCAGTTAGGAAAGTAACCCAAGTCGTAAGAGTCAAAACATTGACTACAACCATCCATTCGCGCTTGAGCTCACAAATTAAGCATCTCAGCAGTAGTCCCAAAAACCTGAAAGCTGTGACAGGTTAAACTCTGAGAGAAATGGATGAGAAAAATCAGAGGTTCGGTGTGATGAAACCCTATACTCTCTAGATTTAATCTAGATCGAGAAAACTCAGAAACACCGGAAGAGTAGTTGCAAGTAATACTCGCACTACTCAGGCACTTCATCCATCCCGTTACAGACGAGTAGTGCCTAGGACACACCGCCTCCTCATGCGAGAAAAGTCACCGTCACCCTATAGACGATAGACTGCATTCTCCAAAGTTAATACTAGAATGCTAAGAACCACATGAACACCTCCGCAACCAAGAGTACTTGAATAAAGTAAAATGGTATGTTGCGTTAAGCCTTATAACCCAGATCATAAAGAGATTGTAGACTAGACACCAGTCTAGGTGTTAGTCGATGGGTTATACAAGAACACGCGCTTCCTACAAACTGGAGGGAGCCAACCCATCGGAGAATGGGGCATGTCTCAGAGATTCGTTGGACTACTAGGTGTTCCAAAGAATACTACCTCAAAAGAAATAGTAGAACCACCTCCTGAAATAGTCCAGCGCTTCAGAAAATTCTAAGGACGAAGCTAGCCCTGATCAGAGACTGCTATCCATGAAACAACAAAGCGAGTGAGAGCATGATTCTTTCCGATTAGGGATCATGCTGTGAAAGCATCTATTAGACGATGAGAAAAATTGGGATTTTCTAAGCATCGTCCGGTAAAACCCCCTATCTCGCTGACTTTGAGAGTTTCTGTTAGAAACACCTTGAGAGTCAAAAGTGCAGGTCCATTATGCACTAGGTCGAGATAGATGCCACGTAACCAATAGATGCCAGTATATAGCCAATACTTCCAATGATCCAGAAAACCTCCGAAAACCAATCAGTAGGAGATACAAATCCGAAGACGATCTGAGCCTTCTAAGAACCAAACCGGAGAATACACCCCCAGTGCGAAAGAACTTTTGGAACTTCAGAATGGCGATCACGCCAAGTGATGATCTAACCATGGAAGTACATTATGTTATAAATACTGAAACATTCTATCTTCCCAAGAGCTTAGGACCATCCGAGATTCTTGATAAGAATTGGTCCAACCCTCGTCAAACCTCAACTACTTCCGGAATTCCATAAATTCCACCCAAATCTATCCACGTCCTAGACTTGAAAAAGTACTTGTCCGACGTGACTCTCGAAACCCCACTCGTCGAGAGTGAAATCATTGAGAGCCCAACTTCGTAGAAGAACCTGTAGGGATCATGGACCGAGAGGTCAAGGGAAATGAAACGAATCTGCATCCCGTTAGTGAAGGTTCGCTAGAACGCCAAGCGAATATCGGAGTTCACTTGGGAGCGCGAGGACCAATCGAATAGGAAGTATCCTCATCTCTTTACTCGATTGTTCATACCTACTTCCTTGCCTAAACTCTAATTTCGGGACGAAATTCCCTCTAACAGGGGGATGTTGTGACAACCCGAAATTTTCTATTGCTTTGAAAGCTCAGCCAGTCAACCCAAATTAGTGTCAGACTTCTTCCTGCTATCATTTAACACAATTTAGAGTCTGTTAGAGCGTTCCGAGCATTGTACACTTAAGGGATAAGTGTCGGGGTTTATCTGCCGAAGCTATAGTACAACGAACGGGCCTGAAAAACCTTGACCTGGAGTTCACGGCCACCACATGGGAGTTTACAGCCGTAAACTCCATGTGGGCCGTAAACTCCACCTTATATGGTGAAATGTTGGCCATTTGTTCATTCCTTCACTCCCATTTGGCTTAAATCCTCTCAACTATCATCCCGATCTTCGTCCCCGATCTTCAAAACTCGTAAGTTTCTTGTCCTAACTAGTTGATATGTTACTTGGTCTAGTGATCTTATAAGATTTCATCCATGAAATCATTCCATTTGTGTAGATCTTCAAGTTTCACCAAGAACACCAAGAACACACACTAGTGTTCTTGGCCAAAATCGACCATTCAAGCCCCTAGATCGTAAGTACTCTTGTTCTAACTCGTTGTATACTAGGTTTAACATGCTTAGGGCTTAGAAACATCAAGAATCAATGGATGAATGAGAGTTTACGGCCAAGGCATGTTCTTGGGCCGTAAACTCCCTTTAAGGGTGCAATGATGCCCTTTCTTCCTTCCTTATGCCCAGTACTTAGCCTAGAACCAACCACCATTGAACTAGGGACCTTAAACATCAAAGAAACCATGTCCACATAGAGTTTACGGCCGGAAACTCATAAGGAAATGGTCCTTGGGCCGTAAACTCTATAAAGGGGTGATATTGTGCCCCTAACACCTCCTATGGCTTGTATAAATGACTAGAACCTTGCATGCTTAACCTAGAAACACCAAAACACGAAATGGGTGGGCAAACATGAGTTTACGGCCGTAAACTCATGTGTTTACGACCGCAAACTCCACCAAGGGTCCATTTGGAGCCCTAGTCACTTCCTAAGCCCTAGATTCGAGTCTAGCTTACTTCCTTGAGTGATATAAGACTTTTGAACACCCAATGGCACCACTTCCATGAGTTTACGGTCGTAAACTCATGGGGGAAGTGGTCCAGAAACCGTAAACACCCCTAAGGGCCACCATTTGAGGAGTAAACTCCAATGTGAGGTCGTACTCTCTTTATATGCAACCCTTGGTACTCCTAGCACTTGTAGCAAAGTGTTTTCATGCATTAGGATGTCCTTACTTGCATAATTAGTTATTAAATGACTAATCAGATACTTAAATGTATCATTACATGTTAAATTGGATCCGAGTGTGTGTTCAAGTCCTCACTTGACACATAGCATTCTATAACGTCCGTTCATCCGAATCACCCACGTCAGGTGAGTTCATACCCCTGAATCAACCTTTTAAATGATTTTAAATGCTTTTATGGGGGGGAATACAAGTTGAACTATAGGGTTATTATATCAATCACATGTGATTAATAACCGTATAGCAAATAGATTTTTGCATGTTAAACTGTTTTATCCAGCTTAAGGTTTTCAAATCTTGTTTTCAAATCTCTTTTAAAGTATGAAAATCCCTTTTTAGATTATTAAAGCTTTTTCAAAGGTTTTACCAAAACTTCTTATATGCTTTTATATTGTAAAATGCATGTCTATATATGTACAGTTATATAAGTAATGTTTGAAGGACTTAGGAAGGCTAGCTTGCTTTAATTCCTTTTCCTTGTTTGGATGTGGATTTAGGGTATCGGTTATCCGTCTGAAGGTCGTTTAAATATTAGTTATATATCATGTATACATATATAGTCATAAAAAGTTCTATCAGCCAGTTCATCACCTTTGGGTAGCAAAGGCATCTAGATAACCTCTCAAGTAAACTATAATAGGTATAGTTTAGAAACCAACCATAACTTTCATGAAGGAGAACTTAGTTACATCTAGATTCTAAAAACTTATACTTTTAGTAAAAAGAAAGGTTTATAGAAATCAAAACACGGGATACATACTCATGACGCGGATTTCACCGTTGTCGAGCGGTAACCAGAGTCTCCTGGAGGGAGAGCGGGCATTGTGTGTATAGATCTATACGGGACAGACACTCCCACATCCTGACTGCTAGCTACAGTCCCGGCCGACCAAGCCAAGGGGTGACAAATGTCACATTCATTCCGACGCCAGCAGGTCGTAAAGTATTCGATTGTCAATCAGCATGGTTACGAGTATCTTTACGCTTACCTTATAATTCATGGCTTTAAGGTAATAAGTATTATCACGGTATTTTCTATATATGAAACCACCATAACCTATTTTCCTAGTTATACACTAGGCCACATTTTAAACCTTTAAACCAACCCACTTAGGATTAAAGGCTATTTTAGACTCTCCGAGGCGTATTGTTCATTTAATACTTCCTGGAGTCTGTATTCCTTTGTTTTAGACTCTCTGAGGCGTATTGTTCATTTAATACTTCCTAGAGTCTGTATTTCATTGTTTTAGACTCTCCGAGGCGTATTGTTCATTTAATACTTCCTGGAGTCTGTATTCCTTTGTTTTAGACTCTCCGAGGCGTATTGTTCATTTAATACTTCCTGGAGTCTGTATTTCATTGTTTTAGACTCTCCGAGGCATATTGTTCATTTAATACTTCCTGGAGTCTGTATTCCTTTCTTTTAGACTCTCCGAGGCGTATTGTTCAATTAATACTTCCTGGAGTCTGTATTTTATTTCTTTAGACTCTCCGAGGCGTATTGTTCATTCGATACCACCTGGAGTCTATATTTGAATTTCTTTTAACCAGCAGTATTACTGCTGAGGTAAAATATTATTTTCCCTATTACTTTTGCTTGTGATCTTATCACATATTCCTTAAAGTATAAACTATATTTTGATAAATGATAGTACTTTTAGGGGAAAATACTCCTTAAACAATAAACAGTTGAGTCTTGGTAGAAGACTGCTTTCAGTAGGGTAACTCATTTACTTAAACCTAGAACCCTCGAGTTTTGGTAGAAAACTACTTTTATTAGAAAATATAGGATTTTCTGGGAGAAATTCTAATACTCTGTAAATTCTAAACCACCATCTTTGACAAGATTATTTTGAAGAAAAACATGTATTTATACCAATGTCATTAAATACTTATGAACTCACTAGCATTAAAATGCTGATACTCGCTTTCAAAATAACTTGTATTCTCAAGTCAACAGTAGACAGGTACACTCCGGGAGCTTTTGTGAAGACAGCCTTGTACCAAGCTGCATTATATGCTATTCTCTGTATTTACTTTTGAGGTTGTTGCTAAATGTAACCTATGTAAAATTATTACTATTAATGCAATGGTTGTTGTACTTTGATTACTATACTGCATATGTTGTGCTACTTGACATGACGTCCTCCACTCCAGAACGTTTCCGCCCTTCCGGTTTTAGGGTGTGACATTTTTCGGCTCAATGGAAGGCCCAATAGTGGTCTTCGGCCCAATATAAAGCCCAATAGAAGTTTTCGGCCCATTAGGGCTCAAAGAGAGGTTTTCGGCCCAAAAAGACCAATTGGAGAAGTTATCGGCCCAATAGGGCCCAATGAAGAAGTCTTGGTCCAATAAGGGTTTTGGACTTGCATGAGGCCGTTTCGACTTGAATTTCCATGTATGAATATATGAACTTAATAGCTTTGTAGTTTGAATTTCACTAAGTGAAATGTTGTAAGGTTACATGGAGGAAATTGTCTTATACAAGGATCAAAATCTTAACCCTAATTTGCTAGTTGTGACATATGGTACGTTGTATTTTGGGGAACTCACTAAGCTTTGTGCTTACGGTTTAAGTTTATGCTTCAGGTACCTCCAGTTCAAAAGGGAAGGGTCCGGCCTGATCGCAGTGCATTCACCCGTGTTTTTGCATATTTATGATTTTAGGATTGTACTCTGATAAATATTTTCACATTGACATACTTCTTGATGGTTTGATATGAATTCTTGATGGCTTTTGGTTGACTTAAAATTGAAATTTTTACTTATGAATTTTTGGATGTTACAATTATCGTATGATGATTACTCACTTGGTATGGTACTACCAACCAAACATGTTGACTACTAAACATATTGGTTACCGACATTCTTTGTTCAGTTTGTAACATATTCGTTGGTTTTCTATATTACACATTTGTCAGCCCTAGATTGGAGGGTATGTTTCTCCTATTTGGCTTTTCCTTTTACATAATATCTCAATTTCTCCCCACTCTCCTCTCCATTCGATCCTTAAAACCTAGGGAATTGTCATTTTTTCCCCACTTCAATCTCCTTTTTCTTTTAAAACAAATGGAATTTTGAATAAAGTTCTAATATTTTGGGTTAATTTATGGTTTAATTCGAACATTTATTTTTGTTTTCAACAGAAAAGTCTCGATTATCTAATTTTGTACAAAAAAATGTTATTTTCTATTGAAAAAAATTAACTACGGTTTCATTAATTTTGGAAAAATGATAAAATAATCGGAACTTTTCTTTTCAAAAAATAAAATTTTGGATTAAACTGTAAATTAGCCAAAACTATTTGGATTTTATTGGAGATTTCCGTTTAAAATGAAACTAATATATTATAGTTTTATGAATAAATAAGGTTAATATGAAATAAATAAAAATATAAATATTTCATCACCTGAAAATAAAAAATATAGTAACTAAAATAAAATATTACGTTGAATCGTCTTCCAAATCATGACCTTAATCATTGAAGAACAATTCTCAATCTACATATGTATCTTCAAATAAATCCTTGTACAAATACTTGTGGAGTGGATATATGTTGGCTCTATGAATATGTTTTACCAAACATGAATGTTGTGATGGATTTAACAGTCATGTATTTTTTATTCCCTGTATTGTGGCATACCAACATCTACTCCTTTGAAGGTTGTCCAAAATTTTGTTTTCATGGTAATGACATATTGTTTCCTTCGCCTTATAAAGTCATATTATGTAGTATGATGCACGCATGCATCTTGATTTGAAACCTTCTAGGATCATATTACCATGTCAGGAGTTTGAGTATTTGCCAATGTCTTTTAAGAACACTAAGGTGTTGTTTGTTTTTTCTAAGGCAAAATGTCTGTAGTCTGCGGACCACATCTGTAGACCTCTGCAGCAGAAGAGGTGGACCAAACGTCAGCAGTCTGAAAAAAGAAGACTGTTTGTGTTTTTAACATCTGCAGACTACTAAAATATACTAAAATCTAAATAAACTGATTTTTTTAAACTACAAAGTGATTTTTTAATATATTTATGACATTGTTATAAATAATTAACAAATCTAAATCAACTTTTATGTATTATTCTATAAAAAGTGAAAAATAAAAATGGTACAAATTAACGTATATATTTGATAAAAACCAACAATTTTTGTCGCAAAGTTATGTCTAAACATTGTAATTAGGAATCAAAGAATTTGATATATAAATGAATGGAAATAATCTTCGATTTTTTCAATTAGATCAATTAAAAACGTGTCATAAATATTTTTTCTAAGAAATTGACGATGTTTATTAAATAATGTTTTATAAAATTTGCACATATATATTTATATAAACAACTTCAACTATCATTATTGTAATAAAATTTTATTTATAAATTTGTTAAAAATATCATGTTTGTGTCGTCGAACTATTTTTTTAAGTATTGTAACTTTTTTTTTTTCAAATTGTTTATCACTAATAAAGTTGGAATAAAGATAAATTCAAAAAAACTAAAAAAAATAAAGTATATGTGTTTTTTTAGGCTAGAAGATGTCTGAAGATGTTAGAAGATTCTGGTCCACATCTGCGCCAATAAGAGGGCGCACAGACATTTTTAGGTCTGCAGTCTTAAAAAAAACAAACAGTCTGCGAAGGCTAATGTCTGCGCGTGGTCTGCGCCGCGCAAACAGAAGAGGTCAGGAAGATCTGCAGACTAAAAACAAACACCACCTAAATGATCGTTCCAAATCCTTCCTAGTCGTTTCTTTTACTGTCTGAAATTTTGATATTTTTTCTTCGTTTAGACATATCAACGATTTGATAAATATAGATAACTCATTATGTGTGTCCAATTAATAAGATAGTACCCAGACTTATATGGTACTCCATTCGATTGAAACGGAACAGAGTGCGCCTTTTTAAGATAAATGTCGTCCAATACCCATATCCGGTCAGGAATAAGTATTTCGTTGCTTGAAACCGAGAATGCATGCTATTTTCGAAGATCGTATGTAATTGCTTATAAAATTATTGTCTAAAATTGCAGGAAACATATGCTTGTTTTCATGTGTTGTATATAATCGGTAGACGTTATTAATGGTAGGTTTCAGTAAATATCATTCGCCATAAACTAAAACCACAACTTTAGCAAACTTGTAAACAATATCTCGTATGGTTCGCTCATACATCCTTAAATATTCATCCAAGAGTCTGTTCTCATCTACTATAATAAATGAAGATAAATTTGCCACATGTCAATATCTAATGAATTTTGACACTTGTCATTTTGAGATATTTTTTCAATAAATAATATTCACATATCAATTTATGTTTTTTTCAATTTTTAAAATTAAAAAGCCACATAATACTTATACTTATATATGTAAAATATCAAATGCAATAAATATTATACTAAATTGCAATTAATATGTTTCTTAATTTCTTATTTCCAAATTTTATTTTAAATTTTTTTTATTATTACATTTTAATATTTTTTTTAATCAACCCGTGTAATACACGGGTTTTACACCTACTATTGTATGATAACCGACTTTTTTTTATATCGGAGAAATTCCATTTATACCTCCCACATCCAATTTCAATTGAATATATGGAAATCGGCCTGTCAAGTCATCAACAATGGGTAGGAATGATTATTTTCTCATCCAAAACCGCCGTCTAAACCTTTAAAGGTACATGACGTCAACATCAAAGTAGTATTTTATGAGACGATTGTGTCTCACTTCACGAAATCTCTTTAAAGGACATTTCTTGTTCTAAAACGTGAACTTCGAACTTCTTGGTTTTTATAATACGTCATTGTTTTCCCAACAAGTATTCCGATAAACATTGACTCCCCTACTGCTACGTATTGTACGGAGTTGAAGATGATAATGACATTGTGAAATTGCAAAACTGCGTATAGCACTGATTACTATTTGTGCTGTGGTGAACAAAATTGAATAAATAAAACTAGTGTTTATAGAGTTTGAGAAAAAAAGCCCAACAGCTAGATTCAAAAAGAAAGAATGTGATTGTTTACAGTCTCGTCGCAACACTCACAGTGAGTTAGTGCATAATAGTGTGGTTTACCACAGATTTGCGGTGTCAGTTGGCATTAATCGCACCATGCGGTGGAAATACCCCTTTTAGCCTAAGTCTAATATTCACTTTCAATTTTAATATTTTTGTGGTTATGATGACTTAGCTAACGATCTAGAATTCTAGAATCTAATGTCATCATCATTTTATCATGTACTATACTACTAAATTTGATTGCTTAACAAGGCTACTCTGTTCGAAAATTTTAGTGGGCTTTTGAATTATTTTATGGGTATCTTTTCTAATTTGTAGGACGCCAAATGGCCCTAATCAATGAATTATATCCCATCAAAAACATAAATTTTACAATTAGTAATTTGTATAGCTTAAATAAATCATTTTTTTTTACAAATAGCATAAAACCTTCAAACTTTATAATAATATTTCGACATATTTTTCTCTCCTTATTTATTATAATTTAATGGCCATATAAAATGGAGTGTAGTGTTAAATAGTTTGTGGTAGAGTAATAATATGGATGTACAGTAAAAGCAATAATAAGAATGTAGAAAGGGGTTTATGTCCACTTGTTTATGTTACCCACTCAACCTCTAACTTTAAAAGTCAATGATCGCTAAAGAACTTCTACCCATTGCAACAACTATGTTGAAATACCACTCAAACCCATAGTACTTGATAGTCCACTTATGGATTCTTAACCCCATCCACCCACCCACCCAACCCTAAGCACAACCGGTTTAAATTAGGAGACTTAAGTTTGAGCTCCTAATGTTATTGTTTACATGACATTCATGTTAATTTTCTTTACAATTTTTTTTATAGGACTTAGATCTATGTTATAGATCATAATTTTGATAATTTATAACATCATCTAGATACATATTGTTTGATAAATGGAAAAATTATTGTTTAATATGACTAATATAAGATAAATGTTAACCGTTGGATATTTTGATCAGCAAATGGTACAATCAATATTACATAAAATTATCATAATTTGTAAAAAATATACAATGCATTGTGACAGTTGTTTAACGCCAAAACTAGTCTCTGCAACGGAAGTTTGTTAATTGAAATAAAAAATAAAAAATAAACAACAGTTCTAATTTTTAAATTTTGACATATCAAAATATTATTAGTGTTTTACGATTTACCTCCAATTCCAAAACAACGGGCGGTAAGATGGTTTCCACATAAACATATAAGATGATATGGTTTATTTTAAATGTTGAAACTAACTTTTTTTGGTACTAATGCAAATCCCAAGTCTTAAGTGGTACTGTATTTGAGAAACAAAATGAATATTAACCACCGGTGACAACTTCATAAACTCAACCGACTGTTTTTATAAACGATTATATTCATAAAATATAGTATTAATTTTATCAAAATATAAAACTTGTTATTATTTTATATGGATAGAAAATAAATAGAAAAAAATGTAAGATGATATATAATTTCTACCCAATCATTCTATAAATATTCGTTAAATAATTATTACATAAATTACTAATTTTCAATTTCATCTATATATAGTTTTCCTGAATAAATTTAGCTATACAATATCTAATTAAAAAACTTTGTATGTGTTTAGAAAAAACGGAATTTAAAAGAGAGAAGTTATATATTAACTACTGATACATAGTACCCATTAAATAAATATTAGATATACAAGATCTTATTTATAATTTTATATAGTATATTTATTAATAAAACGTGGAGACGCCGTGCCGTCACATTCACTCCTCCATCGTCGCTGAATCTAAGGACATTCATATATTTTAGTGCCACTAATACACAACATCACCTCGGTTAAACACTTATATTTATTAATTTCTATATTTTTGGGAAAAATATTATGTAGATTTAAATTTTATGAAAAATAAAGAAAGAAAGTAATATGAACATAAAACTTAGACACGTAGACACATGCAAATCATAATTAAAATTTGCAGAAAAGCCCACTACGCTCTTGTAAGTTTTAACCATTGAGGTCTTCGTAATACAAAATGATTGATCAAATAAAAGAAAATAAGAAAGTATGTATTTATGAATAAATTCCGTTATATATTTCTACTTCTTTTTTGGTTTTTGAATAAACAACATATACCACAATTACATATATCAAGTATGGTCAACGAGACCTCAGTGGTGTAATGGGTTCGGACCTGTCGGGACAAGCCGCATCTCAACTCCATATCTTTGGTCAATCTCTGGCACTGCAGCCGGATGCTGGTGGTGCTGGTGGTGATCCCCATGAAGAAACGGTGTGAAGTCGAAGTTTGCGGTTGGTGATAACACTTTCCTGTTGATCAATACACGGCGTGTCAATAGTGACCTGTAATGTTGATCCTGTTGTTTTTCCTTTACGATATGGTTGCCTTTTACAGTTGGAGGTGGTTGCCGGAAAATAATGGTGGTGGTTGTAGTTGTGTACCATAAGAGGAGGATGGTGAGAGAGAATACAATGATGAGAGTTGTGGGTGATCGTGAAATTCCGGCTACCATAGCGGGTGGCGGTTGTGGTGGAGGAAGAGGGAGGAGGGTGGAGGAGAGGGCATGGAAAGGTGAAGAGGAGTATATAGGGAGAAAGAACGTAGGGTCTTTGTTAAGTTTTGATTGAATCTCAAATGAGAGAATATTAATATTTGGTGTGAATATTGTTGAAGGAGGGAGGGTAATAAGGTCCAAATAATGCGGAGAGGGAGCAAGAAGTGGTGCCGACCATTCTTCCAACGAGACCTTCCTTTGCGATCAAGCAAGTGCTACTCGACATTTTCATAAACCCCATTTTCTCAAGCCTTTGACTTTTTCTTCCATTTATTTCTAATTGACAAATATAGCCCCTCATGCTTTCGAAGAATGCATTTATAGTCGTTCAATTTTTCTTAACCGAGATATGTCCCTTTAACACAAAAAATTCTACATAAACGATCATTGATTGATACCTATTATAATTACTAATGGTTGTCTACCAGTATTTCTATTTCAAATTATATAACCTGTACTTCTATAGCAATAGAATATCAGGAAATTTAAATTAAGTTGTTGGCTGAAAAAACTAATGAATGTTCATTACGAAAAGGAAAGTTTTTTTTTTTTTTTTTTTGGTACAAAAATAGTGATGTTTGATTGAATCAATCAAAACTTAAATGTAAATGTAACATCGGAGATATTATATGTTCGTTTTTTTTTTTTTTTTTTTTTTTTTTGTTTGTAAATAGGATTAAGGAAAATGTAAGAAATGAATTTAAGTGAAAGTTGTGCAAGTAAATGAAGTGTGTGACACTTGTTTACGTCAATTTTATGTGACTTTCTAGGTGACTTGTAAGTCGATCAACTAAGTCATATAAAAAATGAAAGTGGGAAGAATATATAAGTGACATGGTCAACTCTTAACGAATTGCACACGACTAGAATACAAGCCTTTAATGACATGCAAATATATATATATATATATATATATATATATATATATATATATATATATATATATATATATATATATATATAAAAGGTTGTAAAACTCGCTACTCGGTACCTGCTCGGCCGACTGGGGAGTAGCGAGTACTCGGGCGTACTCGGATTCGGTAATTTATGTAGAAATATTTTTAGAAAAATTATATATGTCAAAATCATAAGTTAAAATCATAATTTGATTGAAATATATAACAAAATTAGATACATGTGAATAAATAAAAACTGAAATACACACAAATGTCTCACTTCATAAATAATTACTAAAAATTTAAGATATATATGTAGTAATAATCAGATGTGTGTGTTAAATAATAAATCATTAAGTGTATTATACATATTAATCTTGAAATTCTTGATTTTTTTCTTTTTATGACAATTTTGACCTTTTGACCGAGTAGGCCCGAGTAAGACCGAGTAGGCCCGAGTTAGAGAGATGTTGACCGATTTTTGACCGAGTTTGACTTAATCCGAGTTTTTTTGCCGAGTTCACATTACTCGCCTCAGTGGAGGGCCGATTCCGAGTAATCGGTCGAGTAGGCCGAGTTTTGCAACACTATATATATATATATATATATATATATATATATATATATATATATATATATATATATATATATATATATGACATGCATTTTTGCAGGTCCTAAAAAAGTTATCCCTTGTGAGATTCTAAGCAATTAGGATTTGCATTTTTGTGTGCTATGAAATACCATCGTTTTTTATTTTATTTAGGTATAAGTCAAACGTGTGTCTCTTCCATCCGCTTCTAATTAAGTCAACTTAAGTCAATAGCGAGCTAGGGCTTTTTCTTTCACTTATCGACCTGGAAATTCGAGACACAAATACACGAATCTGTGAGAGACATGACACGACACGGATACATGACACGAATATATCTTGAAAATTGAGATAAAGCTTATTTCTCATCATGTAATCGTATCGTGTCAACTTTGTGGCTGACACGTTTCCATGACACGGATACACGAATTGCTAGGCCTATCACTTCCCACCATTTTTTTCACTTCTCGCGATCAAGGAAGCAGAGAATGACGACTGCAACAATACTTCTTCTCACTGACCAGCGACCTGATCAGCTCACGTTCCTTTTACCGGTGACTGTGACTCTTCAGCCTCACATTGATGTCGGGCGGTTTTTTTTCCCTTCCCACGATCGAGCAAACGGAGAACGACAACTGCAACAGTACTTCTTCTCACCGACCGACGACCTGATCAACTCACCTCCCTTCACCGACGACTACCACTTTTCAGCCTTACAGCGCCGCTGACGCCACTTCCCATCTATGTCCTCCTCCCAAACGATACTCGTCGCCGCTGATACCCTTATGCCTTATTTGAACATCCATCGAGAAGCTTAATGTCCAATTCGTAGTAAATATTAATATTTTTAGTTGTTTTCTTCGAATCCCCTCTTATATGAGGTTTATTTGTTCTGATTTACATATGAAATATGTATGCTCATCAGTACCCTTTCTAATTTTTTTTTGACTGTCGAATCCCCTATTATCAGGGTTATTTGTTCTAATTTTTTGTGTATATAATTTGTTCGAACATGAACCTGAATCACCCCTCTTGCTATTGTGTAAAAAATTTCTTCTCTCCTGTGTTTTCTGTTTATGAAAAAGCCAAAATGTGGTACTTTGAACTACAACCTATTCTAATGTTGCTACTATTATCCTTGCATTTATAAAAAGTAGAGGCATTAATAACTTGGTGCAGCTACAACAACCCCTTGTCACCATTTGGAAAATGTTTAATTCGCGCCTATGCGGAGACCCTTAATTGTAATATAATTTATTTTTTTTAAATTAAATATTACATTTATCCTAACAAAATAAGTAAAAAACCATAAAAATTTAGCATATTCAGTCGTCTAAATATTTAAATCAATGTATATAATAATTTTTAGACTATTGGGGGGGGGGTCTTTTTAACAATTTTAGTCATCAATCATCATAATTTAATCACCTGTAATGCTTGGTCCATGTATTATTCATTTTCTCAATATTTTAAGAATTTGTCAAGGAAACTCGACGAGTTGGGAGGCGCCAACTCGTCGTGTTGAGTTTATATGGCCGCATATATTTTTCAAGATCTACTCGAGGAGTTGGAAGACCCCAACTCGATGAGGTGGTGGCTGATTATGAAACCCTAATTTTTAGGGTGTTATACCCTATTTAAGGACCTTATACTATTTGAGTGGCCTCCTCATCCGCCCCTCTGTCCAGAAAATCCTAGCCTTGAGTATTCTCTTCCATTTTTTAGTGTGTGAGAACTTAAATAGTGTCTCTTTGGTGTCTTCTTGAAGAAGCTTGAAGTTGGTGGTGCTTAGCTAAAGGGAGAAGCTTTAGATCCAGAAATTTCTCTGTTGTGGCAGCCATATTGACGTATAAAGTTGATACCTTGATTATTTATTTGCTAGATCTCTTCATTTGAGAGTATATTTCCACTATTAGCTTATTTTGGGATCATTCTTGGTTTTGAGCATGTCATGAAGCTATAACTTCAGATCTGGACACCTCATGGCCTGTTTGGACTTAAAGTTGCCAGCTTTATCAAGTATTGGCCCTCTTTCATGCTCTAAGTCCCTTAATAAGCTTTGTTTAAGTGTTTTAGTCTCTTGATGCCATGCATGGACGTAAACTTAGCAACTTTACGTTGTATTTCAGCCCTAGGGGACCAGATCTATGGTCTGGGGCATTAGATTCGCTTGGGAAGTGGCTGAACGTGGTATGACTAGGAAAATTTGACGAGTTGCTTTGCCAACTCGGCGACTTGGCTCGGGTTTTCCCGCTTTCTGGATGCTGTAGGAACTCGACGAGTTGATAGATGTACTCAACGAGTTGGGTCAACATGGACTGTTGACCTTACTGTTAAATTTGACTTTGGCTATGGTTGACCAAGTTTGACTGTGAGGGTATTTCGGAATTTTGATGGAATAAGTCACATGATGGTTGTAGGCAGTTGAGTTCGAAACTGTGATTTGGGAGTTGGATCTTGTCAGTCAGCGCTACTTGTGAGGTGAGTCTTCTCACCACACTTATGGGTCGAAGGCACCAAGGTCGGCCCATTATTTGATATGATATGTTAATATTGCATGGGAAATGATATGTTATTTGATTTATGCATGGGTTTATGTGAAGACCATGGGGGAGCCCATGGCACTTGTCAAAACCATGGGCGGAGCCCATGGCAGAAGGATATAAGACCATGGGGGTAGCCCATGGCATTCCATTGAAGACCATGGAGGCAGTCCATGGCAGTTTGTATGTATATGTATGAGCACGACATTATGTGATTATATGATTGGTGTGATTGGGAAACTCACTAAGCTTGTGCTTACAGTTTACTTGTATGTTTCAGGCACATCTTTTGATAAGGGCAAGAGCCGAGCTTGATGATGAGGCATGCATTCTCTGGTGTTTTTACATTGGTGCTTTGTACTTTTAATTTTCAAAATAACATGGATATGTATTGGGATTTTATAATTACTACGGTTGATGTTATGAAAATAAAAGTTTAAAATTTTTATGAAAATTTGGGGCGTTACAAGTTGGTATCAGAGCCTTGGTTTGAGGGATTCGGACACACTTCTGGGTGTGTCAGAACTCAAACTGAGGGAATGGTAACAATTGTTTTTCAAAAAGAAACCAATGTTTAATTTCTTGAAAACAATTTTGTAAGAAAAAGAGGAGAATGCAATGCACATAATCGGCCGAGCTCAAGTAGGTATTCCCAAT
Organism: Lactuca virosa; assembly: GCF_052849685.1. Classification (NCBI taxonomy): domain Eukaryota; kingdom Viridiplantae; phylum Streptophyta; class Magnoliopsida; order Asterales; family Asteraceae; genus Lactuca; species Lactuca virosa. The sequence continues at coordinate 278,656,573 of NC_136429.1, read as the reverse complement.
GTTTTAGCCATGGTATGATATATATGGAAATATGCTTGTATGGATTATTTACTAAGTGTATGCTTTCAAAGTTGTACATGTTTAGGATTGCGTAGCCCTAGAATGAGGAAGTCTGCCTTATTCATGTTCCTTGTTTGGTTGTGGTTTAGGGTAGAAGCTTTATTTGACAGTCTATGTGATTCTCTTTGTGTATAATTTGCATGCATAAGGCAACCTGTTATGATTGATTTAGATTTCTGGTTCGGTAAGGGTTGAGAATCCTAGGGTAGTCTAGGATCAGAGGTAGTGCTGTGTTTCTGAGTTATGATTTGTGATTGGATGATTTAGGGACATCATGTATGGCCTTGGGGAAAGTACAGGTAGGTGTGGAAGGTAGTATTAGGCCCGTACTATTGAAAGCACAGGACCTGTACCTGAAGCAATGACAAACCCGGTACTTCTTAGGAGTCTGGTGAGGAGGAATCCCTTTCGATTTTCTTATCTTGGTTATTTGTGATATTTTCAGTTGAGGATGGTGATGATCACGCGAGGTTCCGGATCAGGATCAGGATCAGGTTCGGGCTCCGGTGTAGAGCCCATGGATGAGAGGTTGGGCGATCTTATCGCACTCGAGGTTACTCGTGGCATCCTTGACGCTACTCCAGTGATTTTCGGTAACGTCAAGGAGGGCATCATGGAGATCATGGAGGAGAGGTTCAGGTCCTTCCGAGCCGAGATTGCTGCATGCTAGATTGGGGCCCGAGCTCCATCGTTCAAGGAGTTCAAGGTGTGTGGAGCGCCTGAGTTCTTCAGGGTCTGGGATCCCATCACTAGCCGACGCTAGGTGGCAGACATGGAGAATGCCCAACGCACAAATTCTTGCCCTGATGCGGCCAAGGTGGGGTTCACATCTTGTATGTTGAGGGATCGGTCACGAGACTGGTGGGAGGATGTGACCCATGAGGTGGGATCAGCCGGGGTGGCTGAGATGACTTGGGAGGAGTTTGTGAGGAGGTTTGATCGGGAGTTTGCACCACTCATTGAGGTGCAGCGATTGGTGAGAGAGTTCCAGGATCTACATCAGACTACTGAGATTGTGGTGGAGATCACCGCCAAATTTCGAGAGAGGGCATTTTTGGTTTCGCAGTACGCTGCGGATGAGGAGATGAAGAAGACTAGGTATCATTCCATGCTGAAATATGATATTCGTGGAGAAGGCCCAGGAATGGGAGATTGAGTTGGAGCTCCACACGAAGCGGAAGCTGGAGCAGGTTCAGGCAGCAGTAGGTCAGGACAAGAAGCCTAAGACCTTCGATCCTCCCAGCAGGGGCCATCAGGGCTGTGGATGTTGTGCCAAGTGCGGTAAGCCGCATAGTGGAGCCTACCGACCAGCGGGCATAGGATGCTATGCATGTGGCCATTCGGGTCACATGAGTCGGGATTGCACCAAGAAGGGCTTGATTTGTTTCCACTGCAACCAGACCGGACATAAGAAGGCCGACTATCCGAGGTTGGTTAGGGGAGGAGGAGCTGTGGTGGCGCATGCACCCACCACAGTGAGGATTACAGATGGCCGCCCGATCAAGGCGGAGGCTCTTGCGGTGAAGAGTCGTGCATTTCAGCTGACTACAGAGGAGGCCTGAGCAGCGCCAGACGTCGTGACTGGTATGTGATCTTTTATGGCTTGTTTATTTTATTGTTATGCTTATGTTGTTATAATTTTGTTTAGGGACCTTTCTGGTCAATGGTTTTCGGCCCACGTTCTCTTTGATTCGGGGGCTACCCGATCATTCGTATCCCTTGTGCTCAGCAAGAAGTTTCAGGATGCTCCGGGGACCTTAGATTCCCTACTTGAGGTTGAGATTACGGATGACCGCACCGTGAGTGCTGCGAGGGTTTATAAAAGGAGCGTTCTGAATGTGTTCGGGGAGAGGTTTTCTATTGAATTGGTTCCAATTCCTTTGCGAGGATTGAAGGTGATCACCGGGATGGATTGGTTCGGGCCATGATAGACTGTGAGCGTCAGTTGGTGAGAGCATCGCTTGGGCCAACTCTCTGTTCGGTTGCGAGGGCTAGGAGGCTTCTTCAGCAGGGTTCTTCTGGGTTCTTAGCTTATGTTTCTGACACGAAGGTTGAGGCCACACCAGATTTGAGCAGTGTTCTAGTTGTGCGAGAGTTTCCCGACGTATTTCCTGAGGAGTTTCCAGGGTTACCTCCGAAAAGACAAGTGGAGTTCTGTATTGATTTAGTGCATGGTGCGGCTCCGATAGCCAAAGCACCGTATCGTCTAGCTCCGCCTGAGATACATGAGTTATCTATGTAGCTTCAGGAGCTGCTAGACCGAGGATTTATTCGTCCAAGTAGTTCCCCGTGGGGAGCACCGATTATGTTCGTGAAAAAGAAGGATGGGTCACACAGGATGTGTGTCGATTATCGAGAGCTGAATAAGTTAACGGTAAATAACCGTTATCCGCTTACGAGGATTGATGATTTGTTCGATCAGCTCCATGGTGTATCTTGGTTTTCCAAGACTGATGTTCGGTCGGGATATAACCATATGAGGATTAGGGATGAGGATATAACGAAGACAGCCTTCAGAACACGTTATGGTTATTATGAGTTCGTGGTGATGCCATTTGGGCTCACCAATGTTCCAGCGGCATTCATAGATCTTATGAATCAGGTTTGTAGATCGATGCTGGATCGGTCTGTGATCGTCTTCATTGATGACATTTTGGTCTATTCTAAGACCAAGGAGCAGAACGAGTAGCATTTGAGGGAGGTATTGGAGACCTTGAGAATGGATAGGCTATACGCCAAATTCTACAAATGTGATTTTTGGTTGCGTGAGGTGCAGTTTTTGGGGCACGTCATCAATCAAGAGGGTATTTTGGTCGACCTGGCCAAAATCGACGCGGTAATGCGTTGGGAGGTTCCAAAGAATGCATCTGAGATCCGGAGTTTCTTGCGTGTTGCAGAGTACTATCGGAGATTTATTCATGATTTCTCCAAGATCACTGTACCTTTGACCCGAATAACCAAGAAAAGCATGACCTTTCGGTGGGGTCCAGATCAGCGGTCGTCATTCGAGACCTTGAGGCAGAGATTATGTGAGGCCCCGATTTTAGCACTACCTGATGGATTGGACGAATTTGTACTGTATTGTGACGCTTCTGTTTTAGGATTAGGAGCGGTCTTGATGCAGGGGGGCATGTGATTTCTTATGCTTCGAGGCAGTTGAAGCCTCATGAGGCGAATTACCCCACTCATGACCTAGAATTGGGGGCGGTGGTGTTTGCCCTCAAGATTTGGAGACATTACTTGTATGAGGTCCGATGCACCATTTTCACTGATCATAAAAGTCTGAAGTATTTGATGGATCAATAGAATTTGAACATCTGATAGAGGAGATGGCTCGATGTAGTAAAAGATTATGATTGCGAGATTTTGTACCATCCCGGGAAGGCCAATATGGTGGCCGATGCTCTGAGCCGTAAGGAGGCAAGTGCTCTGATCCGAGATGTTTTCCTGAGGATGACAGTGATTTCACCTCTATTAGATATGATCAAGGAGGCTCAGGTTCAAGGACTAAAGAAGGAGAAGTGGAAGGTGGAGCGGATTCGGGGACAAATTCCACCTGCTGTTCGAGACGGCCGGGGTTTATTGACCCAGCGTGGTAGAGTTTGGGTGCCGGCTTCCGGGGGTGTGAGGCACAAGATCTTGGAGGAGGCGCATAAATCCAAGTTTTCTATCCATCCGAGGGCCACGAAGATGTATCGAGACTTGAGATTGAGTTATTGGTGGCCCTGCATGAAGCGGGAAATTGCATCGTTTGTTGAGCGGTGTTTGACTTGCAGGAAGGTCAAAGCCGAGCATCAGAGGCCCCACGACAAGATGTAACCGCTACCTATCCCTATGTGGAAATGGGAAGATATTTCTATGGATTTTATCACGAAGCTACCTAGGACGACACGGGGTGCAGACTCCATCTGGGTTATTGTGGACAGGTTGACCAACATTGCTCATTTTTTTCCAATCTCCGAGAGTATCTTAGCCGAGAAGTTAACGAATATTTATGTGCTAGAAGTGGTGGTTAGACACGGGGTGCCAGTGTCTGTAGTTTCGGATCGTGATGTTCGTTTCACCTCCAGGTTTTGGAGGAAGTTCCATGAGGAGTGGGGAACTCAGTTGCATTTTAGCACTGCTTATCACCCCCAGTCTGATGGTCAGAGTGATCAGACGATTCAGACGATTCAGACGATCGAGGATATGCTTCGGGCATGTGTATTGGACTTCAGAGGGAGTTGGGATACTTACCTTCCACTAGCAGAGTTCTCATACAACAATAGTTACCATGCTAGTATTGACCGACCCGCGTTTGAGGCACTTTATGGTAGGAGATGTAGGACTCCATTTTGTTGGGGGGAGGTTAAACATCGAGTTATGGGGAGTACCGAAGTGGTACTTAAGACGACCGAGTTGATTCAGCAGGTTCGCGACCGGCTTCAGACATCGCAAAGTCGACATAAGAGCTACGCGGATAGGCGTAAATCAGACCTTGAATTTTAGGTCGGGGATATGGTACTCCTGAAAGTATCACCCTAGAAGGGTATTATTCGGTTCAGGAAGTGGGGCAAGTTGGGCCCCAGGTTTATTGGTCCGTTTTGGATTATCGCCCGGGTAGGCAAGGTTGCGTATAGGCTTAAACTCATGTATTTTGCATGTTTTTCGGGATTTTTCATGACGCAATTTCGTTCACACACTTTTGTGATATTTCAAGGACTTTTGGAGGTAGGATCTTACTTGAAGAGATGAATAAGAGATGTAGATGAAGTTTCGGGACTTGCGGAGCACCGAGGAGGAAGATATCAAAGAAATGAAGATATTGGCCATTCAAAGGTTTACATGGCCGTGTAAATGGAAGCCTTGTGTTTACACGGGCCGTGTAAACGCATACTCTCGAGCATTGTACTTTGAAGGCCTGACCAAATTGTGCAGCGTACTTTTTGTGTTTACACGGCCGTGTAAATGGTAGTGTTAATTTACACGGGCCGTGTAAACGTGGTCATAAGTTTAAAGAAGTTTTTCTTCTTTCTAAAAGGGCGTAACCGGTTCCAGGAGAAGTGAAGTCGATTTTGGGAGTTCTAGAGGCGATTTTCTAGAGGATTTGGAAGACAATTGTTACATGGAAACACTTGGATTTCGTTTGGATTTCAATTTGTAAGACTTTAATTTCAATTTCTAGGTTTGTGCTTTGTTCTAGTCATGTGTGGCTAGAAACTTAAACTCTCCAACTTCATGTATTGACTATTGTGTGTGTGAATTCAATCATTTGACTTGGTGTTTGTTTTAAATGCTATCTACTGAATTTGATTTTGTTTTAATTGAAAGTTTGGTTTCAATTCTAGTTCTTTTTGGCCAATTGAGTTAGGGTTTATTCATTCAAGTTAGCTATTATGCAAAATCCGTAATTGTTTTGTCATATAGAACAAGTAACAAACACTAAATTGAATTTTCTTAGAATAATTCTGGTGTAAATCAAATTCACACATTCTTACACTCCCAAGATTATGAGGAGTATTGAATGTTGTTGGTAAAATTCACACAAAGCATAATGCAATCTTTCCACCTAATTCTAAGAACTTGTTTAGATTAGATTGGTTAGATTAGAATTAATTAAAGAGCTTATTTTAATTAATTAAAATGGTGAATGTGAATTGCTAAAGCTTGTTAGTATTTCTAAGTACCAACTTAGATAGAATTTAACAAATATCATTTCATACCTTGAATCACATTGCTAATTAGTCTTGCATAGAGTTGGAGTATTTTATAAATCTTGATTTTATTTTATTTGATCAATTGTTTACTCATAACTTCAGTCTTTTGTTTTAATTAAACTCCCCCCTCTTTTGCGATCTCATTTGTACCTTACGCAAAAAGGGTATAAGCACTTATCTTGTGTCTCTGTGGATCGACCCTACTTACCTTATATTACATTTTTAGTACAAAGTAGTAGTGTTTAAGGAGTCATTTATACCCCTTTATTTGTTGGCTTTGACACGCCTAACAAATTGGCGCCGTTTCCGGGGACAGGATGTTACTAATTGTTTATGCCTAGATCTTTTCGTATAGGTACACCACTGCCAATTGATTCGGAGATAGAGAAAATTGCAAAGAAGTTAAGGAAGCAAGCCAAGCTTGGTAAGAAGCAACCGGGCTCCGGGACTTCTTCATCATCTAACCCTCCAGTCATCAACATTTGGGAGGACATAAGCCTCTCAAGTTTATCCACATCCGAAACAGAAAGCCTTTCACTCTCACCACAATCATCCTCACCTAAAAATACCACTCCACCATCTTCATCCACTTATAACATTCCAAATACTACATCCACAGAAAATTCAAATACTACTCACACAATGGGAGACAACCATGGATGGAATCCACCTCCAAATCCACCACCTAAACAAACCTTTAGACAATGGGATACTCAAGATGTTACCCAACAACCTTTGTGTATTAACTATCCTTCAACAATGAACTTTGAACTCAAGTCTGGACTCATCCATTTGCTGCCTTCATTCCATGGTCTTGAGAATGATGACCCACATAAATTCCCTAAGGAATTCCATGTCGTTTGTGTGGGTATGAAGCCACATGAAGTTACAGAAGATCAAATCAAGTTAAGGGCATTCCCCTTTGCTTTACAAGATTCAGCCAAGGAGTGGTTATATGACTTACCACCGGGGTCAGTCACAACACGGAATGAACTTGCAAGGATGTTTTTGGATAAATATTTTCCAGAAATGAGAGCTTCAACTTTACGCAGGGAAATAATTCGTATCAAGAAACAAAAGAGAGAAGCCTTGAATACTTACTAGGAACGGTTCAAGAAGTTGTGTTCAAGATGTCCAAAACATGGGATTTCAGAGTATCAATTGTTGCAATATTTTTGTGAGGGAATGTCATCTTGGGATAGGAGATTACTCAATGCATCAAGTGGTGGATCAATAGCTGATAAAACTCCAACAGAAATCAGAGCTCTTATCAAGAATATGGCAGAAGAGTCCAAGCGTACAATTCAAGAAGAAGAATGGTACAGTGATGCACCAAGAGGAGTGAAAGAAACTTCTACCCCAAAAATTGAGAGTAAACTTTCTGAGTTGACTAAAGTAGTGATGATGTTTGCTAAGGATAAGGGTGTGCAACCACCAACAGTTATACCTTGTGGTATTTGTACCCAAGTTGGACACCCCACTGATATGTGCCCAATGTTACAAGAAGATATAGAGCCGGTTCAAGCTATGGGATTTTCTAGTCAACATCAAGGAAACTTTCAGCCAAGAAGTAATCCAAATTGACATCAACCCAATGCCAATTTTCAGCCAAGGCCACTATCTTTTCAACCAAGACCTCCATTTCAAAATCAAATGCATCACCAATAAAATTATCAACCACATTTCCAGCCAAATCAACCTCCTCATCAATCTCAATTCCAAACTCAAAACATGCAACAAGGAAGTACTTCAAGCAGATCAGGAATGTCTTTGGAAGACATTGTCAAGAGTTTAGCTACAAGTACTCGAACATTTCAAAATGAGACCAAGGCGAGTATCAAGACTTTGGAGCAACAAATAAATCAACTCGCCACTTCTGTGAGTAAATTGGAGTCACAAGGCAAACTACCCGCACAAACTGAGAAGAATCCAAAGCATAGTGCATGTGTCATTACATTGAGAAATGGCAAAGAATATGAAGGTCCAAAGATGATTGAAGAAGAAGAAGATATGGAGTTAGAGAAAAAAGAAGAGAAGTCAAAAGCACCTTCAAAGCAAGTTCCCATTGAAGTTGTGACAACTCGAAATTTCTATCTTATACAACCATTCACTTCAATCTAAGTCAGACTTATTTCTGCTAACTTTTAGCACAGTTTTGAGTCTGTTTGAGTGTCTAAGCGTAGTACCTTCAAGTGGTAATTATAGGAGGTATACTCTAGAGTTAATGGTGCAACATTTAAGTCTCAAAACTCCAAGAGTTTGGAGTTTAAGGCCATAACATGGAGTTTACGGCCGTAAACTCTAAGGTATAAATATGACACTTAGCCATTTTAGTCATTTTTACCAATTTCAAGCCAAGAAGTCATTCTCTCTCAAGTATCATCCGATTTTGCTTCTTGATCTTCGACTTTGTAAGTGTTTCCTTCCTTTATTAGTTGATATATTACAACATCTAGTGATTATACATGATTTCATCCATGAAATCTCTTCATTTTGATAGATCTTCAAGTGTTCTTCATTTCACCAAGAACACCAAGAACACACACTAGTGTTCTTGGACCTTAAGCACCCATACAAGCTTCTATATTGTAAGTACACTTGCCTTAGCTTGTTATATGCTTGAATAAGTTAGTTTACACCTAGAAAGCATCAAGAACACAAGATCATAAGGTGTTTACGGCCAAGGCAATCTCCTTGGGCCGTAAACACTAATAAATGGGGCATTATGAGCCCTAATCTCTTCCAAAGCCTTGGAACCAAGTCTAGAATACTTCCAATAAGAGTATAAGACCTTAAACATCAAAAGAACCAAGAGGAAGTGGTGTTTACGGCCAAGTCAAACACCTTGGGCCGTAAACACTAGTTAGTGGTGCATATGAGCCACCACTCCTTCCTAAGGCTTAAAACTTGGTCTAGAACCCTTCCAACTTGAACTAAGGACCTTGAATATCAAAATGGTAGAAGTTACCATGGGTTTACGGCCGTAAACCCATTAGGGCCGCAAACCCTAGGCCGTAAACTCATGGAGAGTTTACTCTTAGACCGTAAACTCCAAAGCAAAGCCCTACAACCCTTAGATGCAACCCTATGATCTTCTAACACTTGAACCAAAGTGTTTTCCATGTTTTAGGGTGTCTTTAATTGCTTAATTAGTGTTATAATCACTAATTAGATACATAAATGTGTATCTATATGTTAAATAGGATCAGTGTGTGTGTTCAAGTCTTCACTTGACAACTAGCACCTTATCCAACACTTTCATCCAAACCACTCACTACAGGTGAGTTCATATCCCTTAAACAACCTTTTAAATGATTTTAAATGCTTTTATGGGGGGAATACAAGTTGAATTATTATAGTTATTATATCAATCACATGTGATTAATAACTACCAAACAAGTGGATTTCTTACTTTTCAAACTGTGTTATCAAACAAACTACTTCAAATCGTTTTACAAACTCTTTTACATGTTAAATACTTTTATTAAACTCTTTTAAACTTATATTTTGTCAAAAGTGTATCTATATAGATATAGTTATATAAATAGGATTGAAAGGACTTAGGACTGATAACTCACCTTACTTCTTGTTCCTTGTTTGGTTGTGGACTTAGGGTATCGGTTGTTTGTCCAAAGGTCGTTTGAATCTTAGTTATATATTATGTATATGTATATAGATATAAAAAATTCCTTCATTCAATTCAATACCTTTGGGTAGCAAGGGTATACAATCATGTTCATTCATACAATCAACATTACTAGTAAACTATATAAGGTATAGTTTAGGAAGTTACTAATACTATTACAAGAACAATGAAACATACAAAGAGTCAGTTCATTCATGAGTCAATACATACTGTTATGAGAAACTAAGAGAATATACATATATACTAGACAGAGAGAACATACAATACAACTAGTACATACTATACATTATACAAAAGAGCATACTATTATGAGAAACTAAGAGAACATACATACATACTAGACAGAGAGAACATCCAATACAGCTAGTACATACATTACATATACAATTATACAATAACATAAATGTGGACCGTCGTTCGGGGCATGGCATCACCTGTCATGGCTCGATTTGTAGCCAGAATCTCCTAGAGGGAGAGCGTGAATTTGTGTATAGATCTATACTGGATTGACTATCCTACACCTTGCTATTAGCTACAGTGCGACTTGCAAGTCTACGGGTGCCAAATGTCATTTCTTCCGACGTCTTTCATCGTCGTGTTATTAGTCGATAGTATGGTACAACCAGGTCACATCATACCTTAAATATCAATTGGTTTAAGGTAGAAATTACAGCAGTAGTTACTATAATACAACACTGCAGTACTTTATTATTTCCCCATTGCATTCACATTGTGATCTTTTCACATAAAAGGTAATGTAAAACTATATTTTTGATTAATGATAGCCACACTTGGGAAAATATACACTCTTACAAGAAACAAACATACATTTCATTTGATGCCTTGGTAGAAGGCTACTTTTAGTAGAAAATATAGGATTTTCTAGGAGATACAAACATCTACAAACACTTACAAACATTTACAAACATTTATAAACACTTACAAACATTTACAAACATTTACAAACTTATACATCAAGTACTTAAAGACATTTTCATACAAACAATGACACTAAATGCTTATGAACTCACCAGCTTTAAAGCTGATAAACTCTTTCAAAATAACTTGTATTCTCAGGTCATCAGTAGACAGGTACCGATGCCAGGTTTTGAGAAGATGGAGCTCGTTCAAGACTCATCTCTTATTTTTGAATTACATTTTTGGTGTCTTATAAACTTCACATAACACATTTGTATGAAATTATATTATTAATGCAATGGATGATGTTGTTGCTTGTTTACTACTATGCATTGTTGTGATACTGTACATGACGTCCTCCATCCCCGAATGATTCCGCCGTTCCGGTTTTGGGGTGTGACAGAAGTAAAAGTTACTCCTCCTCCTCCATTTCCCACAAGGTGAAGCAAGTCAAAGCGTGAAAGGGAAGACAAAGAGATCATGGAGATATTCAGAAAGGTTGAGGTAAACATTCCTCTTATTGATGCCATCAAACAAGTCCCTAGGTATGCTAAATTCAATAAGGAATTATGCACATCTAAGAAAATATTAAAAGGGAATGAAACTGTCAAAGTAGGTGAAGATGTATCTGCAGTGTTATAGAAAGGACTACCTCAAAAATGTAAGGATCCGGGTGTTTTCACGGTTCCTTGCAAGTTAGGTAATCTTCATGTTCCACAAGCTATGCTAGACCTTGGAGCTTCTATCAATGTTTTGCCATATTCTATTTTCAAAACCGTAAATATTGGCATATTGAAGAAGACCGGGGTAATCATTCAATTGGCTGATCGATCTTTAGTACATCCAAAAGGTGTGCTAGAAGATGTGTTGGTCCAAGTGAATGAATTAGTATTTCCAACAGATTTTTATGTCCTTGACATGGATGATGATGACTCGCCAAATCTGAGTTCAATTCTTCTAGGAAGACCCTTTTTAAAAACAGCCAGGACAAAATTGATGTTTATGATGGTACATTGTCCATGGAATTTGATGGGGAAGTGATAAATTTCAACATCTATGATGCTATGATATATCCAAGTGATATTTCATCTTTGAATTTTGTGGATGTTATTGAACCATTAACTGAAGAGTTTTTTGATTTGTCTAATCTCGATGTGTTAGCTCTTATTTTAGACAGGAATCTTCAAAAAGATGAAGTGGAAAAACTTTCCAACCAATTCAAAATTGATGAAGAGATTTTGGAAGTTGTATCTTGCATGGATCAATAGAAGAAAATGAGGTTTGATGTTCCAAAGCAAAAATTACCGATGCTGAATAAGAAACTTGTTCCTTCTATTGTGCAAGCACCGAAATTAGAACTCAAGACTTTACCCGAGCATCTGAAATATGCGTATCTTGGAGAGAAAGAGACTTTGCCAGTGATCATCTCTACAAAGTTATCAACAAAAGAAGAAGAAGAGCTTGTATAAGGAAGCTATTGGGTGGACTATAACCGACATCAAAGGGCTAAGTCCTTTACTTTCCATGCACAATATCCTTATGGGAGAAGATTACAAGCCCTCCGGAAAAGCTCAAAGGCGTTTGAACCCTCCAATGATGGAGGTTGTGAAGAAAGAGATTTTGAAGTTGTTGAATGCGGGGATGATTTATCCTATATCAGATAGAAAGTGGGTAAGCCCGGTCCAAGTTGTACCTACGAAGACAAGTATTACCATTACAAAGAATGATCAAGGTGAATTAGTCCCCACCCGTGTGCAAAACGGATGGAGAGTTTACATAGACTATAGAAGACTCAAATCCTCAACCCGAAAAGACCAGTTCCCACTTCCCTTCATTGATCAAATGTTGGAAAGGTTAGCGGGAAAAACTTACTATTGTTGCTTAGATCGGTATTATGGTTTCCATCAAATACTCGTTGCACCCGAGGATCAAGAAAAAACTACTTTCACATGTCCCTTCAGAACATTTGCATATAGGATAATGCCTTTTGGACTTTGCAATGCTCCTGCCACTTTTCAACGGTGCATGGTAAGTATTTTTTCGGAGTATGTTGAGGAAATCATTGAAGTATTTGTGGACGACTTCACAGTTTATGGTAATTCTTTTCATGAATGTTTGGGTAATTTGAAAAAGATTTTGCAAATATGTATTGAGACCAATCTTGTTTTGAATTATGAAAAGTCCCATTTTATGGTTGACAAAGGTCTAATACTGGGTCATATTATGTCTTCTAAGCATCTAGAGGTAGACAAAGAAAAAATAGATGTCATTAAATCTTTACGTTATCCCACTTGTGTTCATGAGGTACGCTCGTTTCTTGGTCATGCAAGATTTTATAGAAGATTCATCAAAGATTTTTCCAAGATATCTCGTCCCATGTGTAAGCTCCTATAAAAAGATGCAGAATTCGAATTTTCAAAAGAGTGCAAGCAAGATTTTGATCATTTGAAGGAGTTGTTAATATCAACACCAATACTTCAATCACCGGATTGGAGTTTGCCCTTCGAAACATGTGTGATGCCAACAATCATGCAGTTGGTGCAATGTTGGGGCAAAGAAAAGATAGATTTCCTCATGTCATTTATTATGCCTAAAAAACACTTGATAGTGCACAAGCCAACTACTCAACAACTGAGAAAGAATTGCTATCTATTGTCTTTGCTTTAGATAAATTTCGTCAATATTTGCTAGGTTCTAAAGTGGTTGTTTATTCTGATCATGCAGCTATTAGATATCTACTTGCAAAGAAGGATTCGAAGCCTAGACTCATTCGATGGGTATTACTCTCACAAGAGTTTGATATTGAAATCAATGACAAGAGCGGAAAGTAAAACCTTGTAGCTGATCATCTTAGCAGGATTGTTTCTCCCGATGACTCGACTCCCATTCATGATGCATTTCCCGATGAGAATCAATTTTAAGCAAAAGTTGCCCCATAGTATGCCGATATTGTGAACTACATCGTCACAAATCAATTTCAACTAGATTTGACTTGATGGCAAAAAGATAAAATCAAGAAAGAGGCCAAGAGGTACGTATGGGATGATCCATATTTGTGGAAATATTGTTCTGACCAAATGATTAGACGATGTGTGGATCAACATGAGGTATCTTCTATCTTAACATTTTGTCACTCTTATGCTTGTGGAGGGCATTTTGGTCCTCAACGAACTGCAAGAAAAGTATTAGAGAGTGGATTTTACTAGCCAAGTATTTTCCGTGACTCTTATGTCTTTTGTGTAAGTTGTGATAAATGTCAAAAGATGGGCTCTTTAAGCTCAAAGAATCAAATGCCCCTTAATCCCATTTTAGTTTGTAAGATTTTCGATGTTTGGGGCATTGATTTCATGGGACCTTTTCCATCATCTTCGGTTTAACTTACATTCTTTTGGCTGTGGATTATGTTTCTAAGTGGGTGGAAGCAAAAGTTACCCGCACTAACGATTCAAAAGTTGTGATATATTTTTTGAAGGCTAACATATTTTCCATATTTGGTGTTCCAAAAGCCTTAATCAGTGATCGTGGTACACATTTTTGCAATCGTATGCTTGGAAGTGTCTTGAAGAAGTATGGTGTTGCTCATAAAGTCTCAGCAACATACCACCCACAAACAAATGGACAAGCCGAAGTGAGCAATCGACAAATCAAGGGTATTTTGGAGAAAACTGTGAATACAACAAGGAAAGATTTGAGTACACGTCTTGATGATGCTTTGTGGGCGTACCACACTGCATTCAAAACTCCAATTGGGATGTCTCCATATCGCATTGTTTTTGGAAAGCCATGTCGATTACCCGTTGAGTTAGAGCATAGAGCCTATTGGGCAATCAAGCAGTTCAATATGGATCTAAGTGAATCGGGAAAGAAGAGGAAGCTTGACATACAAGAGCTTGATGAGTTTTGTAATGAAGCATATGAGAATGAAGTCCTTTACAAAGAAAGGACAAAAGCATACCATGACAAGATGATTGTATGCAAGGTATTTGAAAAAGATCAAAAGGTATTACTTTACCACTCTCGTTTCAAATTTATTCCAGGTAAATTTAGGTCCTGTTGGGTGGGACCATTTGTTGTCACTAATGTTTTTGAGCATGGTGCAATAGAAATCACAAGTGAGAAAACGGGGAAGATCTTTAAGGTAAACGGTCATCGTTTAAAGCCTTATTATAAAGGATTTTGTGACAACCGTCAATTTCCGGTCAAGTCAAAGTCAAACAAAGTCAACAAGTCAAACCGGTCAACCCAATTTACCCTTGTACATTAGGGTTTTACATCGTGTTTACTATTGTACAACACACTATCTTTATGTAAAGTATCACTTTGAGTCTTCACGTGTTCAGAAAATCTAAACCCTAATCAGAGTAACTGATGGAACAACTCAATAAAACATTAATACATACCCTTCGGGGGCGTATAACGCTCATAACAAGGCAAAACGGGGTTTACAAACCTTGCATTTCGAAGTTAAAACACTCGCAAAGATCGCAAACAAAGCCTCTCTCAATCTCTCTCACTCTATCTAAATCTCTCCCATTGTATCTATCTCTTTCCCCAAATCTCTCCAAGTATGTGAAATCTCTCCCAGATCTCTCCAAGTATGTGAAATCTCTCCCAAATCTCTCCAAGTATGTGAAATCTCTCCCAAATCTCTCCAAGTATGTGAAATCTCTCCAAGAATATGAAATCTCTCCCAAATCTCTCCAAGTATGTAAAATCTCTCCCAAATCTCTCCAAGTATGTGAAATCTCTCCCAAATCTCTCAAAGTATGTGAAATCTCTCCCAAATCTCTCCAAGTATGTGAAATCTCTCCAAGAATATGAAATCTCTCCCAAATCTCTTCAAGTATGTGAAATCTCTCCCAAATATCTCTCAAAATCTCTCTCAACTTTTTATAATCACTCGAGGCATCCAGACCCTTAAATTAGTCAAAAACAACTCGAAATGGGAAGATAAACGGAAAATCAGCCATATAGAACCGAAACCTCTTAGGAACCGAAACTACTCCTTAAGGACCAAAACTAGCTTAAAGAACCGAACCTGCCATGACCGAAACCGAACTTCGGAGGGCCGAAGGTCCTTTCGGACCGAACTACCCTTCGCTTCTCGCCTGCTTTCGCATTCGGTTCCCTCTGACAGCTTCGCCTGCGAGACTTCGACCGAACCCTCCTCTCGGTTCTCATCCATCAACCGAACCCTCCTCTTGGTTCTAAGCACCCAAGGACCGAAACTTCGGCCCGGAACTCAGATTTTCGCAGTTTCGCCCCTATTTCCCGGTTTTCGACCCCGACTTCGTTTTAAGCTCGTTTTTCGTGATTTTAACGCGAGATTTTCACCCAAACTCGTATTTTGACATAAGAGACCCTATATAATCATAATTTAAACACATATTAAGGGAAATCTTTGTCTAAGAATAATATCTAGTGGGTTAGATTTTGAGGTGGAGTGTTGACTTTATGACCATCCTCAGTCACTATTCACATCAGCCTTGTCCATTCATTGTACTCTCACCCTTCCCCCACAAGTTTCCTTAAACCCATACACACAAAGAAACTTTACTACTCATTCTCCCTAGATCATAAGCACTTCACTAAAAGCAAATACACTTTTCACTCTCATTTTCTCTCCAAGATTTTGAGATTCTCCAGGAGTTTTGAGCTTTTCACCCTCTTTTAGTAAGTAAATTTCATCCCTCACCTTATTATCCCATACTTCTTCACTCAAGTCATGGATTTCTCACACAAATATCGTCATATTTGTTGCTAGATCTTCAAATCTTCAAGTACCTCCGAAGTGTTCTCGACTTGGAAACCTCTCTTCTTCCACCTCCATCTCAGGAAATCAACAGCTTTTGAGGATGGGACGTTAAATCGTTAAACATTTCATTTTGTCATCATAGTGTAATTGATTTGAAACATGTAAACACATACTATGGTGTAACTTCTTCAATTATATCTATGACGGTTGTATTTATTTTGAGCACTATTATACTCGTTGTTGTGATACTATACATGAAGTCATCCACCCCCGGACGTTTCCGCCTTCCTTGGTTCAGGGGTGTGGCACATTGGTATCAGAGCATTGTTTATAGTGAACTAAGTATATTGAACCACATAAGATATGCAAATTATAAATGCATTGGGACTAAAGTCTCTGATTAACCATTTTCAAATAACTATACTTTTAATAATAAATAGTTTCTTGTTAAAAGTATGAGTGCATGCATACATACTAGTATAGTATCATATCTAGGACAATACAAAAGTTAAAAATAGAGGAGTTGTGCAATGTGAATATGCTCTGGGATATGCAATCAAGTCTGGGAGGAATATAGTCTGATCAACTATGTTCGTCCGAGAAGTGACTAGTATGTGCCGGGGGATAGTCATAGTGGACAACAAGTCTATCAACTTACCAACACCCATACCAGAAAATCGTTAAGAACCAAACATAACATTTAAAATACTATAGGAGTATTTTATGGTGCTATAACTTATGTGAAAACTAAACAGATTCTTGCTAGTAGACCTACAATCACTAAGTGGATACGCTAAGGTTATATATAACTTAGATATCATAGACTTACAATCTGTGATCATTGCTTTACTTCCTGTTCCTTGTTTAGTTGTGGTTTTGGAGTATGATCACTTATTCGAAGGTCTATCATATCTTTTGTTATATGTAACTGGTATGCATCATGTCATTATAGAAATAACTAAGGAGGATCAAACCCCTACAAGTATTTCTAGGAATATGATTATTATATGCCTTTTACCTCACCTCTATTCTCACACGGACATCATGGAAAGATTTTACTTACCAGCAGACCCCTACTTTCCGAACCCGGAGAGTTACTGGGTGATTAGGAAAAGAGTCGGAAGTGAGGCCAGAGGTCGACAACTCTCCTTACAAAGCCAGGGCTCTCGCGAATCGTTTCGACTACATCGAACCTGTGCCCCGTTGGGCAGCATTAATCGAGGGGTGGAGTCGTCATCAGCAACAACAATCGCTATTTAGGGACCAACAAGGTTGCAGAAACCTTAACCATCGGGGACCAAAACAGGGAGACTGCGAATCGAGTTTGGGAACTGCGTGCTGCTACAGACGCTACCATCTCACAAACTCGAGACTTGGAAAGGGACTACTATTTCAGAGACCGATTCATTAAGGACCTTATCGCCGCTCAGGCGAAGGCAAAGGAGCGTCAGTATAGACACTCGACACTCGAAGAGAGAGTGGTCGCAGCCGAGCGTTGGTTGGCAGGACTACAGAACGCATTGGCTTTGTTTGAAGCACCACTGGGGACGTATTGTCGTGAGCAGAGTTCATTTTACTCACAAGACCTTGTAGATTAGGACTATGGGTATGCGTTGGTGCTACTCCCCTACATGTGTAGGCCCGACCCTGCGAGTTAGTGATTACACTAGTCCAGAGATTTATTTGCGATCCAAACTTTTCCTTGCAATGATGTGGTGTAGACCTGCATCAGGCACAAAATTTTCTCTAAAACTAAATATACTAGAATCATACAAATGAACTGGGCATGCGTATTATTTCAGTGGGAGCAATACTACCAAAAATTCATAAGTTTATGACATATAGACTCTCATTATGAATTGTCTTCAAAACACCATAAAAAAAATTGGAACACGATACGCTCAAAACTAAGATAAAATTATTGAGATAACTCACGACGTATAAGCCCTTATTCAAGACTCATTATCATCTCACCTTTTTAAACCTCATAGTTGAAAGGTGCCTTTTTCGTGGGCCTATAGGGTGCGATCATACCAACACTAATGCCCCGGATCTCATCAGAACTCCTCAGCTAAGTGTGTTTAGACAAACATAATCCCAGGATTGGAAAAACTTAACGTCCGTACAAAACCTACTTCTACCCACTACCATAACTCCGTCTCAGGAACGTTAGCAGAAACATCGAGAATAGTTCAGTAAAGTGCGAAATTTATATATGTGTATATAAATGGTAAGGATATAATTAGAGATAATCATCCCCACTCATGACATCGTTTCTTCCCATGCAACATGGTTATGTCTTCACAAGAATGTAACCAGCCAACAAGCAAGGCAGCAATCCTGCAGATAGACTCTGTTACTTTTCAAGTTGCAGTCATGGCAGCCATGACAACCGTCATGGCGCAACTCAATGCTAACAACGCCGGGAGAGGTGAAGGCGTGTTGGCAATTATAACCGCAGTAACAGTCAAGAACACCGGCGGGTGTCCACCAACGTAAACGCCTCAGCCCACAAACCCAAGAGAAAGAAACGAAAGTTTTGGGACAAAATGAAGCGCAACCTATCTCAAAAACGCGCTAAAAGACAACAATCTGTGGCTGCCCCTGTAATTACACCAACAGTCACGACTCAAGCCTCGACACTAGCCACAACGTCTGTGACTCAAGCACCGGTCAGACAATATATGGGAACACTTCCAAAGTGTAACAAATGTAGCTACCATCACAATGGGTTTGTCGGGTGTCGCACTGTAAAAACTGCAACAAGAACGGACATACTGCCCGCTTCTGCAGGACCCAGACCCAGCACATCGCTTCAATCACCTATACCAGTGTAAGTCCAGTATGCCACCTATGCGGTGAAATGGGACACTTCAAGAGAGACTGTCCAACTAAGAGGAATGACGGGGGAGCAGGAGGAGTGTGACAAATAAACCAGCAGGAGCAACAAGGAACCTTATTAGGACTTTTGTAATGTTCCAACAACAAAAACTTTTAAGTACCATATGTTTGTAATGAATTTGGTATGTTTGCTAAAATTACCGTCTTTCAAAAAGTAGTTAAAATACTCTCTCGTTCAATCAAATCAAAGACACACATATATGACCTTAGGATCATTACCGGTGAGCTGTGATGACTTAGTGTATACATCAGGGTTAATTATAATTAAAATACTACAGACTTAAAGCGAATAATTCCTGTTCCATTTCTAGTAGTGGGGTTAGGGTAGACCCACTCACCCGACGATTTCATCAATACCAAATTACATACGACTTGCATATACCGCGCGATCATAGAGTGACCTGTCGGGGATCATGATATAAAGTATCATTACTAGCTATCAGAACACACTTACTACCAGTACTAGCTGCTGTTGTATGAATCATTTGCAGTAACAATAACATCGATCAAAACGGAACACACTGAAAAGAAACACAGGATGCACTATCACTCTAACGAATATCTCTTATGAATACAACTTTCCACATGTATCACCTCCCCGATTAAACGGCTACGAGAAGACCCTTCACCTAACCCACTGAATATCGAAACCCTCGTCTCTCATAAATGCAAATCCGACACGGACCCAAGGTCATCTCTCGCTGCGAAACCCCAAAACACTCACTAGAGGAGTATTATACCTTCTGAAACCCTTCCACAAGTATTTCCAGAAGACCCTTCGGGAATGTCACGCATGCAACAGATAAGGTTCAAGCACAGAAGCTTGGGATGAATACGGTTAGTCTATCACTACTAAGTGTATACGCGAGGATAATATATGATTAAGATTCTACGGAAATTGGATGTGTGTTTCCGCCCTATTTAAATTTCCTATCTTTGTGAAGACCTTAGACCCGTTAAGTCATGATTTGGTCTTAATTCTGTCAAAATTTTCCCATCTTGGTTTGATGTAAGACCTACTTCTAGGTCGTTTTTCCCGAACTTTTTACATCTGGAATACCAGTATAATTGATAGATATCTAGTCTCATGGAATTTAATATCCAAATGCAATCATCTTTTAGTACTAGATCTACATTCAATCATACTATTCAATTGTGTTGTTGGGCTATGGAGAGTTAGTCCATGAGTCACTCTCATAAATTTCTCTATTCTTACCAATATCGTCATCTTTGTAAACTTTTAGTTAAAAGATGCCTCCACGCCGATCAACAAGACACAATCCTCCGGTAACTCCAACACCACCACCTACTCCTCAAATTGATACGACAACTCTAAATGCTGCAGTAGCTGCGGCTGTGGCAACAACCATGGCTCAGTATCATTCTTCAAGTACCACCAGAGGTGGAACACCTGTTCATTCTACTCACGGTGAAGCCCCCGTGCGCTCGAGAGAGTGCTCCTACAACGACTTCACCAACTGTAAGCCACTATCCTTTAAAGGGACTGGCGGAGTCATTGCCCTCTCACAATGGTTCGAAAAGACAGAGTCGATCTTCGAGATCTGCTCATGCCTGGAAGGGAGCAAAGTCAAATTTGTTGCGTGCACCTTCGAGGCAAAAGCCCTGACATGGTGGAATAGCCATGTCAAGTCACTATCTCTAATAGTGGCAAATGCCATGGGCTGGGAAGCTCTTAGAGAGCTCATGATCGAAGAATACTACCCGATGGGCGAAATCCAGAAACTGGAGCAAGAACTATGGAGCCTAACCATGAAGGGCTCCGACAAAGTTTCCTACACCGCCAGATTCTGCGAGCTGGTGGCCCTCTGTCCCAACATGGTTTACACGGAGGGAAAGAAAATAGAGAGGTAGATATGGGGGCTGGTACCTCCATTTCAGGGGAACGTTTTAGCTTCAAACTCCACTACATTTGATAGTGCCAAGAGGTTGGCACAGAGGCTCATTGACCATGGGGTCCGTACCCCATCAGCAACAACCACCCTGGCCATCTCGAAGCCCTGCAAAGCCACTGACAACAAGCGGAATTTCTGGGAGGATAAGAAGAAGAAGAAGGCTGCCAAAAAGCAGCAGGTCGTGGCAATTCATGTTGCAATAGCACCTGCTGCTGCTGCTCCGGTAAAGCAGTACGCTGGAAGTTTGCCCAAGTGCAATAAATGCAACTTCCACCACACTGGAGTGTTCAAACTGCAACAGGAAGGGGCATACTGCCTATCAACCAATCTTGTTTTGAATTCTGCAAAGCTCCGGCGAGGCCAATCAACCAAGTCCCCGGCGCTAGCGCGGGCCAAGCTTGCTACGATTGTGGTGAGGTGGGCCATTATAAGAGGAACTGCCCGAAGGCAGGGAACGCCGGCGGAGTGGGAAGAGTTTTGGCTATAGGCCACGAGGAAGCGGTTGCCGACCCCACAGTGGTCACTGGTACGTTCCTCCTCGATAACTCTTATGCATGTATTCTATTTGATAGTGGAGCGGAGAGGAGTTTCGTGAACCAAAAATTTGCTCATTTACTTAAGCAACAATCACGAGCACTTAATGAACCGTTCACTATAGAAATGGCTAACGGAAAGACAGAGAGTACTAACTGCATATACATTGGTTGTACTCTAACTCTAGATAGCCACTCATTTTCAATCGACCTCATGCCGGTCTTACTTAATAGTTTCGACGTCATTATCGGCATGGATTGGTTGAGTCTTCATCGTGCCGACATCATGTGTTATGAAAAGGCTGTTCGCCTTAATCTGCCGTCTAGCGAAACTCTAGTAATCTACGACGAAAAACCTGACACTAACTTTCGCCTCATCTCGAGCATTCAAGCCCATAAGTTCTTACGAAAGGAATGTCGTGCATTCCTTGCTCATGTTGTCGATGTGAGCCAAGAAACGAAATACATTAAGAACATTCCAGTAGTAGGCGATTTTCCCGACATCTTTCCAGACGAACTCCGAGGATTACCTCCACAACGTCAAGTCGAGTTCAGAATCGACTTAGTTCTAGGGGCTACCCCAGTAGCCAAATCGCCCTATCGTCTAGCACCTACAGAGATGCAAGAACTATCCGGTCAACTTAACGAACTGCTCAGCAACGGCTTTATAAGACCAAGCTTCTCACCATGGGGAGCTCCAGTCTTGTTCGTCAAGAAGAAGGACGGATCGTTTCGTATGTGCATCGACTACAGAGATCTCAACAAATTGACCGTCAAGAATCGTTACCCTCTGCCTCGTATAGACGATTTGTTCGACCAACTTCAAGGGGCGAACTTCTTTTCAAAAATCGACCTAAGATCCGAGTATCACCAATTACGGGTGTTAGGGGAGGATGTTCCGAAGACAGCCTTCCGGACTCGTTATGGACACTACAAATTTGTAGTGATGCCGTTCGGATTAACCAACGCGCCCGCGATATTCATGGATTTAATGAATAGGGTGTATCGTCCTTACTTGGATCAGTTCGTCATCGTCTTCATCGATGACATACATATCTACTCTCGTAGTAAGGAGGAGCATAGTCAACATCTTCAACAAGTCCTGGAAACATTACGATCGGAGAAGCTCTATGCGAAGTTCTCGAAATGCAAGTTTTGGATCCAAAGAGTCGAATTCTTAGGACACGTGATTAGCGAAGAAGGAATACACATGGACCGTTCCAAAATCAAAGTCATTGAGCGCTGGTCAGCACCGAAGACGCCTATAGAAATTCGTGAATTTCTAGGCCTCACTGGCTACTATCGCAGGTTCATTCAGAACTTCTCACGAATTGCGAAACCTCTTACGACGTTGACCCAGAAAGGTGTGGCTTTTGGCTGGGAAGAGAAGCAGGAGAAAGCATTCAAAACGCTAAAGCGAGACTTATGCACCGCACCGATACTATCCCTACCTGAAGGGATAGAAGACTTCATGGTCTATTACGATGCGTCAAATCAAGGGCTCGGCTGTGTGTTGATGCAACGGGGTAAGGTCATCGCCTATGCCTCGAGATAGCTGAAGACACACGAGGTCAACTACACCACTCACGATCTTGAGTTGGGAGCAGTAGTGTTTGCTCTGAAGATTTGGAGACACTACCTGTATGGTACAAAAAGCACAATCTTTACAGAGCACAAAAGCTTACAACATATATTCGACCAGAAGGAGCTCAACATGAGACAACGACGGTGGGTCGAGCTACTCAGTGATTACGAATGCGAAATTTGTTATCATCCCGGCAAGGCCAACGTAGTAGCTGACGCCCTAAGTCAGAAAGAATACTCTGGTCGTAGAGTCAAATCTTTGACTATGACTATCCATTTACACTTATCCACACAAATTAAGGAGGCTCAGTCCGATGCTTTAAAACCTGAAAATGTGGCAAGTGAATCCCTGCGAGGGATGGATAAGAACTTGGAGGTCAAGGGTGGCGGAGCCTTATATCTCATGGATCGGATCTGGACACCGAAACACGGTGGCTTCAGAGACTTGGTCATGACCGAGGCACACAACACTCGATATTCCATCCACCCAGGTTCAGATAAGATGTATCTGGATCTTAAAAATTTATACTGGTGGCCTAACATGAAAGCAGAGATTGCTACCTTCGTAAGTAAATGCCTTACTTGCGCAAAGGTTAAGGTCGAATACCAGAAACCCTCAGGTCTACTACAACAGCCGGAGATACCGTAATGGAAGTGGGAGCGGATCACGATGGACTTCATAACCAAGTTGCCCAAGACAACGTGTGGTCTCGATACCATTTGGGTGATCGTAGACAGGTTAACCAAGTCTGCACACTTCCTGCCTATCAAAGAAACATACAGGATGGAGAAGCTAACAAGAACCTACATTAGGGAGATCGTACGACTGCATGGTGTTCCTATATCTATTATCTCCGATAGAGATAGTAGATTCACTTCGAGGTTCTGGCAGTCGCTACAAAGTTCCCTAGGAACTAGGCTGGACATGAGTACAACCTACCATCCACAGACCGACGGACAAAGTGAGAGGACTATCCAAACCTTGGAGGATATGTTGCAGGCCTGTGTGATCGACTTTGGGAAGGCATGGGATACTCATTTACCCCTTGTCGAGTTTTCCTACAACAACAGTTACCATACGAGCATAAAGGCTGCTCCATTTGAAGCCCTCTATGGCCGAAAGTGCAGATCCCCTCTGTGCTAGGCTGAGGTGGGTGACATCCAGTTAGCTAAAGGATGAGTTCCTGACAGCACTCTCACCGGTCCGGAGATCATTCGGGAAATGACAGAGAAGATCGTTCAGATTCGTGAACGATTGAAAGCCTCTAGAGACCGACAGAAAAGCTACGCAGATAAACGAAGGAAACCATTGGAATTCCAGGTGGGCGACCGTGTTCAATTGAAGGTCTCACCCGGGAAAGGCTTGATACGTTTCGGAAAGTGTGGAAAGCTAAATCCAAGATACATAGGGCCTTTCGAGATTCTCGCTAGAATCGGCCCAGTAGCTTACAAACTCAACTTACCTCGCGGACTCAGTAACGTACATTCTACTTTCCACGTCTCGAACTTGAAAAAGTGTCTGTGCGACAAGACTCTTGTAATCCCACTCGATGAGATCGAGATCAACGAGAGCCTCAACTTCATGGAAGAACCTGTAGAGATCATGGCCCGATAGGTCAAGCAAACGAAGCAAAGCCGTATCCCGATAGTGAAGGTTCGCTGGAACGTCAAGCGAGGACCTGAATTCACTTGGGAGCGCGAGGATCAAATAAAACTGAAATATCCTCATCTTTTTACTTAGTTATTTGTAACTACTTAATTGCTTAATCTCTAATTTCGGGACGAAATGCCCTCTAACGGGGGGGGGGGGGGGTGATGTGACAACTCGAAATTTCTATCTTATACAACCATTCACTTCAATCTAAGTCAGACTTATTTCTGCTAACTTTTAGCACAGTTTTGACTCTGATTGAGTGTCTAAGCCTAGTACCTTCAAGAGGTAATTATAGGAGGTATACTCTAGAGTTAATGGTGCAACATTTAAGTCTCAAAACTCCAAGAGTTTGGAGTTTACGGCCATAACATGGAGTTTACGGCCGTAAACTCTAAGGTATAAATATGACACTTAGCCATTTTAGTCATTTTTACCATTTTCAAGCCTAGAAGTCATTCTCTCTCAAGTATCATCCGATTTTGCTTCTTGATCTTCGACTTTGTAAGTGTTTCCTTCCTTGATTAGTTGATATAGTACAACATCTAGTGATTGTACATGATTTCATCCATGAAATCTCTTCATTTTGATAGTTCTTCAAGTGTTCTTCATTTCACCAAGAACACCAAGAACACACACTAGTGTTCTTGGACCTTAAGCACCCATACAAGCTTCTATATTGTAAGTACACTTGCCTTAGCTTGTTATATGCTTGAATCAGTTAGTTTACACCTAGAAAACTGTTGGATAAGATGTCTAAGTCCATAACTTATTTGGTATATACTTGACCCGACCCGGCATGGTCCATTTGGGTTGCACACACCCAAAGTAGTTATGGATAATTTTATGAGAGTTGTATACTTACGATTTATTAATATATTATAAGTTATAATATATTAATATAAAGTCATGTTACCTAATTAGTTTTAATCTTGAATAAATTATGAATTAATTTAGTGATTAAAAGGAAGACTAATTAAATCATGGGCTATTATATTTATATGGTGTGGGCTAACACTCATTTGGGAATGGGCTAAGCTTATATGGAAGTCCATGGATGATCCATGGAGCTTTTACCCATGGATCCTTGGAAGAGGAAAAGACATGGGTTATTAGGGTTTCACCCTAACCATGTACACTATATAAACAAGCTTATGTTGCATGAAAAAGACACTAAGGTGTGTGTAAGTGTGGTGGCCAAAATCAAGAGTTAGTATACTCTCTCATACATTTTCCAAGTTTGTGGTGATTTGTGGTTTCCATTTGAGGCATTCACATTATTGGTGCTTGGCTCTCAAACTCCAAGGAATCAACAATCAACAAAAGGTATGTAATTCATCTAGTTCTTTTATGGTTAAAAGTACCCCATGCCATGCTAGATAGGTTATAAACCTTGGAAAATAATATTTTGCATGTATCTTAGACAAACATAGATCCAAGGTTTAATAGGGTTGCATGTACACTTAGGAAGTGTTAGAATGCTCAAAACCCAACAGTGGTATCAGAGCCTAGGCTTGTTTGTTTGATACTTGATGCAAAATAGTGAAAAAAGTCGAATTTTTTGCTGTCTGCCTGATGAACTCGCCGAGTCCATGGGGGGACTCGCCGAGTTCATGAGTAAACTCATCCTACTCGGCGAGTAGGTTTGTGCACTCGGCAAGTAGGAGCCTCAGAATGCAGATTTTCGACTTTTGCTGCTGGAAATGGACTAGAAACATTACCCTAAACTGTTTTAGTGTTTTAAAACTTGTTTTAGTTGGTGTAATGGTTGTTCTAATCCATTTACAATAGCTTATATCAAAATTTCATGCTTTGTATGTGTTCATATAATTCTTGAAACTTTGATGATCATGTTCATGTTCTTATGAATTTAGAAGATGATAGGAATTATTTGCTGAATTGTTTAGGATTAATTCTTGATCATTTATGTGTTTTAATGGAGTCCATAATTTGTCCTCAAGTTATGGATATCCAAAGGTCACTTCTTTTAAACATACACTTAAAACACATAAGTTACATGGAAATGAAGAGTCTTCATTTTTATGAACCTTTAATTCATAAGTTATGAAATGAAAAGTTTTGAATAGTTTCAAAACTTGTCCTCAAGTTTTGGAATTTGTAAAGTTACACACACTTTAATATACTTTAATTCCAAACCCTTAGAGTTTTAAAAGTTAAAATTCAACCCTTATACTATTTATAACATTAATGGTTAATTATTATATATATGTATAAGATCAAAGTCGTCTTACCGCTAGTACGCCTCATTCACGAAGCCAGTCTATAAGGTGGGTATAAGGTTGTTGCCTATAAAATGGCAACTTAATGGGTGTCCACTCTCACCCACCGCTTGCTTGACTGGTGGAGGGTCGTTAGCCGAACGGGTAGGACAAGGACTTATAAATTCTCATTAAAAGTATGATGAATATTATAAAGTAACTAAACCTTTTATAAATTCCCAATCTTAGTTACTTTAGGAAAATGTGAATATGGTGCTAACCCATGAAATTCACACTTTGTACCTTACCAAGTCGTTGGTGGAGCGTGTGTGGTTAACCGGCACACTCACTTGGACTAGTAAGGATCACGAAGGGTGACTTAATGTTTATCATAGATCGGTGGAGCGTGTGTGGTTAACCGGCACATTGATTAGGTGATAATATTAAGGGTACCAAGTGAATTTGCATGGTTATTCACACCTTGTTTTGTGATCCTCGGCATCCCAGTCACAAAACTTGAAGGGCACAATCGAGATTGAAACATGCCATTGAAAAGTTCAATGAATCTCAAAAGAATCTAGGAATTTCAAAAACCAATTAAACCTAATAATTCATTTCATTTTCATGGTGGAAATTGGTGAATCGTCATTCACCTACCTTCAAATATATTATAGCTTAGATTACGACATCCCTCTTCTAAGTTATAATATATTGTGTTGGATCCTAGCCTTAATATTACATTTGGGTGTATTATTAAGGATTCGATATATCTAATCTAAACTTGTTTTCTTCTTTTCAGATGTCTTCCAACAACAAAGCTTCGGGCTCTAACCCTACTGGCTCCTTTTCCCTCATGAACCTTTGTGGGAGGGTCATCTTTGATGGTTCCAACTTCATGGATTGGATCCGGAACAGCAGGATGGTTACTCGTTACGAGGACAAGGAATATGTCCTCGATAAGGAGCTAAAGGAGCTTGATGAGTCCACTGCTACTCCTGAGGAGGTCGCTGAGTATCAGGCACATGAAAGAGATGCCACCAAGGTGGCATGCATCATGATGGCCACCATGACAGCTGAACTCCAAAAGTCCTATGAGGACTATTACCCTTTTGAGATGCATCAGGATCTGATGGAAAGGTACCATCAGAGTGCTCGTCAAGAGCGGTATGAAATAATCTCCTCCATGATCACTACCCGTACGAAGGATAGCGAACCAATCACGAGCCACATGCAGAAAATGCAAAGGTATGTGGACCGTCTAATGAAACTGAATGTGAACTTCCCTGAGGAGTTGGCAATTGATATCATTTTGCACTCCTTGCCATCGTGTTATGATCAATTTCGTATGACATACCACATGAACAAGGAGGAAGTCACACTCAGTAAGCTTCAAGGACTTCTGAAGACTGCCGAAAGTGGTCTTAAGAGTAAGTCGGTTGCTACTCCTACTCCTAGTACTACCCCTGTTTTGGCTATCGGGCAAGGCAAAGGGAAGAAGAGGAAGCACCCTTCGAAGGGTACCAAGGGAAAGTCCCTTGAAGGCTCCTCATCTGGAACCAAAGGTGGTTCTATCACTCCTTCTGCCATCCCTAAGGATGCTGAATGCTTCTACTGTCAAAATAAGGGGTACTGGAAGCGAAACTGCCCAAAGTACTTGCAGGATGTCAAGGATGGGAAAGTGAAACCATCCCATGCAGGTATTTACACTATATTGTCTAATAACTCACCATATTCTAATTCTTGGGTTCTTGATACAGGTTGTGGTATTCACATCTGTTGTGACTTGCAGGGCCTAAGAAGAAGTGGGGATGTGGAGCACGGAAAGATAAACTTAATCATGGGGAACAAGAAGGTTGCACCTGTTACCAAGATTGGAGTTTATACTTTGTTGCTAGATAGTGGGTTAAAGTTAGATTTGAATAAATGTGTGTACTCGTCTGAAATGGCGAGGAATATTATTTCCTTTCATGCTTTGTACAAACAAGGTTTTACCTTTTCTTTTGATAATGAAGTTGGTAGTATTAATGCTTTCTTTAATAATGTTCTTTATTTTAAAGCATTACCTTGTGATGGTGTGTATGAAGCTGTATCGGTTGTAGATAATTTAGGAAATAATGTATTGTGTATTGATTCTTCTACTAGCTTGGATAAAGCATCTTTGTGGCATTGTCTTCTTGGACATGTAAGCAAGAAACGCATAGGCCAGCTCCAAAAGGATGGAGTCTTGGAGTCGTTCGACCTCAAGTCGGATGATAGTTGTGAGTCTTGTCTACTTGGAAAAATGACAAAATCACCCTTCACTGGTACTTGTGCAAGGGGTGAGGGTTTGTTGGACCTTATACATACTGATGTATGTGGACCATTCAAAACCGCCACAAGGGATGCTAATCGCTATTATGTGACTTTTATTGATGATTTTAGTAGATATGGTTATGTCGACTTAATCAAACATAAGTCAGAAACTTTTGAAAGGTTTAAAGAGTTTAAACAGGAAGTAGAAAAACAATTGGGCAGGAACATTAAGATGCTTCGATCCGATTGAGGTGGTGAGTATCTTAGTACTGAGTTCCTCGACTATCTTAAGGAGTGTGGGATTGTCTCACAATTAACACCTCCCAGGACACCACAGCTGAATGGTGTAGCTAAGAGGTGCAATCGAACTTTGTTGGACATGGTTCGCTCTATGATGAGTCGAGCTTCACTACCAATCTCTTTTTGGGGGTATGCCTTAGAGACTGCCGCCCACATCCTTAATCTAGTCCCTACAAAGAAGGTTGCCAAAACACCTCATGAAATGTGGACTGGGAAAGTTCCCAATTTGGACCATATCAAGATTTGGGGTTGCGAGGCTTTCGTGAGGCGCGAAACTCATGACAAGCTCGAACCTCGAAGTGAAAGATGTATTTTCATAGGCTACCCACAAAAATCCTTTGGTTACCTCTTCTACAGACCCAGTGAGAATGTGGTCTTTGTGGCTAGGATAGGGGTCTTTCTAGAGAGAGAATTTATAAACCAAGGAGACAGTGGGAGGCAAATTGACCTTGAAGAAATTCAAGACTCAATTGGTGAAGGAACCTCAGGCACTAGCAATCAACTTGAAGAGGAAATTCCTGTTGATCCAGCTGACAAGTCTATACTTCCGAGGCGTTCCACAAGGGTTAGGAACACACCTGAGTTTTATTATGGATTTCATATTACTACGGAAGGTGATACATTTATCAGTGATAGTACACTGGTAAATATGGATGAACCTAACATTGTTAAGGAAGCCATGGCAGGCCCAGAGTCTGCTAAATGGAAGGAGGCTATGGACAGCGAGATACAGTCCATGTATGACAATCAAGTTTGGAACTTGGTTGATAATGTACCAGGCCGTAAGACAGTCAGGTGCAAATGGATCTTCAAGAAGAAGACCGACATGGATGGGAAGGTGCACACTTATAAGGCTCGACTGGTTGCGAAGGGGTTTACTCAGACTCAGGGTATTGATTATGATGAAACCTTTTCACCAGTAGCAAAGATTAAGTCTATTAGGGTTATGCTAGCCATTGCTGCATTTCATGATTGAGAAATATGGCAAATGGATGTCAAAACCGCTTTCCTTAACGGAAAGTTGGCCGAGGATGTTTACATGAATCAGCCAGAAGGTTTTGTCAGTGCAGAGTACCCCAATAGAGTGTGCAAGCTTGAGAAATCCATTTATGGATTGAAACAAGCATCTCGAAGTTGGAATATTTGTTTCGATGAGAAGGTCAAAGAGTTTGGTTTCTCAAGAAGTGAAGATGAGTCCTACGTGTATGTCAGAGCTAGTGGGAGTATAGTTAGCTTTTTGGTACTGTATGTGGATGACATACTACTCATCGGAAATGACATCCCAACCTTGCAGGAGGTTAAGTCCTGGCTTGGGAAGTGCTTTGCTATGAAGGACCTTGGAGAAGCTACCTATATCCTAGGGATAAGGATATTAAGAGAAAGGAGTAAAAGACTAATTGGACTTAGTCAGAGTATCTACTTGGATAAGGTGTTGAAAAGGTTCAACATGCAGAATTCCAAGAAAGGAGAATTACCGATCCAAAGCAATGCCAAACTGAGAAAGGCTCAGAGCCCGAGTACAGAAGATGAGATAGCTGAGATGAGTCGATTACCTTATGCTTCCGCTGTTGGTTCGATCATGTATGCTATGACTTGTACCCGTCCTGATGTGGCCTTCGCTTTGAGCATGGTCAGCAGATATCAGGGGAACCCTGGCAAGGCTCATTGGACTGCGGTAAAGAATATTCTCAAGTACCTGCGGAGGACTAAGGATTGGATCCTTACCCTTGGTGGGAGTGATGACTTGAGAGTAGTAGGGTATAGTGATGCTAGCTTTCAGATTGATAGGGATAACTTCCGCTCTCAGTCGGGCTGGGTCTTTACCTTAAATGGAGGGGCAATCACTTGGCAGAGTTCCAAACAGGAGACTGTAGCTGATTCGACTTGTGAATCAGAGTACATAGCCGCGAGTGAAGCGGCAAAGGAGGCGATATGGATGAGGAACTTCATCGGAGACCTTGGAGTTGTACCAGCTATTAAGGAGCCTATGGAGATTTTCTGTGACAGCAATAGTGCGGTTGCCTTAGCCAAGGAACCAAGAGATCATGGCAGATCCCGACACATTGACAGAAAATATCACTTCATAAGACACAAGATAGAAGAGGGACTCCTCATGGCAAAGAGGGTATCGTCAGATGAGAACCCTGCGGATCCCCTTACGAACGGACTGACGAGGGTGAAGCATTTGCAGCATGCGAGGCGCATCGGGCTGAGGGACGATATTAGTTTTACAGATTAGATAGCCTTTTCTGAAGCTTGTAAAATGTAATCGACGTTTGATGATGAATAAAATTTGTGATTTATTTATGAGTAAAGTGTTGCTATCATTGTCAATTATTTACTATTGTTTCAGTTTTGCATGTTTTGACTTCCAGAATAATTAATTTATTCAAACTCTCCACAGTCGGTCATATGTCGGAAGTAGGTATGAATCAAGACTGTCATGAATTGGGAATGTAGATGACTAAAGGTGTTTAGCCATAGCAATGGTTGCTACAACATTCATGAGTACTCATAAGTTATGAGTATTGGAATAAACCCACGCTCACTTGTATCACTTCATGGAATTTATCTCGAGTGATCGTGAGACGGTAATATCATATAAGTCTTCAAACCTAGAGATATGAGTTGTTACCTATGAGTTGGTTGTGCATTGATTGCACGTAAACGCATCAGTAACTTGATGTTATAAAACGTGCCTTTGTGTGCAATTCAATAAAGTAGTAGAACAAGCATATGAGTCGAAGTTTATCTGTTCCTTCTAGAAATAGAAGCGATATCTGGGCCCCTCGATGATTTTGTGTTGACCCATGTACCGGGCCCGGTCAGAACTAAATTGATGTGTTCAGTTAAGTTCTTTGTCAAACAAATCGGAAATCGAGAAACAACTGCTAAACAATAAGTAAGACATTGTTCCATGTATTTGTACGGCTGATATCATGAGAGCAGAGGATTATATGATCACTTATCTAAAATGGCGCTTCATAGTTCACAAGAGTTTTCGGGAGCTACGATTGCCGGTTGGTTCCTGAAGTAATATATGCAAATACAGTTATTAGACTTATCCAAGCGGGAGTCTGTTGGATAAGATGTCTAAGTCCATAACTTATTTGGTATATACTTGACGCGACCCGGCATGGTCCATTTGGGTTGCACTTCACCCAAACTAGTTATGGATAATTTTATGAGAGTTGTATACTTACGATTTATTAATATATTATAAGTTATAATATATTAATATAAAGTCATGTTACCTAATTAGTTTTAATCTTGAATTAATTATGAATTAATTTAGTGATTAAAAGGAAGACTAATTAAATCATGGGCTATTATATTTATATGGTGTGGGCTAACACTCATTTGGGAATGGGCTAAGCTTATATGGAAGTCCATGGATGATCCATGGAGCTTTTACCCATGGATCCTTGGAAGAGGAAAAAACATGGGTTATTAGGGTTTCACCCTAACCATGTACACTATATAAACAAGCTTATGTTGCATGAAAAAGACACTAAGGTGTGTGTAAGTGTGGTGGCCAAAATCAAGAGTTACTATACTCTCTCATACATTTTCCAAGTTTGTGGTGATTTGTGATTTCCATTTGAGGCATTCACATTATTGGTGTTTGGCTCTCAAACTCCAAGAAATCAACAATCAACAAAAGGTATGTAATTCATCTAGTTCTTTTATGGTTAAAAGTACCCCATGCCATGCTAGATAGGTCATAAACGTTGGAAAATAATATTTTGCATGTGTCTTAGACAAACATAGATCCAAGGTTTAATAGGGTTGCATGTACACTTAGGAAGTGTTAGAATGCTCAAAACCCAACAAAAACATCAAGAACACAAGATCATACGGTGTTTACGGCCAAGGCAATCTCCTTGGGCCGTAAACACTAATAAATGGGGCATTATGAGCCCTAATCTCTTCCAAAGCCTTGGAACCAAGTCTTGAATACTTCCAATAAGAGTATAAGACCTTAAACATCAAAAGAACCAAGAGCAAGTGGTGTTTACGGCCAAGGCAAACACCTTGGGCCGTAAACACTAGTTAGTGGTGCATATGAGCCACCACTCCATCCTAAGGCTTAAAACTTGGTCTACAAGCCTTCCAACTTGAACTAAGGACCTTGAATATCAAAATGGTAGAAGTTACCATGGGTTAACGGCCGTAAACCCATTAGGGCCACAAACCCTAGGCCGTAAACTCATGGAGAGTTTACTCTTGGACCGTAAACTCCAAAGCAAAGCCCTACAACCCTTAGATGCAACCCTATGATCTTCTAACACTTGAACCAACGTTTTTTCCATGATTTAGGGTGTATATACTTGCTTAATTAGTGTTATAATCACTAATTAGATACATAAATGTGTATTTATATGTTAAATAGGATCAGTGTGTGTGTTCAAGTCTTCACTTGACAACTAGCACCTTATCCAGCACTTTCATCCAAACCACTCACTACAGGTGAGTTCATACCCCTTAAACAACCTTTTAAATGATTTTAAATGCTTTTATGGGGGGGGGGGGAATACAAGTTGAATTATTATAGTTATTATATCAATCACATGTGATTAATAACTACCAAACAAGTGGATTTCTTACTTTTCAAACTATGTTATCAAACAAACTACTTCAAATCGTTTTACAAACTCTTTTACATGTTAAATACTTTTATTAAACTCTTTTAAACTTATATTTTGTCAAAAGTGTATCTATATAGATATAGTTATATAAATAGGATTGAAAGGACTTAGGACTGATAGCTCACCTTACTTCCTGTTCCTTGTTTGGTTGTGGACTTAGGGTATCGGTTGTTTGTCCGAAGGTCGTTTGAATCTTAGTTATATATTATGTATATATATATATATAGATATAAAAAATTCCTTCATTCAAATCAATACCTTTGGGTGGCAAGGGTATACAATCATGTTCATTCATACAATCAACATTACTAGTAAACTATAATAGGTATAGTTTAGGAAGTTACTAATACTATTATAAGAACAATGAAACATACAAAGAGTCAGTTCATTCATGAGTCAATACATACTATTATGAGAAACTAAGAGAACATACATACATACTAGATAGAGAGAACATACAATACAACTAGTACATAGTATACGTTATACAAAAGAACATACTGTTATGAGAAACTAAGAGAACATACATACATACTAGACAGAGAGAACATACAATACAGCTAGTACATACATTACATATACAATTATACAATAACATAAATGTGGACCGTCGTTCGGGGCATGGCATCGCCTGTCATGGCTCGATTTGTAGCCAGAATTGTTGGATTAGTGTCTAAGCCCGTAACCATATTTGGTAAATACTTGACCCGGTTGTGCATGGTCCTTTTGGGTTGCCTTCACCAAAGCAACTTGACTGGAGAAATTAAATAGAGAGAGAGAGGTTATTATGATTTATTAATATGTTATAAGAATAATATATTAAAGGAAAAATCATATTTGATTAATTAATATTGGTCAATAACTAATTAGGAATTAATTTTGTGATCAAGTGTAATTAATTAAACTAGAGGGACTGAATTGTAATTATGTGATAGTTGCAAAATAGGGCAATGGTTATCCTTGTTAAAGGATGGACGAATTCAAGGATAAGGATATCCTTAAAATCGTCCAAGGTCCAAGAGATAAGGGTTTTCAAGGCTTATCTTGTGGTTGCTTGGTGGGAAGTATCTGGATAAGGATAAGGACTGAAACCCTAATCCCAACCCTATATAAAGACCCCTAAGGCCTTAGGATTTCGTCCACTTGATCCCTAGAGCATCTAAGGACGATTTCTACCTCCTCCCTTCTCTCTCTATAGCCTCTCCAATTGCTTGTGGTGTTTGTGAGCCATTAGAGGCACTACACTTGTAGTGCTTGCTTTCAAGACTAAGGGTTTGAAGATTTAAGTTGTTATTGCAATATAACAACAAGAGGTATGTGATCTAACCTTATATATGAATTTCGAAAATAGCATGCTACATTAGGGTTTTATCCATGTGTTCATAATGTTGTGTATCTAATAGTGAAAACATAGATCCAAATTAGGGTTGCATGAACACATAGGATTGTTTGTACAAAAACCTAACAGTGGTATCAGAGCCACAGGTTAAATTGTTTTCAATTAGTATTATTCAATTGTATGAACTTGACAAATTAGGGTTTATAGCCAATAAACCCTAGGAGGCCATAGATTTCGAGATTAGGGTTTCCTAACCCTAATTTCCGAAAATCTTGAAAGGGTTTGTGAATCCTTCCCTTTTAATCCAAGATTTCGAAATCTAGGGTTTGCAAACCCTTAGATTTCGAAATTTGCCTCCTTCCCCAAGATAAGATCCTAAATTTTAGGGATTTGGATAATCCCATATCTTGTAATGATCCTTTAATAGTTAAATATGGTAATTAACGATCATGAATTATCCCATCCCTATTTTCGAAACTTATAGAGGGATTTAAGGGATTAGGATAACTTAAATGTTTAAATGGTAATTATCCATATGATTTAGATAATCCCTTATGATTTGATAATTTAAATTAATAGTTTAATTTAAGATAATTATTAAATCAAGAGTTTTAATATTTAAAATTTTAATGGTATTAAATTTTGAAAATTTTAAATTGAAGATTAAAACCCTAGTATTTCGAAATGTATAAAATACACCCTATACTATTATATTATTACAAGCTTAATAAATATATATGTATAGTTAAAATGCTAGTCTTACCGTTAGTAGGCCTCATTCACGAAGCCGGTCTATAAGGTGGGTATAAGGTTGCTGCCTATAAAATGGCGCTTAATGGGTGTACACTCACACCCACCGCTTGCTTGACTGGTGGAGGGTCGTTAGCCGAACGGGTAGGATAGGGCAACCTCATCTCCTCATTAAAAGTATAATATAAGAATACAAAGTAACTACATGTTTTTCAATATTCCCAATGCTAGTTACTTTAGGAAAAGTGAATTGATGCAATCCCATGAAATTACACTTTGCACCCTTGCTAAGAAGTTGGTGGAGCGTGCGTGGTTTACCGGCACACAAATTGGTTCTAAGCAAAGGTGGTAAAGGGTGATTCATTGTTTATCATAATTCGGTGGAGCGTGTGTGGTTTACCGGCACATCGAATAGGTGATTGTTACAATGAAGGCACCGTGTAGATTTGCATGGTTATTCACACCCACTTTGTGATCCTCGGTATCCCAGTCACAAACGAGAGGGGCATATCGAGATTTAAACATGCCATTGAAAAGTTCAATGAATCTCATCGAAACCTAGGAATTCTCAATACATTTAGAACTTAAGGTTATGTTTTCATAGTGGAGAATTAGTGAATCGTCATTCACTTACCTTCAAATTAATTGCATGTTGGATTACGACATCCCTTTTCTAATGTGTGAATAATGTTGTTGGGTCCTAGCCCTAATTTTCATGTTGGGTGATAATTAGGGATTCAAATTCTAATCTATCTTTGTCCTTTCTATTTGTAGATGTCGAATGCAAACAACGCTGCTGCGAGTTCATTCACATTGATGAGCCTTTGCCAAAAGGTGACTTTCGATGGAACGAACTTTAGCGAATGGATAAGATACATTCGCACAATTGCTCGCTACGAGGACAAGGAGTATGTCCTTGATGAGAAGCTCGAGAAGATCAATCCAGAAATCGCTACTCCGGCTGAAATGACTGCTTTTGAGACTCATGAACGTGATGCAACGAAGGTTCATTGCATCATGATAGCCACAATGAACTCCGAATTCCAAAAGTCCTATGAGGACATGTATCCGTACGAAATGCACCAAGACTTATTGGAGAGATACCATCAAAACACGAGGCAGGAACGTTATGAGATCTTCACTAACATGATCTCCGCTAAGATGGGTCATGGAGAATCTCTAACCGTGCATCTGCAAAAGATGCAAAGGTATTTTGATCGTCTTCGCAAGTTGAATGTCGACTTTGGGGAAGATTTAGCTATCGACATGGTGCTTCATTCCTTACCTCCGTGTTACAACCAATTTAGGATGACCTACCACATGAACAAGGAAGAGGTCACCCTAAGTAAGCTCCAAGGTCTCCTTAGGGTTGCTGAGAGCAACCTCAAGGACAAGTCTGTTGCACCCACTCCCAATCCACCCGCTGCTCCTGTTTTGGCCATTGGGCAAGGAAGAGGAAAGAAGAGGAAGGCTTCGTCTAACAACCATCACAAGGTTAAGTCCCGAGATGGTTTCTCTTCTAGTGGGACCAAAGTTGATCCTGCTAAACCCTATCCTAACCTAAAGGAGGCAGAGTGCCACCATTGCCACAAAATAGGGCATTGGAAGAGAAGCTGCCCAGAATACCTGCAAGCTATCAAAGAAGGAAAGATCAAGCCATCTTTCGCAGGTATTTATACAATTAAATCTAATGATTCATCTCATGCTATTTCTTGGGTCCTCGATACCGGGTGTGGTTACCATATTTGTTCTGAATTGCAGGGACTAAGAAGAAATAGGGATGTGGAGCATGGAAGAATAAATCTAATCATGGGGAACAGAAGATCGTCGCCTGTGACCAAGATTGGAGTATATTCTCTGGTGCTTAGGAATGGTTTATGTTTAGATTTAAATAATTGTTGCTACTCGCCAGAAATGGCAAGAAACATCATTTCGTTTCATGGTTTGTTTAGACAAGGATTTGGATTTTCTTTTAATAATGAGAATGGTTCAATTTATGCTTATCTGAATGGTGTCTTATATTTTGAAGCAATGCCATGTAATGGAATTTATGAAACTGTTATGATTGTAGATAACCTAGGAAATGATGTTTTATGAATGGATTCGTCCAATAGTATGGATAAAGCATGTTTGTGGCATTGTCGTCTTGGACATGTCAACAAGAAGCGCATAGCCCAACTCCAAAAGGATGGAGTGTTGGAGTCATTCGACCTTAGGGAAGATGACACGTGTGAGTCTTGTTTACTTGGAAAGATGACCAAGTCACCCTTCACTAGTTCTTGTGCAAGGGGTGAGGGTTTGTTGGATCTCATACATACCAATGTATGTGGACCCTTTAGATCCACCACAAAGGATGCGAACCGCTTCTATGTGACTTTCACCGATGATTATAGTAGATATGGGTATATTTACTTAATCAAGCAAAAGTCAGAAACGTTTGAAAAGTTCAAAGAATTCAAACATGAAGTGGAGAATCAATTGGGCAGGAAAATCAAGATGCTTCGATCCGATCGAGGAGGAGAGTACCTAAGTCTTGAATTCCACGATTATCTTAAAGAATGCGGAATCGTTTTGCAATTGACGCCACCTAGGACACCGCAGTTGAATGGTGTGGCAGAAAGGCGTAATCGAACCTTGTTGGACATGGTTCGTTCTATGATGAGTCGTGCTTCACTACCTATCTCTTTCTGGGGGTAGGCCTTAGAGACTGCCGCCCATATCCTTAACCTAGTCCCTACGAAGAAGGTTGCCAAAACACCTCACGAGATGTGGACAGGGAAAGCTCCCTCGTTGGCACATATCAAGGTTTGGGGTTGCGAGGCTTTC
This sequence comes from Lactuca virosa, assembly GCF_052849685.1. Classification (NCBI taxonomy): domain Eukaryota; kingdom Viridiplantae; phylum Streptophyta; class Magnoliopsida; order Asterales; family Asteraceae; genus Lactuca; species Lactuca virosa. The sequence continues at coordinate 278,617,541 of NC_136429.1, read as the reverse complement.
GTAAGACGAGATACTCACGACAAGCTCGAACCTCCTAGTGAGCGATGTATTTTCATCGGCTACCCGTAGAAATCCTTTGGATATCTCTTCTATAGACCAAGTGACAATGTTGTCTTCGTTGCAAGGAGAGGGGTTTTCCGAGAGCGAGAACTCATAAGACAAGGATACAGTGGGAGGCAAATCGAGCTTGAAGAAATTCAAGAGTCGAGTGATGAAGGAACCTCTACCGCTGGCACTCAACCTGAGGAGGAAACTCCGGTTGAACCAATTGACAAGTCCTTACCTCTAAGACGTTCCGAAAGAGTTAGAGTTCAACCCCAGTTTTATGGTTTTCATATTACTACCGAAGGGGATACGTATATTAGTGATGGTACACTAATAAATCTAGATGAACCTAAAAGCTATAAGGAAGCCATGGCAGGCCCGGAGTCTGCGAAATGGAAGGAGGCAATGGACAGCGAGATTCAATCCATGTATGATAACCAAGTTTGGAATTTGGTTGATAATGTGCCCGGACGTAAGACCGTTGAGTGCAAATGGATCTTCAAGAAGAAGACCGACGTGGATGGAAATGTACACACATATAAGGCGCGATTGGTTGCGAAGGGCTTTACTCAAACTCCCGGAGTTGACTATGATGAGACCTTCTCACCAGTTGCGAAAATAAAGTCTATTAGGGTGATGCTAGCCATTGCTGCATTTCATGATTATGAAATATGGCAGATGGATGTCAAGACCGCTTTTCTTAATGGAAAGTTGGCTGAGGATGTTTACATGGCTCAGCCAGAGGGTTTTGTCGATACGAAGCATCCGAATAGAGTGTGCAAGCTTGAGAAGTCCATTTATGGGCTTAAGCAAGCGTCTCGCAGATGGAATCTTTGTTTCGATGAGAAAGTCAAAGAGTTTGGATTTGTACGAAGCGAAGATGAATCATGTGTATATGTCAAAGCCAGTGGGAGTATAGTTAGCTTCCTCGTTTTGTATGTCGATGACATATTACTCATAGGAAACGACGTCCTGACACTGCAGGAGGTTAAGTACTGGCTCGGAAAGTGTTTCGCTATGAAGGACCTCGGAGAGGCTTCCTATATTTTGGGAATAAGGATAGTGAGAGATCGAAGTAAGAGACTAATAGGACTTAGTCAGAACACTTACTTAGATAAAGTACTAAAACGTTTTAGTATGGAAAATTCGAAGAGGGGAGAATTACCGATACAAAGTAATGCCAAGTTGAGTAAGACTCAAAGTCCAAGCACAGAAGCTGAGATAGCAGAAATGAGCCGAGTTCCATACGCTTCCGCAGTTGGCTCAATCATGTATGCTATGACTTGTACTCGCCCTGATGTAGCCTTTGCTTTGAGCATGGTTAGTAGATATCAAGGGAACCCTGGCAGAGCCCATTGGATTGCGGTCAAGAATATACTTAAGTACCTTCGGAGGACGAAGGAATGGTTTTTAGTCCTCGGAGGGAGTGATGACTTGAAGGTGCGAGGGTATAGTGACGCCAGTTTTCAGACCGACAGGGACAACTACCGTTCACAGTCGGGCTGGGTCTTTACCCTGAATGGAGGAGCAGTTACTTGGAAAAGTTCCAAGCAGGAAACAGTAGCTGATTCAACGTGCGAATCAGAGTACATTGCAGCAAGCAAAGCGTCAAAGGAGGCAATATGGTTGAAGAACTTCATCGGTGATCTTGGAGTTGTACCTGCCATAAAGGAGCCTATGGAAATTTTCTGTGATAATGAAGGAGCGGTTGCCTTGACCAAGGAACCGAGGGATCATGGTAGATCTCGGCATATCGACAGAAAGTATCACTTTATTAGACATCGAGTAGAAGAAGGACACCTCGTGGTTAAGAGGATATCATCAGAAGATAACCCAGCAGATCCGCTTACGAAGGGACTGAGTAGGGTTAAGCACTTGCAGCACGCTAGGAGCATTGGGCAGAAGGATGATACTAGTTTAGATTAGATAGTTTTAGAAACATATAATAGATAAATGTAATTGACATTTGATGATTAAATAAAGGAGTATTATTTATAAGTAAAGTTACTGTCTTGTGTTAATTGTTTAACTATTGTTTCAATTTGCATGTTTTGACTTCCTGAATAATTGAGTTATTAAGAATAATCGAATTATTCGAATGGTCCACAATCGTTCATATGTTGGAAGTAGGTATGAATGAAGATTGTCATGAATTGGTATGTAGAGTGTCTGAAAGGTATTAGACATAGCAAAGGTTTGCTGCAACATTCATGAGTGCTTATGAACAAGTTTTGAGCATTGGAATAAACCCGCGCTTGCTGGAATCACTTTATGGAATGTGACAAAAGTGATCGCAAGACGATAATATCATATGGTCTTAAAACCTAGATATATGGTTTATTATTTACTAATTGGTTGTGCATTGATAATGCAAAACCGCATCAGTAAATTGATGTTATAAAACACATTGTTGTGTATAGCTGATTAGTGGATAAGTAAATGCATATAAGTCGAAGTTTATCTGTTACTTTTATCCTAAGAGGGTAAAAGCGATATCACGGCCGCTCGATGATTTGATTTGACTTATGTGCCGGGCCCGGTCAAGACTGAATTGATGTGTTCAATTAAGTTCTATGTCAAATGAATCTGAGATCGAGAAACCAACTGCTGGACAATTAGTTCCGTAAAAAATTGTCCGCACAATATCTAAACAGAGGACTGTACGATCCCTTATCTAAAGGACAAGTTACTGATGAGATCAGAGTTCGACAGCGTCTTTGAGAGCTATGATTGCTAATCGAGTTGCACGTTACATTTGTGGTTACTAGACTTATCCAAGTGGGAGACTGTTGGATTAGTGTCTAAGCCCGTAACCATATTTGGTAAATACTTGACCCGGTTGTGCATGGTCCTTTTGGGTTGCCTTCACCAAAGCAACTTGACTGGAGAAATTAAATAGAGAGAGAGGTTATTATGATTTATTAATATGTTATAAGAATAATATATTAAAGGAAAAATCATATTTGATTAATTAATATTGGTCAATAATTAATTAGGAATTAATTTTGTGATCAAGTGTAATTAATTAAACTAGAGGGACTGAATTGTAATTATGTGATAGTTGCAAAATAGGGCAATGGTTATCCTTATTAAAGGATGGACGAATTCAAGGATAAGGATATCCTTAAAATCGTCCAAGGTCCAAGAGATAAGGGTTTTCAAGGCTTATCTTGTGGTTGCTTGGTGGGCAAGTAACTGGATAAGGATAAGGACTGAAACCCTAATCCCAACCCTATATAAAGACCCCTAAGGCCTTAGGATTTCGTCCACTTGATCCCTAGAGCATCTAAGGACGATTTCTACCTCCTCCCTTCTCTCTCTATAGCCTCTCCAATTGCTTGTGGTGTTTGTGAGCCATTAGAGGCACTACACTTGTGGTGCTTGCTTTCAAGACTAAGGGTTTGAAGATTTAAGTTGTTATTGCAATATAACAACAAGTGGTATGTGATCTAACCTTATATATGAATTTCGAAAATAGCATGCTACATTAGGGTTTTATCCATGTGTTCATAATGTTGTGTATCTAATAGTGAAAACATAGATCCAAATTAGGGTTGCATGCACACATAGGATTATTTGTACAAAAACCTAACAAGAATCTCCTAGAGGGAGAGCGTGAATTTGTGTATAGATCTATACTGGATTGACTATCCCACACCTTGCTGTTAGCTACAGTGCGACTTGCAAGTCTAGGGTGCCAAATGTCATTTCTTCCGACGTCTTTCATCGTCGTGTTATTAGTCGATAGTATGGTACAACCAGGTCACATCATACCTTAAATATCAATTGGTTTAAGGTAGAAAGTATAGCAGTAGTTACTATAATACAACACTACAGTACTTTATTATTTCCCCATTGCATTCACATTGTGATCTTTTCACATAAAAGGTAATGTAAAACAATATTTTTGATTAATGATGGTCACACTTGAGAAAATATACACTCTTACAAGAAACAAACATACATTTCATTTGATGCCTTGGTAGAAGGCTACTTTTAGTAGAAAATATAGGATTTTCTAGGAGATACAAACATTTACAAACACTTACAAACATTTACAAACATTTACAAACACTTACAAACATTTACAAAAATTTACAATCTTATACATCATGTACTTAAAGACATTTTCATACAAACAATGACACTAAATGCTTATGAACTCACCAGCTTTAAAGCTGATAAACTCTTTCAAAATAACTTGTATTCTCAGGTCATCAGTAGACAGGTACCGATGCCAGGTTTGAAGAAGATGGAGCTCGTTCAAGACTCATCTCTTATTTTTGAATTACATTTTTGGTGTCTTATAAACTTCACAGAACACATTTGTATGAATATATATTATTAATGCAATGGATGATGTTGTTGCTTGTTTTCTTCTATGCATTGTTGTGATACTGTACATGACGTCCTCCACCCCCGAACGATTCCGCCGTTCCGGTTTTGGGGTGTGACAGAAGTAAAAGTTACTCCTCCTCCTCCATTTCCCACAAGGTGAAGCAAGTCAAAGCGTGAAAGGGAAGACAAAGAGATCATGGAGATGTTCAGAAAGGTTGAGGTAAATATTCTTCTTCTTGATGCCATCAAACAAGTCCCTAGGTATGCTAAATTCAATAAGGAATTTTGCACATCTAAGAAAATATTAAAAGGGAATGAAACTGTCAAAGCAGGTGAAGATGTATCTGCAGTGTTATAGAAAAGATTACCTCAAAAATGTAAGGATCCGGGTGTTTTCACGGTTCCTTGCAAGTTAGGTAATCTTCATGTTCCACAAGCTATGCTAGACCTTGGAGCTTCTATAAATGTTTTGCCATATTATATTTTCAAAACCGTAAATATTGGCATATTGAAGAAGTCCGGGGTAATCATTCAATTGGATGATCGATCTTTAGTACATCCAAAAGGTTTGCTAGAAGATGTTTTGGTCCAAGTGAATGAATTAGTATTTCCAGTAGATTTTTATGTCCTTGACATGGATGATGATGACTCGCCAAATCCGAGTTCAATTCTTCTAGGAAGACCCTTTTTAAAAACAGCCAGGACAAAATTGATGTTTATGATGGTACATTGTCCATGGAATTTGATGGGGAAGTAATAAATTTCAACATCTATGATGCTATGATATATCCAAGTGATATTTCATCTTTGAATTTTGTGGATGTTATTGAACCATTAACCGAAGAGTTTTTTGATTTGTCTAATCTCGATGTGTTAGCTCTTATTTTAGACAGGAATCTTCAAAAAGATGAAGTGGAAAAACTTTCCAACCAATTCAAAATTGATGAAGAGATTTTGGAAGTTGTATCTTGCATGGATCAATAGAAGAAAATGAGGTTTGATGTTCCAAAGCAGAAATTACCGATGCCGAATAAGAAACTTGTTCCTTCTATTGTGCAAGCACCGGAATTAGAACTCAAGACTTTACCCGAGCATCTGAAATATGCGTATCTTGGAGAGAAAGAGACTTTGCCAGTGATCATCTCTACAAAGTTATCAACAAAAGAAGAAGAAGAGCTTGTATAAGGAAGCTATTGGGTGGACTATAACCGACATCAAAGGGCTAAGTCCTTCACTTTGCATGCACAAGATCCTTATGGAAGAAGATTACAAGCCCTCCCGAGAAGCTCAAAGGCGTTTGAACCCTCCAATGATGGAGGTTGTGAAGAAAGAGATTTTGAAGTTGTTGAATGTGGGGATGATCTATCCTATATCAGATAGAAAGTGGGTAAGCCCGGTCCAAGTTGTACCTACGAAGACAGGTATTACCGTTACAAAGAATGATCAAGGTGAATTAGTCCCCACCCGTGTGCAAAACGGATGGAGAGTTTGCATAGACTATAGAAGACTCAAATCCTCAACCCGGAAAGACCATTTCCCAATTCCCTTCATTGATCAAATGTTGGAAAGGTTAGCAGGAAAAACTCACTATTGTTGCTTAGATCGGTATTACGGTTTCCATCAAATACTCGTTGCACCCGAGGATCAAGAAAAAACCACTTTCACATGTCCCTTCGGAACATTTGCATATAGGATAATGCCTTTTGGACTTTGCAATGCTCCCGCCACTTTTCAACGGTGCATGGTAAGTATTTTTTCGGAGTATGTTGAGGAAATCATTGAAGTAATTATGGACGACTTCACAGTTTATGGTAATTCTTTTCATGAATGTTTGGGTAATTTGAAAAAGATTTTGCAAAGATGTATTGAGACCAATCTTGTTTTGAATTATGAAAAGTCCCATTTTATGGTTGACAAAGGTCTAATACTGGGTCATATTATGTCTTCTAAGCATCTAGAGGTAAACAAAGCAAAAATAGATGTCATTAAATCTTTACGTTATCCCACTTGTGTTCGTGAGGTACGCTCGTTTCTTGGTCATGCAAGATTTTATAGAAGATTCATCAAAGATTTTTCCAAGATATCTCGTCCCATGTGTAAGCTCCTACAAAAAGATGCAGAATTCGAATTTTCGAAAGAGTGCAAGCAAGATTTTGATCATTTGAAGGAGTTGTTAATATCAACACCAATACTTCAATCACCGGATTGGAGTTTGCCCTTCGAAATCATGTGTGATGCCAACAATCATGCAGTTGGTGCAATGTTGGGGCAAAGAAAAGATAGATTTCCTCATGTCATTTATTATGCCTAAAAAACACTTGATAGTGCACAAGCCAACTACTCAACAACTGAGAAAGAATTGCTATCTATTGTCTTTGCTTTAGATAAATTTCGTCAATATTTGCTAGGTTCTAAAGTGGTTGTTTATTCTGATCATGCAGCTATTAGATATCTACTTGCAAAGAAGGATTCGAAGCCTAGACTCATTCGATGGGTATTGCTCTTACAAGAGTTTGATATTGAAATCAATGACAAGAGCGGAAAGTCAAACCTTGTAGCTGATCATCTTAGCAGGATTGTTTCTCCCGATGACTCGACTCCCGTTCATGATGCATTTCCCGATGAGAATCAATTTTAAGCAAAAGTTGCCCCATGGTATGCTGATATTGTGAACTACATCGTCACAAATCAATTTCAACTAGATTTGACTTGATGGCAAAAAGATAAAATCAAGAAAGAAGCCAAGAGGTATGTATGGGATGAGCCATATTTGTGGAAATATTGTTCTGACCAAATGATTAGACGATGTGTGGATCAACATGAGGTATCTTCTATCTTAACATTTTGTCACTCTTATGCTTGTGGAGGGCATTTTGGTCCTCAACGAACTGCAAGAAAAGTATTAGAGAGTGAATTTTACTAGCCAAGTATTTTTCGTGACTCTTATGTCTTTTGTGTAAGTTGTGATAAATGTCAAAAGATGGGCTCTTTAAGCTTAAAGAATCAAATGCCCCTTAATCCCATTTTAGTTTGTAAGATTTTTGATGTTTGGGGCATTGATTTCATGGGACCTTTTCCATCATCTTCGGTTTAACTTACATTCTTTTGGCTGTGGATTATGTTTCTAAGTGGGTGGAAGCAAAAGTTACCCGCACTAACGATTCAAAAGTTGTGATAGATTTTTTGAAGGCTAACATATTTTCCATATTTGGTGTTCCAAAATCCTTAATCAGTGATCGCCGTACACATTTTTGCAATCGTATGCTTGGAAGTGTCTTGAAGAAGTATGGTGTTACTCATAAAGTCTCCACAGCATACCACCCACAAACAAATGGACAAGCCGAAGTGAGCAATCGACAAATCAAGGGTATTTTGGAGAAAACTGTGAATACAACAAGGAAAGATTTGAGTACACGTCTTGATGATGCTTTGTGGGCGTACCGCACTGCATTCAAAATTCCAATTAGGATGTCTCCATATCGCATTGTTTTTGGAAAGCCATGTCGATTACCCGTTAAGTCAGAGCATAGAGCCTATTGGGCAATCAAGCAGTTCAATATGGATCTAAGTGAATCGGGAAAGAAGAGGAAGCTTGACATACAAGAGCTTGAGGACTTCCGTAATGAAGCATATGAGAATGAAGTCCTTTACAAAGAAAGGACAAAAGATACCATGACAAGATGATTGTACGCAAGGTATTTGAAAAAGGTCAAAAGGTATTACTTTACCACTCTCGTTTCAAATTGATTCCTGGTAAATTAAGGTCCTGTTGGGTGGGACCATTTGTTGTCACTACTGTTTTTGAGCATGGTGCAATAGAAATCACAAGTGAGAAAACCGGGAAGATCTTTAAGGATTTTGTGACAACCGTCAATTTCCGGTCAAGTCAAAGTCAAACAAAGTCAACAAGTCAAACCGGTCAACCCAATTTACCCTTGTATATTAGGGTTTTACATCGTGTTTACTATTGTACAACACACTATCTTTATGCAAAGTATCACTTTGAGTCTTCACGTGTTCAGAAAATCTAAACCCTAATCAGAGTAACTGATGGAACAACTCAATAAAACATTAATACATACCCTTCGGGGGCGTATAACGCTCATAACAATGCAAAACGGAGTTTACAAACCTTGCATTTCGAAGTTAAAACACTCGCAAAGATCGCAAACAAAGCCTCTCTCAATCTCTCTCACTCTATCTAAATCTATCCTATTGTCTCTATCTCTCTCCCCAAATCTCTCCAAGTATGTGAAATCTCTCCCAAATCTCTCCAAGTATGTGAAATCTCTCCCAAATCTCTCCAAGTATGTGAAATCTCTCCCAAATCTCTCCAAGTATGTGAAATCTCTCCAAGAATATGAAATCTCTCCAAGTATGTGAAATCTCTCCCAAATCTCTCCAAGTATGTGAAATCTCTCCCAAATCTCTCCAAGTATGTGAAATCTCTCCCAAATCTCTCCAAGTATGTGAAATCTCTCCAAGAATATGAAATCTCTCCCAAATCTCTCGAAGTATGTGAAATCTCTCCCAAATCTCTCTCAAATTCTCTCTCAACTTTTTATAATCACTCGGGGCATCCCGACCCTTAAATTAGTCAAAAACAACTCGAAACGGGAAGATAAACGAAAATCAGCCATATAGAACCGAAACCTCTTAGGAACCGAAACTACTCCTTAAGGACCAAAACTAGCTTAAAGAACCGAACCTGCCATGACCGAACCCGAACTTCGGAGGGCCGAAGGTCCTTTCGGACCGAACTACCCTTCGCTTCTCGCCTGCTTTCGCTTCCGGTTCCCTCTGACAGCTTCGCCTGCGAGACTTCGACCGAACCCTCCTCTCGGTTCTCATCCATCAACCGAACCCACCTCTCGGTTCGAAGCACCCAAGGACCGAAACTTCGACCCTGAACTCAGATTTTCGCAGTTTCGCCCCTATTTCCCGGTTTTCGACCCGACTTCGTTTTAAGCTCGTTTTTCGTGATTTTAACGCGAGATTTTCACCCAAACTCGTATTTTGACATAAGAGACCCTATATAATCATAATTTAAACACATATTAAGGGAAATCTTTGAGTGGGTTAGATTTTGAGGTGGAGTGTTGACTTTGCCATAGAGTTATGACACAAGCTACCTCCCATACCACTTTATGACCATCCTCAGTCACTATTCACATCAGCCTTGTTCACTCATTGTACTCTCACCCTTCCCCCACAAGTTTCCTTAAACCCATACACACAAAGAAACTTTACTACTCATTCTCTTTAGATCATAAGCACTTCACTATAAGCAAATACACTTTTCTCCCTCATTTTCTCTCCAAGATTTTGAGATTCTCCAGGAGTTTTGAGCTTTTCACCCTCTTTTGGTATGTAAATTTCATCCTTCACCTTATTATCCCATACTTCTTCACTCAAGTCATGGATTTCTCACACAAATATCGTCATATTTGTTGCTAGATCTTCAAATCTTCAAGTACCTCCGAAGTGTTCTCGACTTGGAAACCTCTCTTCTTCCACCTCCATCTCAGGAAATCAACAGCTTTTGAGGATGGGACGTTAAATCGTTAAACATTTCATTTTTTCATCATAGTGTAATTGATTTGAAACATGTAAACACATACGATGGTGTAACTTATTCAATCATATCTATAATGGTTGTATTCACTTTGAGCACTATTATTATACTCGTTGTTGTGATACTATACATGAAGTCCTCCACCCCCGGACGTTTCCGCCTTCCTTGGTTCGGGGGTGTGACACATTGGTATCAGAGCATTGTTTATAGTGAACTAAGTATATTGAACCACATAAGATATACAAACTATAAATGCATTGGGACTAAAGTCTCTGATTAAACATTTTCAAATAACTAAACTTTTAGAAATAAATAGTTTCTTGTTAAAAGTATGAGTGCATGCATACATACTAGTATAGTATCATATCTACGACAATACAAAAGTTAAAAATAGAGGAGTTGTGCAATGTGAATATGCCATGGGATATGCAATCAAGTCTGGGGGGAATATAGTCTGATCAACTATGTTCGTCCGAGAAGTGACTAGTATGTGCCGGGGGATAGTCATAGTGGACAACAAGTCTATCAACTTACCAACACCCATACCAGAAAATCGTTAAGAACCAAACATAACATTTAAAATACTATAGGAGTATTTTGTGGTGCTATAACTTATGTGAAAACTAAACAGATTCTTGCTAGTAGACCTACAATCACTAAGTGGATATGTTAAAGTTATATATAACTTAGATATCATAAACTTACAATCTGTGATCATTGCTTTACTTCCTGTTCCTTGTTTAGTTGTGGTTTTGGAGTATGATCACTTATTCGAAGGTCTATCATATCTTTTGTTATATGTAATTGGTATGCATCATGTCATTATAGAAATAACTAAGGAGGATCAAACCCCTAAAAGTATTTCTAGGAATATGATTATTATATGCCTCTTACCTCACCCCTATTCTCGCACGGACATCATGGCAAGATTTTACTTACCAGCAGACCCTTACTTTCCGAACCCGGAGAGTTACTGGGTGATTAGGAAAAGAGTCGGAAGTGAAGCCAGAGGTCGACAACTCTCCTTACAAAGCCAGGGCTCTCGCGAATCGTTTCGACTACATCGAACCTGTGCCCCGTTGGGAAGCATTAATCGAGGGGTGGAGTCGCCATCAGCAACAACAATAGCCATTTGGGGACCAACAAGGTTGCAGAAACCTCAACCATTGGGGACCAAAACAGGGAGACTGCGAATCGAGTTTGGGAATTACGCGTTGCTACAGACGCTACCATCTCACAAACTCGAGACTTGGAAAGGGACTACTATTTCAGAGACCGACTCATTAAGGACCTTATCGCCGCTCAGGCGAAGGCAAAGGAGCGTCAGGATAGACACTCGACACTCGAAGAGAGAGTGGTCGCAGCCGAGCGTAGGTTGGCAGGACTACAGGACGCATCGGCTTCGTTTGAAGCACCACTGGGGACGTATTGTCGTGAGCAGAGTTCATTTTACTCATAAGACCTTGTAGATTAGGTCTATGGGTATGCGTTGGTGCTACTCCCCTCCACGTGTAGGCCCGACCCTGCGAGTTAGTGATTACACTAGTCCAGAGATTTATTTGCGGTCCAAACTTTTCCTTGCAAAGATGTGGTGTAGACCTGCATCAGGCACAAAATTTTCTCTAAAACTAAATATACTAGAATCATACAAATGAAATGGGGATGCGTATTATTTCATTGGGAGCAATCCTACCAAAAATTCATAAGTTTATGACATATAGACTCTCATTATGAATTGTCTTCAAAACACCATAAAAAAAATTGGAACACGATACACTCAGAACTAAGATAAAATTATTGAGATAACTCATGACGTATAAGCCCTTATTCAAGACTCATTATCATCTCACCTTTTTAAATCTCATAGTTGAAAGGTGCCTTTTTTGTGGGTCTATAGGGTGCGATCATACCAGCACTAATGCCCCGGATCCCATCAGAACTCCTCAGCTAAGTGTGTTTGGACAAACATAATCCCAGGATAGGAAAACTTAACGTCCGTACAAAACGTAGTTCTACCCACTACCATAACTCCGTCTCAGGAACGTTAGCAGAAACATCGAGAATAGTTCAGTAAAGTGCGAAATTTATATGTGTATATAAATGGTAAGGATATAACTAGAGATAATCATCCCCACTCACGACATCGTTTCTCCCCATGCAACAGGGTTATGTCTTCACAAGAAGGTAACCAGCCAACAAGCAAGGCAGCAATCCTACATATAGACTCTGCTACTTTTCAAGTTGCGGTCACGGCAGCCATGACAGCCGTCATGGCGCAACTCAATGCTAACAACGCCAGCAGAGGTGAAGGCGTGTTGGCAATTCTAACCGCAGTAACAGTCAAGAACACCGGCGAGTGTCCACCAACGTAAACGCCTTAGACCAGAAACCCAAGAGCAAGAAACGAAAGTTTTGGGACAAAATGAAGCGCAACCTATCTCAAAAACGCGCTAAAAGACAACAATCCATGGCTTCCCCTGTAATTACAACAACAGTCACGACTCATGCCTCGACACTAGCCACAACGTCTGTCACTCAAGCACCGGTCAGACAATATATGGGAACACTTCCAAAGTGTAACAAATATAGCTACCATCACAATGGGGTTTGCCGGGTGCCGCACTATAAAAACTGCAACAAGAACGGACATATTGCCCGCTTCTGCAGGACCCAGACCCAGCACATCGCTACAATCACCTATACCAGTGTATGTCCAGTATGCCACCTATGCGGTGAAATGGGACACTTCAAGAGAGACTGTCCAACTGAGAGGAATGACGGGGGGAGCAGGAGGAGTGTGACAAACAAACCAGCAGGAGCAACAAGGAACCTTATTAGGACTTTTGTAATGTTCCAACAACAAAAATGTTTAAGTACCATATGTTTGTAATGAATTTGGTATGTTTGCTAAAATTACCGTCTTTCAAAAAGTAGTTAAAATACTCTCTCGTTCAATGAAATCAAAGACACTCATATATGACCTTAGGATCATTACCGGTGAGCTGTGATGACTTGGTGTATACATCAGGGTTAATTATAATTAAAATACTACAGACTTAAAGCGAATAATTCTTGTTCCATGTCTAGTAGTGGGGTTAGGGTAGAGCCACTCACCCGACGATTTCATCAATACCAAATTACATACGACTTGCATATACCGCACGATCATAGAGTGACCTGTCGGGGATCATGATATAAAGTATCATTACTAGCTATCAGAACACACTTACTACCAGTACTAGCTGCTGTTGTATGAATCATTTGCAGTAACAATAACATCGATCAAAACGGAACACACTGAAAAGAAACACAGGATGCACTATCACTCTAACGAATATCTCTTACGAATACAACTTTCCACATGTATCACCTCCCCGATTAAATTGCTACGAAAAGACCCTTCACCTAACCCACTGAATATCAAAACCCTCGTCTCTCATAAACACAAATCCGACACGGACCTTCGGGTCATCTCTCGCTTCCAGAAGACCCTTCGGGAATGTCACGCATGCAGCAGATAAAGTTCAAGCACAGAAGCTTGGGACGAATACGGTTAGTCTATCACTACTAAGTGTATACATGAGGATAATATATGATTAAGATTCTACGGACATTGGATGTGTGTTTCCGCCCTATTTCCTGTTCCTTGTCTGGTTGTGGACTTGGGGCAGAGTCACCCATCCAACTGTCTTACCAACCCTAATTACATACGACCTATATGCGCAAGTTAAAGATAGATGGACCAGGTACGAGTCCTACCAGGAACTTCGGGACAAGGCTACCCAGGAGTGCGAATGAACGTTCTACCATTCGAATAAGTCTAGTCGCGTAAACCGAACCCATATGCTCCCTACCGATCTAATCAAACGAGAAACACTAAAGCAGGCCCTATGCAGCGCTCCGAGGAGAAGTTATTACTTATGACTTAGTACAAATTAGAGAAAGGCTGAAAGTATCTCGAAACTGACAAAAGAGCTACACAGATAAGCGACGCAAACCCTCGGAATTGCGGGTTGGTGAACGAGTTCTGCCAAAGGCCTCACCGTTGAAAAAATGATAAGTTTCGGTAAACATGGGAAACTGAATCCAAGGAACAGCGGGCCGTTCGAAATCCTCGCTAGGATTGGCCCGGTAGCATACAAACTCCGACTGGCACAAGAACCTAATAATGTACATCCAACCATCCACGCGTCAAATTTAAAGAAATGTATGTCTGACGAGACTCTTGTGCTACCTCCCGACGAAATCAAAATCAATGAGAGTCTCCACTTCGTGGAAGAACTGGTAGAAATCATGGATCGAGAGATCAAGAGAACGAAATCAAAGTCACATCCCTGTTGTAGCACCTGGTTCTTGGTACGTATTCTTTTATTAATTCTTTAAATATTTTTTCACTTTTGGCCTTGGACTCGGCGAGTTGAAGGACCAACTCGCCGAGTAGAAGCGGGACGGAACGCGAGATTTAAGTGATGGACTCGACGAGTCGGGTCCCGAACTCGGCGAGTAGACGTTGTCTAGACAAAAACCCTAACACAAGGGTTTGCACCCTAGCCGTTATTGAAGCAATCTAAGGCTTGTTGGTGGATTTTGGTGCTTGTGATCTTAAGAAGGAAGGAGAAAGGCCTGAGGAAGCAAGTATAGGCTAAGGGAACCCGAGTTTGTGAACCTTCTACAGCTCATTGAAGGTAAAAACCTGTAACCTTGCTCATTCATTTGTTAGATCCCTCTTTTGGGAGATTTAGGGCTTTTATAAGCCATTTTTGGTGGCCAACCATGTTTGCTAGCGTGGTTGGGGGTTTAAGCTTCTGAATCACATCATTAAAGGAGTCACTAGGCAGATTTGGGTTGCTTTTACACCCATGAAAGGTCCCATGCACTATAGGAGCTTGTTTTATGTCTTTTTGAGCTCAAAGTCCCATGCAAGCACGTAAAGTTTGTAACTTTACGTGCTAGATCGATTAAAGAAGCTTGGATCTATCTTTTGATCAAAGGTTGTACATCAGAAACAAAAGATTTAGAGTGTGGACGTAACCAACTCGGCGAGTCCATTCTTGGACTCGACGAGTCCGAGGCTTTGAACCCAGATCTGTTGAGGGTCAAAGGAAACCAATTGAGTGTTAGAAGGTTTGTAACCGGACATAAAGAGTTACCCAATGCATTGGACATGATTTTAGACCTGGAGTTCATGGGACTCGGCGAGTTATAGAACAGACTCGGTTAGTCCAAGGCAATCTTCTTAAGGATGAAGATGAACTCGACGAGTTGTTCATCAACTCGGGGAGTCGAGGACAGAACTTGTTCATCGGATGAAGGTGAACTTGACGAGTTGTTCATCAACTTGGCGAGTGGGATGAGTTTTCATGTGAGGTTCATATGAGAGAAGAACTCGTCGAGTTGACGGCCCAACTCGACGAGTGGGGTCATGAATGAGGACGAGTGAAGGGTGAGGGACTCGGCGAGTTGACGACCCAACTCGACGAGTCCGGTCAACTAGAAGTTGACTTTGACTTGGACTTGGTTGGGGGTAAAATGGTCATTTTACCCTAAGAGTAGATATCAGTTTCTAATTGAGTGTTTGTGGGGAATGTAGCCGGAGGATTTCCGGAGCAGCTGCGGACGGAGGATTTCCGCACAGATTATCAGCAGCTTCTTGTACGAGGTGGGTTACCTTCCAGTAGGGGTGGGTCTAAGGCCACAATGCCGGCCCACCAATGAGGAGTATTTAGAAGATGATTGTCTTTGTGATAATTATCTTGGTCTGGTTATGTGTTTGGTTATGAGTTATATCTGTATGATATGTTACGTGCATGATAGGGATAGTTTCCCTGACAGTGGTCCTTAGGACCAAAGGGTAGGTCAGTACCCGAATATGCCTGACTGTATGCTTATATCTTGTTATTGTATGCTAGTGGTAGGGGTGGAATAGTCCCCAGTTACCGGTTGAAAGATACCGATGATGGTTACCGGTTGAAAGATACCGATGATGATTACCGGTTGAAAGATACCGATGATGATTACCGGTTGAAACATACCGATGATGCTTACCGGTTGAAAGATACCGACGAAGATTACCGGTTGAAAGATACCGATGATATTGTATGGTATGTGGTATGATGGGGGAACTCACTAAGCTTTGTGCTTACGATTTCAGTTTTGGTTTCAGGTACCTCTTCGTCTAAGGGGAAGGAGCCGGCGGCGTAGCATCGCATCACACACACACATGATTTCCGCATAGAAGTTTTTTGGGACTGTACTCTGATATGTTATTAGTTTATGACTTGGGTTTCAGACATGATACATTGTTTTATGAGACGACGTGTTTTCACAATATTTTCTAATGGATGTTTTTATGAGTTATTTAAATAAAATGAAATTTTTTGGGCGTGAATTTTGGGATGTTACAAGTTGGTATCAGAGCCCTGGTTTGAGGGATTCGGACACACCCTCGGGGGTGTCTGTACTCAAACCGAGGGTCTAAAAGATTTTTACAAAGAAAAATGGTTTTCTAAAATCTAAATGGAAGGATTTTAAGAAAGACGAGGTGTGTGATGCATGCGACCGGCCGGGCTCAAGTAAGTTTTCCCCAAGATACCCATACTTGCTATGTTATGCTATATGGTTTTGATTCAGAAATTGCATGCTAGAATAGGACTAAGGATCTAGGAAGATGCCTTGTGTGCCTGATATATGATTCTGAGAATTGCATGCTAGTTAGGGCTAAGGGTCTAAGGAGGATGCCTTATATGCCTGTTGTATGAGCTGTATGCTTGGACTTTTTAGTCAGCAGTAGGATGGCCTGTGTAGGTTATGCCTGGTTTGGTTACCCAATGCATGAATGCTGCTTGCTTTGTGCTATGGGGGTCCTGGCCATTTTCGACTAACTAAGGAGCAGATATGTAAAAGTATCTGCAAGTTAGTTAAGGGGAAGTAGTGGGGACTCCTGGTGCAGCTGATGGCGGAGGGTAGGTCAGAGAGTGCCCTAGGGAAGCCTAGGATGAGGTCAGTAGAAAGGGTGTCGGTAAAAGGGACTTGGTGAAGTCGACGAAATCCTTGAGGAAAGTACAGGTAGATGTGGAAGGTAGTATGGGCCCGTACTACTGAAAGCAGAGGACCCGTACTCGAATCAAGGAGGGCCTAGATGACATTTATGCGTACGGTGACCACGCGACATGGAGCAGGAGGTTCCGGATCAGGATCAAGATCAGGCTCGGGTGCAGGATCCGAGCAGGTTGATGGCGGGCTGCGCGAGTTCATCGCGTCTAAGATCACGAGAGGCATCCTTGAGTCGACCCCTATCATTTTCGGGTCGATCAAGGAAGGGATTGTTGAGCTGATGGAGGATCGCCTCAGAGCATTCAGGAGTGATATGGCGTCTAGCCAGGTGGGTACGCGGACACGGTCCTTTAAGGACTTTCGAGGGAGTGGTGCACCAGATTTCCATGGGGTGAAAGACCCCATTGCTGCCAGGAGATGGATCGTAGACATCGAGTCTGCGCAGCTGATGAGCTTCTGCCCGGAGGGGTCGAAGGTGAGATATGCAACAGGATGCTTGCGAGACAGGGCCAGAGATTGGTGGGAGTCGGTTGGTGACTCGTTGGGAGCCTCGGCTATTGAGGCTATGACCTGGTCAGACTTTGTGACTAGATTCAGGGCGGAGTTTGCGCCAGCTGTTGAGCTTCAACAGCTGGCTAGGGAGTTTTTGGACGTGAGGCAGACTACAGAGACTGTGGCGGAGATCACCGCCAAGTTCCGGGAGAGGGCATTATTGGTGCCCCAGTATGCGGGAGATGAGGATATGAGGAGGACCCGCTACCATGACATGCTACGAGCTGACATTCGGGAGCATGTTAGTTTTTCAGCTTGCCCTACCTTGGATTCCATGATTGCCAGGGCTAGGGAGAGGGAGATTGATCTGGAGCACATCTAGAAGAGGAAGGCAGTGGAGGGGCTGACGGCTGGGGCTTCGGGGAAGAAGCCCAAGGGATCCGATGGTAGGCCGAAAGGCCAGACAGGACGGGACCGCTGTGGGAAATGCGGTCGGTCACACGAGGGAGCTTGTCGCACTGGGCCGGGTTCAGGCTGCTATAAGTGTGGCAAGGTTGGGCATTTTGGCAGGGATTGTACTGCCCCCGCCCCCACAGTGCAGATGACAGACTTGATTTGCTTCCATTGCAATCAGAGGGGCCACAAAAGGGCCAATTGCCCGAGATTGTCAGCAGCGTCAGCAGCAGCGCCAGCAGCGGCGCCGGTCTCAGCGATGGCGCGGGTTGCAGATGGCCGGAAGGTCAAGACAGAGGCTACAGTGGTGCGGAGCCGAGCATTTCAGCTGACAGCCGAGGAGGCACGCGCTGCACCTGATGTAGTGACGGGTATGATTTCTTTCTTATGCTTATACATATTATGACGATGTGATCTTGATATGTCGTGTATGTGCACCGTTTAGGATCGTTCCATGTGAACGGTATCCCAGTTCAGGTATTGTTTGATTCGGGTGCCACCCGATCCTTCGTCTCTCTTGCGCTTAGCAAGAAGTTTCCGGAGTCTTCGGGCATGTTGGATTGCCCTCTAGAGGTCGAGATTGCGGACGACCGGTCGGTGCGAGCATCAGAGGTCTACCGGGATTGTGTTCTGAGGCTGTTCGAGGAACGTTACCTGGTGGACTTGGTTCCCATACCTTTGCGGGGGAACAAGGTTATTATTGGTATGGATTGGCTGAGCCCCAATGGGGCAGTGATTGACTGCGCGCAGCAGTCAGTACGGATTAGGACCCCTAGTGGGGGAGAGCTGGTGATTAAGGGCGAAAGGCCACAGCGAGGGCCAACATTATGTTCAGCAGCGAGAGCTAGGCGTTACCTTCAGCAGGGTCGCACCGGTTATGTCGCCTATGTTATGGATACCCTGGAGGTGGGTAGGGCGACGGTGGGCGATGTGCTCGTGGTACGAGAGTTTGCGGATGTATTCCCCGAGGAGCTGCCTGGGATACCTCCAGAGCGACAGGTGGAGTTCAAGATCGACCTAGTCCCTGGTGCGGCTCCGATAGCCAAGGCACCGTATCGGTTGGGTCCTCCTGAGATGCATGAGCTGTCTACACAGCTGCAAGAGCTGTTGGACAAGGGTTTCATTAGACCGAGCATTTCACCCTGGGAGCCCCGATTCTGTTTGTGAAGAAAAAGGACGGGTCGCATCGGATGCGCGTAGACTATAGGGAGCTGAATAAGGTAACGGTGAAGAACCGTTACCCACTCCCAAGGATTGATGACCTCTTTGACCAACTACAGGGAGCTTCTTGGTTCTCCAAGATTGATTTGCGTTCAGGGTATCATCAGATGAGGGTCAGAGAGGAGGATGTGCAGAAGACGGCGTTTCGGACGCGTTATGGCCATTATGAGTTCGTGGTGATGCCTTTCGGGCTCACCAATGCTCCTGCCGCATTCATGGACCTCATGAACCGCGTGTGTAGATCGATGTTAGACCGGTCTGTGATAGTGTTTATCGATGATATCTTGGTTTACTCCAAGACGCGAGAGCAGCATGAGGAGCACCTGCGAGAGGTTCTGGACACTTTGAGGAGGGAGAGCTTGTATGCTAAGTTCTCCAAGTGTGAGTTCTGGTTGCGCGAGGTGCAGTTCCTTGGGCACCTTGTCAACCAGAATGGGATTTCGGTACATCCGGCCAAGGTGGAGGCCGTGATGAGATGGGAGGTTCTGAGGTCTCCATCTGAGATTCGGAGTTTCCTAGGATTAGCCGGCTACTATCGGAGATTCATTTGGGATTTCTCCAAGATAGCCGTACCCCTGACCAGGCTAACGAGGAAGGCCGTGGTCTTTTGTTGGGGGCCTGAGCAGCAGGCCGCATTCGAGACATTGAGGCAGAGATTGTGCGAGGCGCCAATCTTAGCCCTGCCAGAGGACACAGAGGATCTTATTGTATACTGTGATGCGTCCATCTCGGGTTTGGGCACAGTATTGATGCAAAGAGGGCATGTCATTGCTTACGCTTCGAGGCAGCTGAAGCCTCACGAGGCGAGCTACCCGACGCATGATTTGGAGTTGGGGGCTGTTGTGTTCGCCCTCAAGATTTGGTGTCATTACCTCTATGGGGTTCGTTGTATGATTTACACGGACCACAAGAGCCTGAGGTATCTCATGGACCAGCCAAATCTGAATATGCAGCAGCGTCGGTGGCTTGATGTGGTAAAGGATTATGATTGCGAGATCCTCTACCACCCGGGAAAGGCCAATGTGGTGGCCGATGCGCTTAGCTGCAAGGCAGCGCCGATCAGGGGTATCTGTCTGAGGATGACAGTGGTGACTCCACTTTTGGAGCGGGTTCGGGAGGCACAGCAGGAGGCCATGAAGGAGGAACATAGGAAGAGCGAGCAGATTGTGGGACGGGTTTCCTCCTTCGACTAAGATAGCCGAGGGTTATTGACTCTTCACCGTAGGGTGTGGGTCCCTTATCATGGAGGTGTGCGCCAGATCCTGATGGAGGAGGCACACAAATCTAGGTTTTCTATCCATCCCGGAGCGACGAAGATGTATAGGGATCTTCGTCCCGATTATTGGTGGCCCGGCATGAAGCGGGACGTAGCATGGTATGTGGAGCGGTGCTTGACCTGCAGGAAGGTCAAGGCCGAGCACCAGAGGCCGCACGACAAGATGCAACCGTTGGATATTCCGTTGTGGAAATGGGAGGACATTACGATGGATTTCATCACAAAGCTTCCCAGGACCGCACGGGGAGTGGATTCGATTTGGGTCATCGTCGATCGATTGACCAAGAGCGCTCATTTTATTCCGATTCAGGAGAGCATCTCGGCCGAGAAGTTGGCCGACATTTGTATCAGAGAGGTGGTAGCACGGCACGGGGTGCCAGTGTCGGTGGTTTCAGACAGAGATGTTCGGTTTACTTCCAGGTTTTGGAAGAAGTTTCATGACGAACTGGGTACTCGTCTGTATTTTAGCACCGCCTTTCACCCGCAGACGAACGGTCAGAGCGAGCGGACCATCCAGACGCTAGAGGATATGCTGCGGGCATGTGTTTTAGACTTCGGAGGTAGTTGGGATACCTACCTTCCGTTGGCGGAGTTCTCGTATAATAATAGCTATCATGCGAGTATTGACCGTCCTCCCTTCGAGATGTTATACGGGAGGAAGTGCATGACCCCGATATGTTGGGGTGATTTTGGCCAGAGGGTCATGGGGAGCACCGAAGTGGTGCTCAAGACGACAGAGAGAATTGAGCAGGTTCGGAGCAGACTTCAGACTGCTCAGAGTCGGCAGAAAAGTTATGCCGACAAGCGCCGATCGGACCTGGAGTTTCAGATCGGGGATATGGTTCTCCTGAAGGTGTCGCCGTGGAAGGGCGTCATCCGATTCAGGAAGCAGGGCAAGTTGGGTCCCAGGTACATTGGACCGTTCAGGGTTGTAGCCCGGGTGGGCAAGGTGGCGTACATGCTGGATCTGCCAGCCGAACTCAGTCAGATCCACATCACTTTCCACGTCTCCCAGCTGCGAAAGTGCCTGGTGGACGACTCAGTAGTGGTACCCTTGGAGGACATTCAGGTTGATGACAGCTTAAATTACATCGAGCGGCCTGTAGCGATCCTTGACCGGAAGTCGAAGGATCTGAGGAACAAAAGAGTGGAACTCGTGAAGGTGCAATGGTAGCACCGGAAGGGGTCGGAGTGGACTTGGGAGCCGGTGGACGAGATGATGGAGCATTACCCCGAGCTGTTCCAGGAACGAGCAGCGGACTTCGAGGACGAAGTCTAAAATAAGTGGGGGAGATTTGTAGCACCTGGTTCTTGGTACGTATTCTTTTATTAATTCTTTAAATATTTTTGCACTTTTGGCCTTGGACTCGGCGAGTTGAAGGACCAACTCGCCGAGTAGAAGCGGGACGGAATGCGAGATTTAAGTGATGGACTCGACGAGTCGGGTCCCGAACTCGTAAAGTAGACGCTGTCTGGACAAAAACCCTAATCCTATGGTTTGCACCTTATTTAAACGACCTTATGCAGCCTCCATCTCCCCTTTATGCTCCCAAATACCTCTCATTGAAACCCTAGCCGTTATTGAAGCAATCTAAGCCTTGTTGGTGGATTTTGGTGCTTGTGATCTTAAGAAGGAAGGAGAAAGGCTTGAGAAAGCAAGTATAGGCCAAGGAAACCCGAGTTTGTGCACCTTCTACAGCTCATTGAAGATAAAAAGCTGTAACCTTGCTCATTCATTTGTTAGATCCCTCTTTTGGGAGATTTAGGGCTTTTATAAGCCATTTTTGGTGGCCAACCATGTTTGCAAGCATGGTTGGGGGTTTAAGCTTCTGAATCACATCATTAAAGGAGTCACTAGGCAGATTTGGGTTGCTTTTGCACCCATGAAAGGTCCCATGCACTATAGGAGCTTGTTTTATGTCTTTTTGAGCTCAAAGTCCCATGCAAGCACGTAAAGTTTGTAGCTTTACGTGCTAGATCGATTATAGAAGCTTGGATCTATCTTTTGATCAGAGGTTGTACATCAGAAACCAAAGATTTAGAGTGTGGACATGACCAACTCGGCGAGTCCGTTCTTGGACTCGACGAGTCCGAGGCTTTGAGCCCAGATCTGTTGAGGGTCAAAGGAACCCAGTTGAGTGTTAGAAGGTTTGTAACCGGACATAAAGAGCTACCCAATGCATTGGACATGATTTTAGACCTGGAGTTCATGGGACTCGGCGAGTGCTAGAACAGACTCGGCGAGTCCAAGGCAATCTTCTGAAGGATGAAGATGAACTCGACGAGTTGTTCATCAACTCGGCGAGTCGAGGACAGAACTTGTTCATCAGATGAAGGTGAACTCGACGAGTTGTTCATCAACTCGGCGAGTCGGATGAGTTTTCATGTGAGGTTCATATGAGAGAAGAACTCGTCGAGTTGACGGCCCAACTCGGCGAGTGGGGTCATGAATGAGGACGAGTAAAGGGTGAGGGACTCGGCGAGTTGACGACCCAACTCGACGAGTCCGGTCAACTATAAGTTGACTTTGACTTGGACTTGGTTGGGGGTAAAATGTTCATTTTACCCTAAGAGTATATATCAGTTTCTAACTGAGTGTTTGTGGGGATTGTAGCCGGAGGATTTCCGGAGCAGCGACGGACGGAGGATTTCCGCACAGATTATCAGCAGCTTCTTGTACGAGGTGAGTTACCTTCAAGTAGGGGTGGGTCTAAGGCCACAATGCCGGCCCACCAATGAGGAGTATTTAGAAGATGATTGTCTTTGTGATAATTATCTTGGTCTGGTTATGTGTTTGGTTATGAGTTATATATGTGTGATATGTTACGTGCATGATAGGGATAGTTTCCCTGACAGTGGTCCTTAGGACCAAAGGGTAGGTCAGTACCCGGATATGCCTGACTGTATGCTTATATCTTGTTATTGTATGCTAGTGGTAGGGGGTGGAATAGTCCCCAGTTACCGGTTGAAAGATACCGATGATGGTTACCGGTTGAAAGATACCGATGATGATTACCGGTTGAAAGATACCGATGATGATTACCGGTTGAAACATACCGATGATGCTTACCGGTTGAAAGATACCGACGAAGATTACCGGTTGAAAGATACCGATGATATTGTATGGTATGTGGTATGATGGGGGAACTCACTAAGCTTTGTGCTTACGGTTTCAGTTTTGGTTTCAGGTACCTCTTCGTCTAAGGGGAAGGAGCCGGCGGCGTAGCATCGCATCACACACACACATGATTTCCGCATAGAAGTTTTCTTGGACTGTACTCTGATATGTTATTAGTTTATGACTTGGGTTTCAGACATGATCCATTGTTTTATGAGACGACGTGTTTTCACAGTATTTTCTAATGGATGTTTTTATGAGTTATTTAAATAAAACTGAAATTTTTTGGGCGTGAATTTTAGGCTGTTACACCTGTTGTGAAGGTCCGTTGGATCATAAAACAAAGATCCGAGTTCACCTGGGAACGCGAAGACCAGATGAAACAAAAATACCCGCATCTTTCCCCAACTCTCGAAGTCCCGGTCAAAGTGCTAATTTCGGGACGAAATTCCTTCTAACGGGGGGACGATGTGACAACCGTCAATTTCCGGTCAAGTCAAAGTCAAATAAATTGAAAAAGTCAAACCGGTCAAATCAATTTACCCTTGTATATTAGGGTTTTACATAGTGTTTACTATTGTACAAAACACTATCTTTATGCAAAGTATCACTTTGAGTCTTCACGTGTTCAGAAAATCTAAACCTTAATCAGAGTAACTGATGGAAAAACTCAATAAAACATTAATACATACCCTTCGGGGGCGTATAACGCTCATAACAAGGCAAAACGGGGGTTTACAAACCTTGCATTTCGAAGTTAAAACACTCGCAAAGGTCGCAAATAAAGCCTCTCTCAATCTCTCACTCTATCTAAATCTTTCCCATTGTATCTATCTATCTTCCCAAATCTCTCCAAGTATGTGAAATCTCTCCCAAATCTCTCCAAGTATGTGAAATCTCTCCAAGAATATGAAATCTCTCCCAAATCTCTCCAAGTATGTGAAATCTCTCCTAAATCTCTCCAAGTATGTGAAATCTCTCCCAAATCTCTCCAGGTATGTGAAATCTCTCCCAAATCTCTCCAAGTATGTGAAATCTCTCTCAAAGTCTCTCTCAACTTTTTACAATCACTCGGGGCATCCCGACCCTTAAATTAGTCAAAAACAACTCGAAACGGGAAGATAAACGAAAAATCAGCCATATAGAACCGAAACCTCTTAGGAACCGAAACCTCTTAGGAACCGAAACTACTCCTTAAGGACCGAAACTAGCTTAAAGAACCGAACCTGCCATGACCGAACCCGAACTTCGTGATGAAGTGTGGAATCAAGTATGAATCAAATCAGAGTAATCAGAATGTAGAATGAACACACGATGTAAATATGATCTGGTTTCAGCTCTATTATGCTTTCAATTTTACAGAGAGAAAAATAGACAAGTTCATACCAAGACTCTTATCTAACTCTAAGTAATGTCCCTATTTATAGGAAAGATGAAAGCACACAAAATATTACAAGTACTAAACAAGTACTCTTCGTTACATAAATTCCTTGTAAAATAAACTTAGGTCTTCGACATATTACAACAGGTCTTCGACCCTTACATTCTCCCCCTTTGTAATCATGTCGACCATCTTCAGTTCAAAAGAATCTGTATATCATACAACATCACTCTTCGAATTTTAGAATACCAAGAAATGATCTTCTTTAATTCCTTCTTGTCACCTTCGTTATTCTTGTTGCAGCTATTCATACGAACAATGAAGTTTGTATACTGAGACGTTGTGTATCTCTCCACTTCGCAAGCTTGGTATAAGAATCTCTTGGCTTTTCCATTTTTGTCTTTTCCTGTGAAGACCATGCCAAAAGGCTTCCAACATATTTCCCCATCAGCATACTTTTTCAACTCTGGTTGAGTCTTCGTTGGTTCCATGGGTACTTTAACTTCCAACCCCTTCGCAGTAGCAAACTCCACATCTATTAGAGACAAACACTCATAGTAGTTATCTATGAATATTTTGATGTGAGCTAGACCAAGACGAAACACTTCTGGATCAGCCTCTCGAAGGTACGAAGAATCTTTGTCTTTCATAAGTAATGCAACTTGTATCAGATCATACAAGTTCATTAATGGAAAATCAGCAATCGAGAAATTACACTCCTGACCATTCGCCCTTGCAACGTAAAATCGAAGGTTCTGCATCATGTCTTCGAAAAGAACATCCTTCTGAATACTGATCACCTTCTTGATCTTCACGAGTGACCAAATCTCCTCTAGAAGTTTCCCTAACACAGCATGAAACCTGAGCTTCATGTATGTCTAATCATCATCATTGTCGAACTTCTCAGCAATTTTTTACTGGGACATGATGAACATCATTTTGTTGATTGGGAAATCCAGTTGCCTCATATCCGTATTTACAACTGAATAATTCTGCTTCGACTTCTTCTCAAAAGCATACATATGGTTATCTGCAACTCTTGCTTCGATTGTTTCATAGTTGCAATGCTTCGCAGGATCACCCTTGTTCATTCCAGGTGGGTCACTTGCACGAAGACTTAGAATGCTTTGTACAACCCTCAATTTCTCAAGCTCAGCTTCAGTTTCAACTTTCTTCTCCTCCTTCGATTTTTCGACCACAATTGTTTTTCCTTTATCTTTGACCAAGGAATTATCAACAACTTCCTTAGGCTTCGAACTGGTGCCACCTTCCCTAATCATAATTCCTTTAGAAATTGGTCTTGGAATTGGCTTCGTTGAAATTGGCATTGTTGTCACAACTGTCGAAGTAACAGGCCCAACAGTTGACATAATTGGCTTCGAAACTGGAATCGTTGTTTGAAAAATCTTCCCAACAGTTTTCACAGCTTCATGCGAACCTTCATTAACCTTCGCATTACCAACCTTCTTCTCTCCCCCTTGCATCCCTGTGACCACAGGTGGGGCATCTGTTGGTTGAAGGCTCGAAAACTTGGATAACGGAGCCAACTGTTTGTGCAACACAACCTCGAACTGAGAAAACTTCTGAGACAAGAATTCTAGAGTGATAATCGAAGAGGCAACAAGTGTTGTGGACAAATCTTTCACCTCCTTCAACAAAGAAGTAAACTCCACAAAGCTTCGACTGTTATCTGTTGAAAGTTGAGTAACTTGAGGACTCAAGCCTTCATACAACTTGACATATTTTGTGATAGCCTCACAAATAACATCCACTTTTTGATTTAGAGATGCATAGTCTTGTTGAGCACTAGCAATCTCTTTGATAATGTCTTCAAGAAGTTCTTGAAGCTTGAGATTGACATCTTCGCGAACTTGCTTCACATCTTTAATGAATAAGACGTGTCTTTCTTTTAGCACCCTTCGTAAGTCTTTAACTTCACTCACAAAGTTCGAAGATTGAGACTTCACCCGCAGTTCATTACATTTATCACTTTGATCCACCTTCTCCAAGATTTTAGACTCAGAATCTTGAAGCATTCCGGGCACTTTATTAACCATTCTGGCTTCGAACGCTTTCAGCATCACATCCAATTCCAAACTCGAAAGAGATTGACTTCCCCCCATGTCAGCTTGAGATTGAATAATAGAATTCATCTTCTTATTCAATATCTTGAATTGCTTCATTGTCATTAACATGTTGTCTGGGTAAGTTTCTTCTTCTTCGTCAAATTCCATCTCTTCAAATGTACCCCCAAAACCTCCTTCGTCAACATCAGTATCCTCAGTATTTTGAAGTGGATCAGTGGTTTGCGATGAGAACAAAGTTGTGATTGGTTGGGTAAGAATGGTTTCAAAGGTGGGTGAGTTTGTAGTGTTCGAAATTGGAATAATGAATGGTGGTAAAGAAACAAATGTAGCAGATGAAGTAGGAATAACTTGAGTAGAAACAACCAGTTCTGTCTTCGTATTTCCTTTAACCGTATTGACATTTACATCCGTATCAGATATGTGCGTAGTGATGTCTGAAGTTCGAACCTCCTCAAGAATTGATTCAGTTAACGAAACTTCAGGTGGTATGACCGTAGTCTTCTCAGGAATAGAAGTTTCAGGAGTTTCAGGAACTTTCTCCCCTTCTGATGAATCTTCTTGAAGAACCATCTTTCTTTTCTTCAACTTCTTCTTCGAAAGATGTGTAGCAACATATTCAGCTCTTCGTTTCTTGGAAGAAGGAGAAACAGGAGCTGGAACCTCACGAATGAGAATGCCTTGATGATTCAAATATGGTTTACGAACCATCGAAGAAGACTTGAATGAACCATCAGAAAGCTTTCGTGATCTGCGAGACTTTTTCTTGACCCTTCGAAAAATACCTGATTTTGAAGGCATTGTTTCTTTTCTTTGAGTTTCATCAACAAGCTCCACCGGGTCAACCACAACAGTCAAAACTTGTGCATCTGGCTTCGTCTGTTTTGGTGATTTCTTTTTCTTTGGCTCTTGTACTGGTTGCTCAGGAGTAATTATTACATCCTTCTTGGACTTACGAGACTTCTTCGAAGGACCAGCAGTTTCTTTTGGTAACAACTTTCCAGAGCCATCATCCAGATTGATTGTTTCCAAGTACTCCATTAGAACCAAATTTGTTGGATCAACCCTTTGTAACATTGCATCTGAAATTCTTGCAATTTGTGTAAATATCTCAGCATCATCCGTAACGTCCTTCGGAAATTGATACTTTGGCATAAGAGTATCGAAGGATTAAACTCCAATACCTAGCACACGAAATTCCTTGAACGACATTCGTGTTTTCGACACTCTTTTGAAACTCCTTCCATAGTTGGGTAGAATAATCCACAGTGATATCGTAATACAACCCAACCACCATTGCATACACCTCCATTCGTCCTTTGTCCAACCCTACACTGCGATTAGTCAAGCAGCGTGGAAAAATTCCGAAGAGAAAATTCCAAACAGTTGGAAGTCCTGATTTCTTGAAATCACTGATGTTGGTGAGTGGGGGTTGATTACCCATCTCACTGAACATGTAGATGATTTGTGCAGATGAAAGATCAGTATAGATTGGAGAATTTGGGATATCAAGAATTTGACAGAAAATCTTCTTGGACAATCGAATCTTCTTATCATTCACCAGTTGAAAGGTGAAGATATCCATTGCTTTGCTATACGTAGCAGTGGATCCTGCTTGAGAAAGCCATGAAAGTGGAACTGCAAACGAATTGAACATGGCAGTGGAAAGAACATAACTCTTCAAGGCAACTACCAACATCTTCAATTCATATAGGTATAAAGAAACATCATCTTCAACTTGATAGTTTGTTCCTTGAATCTTCATGATTGGTTGGGAAGTAATGTCTTCTGTGTTTTGGGATTGAACAACAACTTCAGCAGAATTGGCCATGATTAGGGTTTTTGAAAGCGTTGAAGAACAATCATAAATTTTCAGAGAAAGTAGGAATTTTTTCTTTTGGAAGCGTAAACTGAGAACACGCTTTGATTCCCCTTTTTATATGTAACCATAGTGTTTGAATTTGAAGCGGGACTGACATTTAATGAGATCCGGCGTGGCACCTTGAATCTCGCACCATACTGCCGATAAAGTAGCCATGCGTCAAAAAGTAGCTGTCACATCACCTAGAAAGTCGGACTGAATACAGAACGTCTTTTCAAACAGTCGGATCGTATACCTCAATTGAATTGTAACCGTCACTGATCTTCGGATGAAAGTAAGGCTCTTTCACTTTTGGGATAAAAAGCGAAGTCATATGCCAGATGTTTCAAATCATCAGCCTGAGTTGGTATTACTCAGAACCTCAAGGATTTCGTGAGTGCAGTGTTCCAAAGAAAAGATAAGAAACAATTTAAACAAAAATTTGGATATGTGATGTCAGTTAAATTCGACACAAAAGCAAATAAACCCCAGGCAAAGGTTACTTCGTTAACTATCAAGAGAGATAATCAACTGCTTGTGTATGTTCCTGTGAATTTCAATCGAATACTTATAGAGAAGTATCGAAGGGCTTCTTTTATAAGGCTTCATGGGTAGTTTTAAATTTCGTTACATATCAACCTTAACATAAGGTGAGTAATTGTAACCGAAATTACTTGTTTGACCGGTGTAGTCAGTGACAAGTATGCTTTGAATTATTTTGAAAGTAACTTCGAAAGCAAATGAAACTCACATGGAAATCATATTCATGAAAACAAATGATACTGGATCCTGTTGGGTAACAAACATCGTGGGCTTCGATAGTTTGATCAAGATTACTCATAAGAAATGAATATGATTTGGAGTTTCGAAAAGTGGTACTGAAACAAATGTTTCGTCAAAACTGGAACATAGTTCCCCGTCAATTCCTTACGAAGATAGAATGTTGGGTTTCACTTTCATCATGGCCTCATGATGTCAGATCATTAACACAAAATTTTGATATGTCTAAATCTTGATGGGTCGAATCAAAGATCTCTTGGACATATGTCTTCGTGTGTGCAAGTGTAAGAAATTTAGTGATGAAAAAGATTGGTTGACGAAGACACTTGTACCTCTGTTATAATTGGACCAAACAGACAACTCTTAACTCATTTGAGAAGAGTAAGGTAGCTCATTCGACTAATGTGAATATAAGCCTGACTTGGGAAGAAATTTTCGTAAGAAAAATTTCATTAAGGCTTTCGTAAACACATATTGAGTCTATGGAGGCTTGGGTCGACATGCTGCAGCATGCTTCTAGGGACAGTCTAACTAGTACAAAGTTGTCGAAATTGTACCTTCACAGAGAAACATAAGCATGACCCTTGTATCCTTCGTCAAATCTGTACACACAAAAGATAAAGAACAAAATAACAAAAATCTTTTTGATGTTTTTGATTTTTCTTAAAAGAAACAATTAACAAACAAAAGAAAATCTTTTTGAATTTTGTTATTTTTCGAAATTAAAGTGACAAAACAATGATAAAATCTTTTTGTAGTTTTTGGTTTTTCGAAAATAAAATGACAAAACAAAGATAAAATCTTTTTGTAGTTTTTAATTTTTCAAAAATAAAATGACAAAACAAAGTTAGAAATCTAACGAAAAGAGTTACACCAAACCAAAATGCTCAATGTAACGAAGTCGAAGCATGTCGAAGCGTTGACTATAAACAGTAACCACTGAATGGTTAATATAGTCAGCTTCTGAATGAGTCATGATGACCTCTGAATCGACATATTTATATAACACTTCGTTGTTATACATTTGAAATCATTCCAGGAACTGAACTTGCTTCGATCATTCCCAAACCTGTCAAAATTCTAACAAAAGATTTGTCATCCAAAGCTTTTGTAAAAATATCAGCAAGCTGATCCGTTGTTTTTACAAAATGGACTTCTATATTGCCATCTTCCGCATGATCTTTGATAAAGTGATAACGAAGAGAAATATGTTTTGTTTTCGAATGTTGTACTGGATTATGACAAATGCGTATAGCACTTTGCGAATCACACTACAATGGAATCTTTTTCATATTCACAGCATAATCTCTCAACTGACTTTGAATCCAAATAATTTGAGATGTACAAGCAGCAGCTGCAACATATTCAGCTTCAGCAGTAGAAATCGAAACACACGTCTGCTTCTTCGACTGCCAACTAACCAACTTGCCATCTAAAAATTGACAACCACCAATTGTACTTTTTCGATCCAAAGTACACCCTCCAAGATCTTCATCTGAAAATTCCTGAATGAAAAACCCTGTTTTCGAAGGATACCACAATCGTAACAAAATTGTTCCCTTGAGATAACGAAAGATATTATTCACAACAATTAAATGTGGTTCTCGTGGATTTGCTTGATACCTAGCACAATTACATACAGAAAACATGATATTAGGTCTACTTGCAGTAAGATAAAGCAATGAACCTATCATGCTCCTGTATAAGGTAAGATCAACCGCAAGCGTTTCTAACGAAGGGGCTAGCCTTGTTTCAACAGCCATTGGTACTCTTAGCTTCGTGCTATTTGTCATTCCAAATTTTTCGAGCAAATTCCTTGTATACTTTTCCTGATTGATGAAAATGCCTTCTCTGCTTTGATGAATGTTTAAGCCAAGAAAATTATTGATTTTGCCCATCATGCTCATT
Organism: Lactuca virosa; assembly: GCF_052849685.1. Lineage (NCBI taxonomy): Eukaryota > Viridiplantae > Streptophyta > Magnoliopsida > Asterales > Asteraceae > Lactuca > Lactuca virosa. The sequence continues at coordinate 278,585,956 of NC_136429.1, read as the reverse complement.
TCGAATTGGCTTTTCATAAAATTTTCAAATTTACTAGACAAAGCAGGGTCAGTAGAGCCAAAAATAATATCGTCAACATAAATTTGAACAAGCATTAGATGATTCCCAACTTTCTTTCGAAACAATGTGGGGTCAACTGATAAAGTGCTTTATCTAAAATGTACACATGATCAGGATGCATTTCATTTACGAAACCTGGAGGTTGTTCAACGTAAGCAGTTTCTTCAAGTTCACCATTGAGAAAAGCACATTTCACATCCATTTAATATACATCGAAATCCTTATGAGCTGCATAAGCTAATAATATTCGAACAACCTCGAGTCTTGCGACATGGGCAAAGGTTTCTTCATAATCAATCCCTTCTTGTTACGAATATCCTTTTACAACTAGTCGTGCTTTATTTCGTACAATATTTCCATCTTTGTCGGTTTTGTTTTTGAAAATCCATTTTAACCCGACAATCGAAACATTTTCAGGTTTAGGAATTAATCGCCAAACCTTGTTTCTATCGAATTCAGCCAGTTCAGATTGCATTGAAACAACCCAATCTGAGTGTTCCATTGCAACCTTAACTGTTTTTGGTTCTATTTTCGAGATGAAAACATTGAACATGCAAAATTCTTGATGAGTATTTAATACCTCATTCTTTGCACGAATCTGAGCTCTTCTGAATACTCTATCTGGAGGATTCCCAATGACTTGACCAATCGGATGAGTCTTTGTCCATTTCTCTAACGGTGGATATGCAGGATCAAATTCCAAAGGTGCATCTTCGTATATCTCTTCATTTTTAGATCCTTCAACAGAAATATCATCATTTAGATCATGAAAATCATCATTTTGATTAAAATTTATTGTATCATTTTCCTCCTCAACACGATTATCATTTTGATGCTCCCCCTCAACAACTTCATCCATTCTCCCATTCTCCCCCTTGAAAGAATGCTCCCTCTCAACCAGAGTATTAGAATCCAAGTGCTCTCCTTCCACTGGATTATTATGCATACTTTCGTCAACTCCGGGAGAATTCTTTGTTGAATTAACATCTACAATATTTTGAGGAATGTCCAAGTCATCATTATGCTTCGAAGATTCATAGTGATGATTATCATTCGCATGAACTTCAGCATCCACAACCCTGTTAAGAATACCAAAAATTAAATCATAATAAAAGTCATAGGAATTTGATTCTTCAGTTTCATCAGATAATTCATTAATAATTGGTTTTTGTTCAAATTGCTTTTCAACTTATTTGGCATAATAATCATCGAAACTAAGATTGAATGTCTCTTCGACTTTTCTTGTTCGCTTATTTAACACTCGATATGCAACCGAATTGTGCGAATATCCCAAAAATATGCCTTCGTCAACTTTAGCTTTAAATTTTGAAAGGCTATCTTTAAGATTCATTATAAAACACCTGCAACCAAAAACATGAAAGAATTTGACATTAAGTTTTCGGTTATTGATAATTTCATACGGAGTGATATTGAATCGAGGATGAATGAAAGATCGATTTTGAGTGAAACATGCTGTCGAAACTGCTTCAGCCCATAGATATTGAGGAAGATTCGCATATGTCAACATAGTTGTTGCTGCTTCGCAAAGTGACCTATTTCGTCTTTCAACAACACCATTTTGTTGAGGTGTATAGGGAGAAGAAAAGTTATGTGAAATTCCTTTTTTCTGTTAAGTACAAATCCAACACTTTGTTCTTAAACTCAGATCCATTATCACTTTTGATCTTTCGAACATTTTTCTTCAGACTCAACTCAATCTTCTTAATAAACTCAATCATTGTTTGAGCAACCTCAGATTTTAACCTGAGAAAATATACCCAAGTAAATCGAGAAAAATCATCAACAATAACCAAAATGTACCGTTTCTTGTTGAGAGTTTCAACAGTCGATGGTCAACAAAGGTCAATGTGAAGAAGTTCCAACGGTTCCACAATTTTCGAATCTATCACAATTGGATGTCCTTTCCTGTGCTGTTTCCTTTGTTCACAAGCTGCACATAATGTATCATTATCAAACTTTAGTACAGGTAAACCTCGAACAAGATCATCAACAACCAATTTATTCAAATTTCGAAAGTTTAAATGCGATAAACGTCGATGCCATAACCAGCTGATGTCAAAGGAAGCTTTCGAAAGTAAGCACACCGAGGGTTTGCCGATGATTGGTTTGATATCAAGAGTAAACATGTCACCATGTCGTTTGGACTTGAGCAAAACTTCATTAGTTTCAACATTCGAAATGATGCTGCCTTCTTCGTTAAACACCACTTGATTGCCAGTGCCCACAACAAGTTGTGAAACACTTATCAAGTTATGTTGAAGACCTTCGACATATGCAACGCGATTAACAGTGAACTTTCCATTCGTGACTTTGCCATAACCTTTCACTTGGCACTTGTGATTATTGCCAAACTTCACAACTCTTGCATTTTCCAAGCTTCGAAAATCTCTCATATTTTCTTTTCGTCCTGTCATGTGACGTGACCAACCACTATCGATATACCATTTCTCATCATATTGCTCGTCACATAGTACCTGCGATCAATGATTGAGTTTAGGTACCCAAGGCTGTTTGGGTCCTTAGAAATTAGTTTTGAAAACAGAATGAAATGAAGAACTTTTAACCCAATCACAAACTTTAGTTTTGAGACTATCAATTAAGTCCACATCATTATTTAAAGGAACAGAAACATAAGTCTTTGTTAGTTTGGGATTGCCACTGACACATGCCTTCGTCCTTTTAGATTGTGTATGATCATGCTTTTCTTTCGAAACCGGTTGCCAAGTTTTTACCGAAACATTCGAATCTTTTGAAGATCAGCTTTCAGTACAACAACCATTGCATTAATAGTAATAATTTTACATAGGTTACGTTTAGCAACAACATCAAAAGTAAATACAGAGAATAACATAAACTGCAGCTTGGTACTAGGCTGACTTCGCAAAAGCTCCCGGAGTGTACCTGTCTACTGATGACCTGAGAATACAAGTTATTTTGAAAGCGAGTATCAGCATTTTAATGCTGGTGAGTTCATAAGTATTTAATGACATTGGTATAAATACGTGTTTTACTTCAAAATAATCTCACACCATGATGGTGATTTGAGTTTACAGAGTACTAGAATCCTTTCCAGAAAGTCCTATATTTTCTAATAAAAGTAGTCTTCTACCAAGACCCAATTGTTTTATGTTTAAACCACAAAGTTTCTCTACTAAAAGCAGTCTTCTACCAAGACCCAACTGTTTTATGTTTAAGAAACATTTTCCTTTAAAGGTACTATCATTATCAAAATATAATTTATACTTTAAAGGATATGTGAGAAGATCACAATCGAAAGTAATAGGGAAAATAATATTTTTACCTCAGCAGTAACACTGCTGGCTAAAAGTAAATAAAACATAGACTCCAGGCGGGACGCCTCGAAAAGTCTAAAAGAATAAAGTATAGACTCCAGGTGGTATCGAATGAACAACACGCCTCGGAGAGTCTAAAGAATGAATTACAGACTCCAGGTGGTATCGAATGAACAACATGCCTCGGAGAGTCTAAAGAATGAAGTACAGACCCCAGGTGGTATCGAATGAACAATACCCCTCGGAGAGTCTAAAGAATGAAGTACAGACTCCAGGTGGTATCGAATGAACAATACGCCTCGGAGAGTCTAAAGAATGAATTACAGACTCCAGGTGGTATCGAATGAACAATACGCCTCGGAGAGTCTAAAGAATGAATTACAGACTCCAGGTGGTATCGAATGAACAATACGCCTCGGAGAGTCTAAAGTATACCTTTATCCTAGGTTAACATGTGGCCTAGTATATAATTAGGAAAGTATATTATGAATGGTTTTATATGTTGAAAATACCATGATAATATCTATTACCTTAAAGCCATGAATTATAATGTAAACGTAAAGATACTCGTAACCATACTGATTGACAATCGAATACTTGACGACCTGCTGGCGTCGGAATGAATGTGACATTTGTCACCCCTTGGCTTGGTCGGCCGGGACTGTAGCTAGCAGTCAGGATGTGGGAGTGTCTGACCCGTATAGATCTATACACACAATGCCCGCTCTCCCTCCAGGAGACTCTGGTTACCATCTTGACAACGGTGAAATCCGCGTCATGAGGATGTATCTCGTATTTTGATTTCTATAAAACCTTTCCTTTCTACTAAAAGTATATGTTTTTAGAATATAGATATAACTAAGTTCTCCTTCATGAATGTTATGGTTGGTTTCTAAACTATACCTATTATAGTTTACTTGAGAAGTTATCTACATGCCTTTGCTACCGAAAGGTGATGAACTGACTCATAGAACTTTTATGACCATATAGGCCTACATGATATATAACTAATATTTAAACGACCTTCGGACGGATAACCGATACCCTAAAGCCACATCGAAACAACGAAAAGGAATTAAAGCGAGCTAGCCTTCCTAAGTCCTTTAAACATTTCTTATATAACTATACATATATAGGCATGCATTTTACAATATAAAAGCATAAAAGAAGTTTTGGTAAAAACTTTGAAAAAGCTTTAATAATCTAACAAGGGGTTTTCATACTTTAAAAGAGATTTGAAAACAAGACTTGAAAACCTTTATCTGGATAAAACAGGTTAACATGCAAAAATCTATTTGCTATACGGTTATTAATCATATCTGATTGCTATAATAACATTATAGTTCAACTTGTATTCCCCCCCCCCCATAAAAGCATTTAAAATCATTTAAAAGGTTGATTTAGGGGTATGAACTTACCTGACGTGGGTGATTCGGAAGGAAGAAGGAGAAGGAAGGAAGAAAGGGCATCATTGCACCCTTAAAGGGAGTTTACGGCCCAAGAACATGTCTTGGCCGTAAACACTCTTCCAACCCTTGTATCTTGATGTTTCTAAGGCCTAAACATGTTAAACCTAGTGTACAACGAGTTAGAACGAGAGTACTTACGATATAGGATCTTGAATGGTCGGTTTTGGCCAAGAACACTAGTGTGTGTTCTTGGTGTTCTTGGTGAAACTTGAAGATCCACACAATGGAATGATTTCACGGATGAAATCATGTAAGATCACTAGACCAAGTAAGATATCAACTAGTTAGGACAAGAAACTTACGAGTTTTGAAGATCGGGGACGAAGATCGGGATGATAGTTGAGAGGATTTCAGCCAAAGGAAAAGGAAGGAATGAACAAATGGCCACATTTCTCCATATAAGGTGGAGTTTACGGCCCACATGGAGTTTACGGCCGTAAACTCCCATGTGGTGGCCGTGAACTCCAGGTCAATGTGTTTCAGGCCCGTTCGTCGTACTATAGCTTCAGCAGATAAACCCCAACACTTATTCCTTAAGTGTACTGGGCTCGGAACGCTCGAACAGACTCTAAATCCTGCTAAATGATAGCAGGAATAAGTCTGACACTAATTTGGTTTGACTGGCTGAGCTTTCAGGGCAATAGAAAATTTTGGGTTGTCACATCATCCCCCTGTTGGAGGAAATTTCGTCCCGAAATTAGAGTTTAGGCAAGGAAGTAGGTATGAATAATCGAGTAAAGAGATGATGATACTTCCTATTCGATTGATCCTCGTGCTCCCAAGTGAACTCCGGTCCACACTTGGCATTCCAGCGAACCTTCACGATTGGGATGTGGATTCGTTTCGTTCGCTTGACCTCTCGGTCCATGATTTCTACAGGTTCTTCCATGAAGTTGAGGCTCTCATTGATTTCGATTTCGTCGAGTGGGATTACAAGAGCCTCGTCGGACAATCACTTTTTCAAGTTTGAGACGTGGATAGATTTGGGCGGGAATTATGGAATCCCTAAAGTAGTTGGGGTCTGGCGGATGCTGGACCAATTCTTGTCAAGAATTTCTGATGGTCCTAGGCTCTTGGGAAGATAGAGCTTTTCAGTACTTAGAAAATAATGTACTTCTATGGTTAGATCATCACTTGGCGTGATCGCCATTTTGAAGTTCTAAAGGTTCTCTCTTACTGGAGTGTAGTCCCCGGTTGGTTCTTAGAAGGCTCAGGTCGTCTTCGGATTCGCATTTCCTACTGATTGGCTTTCGGAGGTTTTCTGGATCATTGGGGGTATTGGTTATATAACTGGCATCTATTGGTTACGTGGCATCCATCTCAACTAGTGCATAAACGGACCTGCACTTCTGACTCTTGAGGTGTTTCTAACGGAAATTCTCAAAGTTGGTGTGATAGGGGGTTTTACCAGATGATGTTTAGAAAGTTTTAAATTTTCATCATCGTCTAATAGATGCTTTCACAGCATGATTCCTAACTGGAAAGAATCATTCTCTTACTCACTTCGTTGTTTCATGGTTAACAGTCTCTGGTCAGGGCTAACTTCGTCCATAGGGATTTTTGAAATGGTTGGCTATTCCAGGAGGTGGTTCTACTATCTCTTTAGAGATAGTATTCTTTGGAACACCTAGTAGCCCAACAAATCTCTAAGACATGCCCCATTCTCTAAGGTGTCGGCTCCCTCCCGCTCGTAGGAAGCGTGTGTTCTTGTATAACCCATCGACTAACACCTAGACCGGTGTCAAGTCTAAAATCTCTTTACGACCTGGGTTATATAGCTTGACACAACCTATCGCCTACTTTCCTCAAGTATTCTTGATCGCGAAGGTTATCCTGTGGCTCTTGGCATTCTAGTATTAACTTCGATGAATGCGGTCGATCGTCTATAGGGTGACGGTGACTTTTTCTCGCATGAGGAGGCATTGTGTCCTAGGCACTACTTATCTGTAACGGGATGGACGAAGTGCCTGAGTAGTGCGAGTATCCCTTGCAACTACTCTTCCGGTGTTACTGAGTTTTCTCTATCTGGATTAAATCTAGAAAGCGTAAGATTCTGCTACTCAGAACCTCTGATTTCCTCATCCATTCTTCTCAGAGTTTAACCTGTCACAGCTTTCAGGTTTCTGGGCCTACTGTTGGGATGCTTAATTTGTGGGATCAAGCGTGAATGGATGGTCGTAGTCAATGTTTTTGACTCTTACGAATTGAGTTACTTTTCTAACTCATGGTGTTGGCTGCTATATTGGCTTAAACGGGATGACAACAAATTTCGAATTAGCGGTCATTTGAGTAGCTCAACCCTCAGTGGTTCTCTTAACTCCAGCTCCTTTTTTATGGGAGAAAGGATGAAGGGTCTTATTATAAGGTTCGTGGTAGACCTCATACTCGGCTTAATCACTAATACTCGGCATATGCAAGTCGTATATAATTGAGATCGCCGGGATGTTCAGATGTGTGGCCCCACCCCAGACCCACAACCAAATGAGGAACAGGGAGTAGGGAGGAAGCACACATCTTAAATCTTATTGATCTAAATTATATACCACTCCAATGCATATATTCCGTAGTAGTAAGTTAATCCCATGAGTTCTTTCTCTTGATTCACGAACCTGATTGTGCGGTGCGGATGGCCTTTTTGGAGGACCTATGGGGTAGGCATCGGGCAGTTATTGTCTTCTGAGATACCTGCAGTGCCTTTCGCTTCTGGTTCTAACTGTCTAAGGAGTGGTTAGTTAAAAGCGCGTGGTACCTTTCTCCTGGGTACTTCGGAAGGTTTGGATAAGAGAGACGACTGACGGTTCGCATTAGGTTTTGTTATTAGGTTCGGAAGAACCTTTATTTGATGCATAGGCTATGGTGAAAGTTCTCTTTACGCAGCACTAGGAATTCTTGCATGGTTGAACCAAGTCAATCCATGACTGACGGAAGTGTCGAAATTGGCAAACATCGACACGATATGGAATGAAGATCGATAGGACCATGTGCTGAGTAGGGCACACAAGTTCTTAGCGTCTCGGGTTTCGTCCATGGTATCACTATCGCAGATACTTGGACCGATAGAATTGACGCGGAACTCTAGGGGTCCTGATGTTTTGGGAATAATGTACTTTTCATGAATGGATTTCTCACGAGGCTTCTCTATAACCGCCTAGTATACACTAGTCATGTATAATTAAGATTAAAAGGACTGTTGAGTGAGCAATTCCGCCCTAAATCCACAACCAAACGAGGAACAGGAGATAAGGCAGCATCACTCACTCGAGCTCTATCAATCTTAATTATAAATGGCCTTAATGCATATACTAAGCCATCATAGCTTTACCTGATGGGTTTTTAAATTTTACAACAGTGCTGCGACTTTCGCCTTAACGAGGGAGTAATTACAATTAGAATTGATTTATTAAAGTTCTCGGTTAGCTACTTAGGATTGAGAGACGTACCAAAATTCTACTGGGTTCTTTGATGCTTCTCCTAGGCATTAGGGTTAAACTCCTCCTGCGTCTTTGTTATTTCTTTCAGTTGGGCAGTCCCTCTTGAAGTGCCCAATTTCACCACATAAGTGGCATACTGGACTGGTCCCCACATTGGTGGTTGATGTAATGAACTCAACCGGGGTTCTACAGAAGCGAGCGGTATGCCCCTTCATGTTGCACCTAACGCAAAAGAGTTGTCGACAGATACCATGATGATGGTAGTTACACTTGCTGCAGCGGGGGAGGTTTCCTAGGTATGGTCTTCCAGGTGTAAAGGCAGAAGGGTTGATAGGGGTATTGACTACCTCAGCTCGTTGCCCTTTGGAAGGTCCTTGAGTTGAGGTACTTCCCTCCTCGTTCTTAAACTTTCTTTTCAGTGGATTTGGTTGGGGTTCTTGGGTGGCTTTACAAACCGGTGCTGGTTGCTGCGGTCCATCGCTTTGATCAAGATTCCCGATAAGTCTCCTGCTAACATTGACGTTGTTAGCATTCAGGTGAGCCATGACAGCTGCTACGGCTGCTGATACTGCAGCTCAGAACGTAGCTTCATCGAATTGAAGGACATGTGTCTTACTAACGGGTTGGTTACGTCTCTTCGGAGGCATGGTTTTTCCTACACGAAAAGGAACACTAGCTGATGAGAGACGATGGTTAAACCTAGACATATCTTTCTTTACTATGACAGGCATAAATTTTCCTGCGCCTCGAATTATGGTTATTTGAGCGTCGACCTACATCCCTATGATGCAGTCTGGGTAGCAGGGTAGGAGTAAGTGTATCGGAAAGCCATAAAATGGGTGTCGTTCCTATTAAGTTATCTTTACATTGGAGAGGTTCACTCTCCGGCCTTGAAAAGATTTGAGAGAAGTTTGGAACGAAGATCATAGAAGAAAAGGCTCATGAAAACTTATGGCTAAACACTCTCAATCGAGGTTTTGAGATCCGATATATTCGTATTAATTGCGACGGGAAAGACGATTTGCCTAACACATAGTGTGAGCAGTGTAATCACTAACTCACTAAATTGTATTATTTTATGGATTTATTAGCGTGATGATAACAAGGAAAAGACACTTCTCGGGTTCCATGTATTGGCTCCCTTTGTCCACCTCATATCCTTGATTGGAACATGCGTTGGTTTTCTTCGGGTATTTTCCTAGGGTTTTCTTCTCTTGCAGACATATTGAATTTTTGCTCCGCCTTACTTCTGATTCTGACTCTGAGTGTCATCACCTCATAATGGATGACTGGAATCTCGGAAGTTCAGGCGAATCTCCCACCGATGTCCCTAAAAGGTATAGGCACATGGTGGTTTCAATAGTCTCGTCCCTGTTCATTTATTTCCTAATTGGAAATCTTCTCAATGAACCTCTTCTGGGTCTGCATCGACTCTTCTGCTGATTACTGAAGTAGATAAGGCTTTCTAAAGGGTTTCGTGCGAGAATGGAAATGTCTAAAAAATCCTAAGAGATTATTAAAACATTTCACTGGGTGATCCATATCGAGTCGTGCTGCAATTACATAGCATACACAAATCATGTATAACTTAGATCTGATAGGCCTTCGAATAATGTGATACTACTCTGTATCCACATCCAAACAAGGAAAAGGAAGTAGAGCGAAACCACACATTCTTAGCCTATGGGATCCTTACTATATATAATCTTGGAAGTATACACTTTGTAATCATAGGTCTATCAATAAGGATCTTTTTAGTTCTTACGCAAGGTTATTTATGGTTCCTAAAATACCCCTATGGTATTTTAATTACATGCTTGATTCTTATCTTCTGAACATGCTTTTGGGTTTATTGTGAGTCTTTTGGTATCCTAAAATACTCCCATAGTATTTTTAAACTTTATGTTGGGCTCTAGCATTCCTATTTGGTATGTTTCAGATTTGTTGCAACACTACCATCACTCCCAAGCACACGTTAGTCGCATCTCGAATAAATATAGTTGATCATGTTCTATTTATTCCGGCTTACGATTACATAACTGCCCAGTTTTGACGGTAATGGTCAACATCCACAGACTTTTATTCTTATTCCTCTTGTGATACTTTGTTCGGGTGTTTAGATTCTGGATGTTCTTATACTTTTGTAACATACGGTTATATTTTCAAGTATAATTCTTGGTCAGAGTATTTTTATCCCAATGTATTTATAGGTCGTATATCTTTTATGATTTGATATACTGTGCTCACTATAAACAATGCTTTAATACCAATCTGTCACACCCCAAAACCGGAACGGCGGAAACGTTCTGGGGTGGAGGACGTCATGTCAAGTATCACAACATATGCAGAATAGTAATCAAAGTACAACAACCATTGCATTAATAGTAATAATTTTACATAGGTTACGTTTAGCAACAACATCAAAAGTAAATACAGAGAATAACATAAACTGCAGCTTGGTACTAGGCTGACTTCGCAAAAGCTCCCGGAGTGTACCTGTCTACTGATGACCTGAGAATACAAGTTATTTTGAAAGCGAGTATCAGCATTTTAATGTTGGTGAGTTCATAAGTATTTAATGACATTGGTATAAATACGTGTTTTACTTCAAAATAATCTCACACCATGATGGTGATTTGAGTTTACAGAGTACTAGAATCCTTTCCAGAAAGTCCTATATTTTCTAATAAAAGTAGTCTTCTACCAAGACCCAATTGTTTTATGTTTAAACCACAGAGTTTCTCTATTAAAAGCAGTCTTCTACCAAGACCCAACTGTTTTATGTTTAAGAAACATTTTCCTTTAAAGGTACTATCATTATCAAAATATAATTTATACTTTAAAGGATATGTGAGAAGATCACAATCGGAAGTAATAGGGAAAATAATATTTTTACCTCAGCAGTAACGCTGCTAGCTAAAAGTAAATAAAACATAGACTCCAGGCGAGACGCCTCGAAAAGTCTAAAAGAATGAAGTATAGACTCCAGGTGGTATCGAATGAACAACACGCCTCGGAGAGTCTAAAGAATGAATTACAGACTCCAGGTGGTATCGAATGATCAACACGCCTCAGAGAGTCTAAAGAATGAAGTATAGACTCCAGGTGGTATCGAATGAACAATACGCCTCGGAGAGTCTAAAGAATGAAGTACAGACTCCAGGTGGTATCGAATGAACAATACGCCTCGGAGAGTCTAAATAATGAATTACAGACTCCAGGTGGTATCGAATGAACAATACGCCTCGGAGAGTCTAAAGTATACCTTTATCCTAGGTTAACATGTGGCCTAGTATATAATTAGGAAATTATATTATGAATGGTTTTATAAGTTGAAAATACCATGATAATATCTATTACCTTAAAGCCATGAATTATAAGGTAAACGTAAAGATACTCGTAACCATACTGATTGACAATCGAATACTTGACGACCTGTGGCGTCGTAATGAATGTGACATTTGTCACCCCTTGGCTTGGTCGGCCGGGACTGTAGCTAGCAGTCAGGATGTGGGAGTGTCTGTCCCGTATAGATCTATACACACAATTGCCGCTCTCCCTCCAGGAGACTCTGGTTACCATCTTGACAACGGTGAAATCCGCGTCATGAGGATGTATCTCGTATTTTGATTTCTATAAAACCTTTCCTTTCTACTAAAAGTATATGTCTTTAGAATATAGATATAACTAAGTTCTCCTTCATGAATGTTATGGTTGGTTTCTAAACTATACCTATTATAGTTTACTTGAGAAGTTATCTAGATGCCTTTGCTACCCAAAGGTGACGAACTGACTGATAGAACTTTTATGACCATATAGGTATACATGATATATAACTAATATTTAAACGACCTTCGGACGGATAACCGATACCCTAAAGCCACATCCAAACAAGGAAAAGGAATTAGAGCGAGCTAGCCTTCCTAAGTCCTTTACACATTTCTTATATAACTATACATATATAGGCATGCATTTTACAATATAAAAGCATAAAAGAAGTTTTGGTAAAAACTTTGAAAAAGCTTTAATAATCTAACAAGGGGTTTTCATACTTTAAAAGAGATTTGAAAACAAGACTTGAAAACCTTTAGCTGGATAAAACAGGTTAACATGCAAAAATCTATTTGCTATACGGTTATTAATCATATCTGATTGCTATAATAACCTTATAGTTCAACTTCTATCCCCCCCCCCCCCATAAAAGCATTTAAAATCATTTAAAAGGTTGATTTAGGGGTATGAACTCACCTGACGTGGGTGATTCGGATGAACGGATGGTATAGGATGCTATGTGTCAAGTGAGGACTTGAACACACACTCGGATCCTATTGAACATGCAATGATACATTTATGTATCTAATTAGTCATTTTAATAACTAATTTAATATGTTAATACACCCTAATACATGGAAACACTTTGGTTAAAGTGTTAGAAGGTCGTAGGGTTTCATCTAAGGGGTGTAAAGCATTGCATTTGAGTTCATGGCCCAAGGACCACACTCAATGGAGTTTACGGCCCAGGGGAGTTTACTCCTAGCCGTAAACTCCCTAATGGGTCTCCATTTGTGGCTTAAAGCTATGATGTCTTAAGTGGTTAAGTGTTTCAAGGCCAAACAAGAGGCTAGGTGAGTTTAAGGTCCAAGAATTGACCTTCTCTTGAGTTTACGGCCTGGGGACCACTTCCCTATGATTTTACGGCCGTAAACTCATGGTACTATGTGCCATGGGGTGTTTTGAGGTCTTGTAAGTCATAAAGAAGCATCCTTACTTCAAGTCTATGCCTTAGGAAGCATTAGGGGCGCAATATCACCCCTTTATAGAGTTTACGGCCAAAGGAACATTTCCTTATGAGTTTACGGCCGTAAACTCTATGTGGACATGGTTTCTTTGATGTTTAAGGTCCCTAGTTCAATGGTGGTTGGTTCTAGGCTAAGTTCTGGGCATAAGGAAGGAAGAAAGGGCATCATTGCACCCTTAAAGGGAGTTTACGGCCCAAGAACATGTGTTGGCTGTAAACTCTCTTCCAACCCTTGTTTCTTGATGTTTCTAAGGCCTAAACATGTTAAACCTAGTGTACAACAAGTTAGAACGAGAGTACTTACGATCTAGGAGCTTGAATGGTCGGTTTTGGCCAAGAACACTAGTGTGTGTTCTTGGTGAAACTTGAAGATCTACATAATGGAATGATTTCACGGATGAAATCATGTAAGATCACTAGACCAAGTAAGATATCAACTAGTTAGGACAAGAAACTTACGAGTTTTGAAGATCGGGGACGAAGATCGGGATGATAGTTGAGAGGATTTCAGCCAAAGGAAAAGGAAGGAATGAACAAATGGCCACATTTCTCCATATAAGGTGGAGTTTATGGCCCACATGGGGTTTACGGCCGTAAACTCCCATGTGGTGGCCGTGAACTCCATGTCAATGTGTTTCAGGCCCGTTCGTCATACTATAGCTTCGACATATAAACCCCAACACTTATTCCTGAAGTGTACTGGGCTCGGAACGCTCAAACAGACTCTAAATCTTGCTAAATGATAGCAGGAATAAGTATGACACTAATTTGATTTGACTGGCTGAGCTTTCAAGGCAATAGAAAATTTCGGGTTGTCACAATTGATATTTTCTTCCTTTTCCTTCAAGCCAATGATCGATGTTTTTGTCACGAGACAACCCTTTTGTGTACGAAACTTTTGAGGTTTGTTTCCCTGTAGGATTTGGAAAATTCAGTTTTTGTGGGAAGAAATCAACATTTGATTTAGGTCGAAATGCCATGGCGTATCGACTTCCATCATTGTTTCCAACACTTCGATTTTGAGAAAATCGATTTGGAGATTTTTGTTTTTGAGAAAACCTTGTTTGTTGATTAGAAGAAAATCGTTGTTGTGATGGTTGATTTTGAACAGTCTTTGAGGTATTTTTGTTAACTTTTGAAAATGATGAGTTTGAAACTTCCAAAGAATTTGTTTTTGGATGAATTTCAGATTTAGCTTTATTTGTTTGAGCGGGATTTAACTTTTGATCTGAATGAATTTATGAACGAGAAGACTTGTTCTCAACAGATTTAATCTTTGTGTTTTCAGTTGTTTTCAAATTCAAACCATTTTGTTGTTTTCGAAGCTCCATGGTTTGCCAAAAAATCTTCTGTCGAGCTTGTCTTTTTGAAATTTCACTTTCTTTTGAAAACTTGTCAATTTGTTCTTTAAATTCTTTGGAATTTAATTTGACAATAGTTTCATTTTCCACAATAACCTCTTTTGCAACTTCTTTCACAATTTTCGATTTTTCAACCAATTTGCGTTGTGGTTTTTGTCTTTGAAAAACATATGAATTCTTTGTTAGATTATTTTTGTCTTTGAAAAACCCAATTGTTTTATGTTTAAACCACAGAGTTTCTCTACTAAAAGCAGTCTTCTACCAAGACCCAACTGTTTTATGTTTAAGAAACATTTTCCTTTAAAGGTACCATCATTATCAAAATATAATTTATACTTTAAAGGATATGTGAGAAGATCACAATCGGAAGTAATAGGGAAAATAATATTTTTACCTCAGCAGTAACGTTGCTGGCTAAAAGTAAATAAAACATAGACTCCAGGCGAGACGCCTCGAAAAGTCTAAAAGAATGAAGTATAGACTCCAGGTGGTATCGAATGAACAACACGCCTCGGAGAGTCTAAAGAATGAATTACAGACTCCAGGTGGTATCGAATGATCAACACGCCTCGGAGAGTCTAAAGAATGAAGTACAGACTCCAGGTGGTATCGAATGAACAATACGCCTCGGAGAGTCTAAACAATGAAGTACAGACTCCAGGTGGTATCGAATGAACCATACGCCTCAGAGAGTCTAAATAATGAATTACAGACTCCAGGTGGTATCGAATGAACAATACGCCTCGGAGAGTCTAAAGTATACCTTTATCCTAGGTTAACATGTGGCCTAGTATATAATTAGGAAAGTATATTATGAATGGTTTTATAAGTTGAAAATACCATGATAATATCTATTACCTTAAAGCCATGAATTATAAGGTAAACGTAAAGATACTCGTAACCATACTGATTGAAAATCGAATACTTGACGACCTGCTGGCGTCGGAATGAATGTGACATTTGTCACCCCTTGGCTTGGTCGGCCGGGACTGTAGCTAGCAGTCAGGATGTGGGAGTGTCTGTACCGTATAGATCTATACACACAATTGCCGCTCTCCCTCCAGGAGACTCTGGTTACCATCTTGACAACGGTGAAATCCGCGTCATGAGGATGTATCTCGTATTTTGATTTCTATAAAACCTTTCCTTTCTACTAAAAGTATATGTCTTTAGAATATAGATATAACTAAGTTCTCCTTCATGAATGTTATGGTTGGTTTCTAAACTATACCTATTATAGTTTACTTGAGAAGTTATCTAGATGCCTTTGCTACCCAAAGGTGACGAACTGACTGATAGAACTTTTATGACCATATAGGTATACATGATATATAACTAATATTTAAACGACCTCCGGACGGATAACCGATACCCTAAAGCCACATCCAAACAAGGAAAAGGAATTAAAGCGAGCTAGCCTTCCTAAGTCCTTTACACATTTCTTATATAACTATACATATATAGGCATGCGTTTTACAATATAAAAGCATAAAAGAAGTTTTGGTAAAAACTTTGAAAAAGCTTTAATAATTTAACAAGGGGTTTTCATACTTTAAAAGAGATTTGAAAACAAGACTTGAAAACCTTTAGCTGGATAAAACAGGTTAACATGCAAAAATCTATTTACTATACGGTTATTAATCATATCTGATTGCTATAATAACCTTATAGTTCAAATTCTATCCCCCCCCCCATAAAAGCATTTAAAATCATTTAAAAGGTTGATTTAGGGGTATGAACTCACCTGACGTGGGTGATTCGGACGAACAGATGGTATAGGATGCTATGTGTCAAGTGAGGACTTGAACACACACTCGGATCCTATTGAACATGCAATGATATATTTATATATCTAATTAGTCATTTTAATAACTAATTTAATATGTTAATACACCCTAATACATGGAAACACTTTGGTTAAAGTGTTAGAAGGTCGTAGGGTTTCATCTAAGGGGTGTAAAGCATTGCATTTGAGTTCATGGCCCAAGGACCACACTCAATGGAGTTTACGGCCTAGGGGAGTTTACTCCTAGCCGTAAACTCCCTAATGGGTCTCCATTTGTGGCTTAAAGCTATGATGTCTTAAGTGGTTAAGTGTTTCAAGGCCAAACAAGAGGCTAGGTGAGTTTAAGGTCCAAGAATTGACCTTCTCTTCAGTTTACGGCCTGGGGACCACTTCCCCATGATTTTACGGCCGTAAACTCATGGTACTATGTGCCATGGGGTGTTTTGAGGTCTTGTAAGTCATAAAGAAGCATCCTTACTTCAAGTCTATGCCTTAGGAAGCATTAGGGGCGCAATATCACCCCTTTATAGAGTTTACGGCCAAAGGAACATTTCCTTATGAGTTTACGGCCGTAAACTCTATGTGGACATGGTTTCTTTGATGTTTAAGGTCCCTAGTTCAATGGTGGTTGGTTCTAGGCTAAGTTCTGGGCATAAGGAAGGAAGAAAGGATATCATTGCACCCTTAAAGGGAGTTTACGGCCCAAGAACATGTCTTGGCCGTAAACTCTCTTCCAACCCTTGTTTCTTGATGTTTCTAAGGCCTAAACATGTTAAACCTAGTGTACAACGAGTTAGAACGAGAGTACTTACGATCTAGGAGCTTGAATGGTCGGTTTTGGCCAAGAACACTAGTGTGTGTTCTTGGTGAAACTTGAAGATCTACATAATGGAATGATTTCACGGATGAAATCATGTAAGATCACTAGACCAAGTAAGATATCAACTAGTTAGGACAAGAAACTTACGAGTTTTGAAGATCGGGGACGAAGATCGGGATGATAGTTGAGAGGATTTCAGCCAAAGGAAAAGGAAGGAATGAACAAATGGCCACATTTCTCCATATAAGGTGGAGTTTATGGCCCACATGGGGTTTACGGCCGTAAACTCCCATGTGGTGGCCGTGAACTCCATGTCAATGTGTTTCAGGCCCGTTCGTCATACTATAGCTTCGACATATAAACCCCAACACTTATTCCTTAAGTGTACTGGGCTCGGAACGCTCAAACAGACTCTAAATCTTGCTAAATGATAGCAGGAATAAGTATGACACTAATTTGATTTGACTGGCTGAGCTTTCAAGGCAATAGAAAATTTCGGGTTGTCACAATTGATATTTTCTTCCTTTTCCTTCAAGCCAATGATCGATGTTTTTGTCACGAGACAACCCTTTTGTGTACGAAACTTTTGAGGTTTGTTTCCCTGTAGGATTTGGAAAATTCAGTTTTTGTGGGAAGAAATCAACATTTGATTTAGGTCGAAATGCCATGGCGTATCGACTTCCATCATTGTTTCCAACACTTCGATTTTGAGAAAATCGATTTGGAGATTTTTGTTTTTGAGAAAACCTTGTTTGTTGATTAGAAGAAAATCGTTGTTGTGATGGTTGATTTTGAACAGTCTTTGAGGTATTTTTGTTAACTTTTGAAAATGATGAGTTTGAAACTTCCAAAGAATTTGTTTTTGGATGAATTTCAGATTTAGCTTTATTTGTTTGAGCAGGATTTAACTTTTGATCTGAATGAATTTATGAACGAGAAGACTTGTTCTCAACAGATTTAATCTTTGTGTTTTCAGTTGTTTTCAAATTCAAACCATTTTGTTGTTTTCGAAGCTCCATGGTTTGCCAAAAAATCTTCTGTCGAGCTTGTCTTTTTGAAATTTCACTTTCTTTTGAAAACTTGTCAATTTGTTCTTTAAATTCTTTGGAATTTAATTTGAGAATAGTTTCATTTTCCACAATAACCTCTTTTGCAACTTCTTTCATAATTATCGATTTTTCAACCAATTTGCGTTGTGGTTTTTGTCTTTGAAAAACATATGAATTCTTTGTTAGATTATTTTCGACGATGCTTTGATTTGAAAAGAATCCTTCGTTTGTTGTTTTCTTGTTGTCATCTTCGACCATTTTGTTGAATTCTGGTTTAATGTTCTCAACATTTCCACTGGTAACAAACACTTGAATTGGAAAAACAACATCATCAGTACACTTGAAATTCAGATACACCACTTGATTTGTTTCCAAATAATGGGCTCCTTTTTCAGACAACACTTTGTCGAAAGTTTCAGTGTCCCCAAATACTTGATCAACAACAACACGTGGAATTTCAATTTCTTTCGAATCTTCATTTGATGAGACCTTTTTGTCCGAATTATCATCATCATTATCATCATCATTGCTATCCGTTTGACTATCACGGATATCCACAAACTCAGAATCACAAACTTTCGAAGTTGAAGGTTTGTCAGTGTCAATCTTAACCATCAAATCCTTATGTTTTTCTTTTCCTTTAGATTTTGATGCAACATTAATGACAGACAACTGAGAACAATCAACATCCTCAATTTCACTAATTTCGCTAATATTGTCAGAGTTATCTTCGATATCGGCAAAATTAGATTGAGAAACAGATGTTGAATTTTCAGTCTTTTTCAAAATTTTGATTTGTTCTGATTTTGTCAAAGTATCATTCACAATGTTAACTAATTCATTTGAATCAAGACATTCGTCAATTTTGACAATTCCATAAGTATATCTATCATCAGGAATTTTGTCAAACTCATCAATATTTTTCTCACAATCATACGAAATATTATCAACCTTCGCCCTCTCATATGCTAGAAAAGGTAATAATTTCCTATGTTGTTCCTTGCTAATATCACACGAATGATGCAATGCAGTTAATTTGCCATATAGACATTTAGCAGAATTGCAGTAGATATTTCGTTGTGCTAACAAAAGTTTTACATCACTAGATAACGAATCTCGATCACACATTATGTTTGTTATTTGCGATTCTAAACATTCTATCTTGACAACTTTCGAATCTAACTTCTTCTGTGTCTCTAACAACTGATTGCTTAATTTCTTAGCTTCACTGCTAGCAGAAACAACCAAATTATCAAAATAAGCAACAGTATCATCAAAAGCAACAATTTCAGAATCATATGCACTTAAAGGAATATTGAACGATTGAAGAATATTACGTACCTTCGTTGTCATTGGAGACTTATCAGCAGAATTTGACACAAAGCAACGACCTTTGACCTCTTCGTCTGAATCTTCCTCCAGCTTCACATACATGGCCCCATGCGTAGGATTACGCATTTCCTCATCGTCGGAGCCCGAAGACCAGATTTGATATGTGCCATCATTCTCTTGTTCACCTTGAGCCACCAAAGACAAAATTTTCGCCTTAGTACGCACTTCTTCCAACCACTCCACATAATACGCCTCATCCTTCACTCTATTCTTTTTCTCATCCTTCTTTCGAAGCATGCAATCATTTGCTAGATGATTGGCGCCATTGAAATAATGACAATCCATACCAGAATCTCCTTTCAATATCTTCACTTTCTTCTCCTCAGCACCCTTCGCATCATTCTTCTCATACTTCTTCTTCTCTTCTCCTGCAGCCTTGTTCACGAAACTTCCTTTTCCCTCACTTTGCTTCGCCTTTGAATTAAACGGCATTTTGAAAAACTTTTTGACTCGGTTGTTTGAGTAAAAAGCAATTGCCTCATCATCCGAATTCATAAGAAATCCCTCTTCATCATCAGAATCACCTTTTTCGACAGTTTCCTTTTTAGACACTTTAGAGACAAGTGCTAATGGACCTCCCAGACTAAGCTTCGACTCTTCTGCAATTTCATTCACTTCACTTTCGGGAGTTTTCAGTTGATTGTACAAATCATTCAAAGAAGATGTGTCGAAACTCTGTTGATTTTTCACCATCATGCTAACACTCCTCCATTCTTTACGGAGTCGCATAACAAAGGTGAGATTGAATTCTATGGAAGACCTCGTGATTCCATAACGATTGCATTTGTAAATTATCTCCTTCAGCCTATCATAGTAACTTTCAATCGTTTCAACATATTTTTGCTTGAAATCCTTCAATTCAATCAAAAATTGCTTAACTGAATTGATTTTCGTCTTCTCGCTTCCTTGAAACTTTTCTTTGAGATTATTCCAGATTTCCTTTGCAGTTGTACAACTTCTGACATATGTCACACCCCAAAACCGGAACGGCGGAAACGTT
Organism: Lactuca virosa; assembly: GCF_052849685.1. Lineage (NCBI taxonomy): Eukaryota > Viridiplantae > Streptophyta > Magnoliopsida > Asterales > Asteraceae > Lactuca > Lactuca virosa. The sequence goes on along the minus strand of NC_136429.1, from coordinate 278,565,476 downwards.
CGGGGGTGGAGGACGTCATGTACAGTATCACAACAATGCATAGTAGTAAACAAACAACAACATCATCCATTGCATTAATAGTATAATTTTTAATACAAGTGTGTTCTGTGAAGTTTAATAGACACCAAAAATATAAATCAAAATAAAAGATGAGTCTTGAACGAGCTCCATCTTCTCAAAACCTGGCACCACTACCTGTCTACTAGTGACCTGAGAATACAAGTTATTTTGAAAGAGTTTATCAGCTTTAAAGCTGGTGAGATCATAAGTATTTTAGTGTCGTTGCTTGTATGAAAGTGTTTGTAAGTACTTGATGTATGAGTTTGTAAATGTTTGTAAACGTTTGTAAATGTTTGTATCTCCTAGAAAATCCTATGTTTTCTACTAAAAGTAGCCTTCTACCAAGGCTTCAAATGTTTGTATGTGTATCTCTTGTAAGAGTATGTATTTCCCAATTCTGACTATCATTAACCAAAAATATAGTTTTTACATTACTGTTCATTGTGAGAAGATCACAAAGTGAATGCAATGGGGAAATAAAATAGTACTATAGTGTTGTATTAAGTAACTACTGATGTACTAACTACCTTAAACCAATTGTTATTTAAAGTACCATGTGATATGCCTGTACCATACTACCGACTGAAAACACGACGATGAAAGACGTCGGAGGAAATGACATTTGGCACCCGTAGACTTGCAAGTCCCACTGTAGCGAGCAGCAAGGTGTAGGATAGTCAATCCAGTATAGATCTATACACAAACTCAACGCTCTCCACTTAAGGAGATTATGGATACAAAACGAGCCATGACAGGTGATGCCATGCCCCGTTACGTGGCTCACATAATTGTTGTAATGTACTTGAATATGTATTGTGTGTACTAGCTGTATTGTATGTTCTCTCTTTGTCTAGTATGTATGTATGTTCTCTCTGTTTCTCATAATAGTATGTTCGCTTGTATAACGTATAGTATGTACTAGCTGTATTGTATGTTCTCTCTCTCTATCTAGTATGTATGTAGGTTCTCTCTGTATGTTATCGTTTGTTTCTCGTTATAGTATTCTCTATCTGTTTCTCGTTATAGTATGTGTTGACTCATGTATGAACTGACTCATTGTATGTTTCATTGTTCTAGTAATCGTATTAGTAACTTCCTAAACTATACCTATTATAGTTTACTAGTAATGTTGTTTGTATGTATGAACATGTTTGTATACCTTTGCTACCCAAAGGTATTGAAATGAAAGAAGTAACTTTTATATCTATATACATATACATAATATATAACTAGGATTCAAACGACCTTTGGACAAATAACCGATACCCTAAGTCCACAACCAAACAAGGAACAGGAAGCAAGGCGAGCTATCAGTCCTAAGTCCTTTCAATCCTACTTATATAACTATATCTATATAGATACACATTTGACAAAGTATAAGTTTAAAAGAGTTTGAATAGAAAGTATTTAACATGTAAAAGAGTTTGCAAAACAGTTTGAAGTAGTTTGATTGATAACATAGTTTGAAAAGTAAGAAATCCACTTGTTTGGTAGTTGTTAATCACATGTGATTGATATAATAACTATAATAGTTCAACTTGTATTCCCCCCCCCCCCATAAAAGCATTTAAAATCATTTAAAAGGTTGATTAAGGGGTATGAACTCACCTGTAGTGAGTGGTTTGGAAGAACGGTTGGTATAGGATGCTAAGTGTCAAGTGAAGACTTGAGCACACATACAGATCTTATTTAACAGATAATGACACACACACACACATATATATATATATATATATATATATATATATATATATATATATATATATATATATCCAATTAGTCATTTAACAACTAATTAACCAAGTTAAGACACCTTAGGACATGGAAAACACTTTGATTGAAGTGCTAGAAGTACCAAGGGTTGCATATAAGGGTTGTAAAGCCACTTAAGGGAGTTTTCGGTCCAAAGAGGTTTTCGGTCCAAATGGTTTTCGGTCCAAATGGTTTTCGATTCTAATGGTTTTCGGTCCAAATGGTTTTCGGTTCAAATGGTTTTCGGTCCAAAAGGTGACCGAAAACCCATGGTCTTTGATTCACAAGGTGATTTCCAAGGGTCTTCAACAATCAATTAAGTGTTCTAGACTCAATACTAAGTATTAGGAAAGGCTTAAAGTCATTTTGCACCATTTATAAGTGTTTTCGGTCTAAGGAGATGGACTAGACCAAAAACGCCTTTTGTTCTTGGATAAATGACGATTTCAAGGCCCTAAATTAAGAATCCTTACTAGATAACAAGTATAGGAGATAGATACTTACAATATGGAAGCAAAGAAGGGTGTTTTCAGCCCAAAACACTAGTGTGTGTTCTTGGTGAAATGAAGAACACTTGAAGATCTAAGAAAATGGAATGATTTCATGGATGAAATCATGTAAGATCACTAGATAATGGAAGAGATCAACTAAACAAGGAAGGAAACACTTACAATCTTGAAGATCTTGACAAAAATTCGGATGATACTTGAGAGAGAATTGTTCTTGACTTGGAAATGGAAAAAAAAAATGACTAAAAATGACTAAGTGTCATTTATATACCCTTTAGGGTTTTCGGCCCTAACACTATTTTGGGCCGAAAACTCCCAACTCTTTGAGTTTTGTGACATAAATGTTTCACAATTAATCCTAAAGTATACTTCATCTAATTTGTTCTCTCAAGAAAATAAATATTAAAAATATCCAACCGGACTTTAAACCGAGCTAAAAATTAGCAGAAAAGAATTTGAATTTTAATGGAAGTGCTAGACGGTAGAGTTTGTTCAAATGGAAATTTCGGGTTGTCACAACATAGTTATACACAACTGGAGGTAATGCACCACGTAACTCCCTAATGCATCGTTTTTCAAGTTTCTTCATTCGAACATTTTGATCTTCCACACTCGTAGTACCAGACGACGATCCAATTGGTTGAAGATTCGTCGGAAGAGTAACATTCCCTGAGATGCAAGACCAAAGCTCTTCATCTATTCCATTCAAGTAATCCTGCATACGATCAGACCACTGATCATAGTATTCAGGAGTGAGCATAGGAATCTTAGTTGAAGATCCTAGCAGATGAGAGTATGAAGTCATCGAGTTGAGATTGAAGTTCGCCATTGTTCTACGGAAGAAATTTTTTGAGAGTTTTTGAGAAATCAAAGAGAATTTGAAAGCAAATTGCTGAATTGATCAGAAAAATAAAGTAGAATACTCGATTCAACAAATCAGTTGTGGAATCAAATCACAACTGAAGATCTAGAACGCTTTTTCACGTCAAAAGATGCAGAACTTTTCAAAAGAGAATTTTGATTCAAAAATCTTTTGAAACAGAGTGAAAATTAGATCTCAGATCATGATTCCTGCTCTGATACCAATTGATGAAGTGTGGAATCAAGTATGATTCAAATCAGAGTAATCAGAATGTAGAATGAACACACGATGTAAATATGATCTGGTTTCAACTCTATTATGCTTTCAATGTTACAGAGAGAAAAATAGACAAGTTCATACCAAGACTCTTATCTAACTCTAAGTAATGTCCCTATTTACAGGAAACATGAAAGCACACAAAAAATTACAAGTACTAAACAAGTACGCTTCGTTACATAAATGGCTTGTAAAATAAACTTAGGTCTTCGACATATTACAACAGGTCTTCGACCTTTACACTTCGGAGGACCGAAGGTCCTTTCGGACCGAACTACCCTTCGCTTCTCGCCTGCTTTCGCTTTCGGTTCCCTCTGACGACTTCGCTTGCGAGACTTCGACCGAACCCTCCTCTCGGTTCTCATCCGTCAACCAAACCCTCCTCTCGGTTCTAAGTACCCAAGGACCGAACCTTCGTCCCTGAACTCGGATTTTCATAGTTTCGGCCCTATTTCCTGGTTTTCGACCCCGACTTCGTTTTAAGCTTGTTTTTCGTGATTTTAATGCGGGATTTTCATCCAAACTCGTATTTTTACATAAGACACCCTATATAATCATAATTTAAACACATATTAAGGGAAATCTTTGTCTAAGAATAATAACTAGTGGGTTATATTTTGAGGTGGAGTGTTGACTTTGCCATAAAGTTATGACACAAGCTACCTCCCATACCACTTTATGAACATCCTCAGTCACTATTCACATCAGCCTTGTCCACTCATTGTACTCTCACCCTTCCCCCACAAGTTTTCTTAAACCCATACACATAAAGAAACTTTACTACTCATTCTCCCTAGATCACAAGCACTTCACTAAAAGCAAATACACTTTTCTCTCTCATTTTCTCTCCAAGATTTCGAGATTCTCCAGGAGTTTTGAGCTTTTCACCCTCTTTTTGTAAGTAAATTTCATCCTTCACCTTATTATCCCATACTGTGACAACCCGAAATTTTCTATCCTGTACAGTCAAACACTTCATGGAAAGTCAAACTCATTCCTGCTATCATTTAGCACAATTTAGAGTATGTTTGAGCGTTATGAGCCTTGTACACTTAAGGAATAAGTGCCGGGGTTTATCTGTTGGATCTATAGTGCAAAGAACAAGCCTAAAACACATTGACCATGAGTTCACGGCCACCACAATGGAGTTTACGGCCGTAAACTCCATGTGGGACGTAAACTCACCTTATATGGTGAAAGTTAGGCCATTAGTTCATTCCTTTCTTTTCCTTGGCCCAAATCCTCTCAAGTACCATCCCGATCTTCGTCCCCGATCTTCAAAACTCGTAAGTTTCTTGTCCTAACTAGTTGATATCTTGCATGATCTAGTGATCTTACATGATTTCATCCTTGAAATCATTCCATTTTGTAGATCTTCAAGTTCCACCAAGAACACCAAGAACAGACACTAGTGTTCTTGGCCAGAAACGACCATTCAAGCTCCTAGATCGTAAGTACTCTTGTTCTAACTCGTTGTACACTAGGTTTAACATGTTTAGAGCTTAGAAATCATAAGGAAACCCAACATCAAAGGAGTTTACGGCCAAGACATGTTCTTGGGCCTTAAACCCCTATAAGTGGGGCAAATTGCACCCTAGCTCCTTCCTTATGCCTAGAACCTACCTTAGATCACATCCTTGAAGTGTTAAGGACCTTAAACATCCAAGAAACCATGTCCACATAGAGTTTACGGCCGTAAACTCATAAGGAAATGGTCCTTAGGCCGTAAACTCTATAAAGGGGTGATATTGTGCCCTAATGCTTCCTAATGACTAGAACTTAGCCTAGAACCAACCACCATTGAATAAGGAACCTCAAAACATCAAAATGGTACTTCCCACGATGAGTTTACGGCCGTAAACTCATGGGGAAGTGGTCCCCAGGCCGTAAACACAAGTTAAGGTCATTCTTGGACCTTAAACTCACCTAGCCTCTTGTTTAGCCTTGGAACACTTAACCACTTAAGACATCATAGCTTTAAGCCTCAAATGGAGACCCATTAGAGAGTTTACGGCCAGGAGTAAACTCCCCTGGGCCGTAAACTCCATCAAGTATGGTCCATAGACCATAAACTCAATAGCAATGCCTTGCACTCCTTTGTTGCAACCCAATAGCCTACTAATACTTTGACTAAAGTGTTTTCCACGCCTTAGAATGTTATACTTGCCAAATTAGTGTTATAATCACTAATTGTTTATATACATATGTCTTTATATGTTATTAGGATCATTGTGTGTGTCTTAGTCTTCACTTGACACCAAGCACTTGTCCGCCACTTCCATCCGATCCACTCACTACAGGTGAGTTCATACCCCTTAATCAATCTTTTAAATGTTTTTAAATGCTTTTATGGGGGGTAATACAAGTTGAATCATACTAGTTATTATATCAATCACATGTGATTTATAACTAGTATACGAATGGATTTTCTGCACTTTTAGCTGTTTTACCAAACATATTACTTTAAAGGGGCTTTCTCAAACGTTTTTACATGTTGAAACTCTTTAAGAAACTGTCTTACAAAATGTATGTTTCCTTTCAAAATCTTTTACAGTTGTGTTTCAAACAAAGGTTTTCTTACACTTAAACTGTCTTGTGAAACTGTTTTCAAAGCATTTTATAAACTGACATCAAGTCATAAATTCTTATTTATTAAACTTTTCAAAGGTTTTACAAAACTTCTTTTATACTTTTATATTGTTAAATACATGCCTATATATGTATAGTTACATAGGTAATGTTTAAAGGACTTAGAACGGTTAGCTCGCCTTATTTCCATTTCCTCGTTGGGATGTGGCCTTAGGGTATCGATTGTTCGTCCGAATGTCGTCAAAATATTAGTTATATATCATGTATACCTATAAAGACATAAAAGTTCCATCAGTCAGTTTAGTACCTTTGGGTAGCAAAGGTATACCTTCGATTATACTCGTACATTGCTAGTAACTATAATAGGTATAGTTAGGAGATACTACTTGCTATTCCTATTACAAGGAATTACACGAGAGACAGTTCATTCATGAGTCTATGCTAAATGCTATATGAAGAGATACCCTTACATGGATACTTTTACATGGATACTGTTACATAGATACTATATGATGAGATACTATTACATATTATATGTGTAGATACTATTATATATATACTTTACGGGACTAACCATTCTACACCCAGCTGCTAGCTACAGAGGAAAATGCACATCTACGGATGTCTACGGTTAATACTATTCGGCAATTACTATGCCGTGATTATCCTAGTACCAAAGGATAATACTTTAATGATTATATAATTTCCGTTTTACCTTTATATTGTGACATATTCACATAATCGATGAGGTAGATTAGATTTGTTTATCTTAATGCCAAAGGATAATACTTCAGTTATTATATTATTTTCCTTATTACCTTTATTTTGTGACACATTCACATAATCGATGAGGTAGATTAGATTTGTTTATCCTAGTACCAAAGGATAATACTTCAGTTATTATATTATTTTCCTTATTACCTTTATTTTGTGACACATTCACATAACCGATGAGGTAGATTAGATTTGAATAATAATAGTTGTGCAAGGAAAAACCTTCACTTATGTAGAGGTTCAAACTTTCAAAACATTCAGGTCTTGGTAGAAGACTACTTTCTATACTAGTAGGAAATATGGGATTTTCTAGGGTTTTCACACTTATACTAAATGTTTCATTAAACATTCACCAGTCTTTCATAACAGCTTTTCAAAGTAATGACACTAAAATACTTATAAATTCACCAGATTTATTGCTGATACTCGCTTTCAAAATAACTTGTATTCTCAGGTCACAAATAGACAGGTACCGATCCAAGGTTTAGAGAAGACGGAGCAGTCAAGACTCGTCTTTTATTTTGAGTATTCATTATGTTGTTTTATACTATGAAAGAACACACTTATAAGCAAAATTATACTATTAATGCAATGGATGATGTTGTTGCTTGTTTACTACTTTACACTGTTGTGATACATTACATGACGTCCTCCACCCCAGAACGTTTCCGCCGTTCTCGGTTTTGGGGTGTGACAGATTGGTATCAGAGCATTGTTTATAGTGAATTGAGTATATCAACCCATAAAAGATATACTAACTATAAATACAATGGGATTAAAACACTCTGACCAAGAGTTTATACTTTTAAATAATAAAATATTTAATTAAGTATACGTACCTGCATTCATACTAAAAACAGTGTCACAATGACAAAAACAAAAGTATTACGATTGTTGAATATCACAAGTAAGCTCGGGGATGTATGGTCAGTCCTGGGAGTGGCATAGCCTGATCAACTATGCTGGTCCGAGGAGTGATTAGCATATGCCCAAGAATGGTTGTGATGTGGCAACAAGTCTAAAAACTTACCAACACTACCACAATGAAATACCATAGGGGTATTTGGTGTTATTATAATTACTTATATGAGAATTAAAGGTCTTTATCAATAAGTCAATAGTTGCAAGGTGGATACATTAAGATTATATGTATCTAGGACGTCATAGACTCAGAATCTGTGAATCTTTGCTTTACTTCCTGTCCTCGTTTGGTTGTGGGCTTAGAGTTAGGGTCACTTAGACGAAGGTCTATCCTGTCCTGAATACATATAACTAGTATGCACTAAACAAGTATTGAAGTAACTGATAAAGATCATCTTATAATTATCTAGTTAGTACGTCTATTTAGTTACTTCTTTACCTTAACTCTCGCTTAGATAACATGGCTGGATTCCATCCCCACGGCAACTCGTACCTTCCGAACGAAGGCAATACTGGATGGTTTGGAGAAGAACCAACAGTTGATCATCCAATCCATTTGAATGATCACCATGCTGAAGACCTTTCGGATGATGATAACTCTGAACCCGAGGTTGAGAACCTACCCCCAGTAGCTCCCATTCCAAATCCTAACCCTCGTCCGACTTTTCATGGCCCGACGCCTCCTTGGGTAGAATGCTTGGAAACATGGAGCGAAGAGCAAGATCAACCTATGCCGTTTAATGGAGATGAAGCTTCTACAACTTATGTGAAGGAAGCTCAGCAGACAGAGTTCTGCCAATCCTAATCCGAAGAGTTGTCCGAAACGAGATTCAGGGCAGGACAACTCTCCATCGCATCACAGAGGTTGATGCCAATGCAAGAATGCATACCATTCGCACCAATCGCCTTGAACACACTCATGAGAGATCTGAGAGAGACCATAAAACCCTGCTGCAAACACTGGCTGAATCACGAGCCGAAGTCATAGAACTCCGAGTACGCCAGAGGGTGTACGAAAGACACCTGCTTGATATGGAACATCAACTGGCTGAACTAAGGGTTCACCCGAGGGATGACCGTCACTAGTAGGAGATGCTTTACTTTCCTTCCTTGTTTCGAAGAATCGTTTTCCTGTCTATGTCCTGTGTGGCATTTTTCTATGTAACTATCTTGTACTGTAGGTACTTTTAGTTAGGCCTTATGCGGCGAAAACTTTCCTACTCCGGATATGATGTAAGACCTTCTACAAGGTCAATTTTCCTAAACTTATTACGTGATGAATATCAATGATTTTGACAGCCGGCTAATTTCTGTGTCACGCCTTGTTCAAATACTTTCATCATCCTATCGTTGGAGTCTATCTGAAACCCACTCTAGTCAAGTTATTGGACTAGGGTAATTTAGCTCAGGGATCATTCCCAATTCTCTTTCGAAGGTTGGATCACGTTATCCACAAACCAATGGAACCCCGGTTTGGATGACAAACGTCATGAGACCATTCTACGAACTTACTTCTACTCAATACTAGGACTACATCATAGGGATGTAGGTCAAACCCTCGAGAACTTATTTCTACTCTTTACATGAACGATCGAAATACATCTAGGGTCAACCATAATCGCTCACGAACTCCTTATCTTTCGTGTTACAGAATCATGTCGCCGAAGAAAAGTAATCAACCCATCAACCAAACGCCGACTCTTCAGATTGATGCAGCTACCTTTCAAGCTACAGTCTCAACTGCCGTGACAGCTGTTCTGACTCACCTTAGCGCTAACAACGCAAATGTTAGCGGAATGGTTATCAATAATTCCAATGAAGGTAACAACCAAGTACATCACCGAGTAACGAACTACCACAACACTCCGAATCTTGAGCCCAAGAATAACAAACGAAAATTATGGGATAGATTTAAAGGCAAATCACCCCAAGGGGCGAGAAAAAGACAACAACCTGTGGCAGCCTTCGCGGCCACGACATCTGTACCTCCTACTGCCATTCCTTCTAATATCCCAGTTATCCCTAACCCAACGAGACAGTATGCTGGAAATCTCCCAAAGTGCAACAAATGCAACTATCACCATCATGGACCTTGTCGGGAAATGCAATGCTTAAACTACAACAAAAATGGACACACCATCCGTTACTGCAAGACTCGGATCTGACACATTACTTCAACCACCAATGTCGAAATTTCTCGAATATGCCATCTATGTGGTGTAATGGGACATTTCAAAAGGGACTGCCCAACAGAGAAGGGTGACGGGGGAACAGGAGGAGGTTGACCCCAGAAACAACAAAAGATAGCAAAGGACCCTACTATAGTATACGAACGCTTCCAATCGGGAGTATTTTTGTATGCTTTCAAACTGTTTAAAACTAGTGCAACTCGAGTCTTATCTTTTGCGAGATCCCGTTATTCAAAGGGACCCTCGTGCTGCGTATACTTGCCTTTTGTAGTATACCTTGTTCACAGCAGTAGTTTTGTAGTAAATCTGAAGTATGGTAACTCTGTTAAAAGTTGCACTGTTGTGTTTTGTTTGTAACACCTTTATGATCAAATCTAGTGCCCTTACTTCCAAGTGATTCTGATTTTATCATATAACTACAGTCCATTCGATCCTCACAATATCAGTTTCGTGCGCACATCTCTTTCTCCGAAATCGTCTTTCTAGCGTAGCCGTCATTTCAGAAATTCGAAGTACTCATGCATAGAGTACCTCATGTTTCTTATCCTTTCAGAAGAAAACTCAGCAAACCTCCCTGAAGTACCACTCGTACAGTACGTCAAGTTCAATCCAAAGACCCGTACGGTTGATCTATCGCTGAAGAATGTATACACGAGGGTGGTATATAATCAAGGTTCTACAGGTTTAGAATTGATGATTCCACTTTAACTTCTTTTCCTCATTGGGATGTGAGGTTAAAGAAGAATCATTTATTTGACTACCTTTTCAATCTTAATTATATACGACTCGCACACATGAGACTGTGATTGAGCAAAGCTGCGGTTCAGTCGGGCACGAAAAAGGCTTCCAGTATCATACATCCGGTTCTTAAGGTCACCCACCGGATCATTGCTTCTCTCTTGTTTCCTCAAGAAAAGATTAGCAAGGCAAACAAGAAAGAACTGGAAGTCTTATGGTGCATGATTCACAAGCCCGAGGAAGTACCTCACTTCGGGTGTTGGGTAATCCAAAAAATGGTCAGAAACTCCATGAGCAATGGTGGTCAGCTTCATTGTGGAGGAATGATTTCTATTATAGATGAACATCTTGGCCTCCATTTACCCAACAACCCAATCAATATAATTCTGGGCCGCACTCGTTTATCAATTGATGTTATGGAGACTATGCACCTCTTTCACTGTAATTCCAACGGGGATGTTCATTGGACCGTAGATGGTAAAGAGTATCTACTTATTGACAGCAGAAATAAGAAGATACTCGATTTGGCCAATAACATCCCATCTACAAATTGGCGCCTCCAGTCCAATTTGGGTGTTACTGCAGTTCGTAGACCTCCAACCACCACTCCTCATCCTCCTGCTGCAACTACAGGTGTCTCCAACTCGTCTCGCCCCATTCCTTTTCTCGAACACAACATCTACATGGGCGAGTTTGCACGCTTAGACCACCATTACACGAGCCTACAGCAGTAGGTAGGAGAGATTTATACGGGTGTTGCTGAACACACTTTCGAATTTCAGGACTACCGTAATCTTCAGGAGGAGCGTTGGACCCATCAGGTGCTGAGGTGGGCCGAGCAGGATCAGCGGTGGGCCGTTCAGGAGCAACGTAACTGAAATATACATCACTTGCTGAGCGATCTCCACCGAGTACTTGTTCTACCCACGCAGCAGCAACCATCATCATCCCAACCCCAGTGGCCCCATATTATCCTACCGATTATCAGCCCTACTACCCTCCACAGTTCCCACCACATCCTCCACTGCCCGGCTCTCAATAGGCCGGCTTTGCCTCTCTCCAAGCATCGAGGACGATGCTATATTTTAAGCTTGGGGAGGGGCACCCATCCATGCATAGATCTCGTTGTATGTAGGTTGCATGCATTTTTGTACATACTGCATAATGCTTTTTCTTTTTCATTTTTCTGCATATAAATTTTTCAAAAACCAAAAAGATTTTCTTTCTATTCTATTTTAAATATTTTTGCATTTTGCATTTAAATTTTTTCATTGCACCGTTTAAAAAAATTATTATTAAGTTAATCTGTGACCTTTGGGACTCGAATAAGTAAACTCCGAGGGGTATTCTACACCTAATCGCCTAAAGCTGAATTGTTTGGGACCGATTGGGTTGAAAGTTCGCTACACGGGTTCCATAGAAAGTCATGAACTTAATAATAACAAAAAATATAAATATGTATAGGTACCTAAATAAAGCTAATCTGTGGCCTTTGAGGTTCGGGAAAGTAAACCCGAGGGATCTTTTTAAATCTAGCACAATAAGGTCATTTGATCAGGATGATTTGGTTGGAAGCCCGTTACACTAATTTCAAAGAAAGCCATGAGCTTTATTTGTAGGAAAATGTAATTAGATAGTTTGTATATATATTTATGTTTATAGTCTAATTGAATAATATATTTAGGAAAAATGCTTGGCTGCCAAAAGATTCCTTTGGACTTGGATTTGAACTTATGGCATTGGGACTGAATGTTAATTACTTTGACTGGTGTAAGTGGTTTGAAATTTGTAACCAATCTGGGTAAATACTAGGGAATTTTTAGAAGATATTTTTTAGAAAAAGATTGTTGTTAATCAACAAATAGCTGGAGTCGGTCATTGTCATATTTTGTAAAACAAAGATGATTGAGCATGTTTTGTCACATACAATTTCATGAGAGTAAGACCATAATTTGTTCCACGAATTGACTTGATGATATTGAGAGGGAACAAGTGTTGTGATATTTGACTCTGTTGAGTTGCAATAGGGAGTGGCCAAAGTCTTATTTCTATTGTTATATAATATTTTGAAACTAAAGCCAAGTTGACTTAAGGCATGACAGGTACATTCTCAATTATGCTACAAAAACTAGGTTAATTGGGTTGGATCTTTTTCATGTTTGTTTTGATTTTTGCATTAAGTTTCAAAAGTTTTGATTTTGATATTCTTTTCTTCTCTTTTATTTTATTTTCTCCGGTTTAAAATTTTCTTGTTCTTTCTTGAGGACAAGAAAGGTTCAAGCTTGGGGAGATTTGTTAGGTGCATTTCATGCATCCATTTTGTAGTTTTACTCCATAAAAGTGCATTGCATATAGGCTTAAACTCATGCGTTTTGCAAGGTTTTCGGGATTTTTCATGAGCAAATTTCATTCACACACTTTTGTGATATTTCAGGGACTTTTGGAGGTAGGATCTTACTTGAAGAGATGAATAAGAGATGTAGATGAAGTTTCGGGAGTTGCGGAGCACCGAGGAGGAAGATATCAAAGAAATGAAGATTTTGGCCATTCAGAGGTTTACACGGCCGTGTAAATGGAAGCCTTGTGTTTACACGAGCCGTGTAAATGCATACTCTCGAGCATTATACTTTGAAGGCCTGACCAAATTGTGCAGCGTACTTTTTTTGTTTACACGGCCGTGTAAATGGTAATGTTAATTTACACGGGTCGTGTAAACGTGGTCGTAAGTTTAAAGCAGTTTTTCTTCTTTCTAAAAGGGTGTAACCGCTTCCAGGAGAAGTGAAGTCGATTTTGGGAGTTCTAGAGGCAATTTTCTGGAGGATTTGGAAGACAATTGTTACATGGAAACACTTGGATTTCATTTGGATTTCAATTTATAAGACTTTAATTTCAATTTCTAGGTTTGTGCTTTGTTCTAGTCATGAGTGGCTAGAAATTTAAACTCTCCAACTTCATGTATTGAGTATTGTGTGTGTGAATTCAATCATTTGACTTGGTGTTTGTTTTAAATGCTATCTAGTGAATTTGATTTTGTTTTAATTGAAAGTTTGGTTTCAATTCTAGTTCTTTTTGGCCAATTGAGTTAGGGTTGATTTATTCAAGTTAGCTATTATGCAAAATCCGTAATTGTTTTGTCATATAGAACATGTAACAAACATTAAATTGAATTTTCTTAGAATAATTCTGGTGTAAATCAAATTCACACATACTTACACTCCCAAGCTTATGAGGAGTATTGAATGTTGTTGGTAAAATTCACACAAAGCATAATGCAATCTTTCCACCTAATTCTAAGAACTTGTTTAGATTAGATTGGTTAGATTAGAATTAATTAAAGAGCTTATTTTAAGTAATTAAAATGGCGAATGTGAATTGCTAGAGCTTGTTAGTATTTCTAAGTACCAACTTAGATATAATTAAACAAATATCATTTCATACCTTGAATCACATTGCTAATTAGTCTTGCATAGAGTTGGAGTATTTACAAATCTTGATTTTATTTTATTTGATCAATTGTTTACTCATAACTTCAGTCTTTTGTTTGAATTAAACTCCCCTATTTTGTGATCTCGTTTGTACCTTACACAAAAAGGGTATAAGCACTTATCTCGTGTCTCTGTGGATCGACCCTACTTACATTGTATTACATTTTTAGTACAAATTAGTAGTGTTTAAGGAGTCATTTATACCCCTTTATTTGTTGGCTTTGACACGCCTAATAGGCACCAAGGCCGACCCACAAATTGATATGATATGTTTATATTGAATGGGAAATGATATGTTATTTGATTTATGCATGGGTTTATGTGAAGACCATAAGGGGAGCCCATGGCACTTGTCAAGACCATGAGTGGAGCCCATGCCATAAGGATATAAGACCATGGGGGTAGCCCGTGACATTCCATTGAAGACCATGGAGGGAGTCCATGGCAATTTGTATGTATATGTATGACCACGACATTATGTGATTGTAAGTTTTGTGTGATTGGGAAACTCACTAAGCTTGTGCTTACAGTTTACTGGTGTGTTTCAGGTACTTCTATTGATAAGGGCAATGGCCCGACTTGAGGACGAGGCATGCATTCTCCGGTGTTTTCACATTGGTCCTTTGTACTTTGATTTTTCAAAATAACATGGATATGTATTGGGATTTTTATAATTACTACATTTGATTTTATGAAAATAAAAGTTTAAAAATTTTATAAAAAATTTGGGATTTTTATAATTACTTGTATATCATAAATTTGACTAATCGAGATTTTTTTTGAAAATTTTGACTGTCTGACTTTTTTACGACCTTAGATCATCTAGACCGCCTAGGATCACCTACATCCGGCCAGGACCGCCGACAGCCGCCCAGAATCGCCGACAGTCGTCCCAGATCGACTCCGCCTAACTCGACCGACTAGCATTAATCTTAGACAGTAAGAGGCCGCCTATGCCGATTTTTACAACACTGATATATATATATATATATATATATATATATATATATATATATATATATATATATATATATATATATATATATATATATATATATATATATATATATATATATATATATATATATATATAATTGAGTGTTCTATAGAAAATGCATCATTAGGGCATACATTTTACTACTAACTCGTCTTAGTTAAATCGGACAGTTACCCTACCTTAAACTTCTTCTAGTTCCCCTACCATCTCCGATCACAGATCAAGTTCCCGACACCACCTCCGCTCACCATCTCCGATCACAGATCCAATATCACAAAAATCACCTAAAACACAAAACAAAACCACAAAACATTTTAATAATAAATCTGAGACACATCTATAAATAAACTCAAATCAAAACCAAAGATCCATGATGCAAGAATCGAAGATACAATCACAAATGCAAAAAGTTGAAGATACAATCCTATATGATGTAAATCGATTAATAAAATAAATGAATCAACACCAGAAGTTATATTAAACCATCGAGACTCAATTACGCATCCTACAACCTCTCGTATCCCTAAACCGTAGAAATATAGTTTGTATGAGAAGAACAGCCCTGTGGCGGTTCACTATTTTTCGAAGACTGGAGCTGCGTCAGAATCACCATTCATGGTTGTTGGAACAACGAACCATTGATTCTAAAACCATCATAACTACCTGACGAACACCGCCATAAAAATCATGTCCTTTTATTTAAACCATTGTCTCCTCCGACGATATGGTTAATGAAAAGTCACCTCTCCAGATCTCCATTATGTGTATTCAGATCCTAGATCTCATGACATTCAGAACTTACCTCCGTCTTTCTTGTGAAGCAGAAAGATGTGGGTTTCACTGGTTGGGTCGGCAGTTACTAATCGTGAACACGGGTGAAGGGTTTCACCGGATGCATCTTCGTTTTGTAGGTGATTGAAGGAGAGTGGTAGTTTTAAGGGTAACGATTGTGGTGCATTCAGTAAGGCAGTGGTGGTGTCTTTAGGGCAGTGTGGTGTTGGTGGTGTGATTTTGGTGTTAGTCGTGGTCGCCAGAAATGCAGTAGTGGAGGTCGTATGGTTTAGTCTCGAAAGTCTGAGAAATATAGATACATGAAGGAGGAACGAGATAGGGGACAGTGAAGGCCACATTTCTTTTATTATTTGTCATTTTTTCAAACTGTAAGCACTAATGTATAATTTAAACTGAAACATAAGGACAAATTTTTAAATTCAAAAAGAAATGAGCATGTGTCCTTTTATGATTGGTAGTTAAGTCTTAACCCTGGTTATTCATTTTCTAATGATCCTTCTAATATATATATATATATATATATATATATATATATATATATATATATATATATATATATATATATATATATATATATATATATAAAGAGAGAGAAAGAGAGGTTCAAATGTTTCTAACAATTAATGTGTGCATGAATGAACCAATCACAAATTAGCAAAAAATTAAATAATTTATTAAATCAATAAGGGTATTTTAGGTTTTTTGCACTTTCAGTTAATGGGATCATTTAATGAAATCTTTGTAATTATGGAAACAAAATAAATATGTTGAACTAATTTCTCTATTCTATCATACGATAATTCTTTCTTCTTCACCTAGTGGTACATCGAACACAAAAGAAAAAGAAATCAAGGAGTCGGATGCTTCATATGAGCTTTTTCCTACCAGAATCCACCATTGCAGGCAACAAAATGAAAGCAAAAGACACGGAGAAGGAGACATAGCTACACGTAATCGCCTCCTTTCCATTTTTTATTCCTGAATTTTCTGTTCATCCCGTTTCCACATCGATACATAAAAATCGATTCAATGGAGGAGGACCGATCTCCACCTGGTGAGTTGGCTGGTGTGTTCGAAACCCTCATATACCTCAAAAAGATCAGAACCCACCCTTCTCCTTCACTCGATGCAGACCTTACCCACCCATATTCGTTCGTTTGATGCAGAGTGAATGCACCAAAAATCATAAGGTACACTTTATAAATCGATCCAATATCGCATTCTAATTTCGCTTCTATTTTGAAAGATTTCTGTCAAACCATTTATTTGATGATAATAATATGAGTTTCTCAGAAGATCTAGGTTCTTACAAGTATCTGATTGAACAGAGAGTGCTTTTAGTTATCTGACTCTTTTTTTTTCTGAACACCAAATGTTCGACTAAATTCCTAAATGAAGATTTACTTTGTAATTGGTCACTTCTCCATTAAAAACTCTTTTATAGGGTCGTAAGTGAATTGTTAATAAGTTTATATGATTCTTATATTTTGATGAATGGTTTTATTTTTACTTTTTCGAATAGTTGTTTACCTTTCAATTATGTTTGGTTTAATTTTCATTTTATGTTTTATGTAAAGTGCTCTAATCTTGTTTGGTTCAATTCTCGCATCATATGGATATATAATTTCGACAGGCCTAACTAAAAGAATGGTCATGAAATTAGTTTATGTTACCTCATGTGACAACTGTCAATTCAGGTCATTCTCGGACTCATGCTTCTTTATAAAAACCATTCATGCACAACATGCCATGGCCTAGTAGTATAAATTAGGTCAAAATCTTGCATAAACTAGGATCCAACTAAGATCTAGGACTAATATACTTGACTCTTACGATTCTAGTAAGTTGCTTAACTACAATAGGAAATGCCAATACCATAATTAGAATGAAACTTCAAACTTTGTTACAATTGAAAAAGGGTATAAAACCCTAAAAATATATTAAAATATTCTAATTTCATTCCAATATGATGGTGAATATCAAACAAAGTTCCAAAAGCCCTAAAGAGCCCAAAAATCCAAATTTATAAACTTTAAAGCTTAAAAACTTTATAAAATTTGCTATAAACTTCCTAATATAAAATTTTTATTAATCAAATTATAGATTATAATCAATGACATAAAAATTTAATTATCAAACATTAATCATAATTTATTAGTTAAAAACAAAGATTTTTAAATAAATCAAGAATTACATAAAGAGACATTTTATAAAAATTTAGGTTTTATAAAAATTGAAGGGAGAATTATATAATTTGAATTTTAGGAGAGAGGGAGCCTCTCTCACTCATAAAATTCGTGCATCATCTCCCCCATGCCCTCTCTCTTCCCAAAACTTCAATCATTAAAACACAATCCCCACTCTTCCACTTCTCTCTTCACACTCTCTCACACTCCATCCTTTCAACTCTCAAACTCTCATCCTCTCTCTCCAAACCCATGAAAATCATCAGCCAAGAACACCTCTCCACACTCAAATCTTCATCTTCTAAGGTTGTTCTTCAAGGTATTCACGAAAATCCTTCATTTTCCCTTACTTTTCTTTCTTGTTTTTAAAGAGTTTTCTTGTATTTCTCTTCCTTCTACACCATTCTTTATGAACATTCATGAACATGTTCATGAATGTCAAGTTTGATGATGATGGTGGTAGGGTTTCACCCAAGAACAACATGCATGTTGTTTAATGGTGAAATCCAAGGACCAAACCTATGTCAAACACTAAAGTTCGGATTTTTACAAGTTTTAAAAGTTCATACACCTTATGCATTCAAGTATTTCCTTTAAAAACATCACTATAACAAACATACGTCCATGCATGGTCTTCAAACCGTGATGCATGTGAAGAATACCAAGCTAAATAGCTTGATGATCAAAGTACATTGTTAATAGTGCATGTAAATGATTTTGTCTATAAAAATATCTAAATGTTCTTTTCTGTTCAAATCAAATTTTTTCCAGATTCCCATTAAGGTAATATGAACATCTGGAAAATTTCAAGAGTTTTTATCATTTCCTTGATTTATTAAAATTGTTACAAGAAAACAAGGGCATAAATCACATAAAATAATTCCAGAGGTCTATAAATCCAGAATAAATTCGTGGATGACCCCTATGGTGAATAATGACCTCTCATTAAGTTTCATCGATTTATGTTTCTGTTTAGTATGACTTTTGATTTTCTTTTTGTTTGGTTCCAATAAATCGCAAAACCACTTTAGAAAGTGTGAAAATTGTATCTAACAATTTTCACAGTTCTTGCCTATGGTGGGAGATCTAGAAAAATAATTTCAGAATTTTTCATCATGCCTTCCTATTTTTCCCAATTTTTGGTAATTATAATGGCCTAAAAATAGGAAAAATGGTTCTGATTATCCAAAATTCATGAAAATTTACCAGAACATGATGTTGTACATTAGGAAGTTACATAAAAAGTTTGATGATTTTTCTCTAATGTATACTATTTTTCTCCTATTTGCTAAGGTTAAATACACTTAAATACACATAAATACCCAAAACCGGATTATACAACATGAAAACCACTTTTGGTATTTTTCCCAGATTACTTACACTGTAAATGATGTTACAAAAGTTTTTGGTAATTTATTTTAACTGTTTATTATTTATTCTTCAATTAATGATTATTTAAGGGGATAAAACAAGGAAAAATAGAAAAACCCACTGAAAAATATTTTTTTTATTTTTCCCAGCCTAGTTATGTATAATAACAGTTAAATAAAAAGTTTTGGTAATTTTGGAAACTGTTTTCTATTTATTTCAATTTTTATTGGAATAAATGGTCAAAAATCATAAAATATAATTAAACAGCTTGGAAATCCATTTTTATATTTTTCCCAGCTTAGTAATGTGTAATAACAGTAAAATAAAAAGTTTGAGAATTTTTATCCTTTGAAGGCTATTTTTCGTGAATTTATGTTGTTATGAAGGCTTAAAAATTTGGAAAATAGTTAACCAAATCAAAAATTCAAGGAAAATTTTCTGGAAAACCTCTATTGTATTTAGAATGAAAAATACGAGGTTTGACAATTTTTGGAAACTATTTGATAATATTTTACATTTTTAGGAATTTAAAACACCTTTAAATGTGTTGAAACACCCTTAAATTTATATTACTAAATCTGGAAAATTAATATCCCAAAGTTGTATTTATCGCATGACTTGTAGAATTTCATCATTTCAGAAAAAGTGTAACCAATTAATATAAAATCCAATATTAGAACATAAATTGGCATTTCACTATATGTAGAGTTTAGTATATTAGCATTAGATTTCGACATGAGTACTCACCAGTGTGTGTTTGATGTCGTAGGATCCCGACATTAAGACGTTGGTGTATTCCAAGGCACCACTTGTATCTACTCGAAACATTGTGAGTATTCACGCACTCCCCTATTTTCAGTTTTTATGTTTTGGGGTGGAAAAGCATGTCCCGAAAAACTATTATTTGAATGTTGTATTTAAATTGATTTGTATCAAACA
This sequence comes from Lactuca virosa, assembly GCF_052849685.1. Classification (NCBI taxonomy): domain Eukaryota; kingdom Viridiplantae; phylum Streptophyta; class Magnoliopsida; order Asterales; family Asteraceae; genus Lactuca; species Lactuca virosa. The sequence continues at coordinate 278,545,036 of NC_136429.1, read as the reverse complement.
TGATTGCTATTTTATTGCTATGTCTCTCTATGTATGTCTATGCAACACGAAACATGAGAACTTATCGTACTAAGGCCCTTCCCTTATCTCTAACCATTAACTCTTTGAGCCAATGGTCATTATGGATAGCGCTATTAGGAATTGACAACTCCTCACTCGCCCTATTGCTGGAGTGCATGATACCATATTCATCTATGGAATGATAAGCATAGATCTTGATAGGGCTTCAGTCGTAGGTTTGGTTGAGACTCATTGTTTGCTCATACACGTACAAACTCGTTTCTCGTTATAGCAATAAACTTGTTATCAATAATAGCAATCAACTTTGTTTCTCATTAAAGCAATGTACTTGTATTTATGAAAAGCCTTATTCCAAATCTTGATTTTATAAACTTGTGAACTCACCAACTATTTTCATAGTTGACGCTCGTTTTACATGCTTTTTCAGGAAATAATTAGTAACTGGATATAAAGATTCATCATCATAGAGCACGTTGCATCGTGTTGAAGTTATTTATGAAGTTATATTTTGAACAATGTTATTTTGGAAAAACTTGTACTTGTTTCTATTAAGCTATGGGTTGTAAACTTTTGAATATTGCTATGGTGATGTATCTTTATCTTTTGCAATGAAACCGTTATCGCTGTCATATCTTGCGTTTCCGCTTTAGCGGGGTGTGACAGAAGTGGTATCAGAGCTAAAGTTATAGAGAACATCAGTTTTCCTTTAAGAAAACACAACCTATAACCAAAACTTATAAAAATTCTTTTTACATCAAACATATTACTAATATAATTAGGTCGGGAATTGTATCGTTGGACCTCAATTAAACATAGCCTGATCACCTATGTTTAATTAAGGAAAGATTTATACAAAGCTTGAGCTAATTATAATGGGAATATGTTCAACAAAATTTTTGAGAAAACTTTATTTCAAAAAAATTCAAAAAGGTTAATTTTGGTGTGTGTAAGCATTGCATATTATAGGCATGCATTGTCATTTATTTCATATCTCATTGAATCTATGTCTCAGTCCACTATGTCGACATCGTCATCTTCTCACGCTACCGCCTCAGCTGATGAGTCCGGCTACGTCACTGTTATCCCTCGACGTGATCCCCCCGCCTCGGTGGAGGAAGACCCCTCGGAAGACACAGAAGATACAGGAAACTCGGTGGAGATCAGCAATGACAGTGCCCCGAGTCAGCGACGCGAGGCATCGCCTGCATCGGTGATGCCACAGCCACCACTTTATGGGCTTCGCATTCGGAGGACGGTGAGGAAGAGTGTTCCCATTCCAGGAAGGATAGCCACCAGCACAGCAGGACTTGGCACGGTAGGACCTAGCAGGGTAGGACCTAGCATTGCAGGACCGAGAGCACCCCCACCACAGCGAGTCATAGGGATACCTGTCAGGCAGCCAGGTATGACCCCGGAGGAGTCCCGGAGGATGCATTCAATGGTAGCGGACCTACGTCAGAGCCTCGCTGTGATAGCTGGGCATCGGGAGGTATTGAATGAAGTGATGACATGGATGGAAATCGTGTTTCAACATTCGATGGAGGCTACTGACACTGCTAGTGCTTCTAGACAAGAGGCAGGTCATGCGATGACAGCATATTATGTGCTTGGAGGGCTATTACTGATTGTGGTGTTGATGTTTCTTGTTGGGATAGCGATTAGTATTTGGTTCTGATTTCAGTATTTTATTTTATTTTGTCATGAAACGAAAACCCATGTTGGGTGTCTTTTGGGAAAAAAAAACATTTAAAATTTTATTTGGGGAATTGATGTATTGTTTTGGTTTTAAGACTATTTCAAATGGTGATGAAGAAGTTTATTTTATGTTTAAAAACTTTTACTATGAGGTCAAACCCTAGAATTTACTTAGTCAATGGTCGAATAAAAAGATTTTTCTTTTCTTTCTTTTTTCAAATCTATATGCCTAGTATTAATGCAAACCATTAATTTGACAACACTTACGGTTTTCAAAATAGTAGTGAACTAAATATTATACATTATTTTATGTATTTATACGTATTTCTACTCTTATGTCTTAGAACCATGTCAGGAAGGCCTAATCGTGGGCGCCCACAGAACGAAACACCCGATGTTGCTCAAATTGTAGCACAACAACTCATCGAAGCAATCCCAAACATTGTTACTCAAGTAACTGCGGGACTTAATGCTAACCAAGGAAGTAGTGGAGGAAACTGGGGAAACAATGAAAGAGAATGCAACTACAAGTCCTTTATGGCCTGTAAACCTAAGGAGTTCCACGGAAAGGAAGGTGCGGTCGGGTTGCTGAAATGGATTGACGGCATGGAGTCGGTCCTTCCCATTAGCAAATGCCTCGAGCGCAACAAAGTTGAGTATGCAACTTGTCTACTCCAAGATAGGGCATTGACCTGGTGGAATACTCTAGTGCAAACCCGATGCCGTGCAGCGGCATATCAGCTAACTTGGGAAGACCTGAAGAAGCTATTGATAGAGGAGTATTGTCCCAAGGATGAAATTCAGAAGCTTGAATCTGAGTTCTGGAACCATTCTATGGTTGGAACACAAATAGAGAAGTACACATTCCGATTTCATGAACTAGCAAAACTGGTACCTCACATGGTTACTCCTGAGGAGAAACGGATAGATTGTTACATCTGGGGTCTGGCACCAGAGATTCGGGGAATGGTTACTTCAGCAAATCCAACTACTATTCAGAGTGCAGTAAGTCTAGCAAATCGACTAACCAATGATGTGATAAGGATGGGAGCATCGACAAAGGAAAACTCTAGTAGCAAGAGGAAGCCAGCAGATCAGGGAGAGAAGAAGTATGGAGGAAAGTCAGGGAGGAAGCAGAAAGTCTCAAGAAACTTTATGGTAAGAGCCCAGGAGCAAGAACCAGTGAAAACTCAGGAACCGGAAGTCATGGAAGTGCAGGAGCGAAAGCAGTACTCAGGACCGCTTCCAAAGTGCAATAAGTGTAACTTCCATCACAAGGGAGCTTGCCCAGTGTGCCAAAACTGTAAACAAACATGCCATTACTCGAAGTATTGTAAGCTGAATAAGGATGGAAAAAGGGCATGTTACGAGTGCGGGAGTGCTGATCATCTCCGTAGTGCTTGTCCCAAACTGAACAAGGGGCCTGGTAACAATGGACAAGGCCAAGCTAGGCAAAATTTCCAAGGAAATCTAGGTGGGCGGCCAAGAGGTGTAGCCTTTGTGATTGGTGCAGAAGAAGCTCGTCAGAACCCTGAAGTGATAACAGGTACGTTTCTCCTGAACAATCATTTTGCATCAGTAATATTTGATGCGGGAGCAGATAGGAGTTTCGTTTCTTTAGCATTTAGACCGTTAATTGACTTGAAATCAAGAAAGATGAGGAATACTTATACTATTGAACTTGCTGATGGGTATGAAATTAGGGCCAATGAAATAATTCCTGGCTGTACTCTGAATTTAGCTGATAAACTCTTTAGCATTGACCTAATTCCTATCGAGCTAGGTAGTTTTGATGTAATAGTAGGAATGGATTGGTTATCCAAGAATAGAGCGGACATTAGTTGTTACGAGAAAGTCATCAGGGTACCTCTCCCCAATGGAGAAACCCTTATCATACACGGTGAGAAGCCAGGAAGAAGTTTAAACATTGTATCAAGCATGAAGATTCACAAGTACCTAAAGAAAAATTGTATTGCATTCATGGCCCACGTGCTAGAAAGAGAACCCGAAGCTAAGCAACTCAAGGAGATTCCAGTGGTTCAAAACTATCCCGAAGTGTTTCCGGAGGAATTACCCGGTCTACCCCCTCACAGACAGGTCGAATTTCGGATAGACTTAATTCCCGGAGCGGCACCGGTAACAAAAGCACCATATCGCCTCGCGCCATCCGAGATGCAAGAACTGTCCGGACAACTTCAAGAACTTCTAGAGAAAGGGTTTATACGACCAAGTTCTTCACCTTGGGGAGCCCCCATGTTATTCGTCAAAAAGAAAGACGGGTCATTCCGAATGTGTATTGATTACAGAGAATTGAACAAGTTGACAATCAAGAATCGATATCCTCTTCCTCGAATTGATGACTTGTTCGATCAGTTGCAGGGCGCTTCATACTTCTCAAAGATCGACCTCCGATCAGGATACCATCAACTAAGAGTTTACGAAGAAGACATTCACAAAACAGCATTTAGAACCCGTTATGGACATTATGAGTTCTTAGTCATGCCTTTTGGACTAACGAACGCACCCGCTGTTTTCATGGATTTGATGAATAGGGTCTGTAGACCATACCTAGACAAGTTTGTAATTGTATTTATCGATGACATACTTGTTTACTCACAAACCAAAGAAGATCATGAGACACATCTGAAGCTAGTGTTGGAGCTGTTGAAGGAGCAGAAATTGTATGCCAAGTTCACTAAGTGTGAATTTTGGATTCGGGAAGTACATTTCCTTGGTTATGTGATCGGCGAAAGAGGAATTCATGTAGATCCAGCTAAGATCGAGGCAATCAAGAAATGGGAAGCCCCCAAAACCCCGACAGAAATACGACAGTTCCTAGGATTAGCTGGGTACTACAGACGCTTCATTGAGAATTTCTCTAGGATTGCTCAACCATTAACATCTTTGACCCAAAAAGACAGAAAATTTCTCTGGGAAGAGAAACACGAAGAGGCGTTTCAAATACTGAAAAACAAGTTGTGTAATGCACCAATTCTGGCTTTACCAGAGGGATCAGAGAACTTTGTAGTGTATTGTGATGCGTCTCATCAAGGACTAGGATGTGTGTTAATGCAAAAAGATAAGGTCATTGCGTATGCTTCCAGACAACTCAAACCGCATGAGAAGAATTATACCACCCATGATCTAGAACTAGGAGCAATAGTTATCGCTCTTAAAATATGGAGGCATTATTTGTACGGAACCAAGTGCACCATTTATACCGATCACAAAAGCCTTTAGCACATCCTAGATCAGAAAATGTTAAACATGCGGCAGAGGAGATGGGTAGAGTTTCTTAGTGATTATGACTGTGAGATACGATATCACCTAGGGAATGCTAACGTAGTAGCCGACGCTCTAAGTAGGAAAGAAAGAGTGAAACCTTCCCGTGTGAGAGCTTTGGTAATGGTAATTCAGACAAGCTTGAAATCTCAAATCATTGATGCCCAGGAGAAAGCGCTATTCACGGAACGTCTTCCAGGCGAAACCTTACATGGTTTGGAAGTGAGATTTGAAACCAAACCTGATGGAGTTCGTTATTTTAAGGACAGGGTCTGGATTCCAAGGGTTAACGAACTGAGAGACATGGTACTAGAGGAGTCTCATCGATCTAAATACTCAATCCACCCTGGAGCGGATAAAATGTACAAGGATCTTAAAGAGTACTATTGGTGGCCTGGAATGAAAAGGGATATTGCCTTATATGTTGGGAAGTGTTTAACTTGCTCAATAGTCAAAGCTGAACATCAAAAACCATCCGGCTTATTGCAACAACCTGAAATTCCCCAATGGAAATGGGAGCAGATATCCGTGGATTTCGTTACCAAACTTCCTAGAACTGCTAAAGGTCATGACTCAATTTGGGTCATAGTGGATCGACTGACGAAATCTGCTCACTTTCTCCCCATTCGGGAAGATTTCAAGATGGAAAAATTGGCCCAAATCTACATCGAAAAAATTGTTTCTCTACATGGTGTACCCCTATCTATCATTTCTGATAGAGATAGTCGTTTTACATCGCAATTTTGGTGGATGTTATAGAAGGCACTAGGAACCAAGATAGATTTGAGCACCGCTTACCACCCTCAGACAGATGGGCAAACAGAGAGAACAATACAAACATTAGAAGACATGCTACGAGCGTGTGTCATTGAGTTCAAAGGAAATTGGGATACTCATTTGCCTCTGGTTGAGTTCTCCTACAATAACAGTTACCACACGAGTATCCAATGTGCTCCATATGAAGCATTGTATGGACGCAAGTGTCGTTCGCCCTTATGCTGGACAGAAATCGGAGACAGACAATTGACTAGACTCGAACTTATCCAGGAAACATCTGACAAGATTGCTATCATTAAAGATAGGCTTAAAGCTGCCAGAGATCGTCAGAAAAGTTATGCGGATAATCGTCGAAAACCATTAGAATTCCAAGTAGGAGACAAGGTACTTTTAAAAGTGTCGCCTTGGAAAGGGCTTGTACGTTTTGGTAAGAAAGGAAAATTAAGCCCGAGATATGTTGGACCCTTTGAAATCATTGAAATGATTGGTCCGGTGGCTTATAAACTCCAATTGCCCCAAGAGGTAAGCGCCATTCACGCCACATTCCACGTCTCCAATCTTAAGAAATGTCTAGCCGACGAAGCATTGATAGTACCCCTGGAGGAAATTAAGATCAATGATAAGCTAAACTTTGTTGAGGAACCGATAGAAATCCTTGACAGGGAGGTAAAACAACTCAAGCGGAGTAAGATTCCGATTGTGAAAGTTCGATGGAACTCAAAACGCGGGTCGGAGTACACCTGGGAGCGTGAGGACTTCATGAAGGAAAAGTATCCACAACTTTTCCCATGCAATGACAAACGATGACATAGAATGAATTTCGGGATGAAATTCTTTTGAAGTGGGGGATACTGTGACAACTGTCAATTCAGGTCATTCTCGGACTCATGCATCTTTATAAAAACCATTCATGCACAACATGCCATGGCCTAGTAGTATAAATTAGGTCAAAATCTTGCATAAACTAGGATCCAACTAAGATCTAGGACTAATATACTTGACTCTTACGATTCTAGTAAGTTGCTTAACTACAATAGGAAATGCCAATACCATAATTAGAATGAAACTTCAAACTTTGTTACAATTGAAAAAGGGTATAAAACCCTAAAAATAAATTAAAATATTCTAATTTCATTCCAATATGATGGTGAATATCAAACAAAGTTCCAAAAGCCCTAAAGAGCCCAAAAATCCAAATTTATAAACTTTAAAGCTTAAAAACTTTATAAAATTTGCTATAAACTTCCTAATATAAAATTTTTATTAATCAAATTATAGATTATAATCAATGACATAAAAATTTAATTATCAAACATTAATCATAATTTATTAGTTAAAAACAAAGATTTTTAAATAAATCAAGAATTACATAAAGAGACATTTTATAAAAATTTAGGTTTTATAAAAATTGAAGGGAGAATTATATAATTTGAATTTTAGGAGAGAGGGAGCCTCTCTCACTCATAAAATTCGTGCATCCTCTCCCCCATGCCCTCTCTCTTCCCAAAACTTCAATCATTAAAACACAATCCCCACTCTTCCACTTCTCTCTTCACTCTCTCTCACACTCCACCCTTTCAACTCTCAAACTCTCCTCCTCTCTCTCCAAACCCACGAAAATCATCAGCCAAGAACACCTCTCCACACTCAAATCTTCATCTTCTAAGGTTGTTCTTCAAGGTATTCACGAAAATCCTTCATTTTCCCTTACTTTTCTTTCTTGTTTTTAAAGAGTTTTCTTGTATTTCTCTTCCTTCTACACCATTCTTTATGAACATTCATGAACATGTTCATGAATGTCAAGTTTGATGATGATGGTGGTAGGGTTTCACCCAAGAACAACATGCATGTTGTTTAATGGTGAAATCTAAGGACCAAAACCTATGTCAAACACTAAAGTTCGGTGTTTTACAAGTTTTAAAGGTTCATACACCTTATGCTTTCAAGTATTTCCTTTAAAAACATCACTATAACAAAAATATGTCCATGCATGGTCTTCAAACCGTGATGCATGTGAAGAACACCAAGCTAAAGAGCTTTATGATCAAAGTACATTGTTAATAGTGCATGTAAATGATTTTGTCTATAAAAATATCTAAAAGTTCTTTTCTGTTCAAACCAAATTTTTTCCAGATTCCTATTAAGGTAATATGAACATCTGGAAAATTTCAAGAGTTTTTATCATTTCCTTGATTTATTAAAATTGTTACAAAAAAACAAGGGCATAAATCACATAAAATACTTCGAGAGGTGTATAAATCCGGAATAAATTCGTGGACGACCCCTATGGTGAATAATGACCTCTCATTAAGTTTCATCAATTTATGTTTCTGTTTAGTATGACTTTTGATTTTCTTTTTGTTTGGTTCCAATAAATCGCAAAAGCACTTTAGAAAGTGTGAAAATTGTATCTAACAATTTTCGCAGTTCTTACCTGTGGTGGGAGACCTAGAAAAATAATTTCAGAATTTTTCATCATGCCTTCCTATTTTTCCCAATTTTTGGTAATTATAATGGCCTAAAAATAGGAAAAATAGTTCTGATTATCCAAAATTCATGAAAATTTACCTGAACATCATGTTGTACATTAGGAAGTTACAAAAAATGTTTGATGATTTTTGTCTACTGTATACTATTTTTCTTCTATTTGCTAAGGTTAAATACACTTAAATACACTTAAATACACATAAATACCCAAAACCGGATTATACAACATGAAAACCACTTTTGGTATTTTTCCAGATTACTTACACTGTAAATGATGTTACAAAAGTTTTTGGTAATTTATTTTAACTGTTTATTATTTATTCTTCAATTAATGATTATTTAAGGGGATAAAACAAGGAAAAATAGAAAAACCCACTGAAAAATATTTTTTTTTATTTTTCCCAGCCTAGTTATGTATAATAACAGTTAAATAAAAAGTTTGGGTAATTTTGGAAACTGTTTTCTATTTATTTCAATTTTTATTGGAATAAATGCTCAAAAATCATAAAATATAATTAAACAGCTTGGAAATCCATTTTTATATTTTTCCCAGCTTAGTAATGTGTAATAACAGTAAAATCAAAAGTTTGAGAATTTTTATCCTTTGAAGACTATTTTTCGTGAATTTATGTTGTTATGAAAGCTTAAAAATTTGGAAAATAGTTAACCATATCAAAATTTCAAGGAAAATTTTCTGGAAAACCTCTATTGTATTTAGAATGAAAAATACGAGGTTTGACAATTTTTGGAAACTATTTGATAATATTTTACATTTTTAGGAATTTAAAACACCTTTAAATGTGTTTAAACACCCTTAAATTTATATTACTAAATCTGGAAAATTAATATCCCAAAGTTGTGTTTATCGCATGACTTGTAGAATTTCATCATTTCAGAAAAAGTGTAACCAATTAATATAAAATCCAATATTAGAACATAAATTGGCATTTCACTATATGTAGAGTTTAGTATATTAGCATTAGATTTCGACATGGAATCTCACTAGTGTGTGTTTGATGTCGTAGGATCCCGGCATTAAGACGTTGGTGTATTCCAAGGCACCACTTGTATCTACTCGAAACATTGTGAGTATTCACGCACTCCCCTATTTTCGGTTTTTATGTTTTGGGGTGGAAAAGCATGTCCCGAAAAACTATTATTTGAATGTTGTATTTAAATTGATTTGTATCAAACATGATTGCTATTTTATTGCTATGTCTCTCTATGTATGTCTATGCAACACGGAACATGAGAACTTATCGTACTAAGGCCCTTCCCTTATCTCTAACCATTAACTCTTTGAGCCAATGGTCATTATGGATAGCGCTATTAGGAATTGACAACTCCTCACTCGCCCTATTGCTGGAGTGCATGATACCATATTCATCTATGGAACGATAAGCATAGATCTTGATAGGGCTTCAGTCGTAGGTTTGGTTGAGACTCATTGTTTGCTCATACACGTACAAACTCGTTTCTCGTTATAGCAATAAACTTGTTATCAATAATAGCAATCAACTTTGTTTCTCATTAAAGCAATGTACTTGTATTTATGAAAAGCCTTATTCCAAATCTTGATTTTATAAACTTGTGAACTCACCAACTATTTTCATAGTTGACGCTCGTTTTACATGCTTTTTCAGGAAATAATTAGTAACTGGATATAAAGATTCATCATCATAGAGCATGCTGCATCGTGTTGAAGTTATTTATGAAGTTATATTTTGAACAATGTTATTTTGGAAAAACTTGTACTTGTTTCTATTAAGCTATGGGTTGTAAACTTTTTAATATTTCTATGGTGATGTATCTTTATCTTTTGCAATGAAACCGTTATCGCTGTCATATCTTGCGTTTCCGCTTTAGCGGGGTGTGACACCTCATCTCATAAAAATTGAGTAAGTAATTGTGTTGTTGATTTGTAAATTACATGTAAACCATTGGAGGAGCACAAACAAAGAAAGTATGGGCAATATTCTTTTAGAAACGAATTTTTAGCATATTCTTTTAGAATGACGTAGACCAATATTCTTTTAGAATAAGGAAGGGGTGATATTCTTCCCATGCAAACACATACAAGAGATAGACTTGGAATTGAGTTCAAGAACAAGTATATTCTACCAAGATGTAGTTAGAATTCGACCATGTGGTATGTATTCTTAGCAAGGTTGGTTGAAACAACAATGATGGGTAGAAATTAAGAGTAAACAAACCAATAAGGAGATGAGCATTCTTTTAAGAGCATTTTCATAGAATGTCATTATTGTAAGAATGGTTGGTTAGATTTTACTATTTTTTCTATTGTACAAAAATTTCATGATTGTTAAATTGCAAATTGTTGATTTGTTAAGTTTCATCATCTAGAAATACGATTGCAAGTTGCAAGTAACATACTTTTAATTCTTTATAGTGGCAATTAAAGCTATAACTATTAGAGAGTATTCTATGTATTCTATCAGAATGTGTTATTCTATGTATTCTGCCATATTCTATGAATTCTGCCAGAATGTTATTATTTTCTAAGAATTTTATTAATTTTTGTTGATATTCTTTTAGAATATGCATAACTATATTAAAATGTATAAGGCTATTAGTATGTAAGAATATGTATGGATTTCTATTTTAGTTCGGATGTATAAGAATATATAAGAATTTTGTTACTCTTTAACCGGTGATTCAAGAATGAGTTTATAAAAATATCATATATATGTCCTTATTTGTCGTTCTAATTCTTGTTGGTGTTGTACTACTCCTAATAAAGAACAAAATACATAATAGAATATATTCTAATGTAATCATATTATTTTGATAGAATAACCTATTGATAGTGAAGTGACAATACTGAAAACAATGGATTTTAAATTATTGAAATTATCAATTTTGGTTATCTCAAATCAAAACATTTCTATAACAGAAAAAGAATATATATATATATATATATATATATATATATATATATATATATATATATATATATATATATATATATATATAATTAGACTTCCACAACATTCATACGCATTCATTTTTTTCTGCTCGTGAGTTTCTTGTCATTCTAAGATCGATGGATGTGCATTGTGATAAACCGAATCAGGTAAAATATTTTTTTTTTCTAATCATGTTTAATGATTTATGTTTGTTCATATGTTTCGAATACTTTTTATGATTTGCAAAAGGATATTGAAGATGACAATATCGACACATATCGAGATAATTGGAAGGATTTCAAGGTTGTGGAAAATGATGTTGTGAAGAAAAAAAGAAAATGTGGGATTTGCTTTGGAATTTAATTTCACATCCTTCATTCTTTTTGAATTTAATTTTTCTGATAAAGAACATAATACATATTATAATATATTCTGGCAGAATAAAATATTTAACAAACAATCAAATAATTAAGTAATATCATTATATTAGAATATCACATCATTCATTCATTTGGAATCTACTTACCCCTTATTTACCATAAAAAGACACAAAATACCAAATCATATTATGATTCTGTTAGAATATCATTAAGATATACTCTACATGAAATTACCTAATCTAAAGAATTACATATATTATCCCATGCTACAATCATTCTGTTATAATGTAATTATCACGAACCAAACAACAAATTACCTAAAATCATTCTATTAGAATTTCACACTTCATATTGTTGGGTTCGAATATTAGTTGTGAGGTGTCGAAGTCTTTTGTAGCTTGATAGGATTCGAAGTGTATTTGTTAGATTCGAATCTATGTATTTCATAAGGATAGCTTAGTAGTCGACGCCTTCATGTTTACGCCCTTATGTACTTTTTTCTTACTTCTGTTATTCCTATAAATAGGGATATGTGCTAGAGATAGAGTAACTTTTGAGCCTTCGTTGTTCTTAATCTATTATAATCTTGTAACCTTCAAAAGAATCAATCAAGCCGTCCAAATTATATTTACTACTTGTGTTCTTAATTCAATTCAAACTTTGATTTCATTTCATTTACTCGATTAACACGAACTACATTTGGTATCAGAGCAGGATTCCTACAGTTGGTTTCTGATTTTCTCGAGTTTTCAAAAGTTTTTGAATCTCGTTATACATTCAAAAGATTCCGTACTTTTCAGTCTGAAAATCTTTTCCGATCATCTATATCGATTCGATTCAGATTTTAGTTTAATAAATCGAGTGTTTTGTGATTGATTTCTGAAAGATTCACTCCTTAGATTCTTCTTTCTGAAGATTTTTGTCAATTTTGTCCGTTCATCAATGGCGAACTTCAACATGAACATGATGACTGGATTTTCTCATCTCCTCGGTTCTTCGACCAAAACTCCTATGTTGATTCCTAAGTACTACGATCAATGGACTGATAGGATGGAAGATTATCTGACTGGGATAGATGAAGATCTATGGCGAAGTGTCAAGAGTGGAAACTTTCATCCTTCAATGCTGGCTGAAGTCGGAAATGTTGGTTCATCTGCTGATGTTGCTACTCAAGCTGATAAACAAAAGCAAATGATAAACGATGTATGCGAGAACTACGCAGTACTCTTCCACCGGTAGTTTACAACTATGTTCATGGTTGTAAATCTGCTAAAGAAATTTGGGATACTTTGAAAGATAAGTATCAAGGGAGTGAGAAGATGAAGAAAAGTTATGTTAAGCAGTGTCTGCTTGAATTGGGAGAATTGAAACAGAAGGAAGGTGAGAATACTGAACTCTACTATGATCGTCTGAATGAATTAATCTTCAAATGCGGTCGATATGGAGTCAATCATACAACTCTTGAATTCAACTTGACTTTTCTGATGGGGCTTCAAAAAGAGTGGCGTAATATCAGTCTGATGATCAAGACCCAACAAAGTTTTGACAACTATTCTCTTGGTGATCTCTACAATGTTCTGAAAGCTTACGAAAGTGAGATCAACGAAATAGGCGAAGAAACAAAAATGAGTTTGGGTGGCCTTCTTTCTTTAGCGTCGAAGGCTACAATTAAAGAAGTTGAGGACGAGTTAGCTAAGAATGATGGATCTAAAGATGAAGGTTTGATTGTTAATTCTGATGATGAAGCGGTGACTTTTTACTCTAACAATAATGTGAAGAAATTCTTCAAGAATCGATTCAATTCAAAGTTCAAAGTTCAAAGAAAAATGTGATTTTAAAGGAAACTCATCAACTGTGAAGGGAATGAGAGAGGAGACGAAGGTGGAGAAGAAAGATAACAAGTCTGAGGTTGTGAAGCCAGAGAAGAAATTGAAAAGTGACTCTGGTTTCGATTGCAATTACTGTAATGGTGCGAACCATATGGCAAGTGACTTCATGTTGAGGAAAAGAGAGGAGAAGAAAGAGAGAGTGAAGGATAAGGCTTATTATACTGAAAAACTAGAAGAAGTCAAAACAAGGACGAAGGGGATGTCTCTTGTTGCAAGAGGAAGTGGCGAAGGGGATGGTACATACCAAATCTGGTCATCTGGATCAGATGATGAGGAAATGCAAAACCCCACACATTGAGCCATGTATGCAAAGTTTGAAGAAGAAAGTGAGGATGAATAAGTACTTGAAACCAAAACTGTAAACTGTAAGCATGAAGCTTAGTGAGTTCCCTCATGATACCACATACCATAGAACACACATATTGCCTAGCATATCCGGTTGTTGGCCTACCCCTTCGGTCTCTTTCAACCGGTAATTGCCTAGCATATCAGGGTGCTGGCCTACCCCTTCGTTCTATTTCAACCGGTAACCGCCTAGCATATCAGGGTGTTGGCCTACCCCTTCGGTCTCTTTCAACCGGTAACCGCCTAGCATATCAGGGTGCTGACCTACCCCTTCGATCTCTTTCAACCGGTAATCGGAGACCATTTCACCCCTACCACTACCAAATAATACCCTAGCATATACACATAAATCACATACTGCCTAGCATATCTGGGTGCTGGCATACCCCTTCGGTCCTTTCGACCGGTTACGGGGACTATTTCACCCTTACTACCAGTATTACATAATATCATAGCACAATAGCACATAAAGCATAACAGATTGCGACATACCATACAATTATCACAAAGACAATCATCTTTACTATAATCATCTTGTAACAACGTAATTTTTCAAAACAATTTTTCATTTAACAACATACTTTCATTCACACGATAATCATAAAAACATAATGTGTCCACTGTAACATAACAAAACATGTCCCAAGATCTCAATATCATAAACTCCATAAGTGTGTACGGATCATGTCGGCGCCTTCCCGCGATCCTCGCTAGTACCTGAAACACATCACACAACAACTATAAGCATAAACGCTTAGTGAGTTCCCCAAAATACCACATACCCCACATACGCCTTTCCAGGCCACAACTCTGTAGGATATTTCGATCCATGTTTCTCAGGGGACTTCCGTCCCAAATCCCGGTAGACCTTCCGGTCCGTAACCTCTTGACCTTCCGGTCCATATCATCTCGACCTTCTGGTCCTTACCATACGTAACATACACAGCACATACATACATATCATCTTGACCTTCCGGTCCTTATCATTCATAACATACGTAACACATACATATCATATAACCGCATATAACACATACATCATAGCATACAAGACCTTCCGGTCACACATAGGTACCCTTCCAGGTACAGTATAGTGAGAAGACTCACCTCAATGAAGTCGGATAACCTCTCGTGCTCAACGTTCCGACTTAGCCTCCTCTATTATTCAAATAACATTCCCGATCAATACTCTCTCATGATCTCATCTCTACAGACTGGGTAGAAGGCCATTCTACCCTTCCCTGAACTCTCCTGAATCAGTCTTAACCAGAACCCTAAAGTCAACGAAAGTCAACGGTCAACTTTGACCCGACTCGTCGAGTGCACTAGGGTGACTCGGCGAGTACACGCCTGCCCTCTTCGCCCCTGGTCCTCTCTTGACTCGCTGAGTCAACCCTATACTCTACGGGTCATCACAGGTCGCGAGTCGCGGGGCAACCCGACTCGACTCGTCGAGTCTGCTCATGGACTCGGCGAGTTCATTCCATGCTCACACTCAAATGACCTTCTGAGGTCAGATCTGTTCCTCTAATCCATAGATCTAACCTTCCCAAGCTCAATAAACACATAAAGGTTCGAACTTGATACTCATGCAACGTCCAAATGACTCTACTTGATGATTTAGCCCCAAATACAACATCCTAAGTCCATTTCTTTCATATCTCATCATAAAGCAAGATGGATAAGGTTCTCTGGACCACTATGGGTCCAGATCTGAAGCCTAAACATGATAAGGGGCCATATCTCCAACAAATCATCCCAATAAAGGGTATAGAAAACCCTAGATCCATGGATTCTTTAACAAAACAGAAAGGGGATTGATATACTACCTCAAGGATGATGTCCCTTGCTTGAAATCCACAGATATGCAACCTCCTTGGCCTCCTCTAAGCTGGAATCAACTTCTTCTTGCAAAACCAACCCACAAAGGTCCAATAATGGCTTCTTCTCTCTCACAAACGCTCAAGCACTATTAGGGTTTCTCTCAAGGGTCTGGTAGCCGAAAATGGTGGCTATAAGGGTCCTTAAATAGGTCCCAAACCCGAGAAATTAGGGTTTCATTAAACAGCATCGACTCGCCGAGTCCACGTATGGACTCGCCGAGTCCTTCATTAAATCAGACCAAAACATGTGCGATCCCACTCGGCGAGTCTGGGCGCCTACTCGCCGAGTCCCTCTCTAAAATTCAATATAAAATACTTAAAATAAGATACCTGGGAATCCGGATGTTACACATCTACTAGTGGGCCGACATTGGTGCCTTCGACCCACTTCTACATGAAGGTAACTCACCTCACACTGTTGAAGTCCCGTAGACAAAACTCTAGCTGCTGGATGACAGATTCCCGAATTGTCAACATCAAAACAACACCTAATTATCAATTGGGTCCCAATACATAACCATAAGTCCATGCTTGGGGTAAAAGACTACTTTACCCCGAACCTAGCTTGATTCAAGCCCAAGGCCCAAACTCACACTCCAAAGGCCCAAAAGTCAATCAATGAACCAAAGCCCAACATATGGCCGAATTTTCCAAATTAAGCCCAAACCCTTCACATGGGCCTTACCCTAAAGCTCATCCAACTTCCCTAATCCATATACTTGTTATTAGTTGGCCCATCAAGAATCCAAACATCTATGCCGAACAGAAAGTCCCAACTCAAAACCCAACACAATTAGGGTTTTCACATAAAATGACGATTAGGGTTAATTAGAAACACTTAACCCATTAAGGACTTAATCCATTAAGTCCATCAATCTACTAGGTCAATCATACAATGTGGCCGGGTTTAATTCATAATTCCAATCCAATGGTCCAAAATGCAGGTCCCGACAATTCCAAATTAACATATCCAAAATTAGGGTTTTTTAAACCCTAATTAGGGTTTCCAACCCAATCGCGTTCCAGTTAGTCCATTTGTTAAGTTTTAGGTTAATTAATGTTAATTAAGTCGGGCACCACCTACTACCACCTCGGGTAGTGGTGGTCAACAGCAACTCACGACGGTGGCCACCACTTCGCGGTGGTGGTTATAATTTTAGACTAAATATGTCCAAGCATCTAAACTAACAATCCAATCACACAATGCACACCGCCACGAACACGGAGGCTGGTGGCGGCAGAAGGTGGCAGCCACCACCTCACGGTGGTGGTGGTAGGTTGTTTCCTTGATTAATCCATCCAGACAATACATTATACACATAATATCCAAAAGATCACACACACTATAACCCACACACACATATACACACACGCTCAGCCACCCTTGTGGCGGCAGGCGGTGGTCGGAGGTGATAGCCACCAACTCATGGTGGTGGTGATGGCTTTTCTTCAGTTTTCTGGCCACCCATCGCGTACTCTCAACATACACAATCTGCAACAGCAACAAATACACCTACAAATGCTAATACGAGTGAGACCACCTACCTGGTGGCGTGCAGTGGCCGGAGAGCACCGGCGATACCGAGCAACCGCATGGCGGCGACGATGTAAATGCAGAAAAAAGGTGGCGGCGGTAGTCCCGACTGAAATGACGTCCTGATGTTGGTTTTCGTCCTCAGCTACAGCAGGAATGGCGGTAACGAAGTTATCCCGGTGGTTCCCGGCTTCGACAGCGATGGCGGCAGCTCGAAGGTCACGAGCGGCGACGCTAATGCTTCTCCGATCTCCAACTGGTGCAACTTCATTCCTGGTTTCCCGTCGGTCTTCGTTGTTGCCGACGACAAGAGCCATCGGCGGGCGTTCGATGATGCTAGGTGGTCTGAGGTAGGGAAAGAGGGTGGCGGCTGTATGAAGAATATGGTTAGGGTTACGGGGGGTGACAGGTTATATACCCCGACTCCATATGAAACTTCATCCCATGTTGACACAATCGGTCCCTCCTTTCTGAAATATTTTCAACTTAGCTCCAATATTTACCAATTATACCCCGACTTCTAAAACCCCTTTCAAACTAAACCCATAATTTACCAAACAGCTCTCCGCTTTGAGAATTCTTTGCAAAACCAATCCGGAAATTACCTTTTAATCCCCAAGATCTCAATTATGACATATTCAGTCCTTCCTTCTCTAATCATTGCCATCTAAATCCCCATTTTACTCTTCAGTCGTTGCTTCCCACAACTTATTACATTTCAAATCCAAATATTACAATAAAGATCCCAATTTCCAGAATTTATGTCATTTAGCTCCTTATGACTAACACTGGTAACTTATTATGAATTTAGGGCTATTATTCGTTTATTAATTTTATCCACTTATTTATGTAATAAGCGGGATGTTACATTTGCTTAAACAAAGAAACATATATTGTAATTCGGCCAAAAGACTATATGCTATGTTGACTGCTTTACATCATCGATCGGATATAAGTAAAGATCAGCAAAGGAAACTTTTTCCATTTTTAACATTCGAAAGGGAAGATAGATTCGACTTCCTATGACTGTGCGAAAAAGATTTCTGAGTATGATAAGGTCCCAAATGACTTTTACGCATAAGGGATTGTTAAAATAGATGAATGTTTGGATGCTAATGATTTGGTTAATAATGTGAATGAGACCTTGACTAAAACTGAACAAATAAAGATTTTGAAAAAGAATGAGAATTCGACATCGAACTCTCAACACAATTTTGCTGATATCGAAAATGATTCTAACAATATAAGTGAAATTGAGGAAGAGGAAGTTGTTGATTGTTCTCTGCTCTCTGTCATTAATGTCACTTCGATGGCTAAGGATAAAGCAATATGTGATGATTCATTGGAAAAGGTTGATACTGACAAACCGTCAACATCGAAAGTTCATGACTATAATTATGTTGTTGTCGAAGATAGTCAAACTGATAGTGACACTGATGATGAAGATGTTCTAGTTGAAAGAAAGAAATTTGAAAAAGTGATGAAGGAAAAAGGTCCTCATTATCTCGAATCGAACTCTGTTATTTATCCAAATTTGAAATGAACTGATGATGTAGTGTTCCCAAATCAAGTTTTTGTCACATCAGGAAATGGAGATAACATGAAACCACAAAGAACTTGGGAAGTTAAGAAAGTTAAAGTAAATAATGAAAAACCTTCAAATGAATCAGTTTCTCAAAACACAAAAGCTCAAATGATTTATGAACAAATTCAAAAGATTTCAAAAGATGAAGGAACTTCGATATCTAAAGCAAGGAAAAAGGTTTATTGGCAAAATGTCGAGTCTCGTAAGAAACAAAAAGTTTTGTTTACAAAATTATCTGAACAGAAAAAGGCTGACCAAGTTAAGACTGCTTCTCAAAATAAATCTTTTGTTCAGAACAAACCCACTAAAAAAATGATTTATCAAAAAGTCATTCTAAAGATCAAAAGCCAAGTAAAAAACCAAATGTTCAAAAACTAAGAAATGAGAATTTTGTTAAAAACCAACAACAAATGACTTTTGTTCCTAATCAACAAAATGAAAGGTTTTCACAAAATAATTTTCATAGAAGTGGTTTTCAACACAATGAACAAAGATCTTTTAATCAAGTTCAAAATCAAAGAAGATTTTCAAATTAACAACAAGTTTATAATCGAACATCTGTTTGGCTATAATAAACATTTTCAAAACCGTTTTCACAATCGTGCAACACCATCAATTTCAAAAAGAGAATTCGACAAGTTGGACTTTAAAAGAAGAATGAATGAACCATTTAAACAAAAACCACCTCACTTTCCCTATCCTAATTCAAAGCTGAAAGTCAAAGCTTCATTTGTCAAGGGAAAACTAACACGAAGAATATAAATCATTGGCTTGAAGGAAAAGGAAAGTCATATCAATCAGGGAAATTTTCACAAGAGGAGATTAGGTATGCTTACGAAAGCTACTTAAATAAGTCTGAAACTGGTAGTTCTTCGTCAATGGAATCGAATCCCTCTGTTCGAAAGTGGAAATTTGTTCCCAAAGCGAAAAATGAGTCATAACAAAATGTTGATGGAAAAATGAAAGTTAGTTTTGAACCTAACCCAATCAATGATTACATTTCGATACCTAAGTAAGTAGAAGTTGGCTTAATAAATAGTTAGAAATCTAAGGTTCGAAGTTGGGTTTTAGGATCTTCATTTCATAAAGCATCCTACTCTAATAACTAAGGACCCAAAAAGCCTCAGGGGCCTAAATTCTTTAATTGATCGCAAGTGTTGAGTAACGAGCAATACGATCAACATTGGTACATTGACAGTGGTTGCTCTCGTCACATGACAGGTCGAAAGGAAAATCTATGTGATTATCGAAGTTTAGACAATGCTTGTGTTATGAATTTTGGGAATAACAATAAATGAAGAGTTAAAGGCTATGGGAAAGTCACCAATGACAAGTTTACAGTTAATCGAGTGGCTTATTTCGAAAGACTTCAGCACAACTTGATAAGTGTTTCACAACTTGTTGTGGGAACTAGTAATCAACTTGTCATCGATGAAGAAGGAAGTGTTATTTCAACCAATGATTCCAAAGAGGTTTTGCTCAAGTAAAAAAGGAAAGGTGATATGTTCACTGTCGATATCAAGCCGATAGTAGCCGATAGTAGGCGTATCCTCTGTTTGTCTCATTAGAATTTAAAAAATCTGAACAAATTGGTGGTAAATGATCTTGTTCGAGGCTTACCTGTTTGAAAATTTGATAACAATTCGTTATGTGTAGCATGTGAACAGGGAAAGCAACATCGACAGGCTCATCGAGTTACTATCGATTCGAAGATCATCGAACCATTGGAACTAATTCACATTGACCTTTGTGGACCTTCAACTGTTGAGACTCTCAACAAGAAGAGGTATATTTTGGTTATTGTCGATGACTTTTCTAGGTTCACTTGGGTTTTCTTTTTCCGACAGAAATCTGAAACAACACAAGTAATGATCAACTTCATAAAGCACAGTGAACTCAGTTTGAGAAAGAAAGTACAAAAGATCAAAAGTGATAATGGCTCTGAGTTCAAGAACAAAGTTCTGGATTCATTTTTGATTGACCTAGGGATTACACATAATTTTCATATACTTACACACAACAAAAAATGGTGTTGTCGAACAGAGAAATCAATCTTTTTGCGAAGCAACAAGGACTATGCTCACCTATGTGAATCTACCTCAGTATCTCTGGGCCGAAGCAGTATCAACAACATGTTTCACTCAAAATAGATCTTTCATTCATCGTCGTTTTAACATCACTCCATATGAAATTATCAATAATAGAAAACCGAATGTGAATTGTTTCCATATTTTTGGTTGCAGGTGGTTCATAATGAATCTCAAAGATAACCTTTTAAAATTTTAGTCCAAAGCTGATGCAGGAATATTCTTGGGATATTCACAAATTTCTGTGGTATATAGAGTGTTGAATAAGCAAACAACGAAGATTGAAGAAGCTTTCAATCTAACTTTTGATGATTATCATGTTAAACAAGTCAAAAAGCCATTTGATTAATAGCCTATCATTTCAAAAACGAATGCTGAGGCAGAAATTAATAATACTTTCGATTTTCATTATTACTTAATTTTTGGTGTTCCTGACAGGGCCATAGATGCAGAAATTTGTGTTGAGGATAATCGGATTCCTGAAGCTTCAAAACATTCTGAATATTTGACAGTAAATCAGGATAGTGATAATTCTCATTCAACCTTTAATTCTCAATGCCATGTCGACAGTCATCCTTTGTTACAAGGTGATCAAGTGGAGGGGGAGCACTTGAATTCGACTACTAATGCTGAGAGGGAGCATGAAAATTATAGTACTAATGTCGAGGAGGAGCATCATATTTCGAATACCACTGTTGAGGGGGATCATCACCAGTCCAATCCTATTGTCGAGGGGGGGCAATACGGAATTATACCAAATGATTTGAATATCCAGACTAATGTTTTTCATGATATACTTGATAATGTGTCCAATATAGGTGAAGGTTCATGTGACAACCCGTAAATTTTTTGCTTTTAAAGCTCAGTCAGTCAACTCAACTGAGTGTGAGACTCATTGGTAATGAGTTCTAGCCTGGTTAAAGCTCATTCTAAAGAGTTTTAAGCCTAGTACAATTAAGGAATGAGTGTTAGAATGTACCTGCTAGAGACACTGTGCAAAAAATCAAGCATTAACCTCATTATAAGGAGTTCACGGCCACCATGCCAATGATTTTACCGCCGTAAACTCATGTGGCCGTAAACTCAAGTGTATATATGTGGTCCTTGGTCATTTTCAGCCATTTCTCACATTCCAACCTCAAGAACACTCCAATTCTCTCTCAACTATCATCCCGATTTTCATCCTAGATCTTCAAAAGTGGTAAGTGTTCTTCCTTGATTTGTTGTTACATTTCATCTCCTAGTCACACTCTTTGATTTCACCCATGAAAACATCCATTTTGACTAGATCTTCAAATCTTCAAGTTTCATCAAGAACACCAAGAACACACACTAGTGTTCTTGGCAATAAACGACCATTTCAAGCCTCCATATCGTAAGTACTCTTCCATACAGTTGATATCCAGTTAAGGTTCATGCTTAGGACCTTGAAATCATCAAGAATGAAGGACCAAAAGGAGTTTACGGCCAAGCCATCTCCCAAGGCCGTAAACTCCTATAAAGGTGCCATTTTGGCCATAAACTCTTCCTAAGGCTTGGATTTGAGGCTAGAACACTCCCATGTGCTTTGTAAGACCTTGAATCATCACCTAACCCATCTATAGAGAGTTTACGGCCCAAGAGTAAACACCCTTGGCCGTAAACTCCAATTATGGTCAAGTTTTGGACCTCAAACACTTCTAGACCCTTGCTAAACCTTAGAACACTTGAACCCTTGAGACTCCTTACCTTTAAGACCCTAAATGTGACCATTTAGAGAGTTTACGGCCAGGAGTAAAATCCCCTGGGCCGTAAACTCCTCAACACTCTCCATTGAGTGGGTCTTTCACATCATTGTGTAGAGCAAAATTCCCTCAAGCTTCCCTAGCCTTCAAACACCATCATATGCAACTTTGACCATGATTTTACGGCCGTAAACTCCCTTGGCCGTAGACACATGGCCGTAAACACCAAACCATGGCCTTAAACACCCTTTAGATGAATCACATGTGATTCCAACACTTGGTCAAAGTGTTTCCTAGTCCCGCGAGGTGTTTCCTTGCATTTGGTTGCTTCCAAGCACTATATTTATGTCAATATGTGCCAATGTATGTGATTTAGGACTTGTTGTGTCTCAGGACTTCATTCGTGGAACTTCTCATCCTTACGCGCATATTCGTTGAATCACCCACATCAGGTGAGTTCATACCCCGTAATGAATCTTTTAACTGTTTTAAATGCTCTTAAGGAGGGGAATACAAGTTGAACACAATGATAATTGTGTATATGTTTATTATAAACATCTTTCAAATTTTTACTTATGCCTTTTATATGGGATCAAAACTTTTCGAAAGCTCTTTCAAGTTATGTTACTTTATAGTCTAACAAAACTCCGTTTAAAAGTACAAGCATAACTTAGTAGTAAAACAAGTATTTTCAACAACAATTCAAGTACATTACTAGTAAACTATAATAGGTATAGTTTAAGGGTTCACATCATACTATACACGCACATAGAGGAACATACTATACAAGTACATAGAGGAACATACTATAACACGTACATAGAGGAACATACTATAATAAGTACATGGAGGAACACACCATACTAAGTACCGGGAAAAATCACGTTAATATATCTTTCCGAGTTTGCGTTAACTTTAGTACGATTACATGTATCTGGGTTAGCAAACACGAGGTGATCAAATATAATAATATATCTTTCCGAGTTTGCGTTAACTTTAGTACGATTACACGTATCTAGGTTAGCAGACACGAGGTGATAAAATATAATAATATATCTTTCCGAGTTTGCGTTAACTTTAGTACGATTACACGTATTTGGGTTGGCAGACACGAGGTGATAAAATATAATAATATATCTTTCCGAGTTTGCGTTAACTTTAGTACGATTACATGTATCTGGGTTAGCAGACACGAGGTGAGAAAATAGAATAATATATCTTTCCGAGTTTACGTTAACTTTAGTATGATTACACGTATCTGGGTTAGCAGACACGAGGTGATAAATATAATAAAATATCTTCCTAGTTACATAAGAGTTCACATTTAAACCTTAAATTAACTTATTAGGGATTAAAGGAAAAACGACTCCCCGAGGTGTATTGTACATTTAATACTACCTGGAGTCTGTATTTTATTACTTTATAGCCAGGAGTGTCACTGCTGAGGTAAAACATTATTTTCCCTATTACATTTACTTCTGATTTTCTCACATATTCATTAATGTATAAACTATATTTAGTTAAAGATAGTATCACTTGGGAAAATACATACTAATACAAGAAACAAACACACATAACATTTGATGCCTTGGTAGAAGGCTACGTTTAGTAGAAAGGGCCATGATGCTAACCTTATGATTCCTTAATGTATACATCAAAGGATACACATATATCAATAGGATCCGACAGGTAATAGGATGTGTGCTTTCCGCTTCATTTCCTGTTCCTTGTTTGGTTGTGGGCTTAGAGCAGATTCACCCAGTCTATTATCTATTTGATTCTAGATATATATGTCCATTATACATTGAGTCATCATAAGGGTACCAGGTATGGGTCAAGTCATAGGGCACAGATTCGATGCACAGTTTTCTAGTACAGAACATACTTCCCAAATCAGAACTTTTGGTATGCAAAACTAGACACTTACCAGCTAAGGGTTTAATCTATTTTATTAAACCAATATAAACTTAAAGGACCTTAGGTGATTAACTCTATAATATTTTAGTTTATACATCATGATTATATATCATTAATAACCAATAGATAGTTGGATGTGTGCTTTCCGCCTTACTTCGTGTTCCTTGTTTGGTTGTGGGCTTAGGGCAGATTCACCTAATTAACTCTCTATCCGATATTAGATCATATATAGTCAGTATAAACTAAGTGATTATAGAAGTAATCATTGTGGTCACCATTTTATTATAAGAAATAAGGGTTTTCCTAAAGAAGATTTTCATCAAACATAAAGGAACTATTACAGTTAACTCCATGAGTACCAAGGGAATACACCAGGGTTATATACAATAAGGATCTAACAACCAATGGGATGTGTGTCATCTGCCTCATTTCCTGTTCCTTGTTTGGTTGTGGACTTAGGGCAGATACACACAATCGATTGTTTATTTACTCTGAGTTTTATATAACTTGTATCCATTTAGTACACATAGAAAGGATTGTAGAGTCATTTTTACTCATCTTTCATCAAGGAAGGAAATATAGGATTCTTGGAGGAACAGGCGAACTTTTCTAAACCAAACTTACAACTTAGTACATCTTACAAAGCTTTCTACAACTACGTACATCGCTAAAATCTTATGAACTCACCATCTTAATTGCTGATCCACTCTTTCAAATAACTTGTATTCTCAGGAGACTCGTAGATAGGTACTCGCACTGGGATTCAGAAGATGGAGCAGTATAGCTTCAAGTCTTGTCTGTTATTTGCTTATGTATTCTATGTTTCGTGAACACACACCTTGTAAACACTTTCTTTCTAATGAAATGGTTGTTCATTACTTTGCTTACTATGATGCATGTCTTGTGATACTAAACATGACGTCCTCCACCCAGAACGTTTCCGCCGTTCCGGTTTTGGGGTGTGACAGATTGGTATCAGAGCATTGTTTATAGTGAACTAAGTATATCAACTGATAAAAGATATACAACTATAAATACAATTGGGCTTAAGTACTTTGGATAATGATATATTTTAAGAGTATAACGATAAGTTATAAAAATATACCTACTTGCTTATGGATGTACTGAAGGGCCAATATATATGGTTTGGGCTAGGCAACAATGTATAGATGAGTTAGGGCATTTGACAATGTATTTTGGAGTCTTTTGTGTATGTTTGGTGTTTTCGGTCTAGATGAGCTTTCAGTTAGGGAGTGACCGAAAACAGGCTTTCGGTCAGCCTGACCGAAACCTGTTTTCGGTCCAGTTGGGTATATATAGTCTTGTCAGGTTGTCAGTAGAGGTTGTTGATCTACAGTTTTCATTGTTGTTTTCGGTCTCCTGAGTTGTATCCGACATTTCCAAGTGTGAATTTTATGCAAGCTCAGTTTTATTCCACTTCTACTCCATTTCTTCTTTGTTTTCTTATGCTTGATTGATCATTGGTATAGATCCTACAATTAAAGGACCTTACATGTACATACTAGACCAAGTATCACAAGAAGAACAGAACTAAAGTATTTAAAGGTTGAACATTGTCGTCAAACCTAAACAGTTATGTAATCATAGCTAGGATCAATATATCCTGATCAACTATATTCATTCGAGATGTGACCGACATGTGTTTGGGAGTGATGTGGTGTTGCAACAGTCTTAAAACTTACCCAACGCCAGTCAAGAGAATACTAGATCAAGTACATTAGAGTTACAATACTATAGGAGTATTCTATGATTCTATAACGCGATAACAAGTTTGAAACATACTAAGTACATTACATTATAATACTATAGGAGTATTTTAGGCACTATATAAACAACTTATGTGATAACTTAAAAGACCCTTACGGATAGATCTATAATCCTACAGTGTATACTTCCAAGGTTATATATAATTGGGAATCTATAGACTTAGAATCCGTGATCTACGCTCCACTACCTGTTCCTTGTTTGGTTGTGGTTTTGGAGTAGGATCACTTATTCGAATGTCTATTTAATCCTAAATTATATACAACTTGTATGCGTTGTGCAATTATAGGAGGACTCTGTAAGGATCACCCCATAATACTTCATTTAATCTCATAGATTCTTTAGCCACTTCCATTCTCGCACGTCAAACCCAGATGGATGTAACCACTTCCTCATAAGTAGACAACTGAAGAGTCAATGAGGAACAAGAGCAAGTTCAGGATAAGTTTTCCAAGAAGGACCAACCGAAGTAACCAATACGTCTCATGCGTCACACTAATAAATAATAATCTTGTTAACTTAATGAGCGAGTGGAAGCACTGCTCACATTATGTGTTAGGATTATTTTCTTACATGCAGCTGGTAACAGTTATTCAGGTACCAGATATTCATTCGAGGATAGTTATTCCGAATTCATTGAGTTTATTAGGTATAGACTCTTTTATGATTTTATTTCCAACACCCTGTGGAAGTCAAGACTAGATACACTCAGACCAGGGTTAACTTAGTTTAAATATCACTCGTACCATACATACTTCTACCCACCGCTCTGGGCATATCTCAGGAGTGTCGTCTAAAACATTGAAAATAGTACGGCAAAGCGTGAAACTAATTAGCACATTTAAAATGATGGAATACGACTAGAAATGAGAATCATTTCTCACAAGATCATTTTTCGCCATGCAACAGAATCATGTCTACACCAGGAAGGAACCAGCCAACAGGCGAGGCACCAATTCTGCAGATAGACACTGCCACTTTCCAGGCTGCGGTCACAGCTGCTGTGATAGCCGTCATGGCACAGCTCAATGCTAATAACGCCAGCGGAAGCAGAAGCAGTGCCGGTAATGCTAATCACAATAACAATCAAGGGAGACCGCCAGTGTCTGGTGACGAGGACACCCCCGATCACAAACCTACGAGCAGGAAGCGAAAGTCCCGGTATAACAAGGCAAAAAGGCCGGCTCAAGGTTCTAACAAGAGACGACAACCCATGACTACCCCCGTAGCCACAACAGCAGTCGTAACATCTGGCACTTCAGCTACCACTTCCACCCCCGACAAGCAATATGCAGGAAATCTCCCAAAGTGCGACAGATGCACTTACCACCACAACGGAGCTTGCCGAGAGCTACAATGCACTAATTGCGGCAGAAAGGGGTACACTGCCCGTTTCTGCAGGGCGCCGACACGGCCAATTCCCCAAGTGAACTTGGCCTGTTTCCAGTGCGACAAATCGGGACACTTTAAGAGGAATTATCCAATAGAGAGGGAAGACGCAGAAGCTCGTTCCTGTGAAACCCCAATTCAACATATCACTTCAACCACCGATGCGGGTATAGTTCAGGTATGCCATGCATGTGGTGAAATGGGTCACGCCTAGAGAGACTGCCCAACAGAGGGAGGCGACAGAGCAGGAGGAAGAATCTAACAAAAAGACATAAACGAGCCGCGAGGAATCCCGCTTTTGAGATTTTGGTATGTATTAAAAACAAGTATTGGTTTAATACTTAATTTATAATAAAATAAGACTAAAACTTGGGGAAAACTTTAAAAAGTAATTATAATAACTCACATATTGAAATAGATCACAGTATTCAAGAGAACTAAAAGATCTGTTTAGAGAAGCTATGATGGCTTAGAATATACATCAGGGTTGTGCATAACTAAGATATTGCAGACCTAGAGTGAGTGATTCCGCCTTAATTCCTGTTCCTTGTTTGGTTGTGGATTTGAGGCAGAGTTACTCAGTCGACCGTCTTATTCGTCTTAAATATTCACAACTTGTATATGACGGGCGATCATAGTGGTACCGAGGAGGATCATGATATAAAGTGTCATCACCAGTTATCAAAACACTTTCATTTGTATATACTCACTCATTGCAGTACGATACGTAAGAGTGCTAACATCTAAGGGAAAACAGAAAGCACTAGAACATTTACAAAGAGTACATTTTCGAACACACTAGAAGTACATTTTCAAACACTAAGGGTATACTATCGAACGCACTAAGAGTACATAGTCTAACACACTAGGAGTACATTGTCGAACACACGAAGAATACATTTTCGAACATGCTAGGGATACATCATCGTATAACCTACATTTCTTTCCAATCGGCCAAACTTTGTTCAGTAAAGAGTTCGTTGCTATCTTTCGTCATGAGTTGGCGTGGTCCTCACCATACTAAGTTCATATGTTTCTATCGCCTCGATCGTCAAGTTCTCGAAACTTTCGTCATTAGTATCGACTGTCCGACCTAAACCTCAGTTTTTATCTTTCGTATTCTAAACCCTGAAGTACTCATGCGAAGAGTACTTTGTCCTCCGAAGTTGTCACACCCCAAAACCGGAATGATGGAATCGTTCGGGGGTGGAGGACGTCATGTACAGTATCACAACAATGCAAAGTAGTAGACAAGCAACAACATCATCCATTGCATTAATAATATAAATTCATACAAGTGTGTTCTGTCAAGTTATATAGACACCAAAAATAATATACATCAAAATAAAGATGAGTCTTGAACGAGCTCCATCTTCGCAAAAACTTGGCTCCGGTACCCTGTCTACTGGCGACCTGAGAATACAAGTTATTTTGAAAGCGAGTATCAGCTTTAAAGCTGGTGAGATCATAAGTATATTAGTGTCTGTAGTTGTATGAAAGTGTTTTGTAAGTTTGTAATTGTATATGTTTGTAAAAGTTTGTAATTGTTTGAACTCTCCTAGAAAACCCTATGTTTCCTACTAAAAGTAGCCTTCTACCAAGGCATCTAGTATCTGTGTGTGTGTCTCTTGTAAGAGTGTGTATTTTCCCAAATCCGACTATCATTAACCAAAAATATAGTTTTTACATTATTGTTTATTGTGTAAATATCACAAAGTAAATGTAATGGGAAAATGATATAGTACTGTAGTGTTGTATTAAGTAACTAGTGTTGTACTAACTACTTTAAACCAATTGTTATTTAAAGTACCATGTGATCGGCATGTATCCTGCTACCAACTCAATAGAAAAACGACGATGTAAGACGTCGTAAGAAATGACGTTTGGCACCCGTAGACTTGCAAGTCCCACTGTAGCGAGCAACAAGGTGTAGGATAGTCAATCTAGTATAGATCTATACACAAACTCATACGCTCCCCATTTAAGGAGATTCTGGATACAAAAACGGTCATGGCAGGTAGTGCCATGCCCCGTTAGGTGGCTCACATAACTTTAACAATGTATATGTAATGAATGTGCTATCTGTATTGTATGTTCTACCTCTGTCTAGCGTGTATGTTCTCTCTGTATGGTATTGTTCGTTATCTCTTTCTCTGTATGGTATTGTTTGTTATCTCTTTCTCTGTATGGTATTGTTTGTTATCTCTTTCTCTGCATGGTATTGTTTGTTATGTCTTTCCATGTATGGTATTGTTTGTTATCTCTTTCTCTATATGGTATTATTTGTTATCTCTTTCTCTGTATGGTATTGTTTGTTATCTCTTTCTCTGTATGGTATTGTTTGTTATATACTCTTTGTATGGTATTGTTTCATGTATGAACTGACTCTTTGCATGTTTCATTGATCTAGTAATAGTATTAGTATCTTCCTAAACTACTCCTATAGTAGCTTACTAGTAATGTATGAACATGTATGTATACCCTTGCTACCCAAAGGTATGGAGCTGAATGAAAGAAGGAACCTTTGTATCTATATACATATACATAATATATAACTAGGATTCAAACGACCTTCGGACAGATAACCCTAAGACCCTAAGTCCACAACCAAACAAGGAACAGGAGGTAAGGTGAGCTATCAGTCCTAAGTCCTTTCAATCCTACTTATATAACTATATCTATATAGATACACATTTAACAGAATATAAGTTTAAAAGAGTTTAAGTAAAAGTATTTGACATGAAAAGGAGTTTGTAAAACAGTTTGAAGTAAAACAGTTTGGTAACACAGTTTGAAAAGTAAGAAATCCACTTGTTTGGTAGTTATTAATCACATGTGATTGATATAATAACTATAATAATTCAACTTGTATTCCCCCCCATAAAAGCATTTAAAAACATTTAAATGGTTAATTAAGGGGTATGAACTGACCTGTAGTGAGTGGTTTGGATGAACTGATGATATAGGATTGCTAGGTGTCAAGTGAAGACTTGTACACACACAATGATCCTACTTAACATATAATAACACATATATGTATCCAGTTAGTCTTTAAACAACTAATTAACAAAGTTAAGACATCCTAGGGCATGAAAAACACCTTATATAAGTGTTATAAGTGCTAAGGATTGCATCTAAATTTTGTAGGACATTGCTATTGAGTTTAGGGTTCAAGGGAACCCTTTATATGAGTTTACGGTTTTATGACCATAACTCATTGAGTTTACGGTCGTAAACCCATGAGTTTACGGCCGTAAACTCATACTTCTTTGACCATGTGTTGTTTTGAAGCTCTACAAGTCCTTAGAAGCATTTCCACTTGAAGTATAAGCCTATGGAAGTGATTAGGGCACCATTTCACTCCTAAATGGAGTTTACGGTCCTTGGACCATTTGCCTTTGGGTTTACGGCCGTAAACCCAAATGGCTTATGGTCTTTTGATGTTTTCATGTTCATAACTCATTATGGAATGGATCTATGCAAGTTTCCAAGGCTTAGAAGGGACTAGGGCACACTTTGGCACCCTTTTTAGGGTTTACGGTCCAAGGTGTTCTTGGACCGTAAACACCTTTGATCCTTGGTTCCTCGGTGTTTTGTTGATGTACAGAAGTGTTTCAAGCCTTATTATACTCTAGGATAGAAGTACTTACAAGATAGAGGCTTGAAAAGGTGCTAAAAGTCGAAGAACACTAGTGTGTGTTCTTGGTGTTCTTGGTGAAACTTGAAGATCTAACCTTTTGGAATAATTTCACAGATGGAAGTGTGTTAAATCACTAGATTAAGCAATATATCAAGTTAAAAGGGCTAGAAACACTTACAAGTTGAAGATCATGAAGAATTGTTGGATGATACTTGAGAGAGAATTGAGTTTGGATCTTGATTTTGTGAAAAATGGTAAATAATGACCAAGTGTCATATATATACCCCCAAAATAGGGTTTACGGCCGTAAACACCTTTGTTTAGGTCGTAAACTCCAAACTCTTGGAGCTTTGGGGTATTATTGTTGCACAATAAACCCTAGAACATCCTCTCTCCTGATATCTCCTAAAGTGTTAATCCTAAAATACTCAAACTTATTCCAAAAAGCTTGAAAATTAGCAGCAACAGTTCTGACTTCTATTGAATTGAAATGTTGTACATAATAGAAATTTCGAGTTGTCACATCATCCCCCCGTTAGAAGGAATTTCGTCCCGAAATTAGAGTTTAAGCAAATAAGTATTTTACAAATAACTAAGTAAAAAGACGAGGATATTTTAGTTTCATCTGATCCTCTCGCTCCCAAGTGATTTCAGGTCCTCGCTTGGCGTTCCAGCGAACCTGCACTATTGGGATGCGACTTTGTTTCGTTTGCTTGACCTCCCGGTCCATGATCTCTACTGGTTCTTCCACGAAGTTAAGGCTCTCGTTGATCTCGATCTCGTCGAGTAGGATTACAAGAGTCTCGTCGGACAGACACTTTTTCAAGTTCGAGACGTGGAAGGTAGAATGTACGTTACTGAGTTCGCTCGGTAAGTTAAGTTTGTAAGCTACAGGGCCGATTCTGGCAAGAATCTCGAAAGGTCCTATGTACCTTGGATTTAGCTTTCCACACTTTCTGAAGCGTATCAAGACCTTCCAGGGCGAGACCTTCAATAGAACACGGTCGCCCACCTGGAATTCCAACGGTTTCCTTCGTTTATCAGCGTAGCTTTTCTGTCGGTCTCTAGAGGCTTTCAATCGTTCACGAATTTGAACGATCTTCTCTGTCGTTTCCCGAATGATCTTTGGACCTGTGAGAGTGCTTTCAGGAACTCGTCCTTTAGCTAACTGGGTATCACCCACCTCAGCCCAGCACAGAGGGGATCTGCACTTGCGGCCATAGAGGGCCTCGAATGGAGCAGCCTTTATGCTTCTGTGATAACTGTTGTTGTAGGAAAATTCGACAAGGGGTAAATGAGTATCCCATGCTTTCCCAAAGTCGATCACACAGGCTCGCAACATATCTTCCAAGGTTTGGATAGTCCCCACACTTTGCCCGTCTGTCTGCGGATGGTAGGCTGTACTCATGTCCAGCGTAGTTCCTAGGGAACTTTGTAACGACTGCCAGAACCTCGAAGTGAATCTACTATCTCTGTCCGAGATAATGGATATCGGAACACCATGCAGTCGTACAATCTCCCTAATGTAAGTTCTTGTAAGCTTCTCCATCTTGTCTGTTTCTTTGATAGACAGGAAGTGTGCGGACTTGGTCAATCTGTCGACGATGACCCATATGGTATCAAGTCCACCCGTTGTCTTGGGCAACTTGGTTATGAAATCCATAGTGATCCGCTCCCACTTCTATTTCGGTATCACTGGCTGTTGTAGTAGACCGGAGGGTTTCTGGTATTCGACCTTGACCTTGGCGCAAGTAAGGCATCTACTTACGAAGGTAGCAATCTCTGCTTTAATGTTAGGCCACTAGTATAACTTTTTAAGATCCAGATACATCTTATCTGAACCTGGGTGGACGGAATAACGAGTGTTGTGCGCCTCGTTCATGACCAAGTCTCTGAAACCACCAAGTTTCGGGGTCGAGATCCGATCCATGAGATAATAAGCTCCGCCACCCTTAACCTCCAAGCTCTTATCCATTCCTCTCAGGGATTCACCTGTCACATTTTCAGGTTTCAAAGCGTCAAGCTGAGCCTCCTTAATTTGTGTGGACAAGTATGAATGGATAGTCATAGTCAATGACTTGACTCTACGACCGGAATATTCTTTCTGACTTAGGGCGTCAACTACTACATTGGCTTTACCCGGATGATAACGAATTTCGTATTCGTAATCACTGAGTAGCTCGACCCACCTTCTGGTCGAATATATGTTGTAGGGTTTTGTGATCTGTAAAGATTGTGCTTTTTGTACCATACAGGTAGTGTCTCCAGATCTTCAGAGCAAACACAACTGCTCCTAGTTCCAGATCGTGGGTAGTGTAGTCAACCTCGTGTGTCTTCAGCTGTCTCGAGGCATAGGCAATGACCTTACCTCGCTGCATCAGAACACATCCGAGTCCTTGATTTGACGCATCGCAATAGACGACGGAGTCTTCTATCCCTTCGGGGAGGGATAGTATTGGTGCGGTGCACAAGGCTCACTTGAGCGTTTGGAACACTCTCTCCTGCTTCTCTTCCCAGTCAAAGGCCACACCTTTCTGGGTCAGTGTTGTAAGAGGTTTCGCTATGCGGGAGAAGTTCTGAATGAACCTGCGGTAGTACCCAGTGAGGCCTAGAAATTGACGAATTTCTGTAGGCGTCTTCGGTGCTGACCAGCTCTCAATGGCTTTAATTTTGGAAGGGTCCACGTGTATTCCCTCTTCGCTAACCACGTGCCCTAAGAATTCGACTCGTCGGATCCAAAATTCACATTTCGAGAATTTCGCATAGAGCTTCTCCGAACGAAGGGGTTCTAAGACTTGTCGCAGATGCTGACTATGTTCCTCCTTACTACGAGAGTAGATAAGTATGTCATCGATGAAGACGATGACGAACTGATCCAAGTAAGGACGACACACCCTATTCATTAAATCCATGAATACTACGGGCGCGTTTGTTAATCCGAA
This sequence comes from Lactuca virosa, assembly GCF_052849685.1. Taxonomy (NCBI): domain Eukaryota; kingdom Viridiplantae; phylum Streptophyta; class Magnoliopsida; order Asterales; family Asteraceae; genus Lactuca; species Lactuca virosa. The sequence goes on along the minus strand of NC_136429.1, from coordinate 278,510,747 downwards.
CGGCATCACTACGAATTCGTAGTGCCCATAACGAGTTCGGAAGGCTGTCTTCGAAACATCCTCCCCTAGCACTCGTAGTTGGTGATATCCGGATCTTAAGTCGATTTTTGAAAAGAAATTCGGCCCTTGAAGTTGGTCACATAAATCGTTGATACGAGGCAAGGGATAACGATTTTTGACGGTCGGTTTGTTGAGCTCCCTTTAGTCGATGCACATACGAAACGATCCGTCTTTCTTCTTGACGAACAAGACTGGAGCTCCCCAAGGTGAGAAGCTTGGTCTTATAAAGCCCTTGCTGAGCAGTTCGTTAAGTTGACAGGACAGTTCTTGCATCTCTGCAGGTGCTAGACGATAGGGCGATTTGGCTACGGGGGTAGCCCTTGGAACTAAGTCGATTCTGAACTCGACTTGTCGTTGCGGAGGTAATCCTGGGAGTTCTTCTGGAAAGATGTCAGGAAAGTCGCGTACCACTCGAATGTTCTGAATGTCTTTCGTTTCTTGGCTCACATCGACCACATGAGCATGGAATGCGCGACATTCCTTTCGCAAGAATTTCTGAGCTTGAATGCTCGAGATGATACGGAGGTTCGTGCCGGGTTTGTCGCCATATACTACTAGAGTTTCGCCAGATGACAGATTAAGGCGGACAACCTTTTCATAACACATGATGTCGGCACGATGAAGACTCAACCAATCCATTCAGACGATGACGACGAAACTTTTAATAGATACCGGCATGAGATCGATCGAAAATGAATGGCTATCTAAAGTTAGGGTACACCCTATGAATATACTGTTAGTGCTCTCTGTCTTTCCATTAGCCATTTCTACAGTGAACGTTTCTTTGAGTGCTCGTGATTTTTTCTTAAGTAAATGAGCAAATCTTTGGTTCACGAAGCTCCTCTCCGCTCCACTATCAAATAGTATACATGCATATGAGTTATCGAGGAGAAACGTACCGGTGACCACTGTGGGGTCGGCAACCGCTTCCTCGTGGCCTATGGCCGGAACTCTTCCAACTCTAGCAGAATTCTCTGCCTTTGGGCAGTCCCTCTTGTAGTGGCCCACGTCGCCACAATTGTAGCAAGCCTGGCCCACACCAGCGTCGGGGACTTGGTTGAGTGGTCTCGCCGGAGCTTTACAGAAACGGGGGGTGTGCCCCTTCCTGTTGCAGTTCGAGCACTGCATTTCCCGGCAGGCTCCTGTGTGGTGGAACTTGCACTTGTTGCACTTGGGCAAACTTCTGGCGTATTGCCTTACTGGAGCAGCAGCAGTACGTGCTATTGCAGCATGTACTGCTACGATCAGCTGCTTTTTGGCAGCCTTCTTCTTTTTCTTGTCATCCCAAAACTTCCGCTTGGAATCAGCGGTTCTGGCGGGTTCTAAGATGGCCAGGGTTGCTGTTGCGGCCGGGGTACGAACCCCATGGTCTATGAGCCGCTGTCCCAATCGCTTAGCACTGTCAAATGTAGTGGGGTGTGATGCCAAAACATTTCCCTGGTATGGTGGCATCAGCCCCCATATATATCTCTCGATTTTCTTTCCCTCAGTATGAACCATGTTGGGACAGAGGGCCACCAGTTCACAGAACCTGGCGGTATAAGAGACTACGTCAGAGCCCTTTATGGTTAGGCTCCACAGTTCCTCCTCCAGCTTTTGGATCTCGCCTCTCGGGCAGTACTCTTCAATCATTAAATCTCTCAGAGTTTCCCATCCCATAGCATTGGCCACTATTAGAGATAGTGACTTGACATGGCTATTCCACCATGTCAGGGCTTTGTCCTCGAAGGTGCAAGCAGTGAACTTGACCTTGCTCCCTTCTGGGCAGGAGCAGATCTTGAAAACCGATTCGATTTTCTCAAACCATTGCGAGAGGGCAATGACTCTGCCAGTCCCTCTGAAAGACTTGGGCTTGCAGTTGGTGAAGTCCTTATAGGAGCACTCTCTCAAGCGCACCGGGATTTCACCATGAGTAGTTAGGACAGGGGTTCCTCCTTCAGTGGAACCTGAGGAATGATATTGAGCCATGGTTATAGCCACAGCCGTAGCTACAGCAGCATTTAGAGCTGATGTATCGAATTGAGGAGCAGGTGGTGTCGGTGCGGGAGCATCGCGTCTTGTTGATTTACGTGGGGGCATCTTTTAACTATAACTTTTGAAAGATGAAGATATTGATATGAATTTAATAGGAAGTAGATAAGAATGACTCATGGACTAACTCTCCATAGCCCAACAACACAAGTGAATAGCACGATTGAATAGTATGATTGAATGAAGATCTAGTACTAACAGATGATAGCAATTGGATATTGATTTCCATAAGATTAGATATCTGTCAATTATACTGGGATTACAGATGTAATGAGTTCTGGGAAAATGACCTAGAAGTAGGTCTTACATCAACCAAGATGGAAAATTTTGACAGACTACTACCAAATCAAGACTTAACGGGTCTAAGATTTACGAAGATAGGAAATTAGACTAGAGGTTTTACACAAACTAGGTTATATCCAAAAGAGAAGTCGATAAGACTCTATCGGCGACGAGAACTACTAGAGTGAGTTCTTGAATCCGACAGAAGGCGTTCTATGTCTCTCACGCACCTATCAGATCTTGCTTGCTGAGCTCGAAGTTTCCTGACTTCAGCTTGGGTTTCAACAAGTTCCCTCTGTAGAACTGCATTTTGGACCTGAGTCCTTTCATGAGCAGACTCTAGTTGGCGAATGCGGACTGTGTTAACGCCAGAGTTGGCGTCAACCTCCACTACTCGGTCAATAGCTGCTCGACCTTGCTCAGTGTTCCGAGCAATCCTACGGACCATTATAGGTAGGACCCTGTCAGCTGAACCTCCCTTAGTGAGGTTGTAGAAGCTTCTGTCTCCATGGTAGGGCATGGGCTGCCCCTGTTCCTGACTCCACCTGTTCAAGTTTGTGGCCCACAGAGGAGTGGGTCCTTGAAATGTTGGACGAGGGTTCAGGTTTGGGTCTTGAGCAGCTGGGGGTAGGTTGTTGACTTCAGGCTCTAAGTCAGAACCATCAGAAAAGCCTTCAGCTTCATTAACATCCAAAGGGTTTGGGTGATAATCTTCTGGCTCTTCTCCAAGCCATCCAACATTGCCGTTGTTGGGATAGTACGGGTCTCCGGGAAAATGGAATCCAGCCATTATATCTACGCGGGAAAAGGGATAAGGAAATAATCAATAGACGAAGTGACTAGATAAATATAAGATGATCTTTATCAGTTACTCCAACATTTGTGTAGTGCATACCAGTCATAGGTAACCTAGACAGGATAGACCTTCGAATAAGTGATCCTAACTCTAAGCCCACAACCAAACAAGGAACAGGAAGTAAAGCAAAGATCACAGATTCTAAGTCTATGATATCCTAGACACATATAACCTTAACGTATCCACTCCGCAACTATTGACATACTTAATAAAGACCTTTAGTTCTCAGGTAAGTAATTAATAGTAACACAAAATACTCCTATAGTATTTTAAGTTTATGTTCTGTTCTATTGTTCTTGTTGTAGAAGTGTTGGTAAGTTTTTAGACTTGTTGCAACCTCACAACCACACTTAGGCACATGCTAATCACTCCTCGGATAATGTAGTTGATCAGGCTACATCTTCCCAGGGTTGACCATATGTCTTTAAGTCTACTTGTGTTGTCCAACAATCGTAATACTTTTCTTCTGTCCTAGTGACACTGCTTTTAGTATGAATGCAGGTATGTATACTTGGTTAAATATTTTATTATTTAAAAGTATAAACTCTTTATCAGAGTATTTTAATCCCGCTGTGTTTATAGTTCGTATATATTTTATGGGTTGATACACTCGATTATCTGTAAACAATGCTCTGATACCAATCTGTCACACCCCAAAACCGGAATGGCGGAATAATTCGGGGGTGGAGGACGTCATGTACAGGATCACAACAATGCAAAGTAGTAAACAAGTAACAACATCATCCATTGAATTAATAATATAATTTCATACAAGTGTGTTCTGTCAAGTTATATAGACACCAAAAATAATATACATCAAAATAAAGATGAGTCTTGAACGAGCTCCATCTTTGCAAAAACTTGGCTCCGGTACCTGTCTACTGGCGACCTGAGAATACAAGTTATTTTGAAAGCGAGTATTAGCTTTAAAGTTGGTCAGATAGTAAGTATATTAGTGTTTGTAGTTGTATGAAAGTGTTTTGTAAGTTTGTAATTGTATATGTTTGTAAAAGTTTGTAATAGTTTGAACTCTCCTAAAAAACCCTATGTTTCCTACTAAAAGTAGCCTTCTACCAAGGCATCTAGTATCTGTGTGTGTCTCTTGTAAGAGTGTGTATTTTCCCAAATCCGACTATCATTAACCAAAAATATAGTTTTTACATTATTGTTTATTGTGTAAATATCACAAAGTAAATGTAATGGGAAAATGATATAGTACTGTAGTGTTGTATTAAGTAACTACTGTTGTACTAACTACTTTAAACCAATTGTTATTTAAAGTACCATGTGATCGGCCTGTATCCTGCTACCGACTCAATAGAAAAACGACGATGTAAGACGTCATAAGAAATGACGTTTGGCACCCGTAGACTTGCAAGTCCCACTGTAGCGAGCAGCAAGGTGTAGGATAGTCAATCCAGTATAGATCTATACACAAACTCATACGATCCCCATTTAAGGAGATTTTAGATACAAAAACGGTCATGGCAGGTAGTGCCATGCCCCGTTAGGTGGCTCACATAATTGTAATAATGTATATGTAATGAATGTGCTAGCTGTATTGTATGTTCAACCTCTGTCTAGCCTGTATGTTCTATCTGTATGGTATTGTTTGTTATCTCTTTCTCTGTATGGTATTGTTTGTTATCTCTTTCTCTGTATGGTATTGTTTGTTATCTCTTTCTCTGTATGGTATTGTTTGTTATCTCTTTCTCTGTATGGTATTGTTTGTTATCTCTTTCTCTGTATGGTATTGTTTGTTATCTCTTTCTCTGTATGGTATTGTTTGTTATCTCTTTCTCTGTATGGTATTGTTTGTTATATACTCTTTGTATGGTATTGTTTCATGTATGAACTGACTCTTTGTATGTTTCATTGATCTAGTAATAGTATTAGTATCTTCCTAAACTACTCCTATAGTAGCTTACTAGTAATGTATGAACATGTATGTATACCCTTGCTACCCAAAGGTATGGAGCTGAATGAAAGAAGGAACCTTTGTACCTATATACATATACATAATATACAACTACGATTCAAACGACCTTCGGACAGATAACCCTAATACCCTAAGTCCACAACCAAACAAGGAACAAGAAGTAAGGTGAGCTATCAGTCCTAAGTCCTTTCAATCCTACTTATATAACTATATCTATATAGATACACATTTAACAGAATATAAGTTTAAAAGAGTTTAAGTAAAAGTATTTGACATGAAAAGGAGTTTGTAAAACAGTTTGAAGTAAAACAGTTTGGTAACAAAGTTTGAAAAGTAAGAAATCCACTTGTTTGGTAGTTATTAATCACATGTGATTGATATAATAAATATAATAATTCAACTTGTATTCCCCCCCATAAAAGCATTTAAAAACATTTAAAAGGTTAATTAAGGGGTATGAACTCACCTGTAGTGAGTGGTTTGGATGAACTGATGATATAGGATTGCTAGGTGTCAAGTGAAGACTTGTACACACACACTGATCCTACTTAACATATAATAAGGCATATATGTATCCAATTAGTCTTTAAACAACTAATTAACAAAGTTAAGACATCCTAGGGCATGAAAAACACCTTATATAAGTGTTATAAGTGCTAAGGATTGCATCTAAATGTTGTAGGACATTGCTATTGAATTTAGGGTTCAAGGGAACCCTTTATATGAAATTATGGTTTTGTGACCATAACTCATTGAGTTTACGGTCGTAAACCCATGAGTTTACGGCCGTAAACTCATACTTCTTTGACCATGTGTTGTTTTGAAGCTCTACAAGTCCTTAGAAGCATTTGCACTTGAAGTAAAACCTATGGAAGTGATTAGGGCACCATTTCACTCCTAAATGGAGTTTACGGTCCTTGGACCATTTGCCTTTGGGTTTATGGCCGTAAACCCAAATGGCTTATGGTCTTTTGATGTTTTCATGTTCTTAACTCATTAAGGAATGGATCTATGCAAGTTTCCAAGGCTTAGAAGGGACTAGGGCACACTTTGGCACCCTTTTTAGGGTTTACGGTCAAAGGTGTTCTTGGACCGTAAACTCCTTTGATCCTTGGTTTCCTTGGTGTTTTATTGATGTACAGAAGTGTAACAAGCCTTATTATAGTCTAGGATAGAAGTACTTACAAGATAGAGGCTTGAAAAGGTGCTAAAAGTCCAAGAACACTAGTGTGTGTTCTTGGTGTTCTTGGTGAAACTTGAAGATCTAACCTTTTGGAATGATTTCCCGGATGGAAGTGTGTTAAATCACTAGATTAAGCAATATATCAACTTAAAAGGGCTAGAAACACTTACAAGTTGAAGATCTTGAAGAATTGTTGGATGATACTTGAGAGAGAATTGAGTTTGGATCTTGATTTTGTGAAAAATGGTAAATAATGACCAAGTGTCATATATATACCTCCAAAATAGGGTTTACGGCCGTAAACACCCTTGTTTAGGCCGTGAACTCCAAACTCTTGGAGCTTTGGGGTATTATTGTTGCACAATAAACCCTAGAGCATCCTCTCTCCTGATATCTCCTAAAGTGTTAATCTTAAAATACTCAAACTTATTCCAAAAAACTTGAAAATTAGCAACAACAGTTCTGACTTCTATTGAATTGAAATGTTGTACAGAATAGAAATTTCAGGTTGTCACAGAAGTCTTATCGTCTGATGTCCACAGACCGTCATGAAATACCACTCGTCCAACAGACCAAGTTCAAGCAGAGAGGCTATGGAAGAATACAGCCCACCTATCACTAATCAGTGTAGACGTGAGGGTGGTATATGATTATGAATATGCAGATGTAGTATGTGTGTTTCCGCCCTATCTCATGTTCCTTGTTTGGTTGTGGACCTGGGGCAGAGTCGCACATCCAACCGTCTAACTAATCCTAATTATATACGACTCGTATACACGAGGTAATGATAGGTGGACCAAGTACGAATCCTATCATGAACACCAGGGCAAAGTTGACAGGTCTACGAGTGGGTATTCTGCAAATCAGAGGAGCGCAACCCCAGTAGTACTGTAAGAAAGCTAATTTTGGGATGAAATTCCCTCTAACGGGGGGATGATGTGACAACTCGAAATTTTTTTGCTTTTAAAGCTCAGTCAGTCAACTCAACAGAGTGTCAGACTCATTGGTAATGAGTTCTAGCCTGGTTAAAGGTCATTCTAAAGAGTTTTAAGCCTAGTACACTTAAGGAATGAGTGTTAGAATGTACCTGCTAGAGACACTGTGCAACAAATCAAGCATTAATCTCATTATAAGGAGTTCACGGCCACCATGCCAATGAGTTTACGGCCATAAACTCATGTGGCCGTAAACTCAAGTGTATATATGTGGTCCTTGGTCATTTTCAGCCATTTCTCACATTCCAACCTCAAGAACACTCCAATTCTCTCTCAACTATCATCCCGATTTTCATCCTAGATCTTCAAAAGTGGTAAGTATTCTTCCTTGATTTGTTGTTACATTTCATCTCCTAGTCACACTCTTTGATTTCATCCATGAAAACATCCATTCTGACTAGATCTTCAAATCTTCAAGTTTCACCAAGAACACACACTAGTGTTCTTGGCCAAAAACGACCATTTCAAGCCTCCATATTGTAAGTACTCTTCCCTACACTTGATATCCAGTTAAGGTTCGTGCTTAGGACCTTGCAATCATCAAGAATGAAGGACCAAAAGGAGTTTACGACCAAGCCATCTCCCAAGGCCGTAAACTCCTATAAAGGTGCCATTTTGGCCATAAACTCTTCCTAAGGCTTGGATTTGAGGCTAGAACACTCCCATGTGCTTTGTAAGACCTTGAATCATCACCTAACCCATCATTAGAGAGTTTACGGCCCAAGAGTAAACACCCTTGGCCGTAAACTCCAATTATGGTCAAGTTTTGGACCATAAACACTTCTAGACCCTTGATAAACCTTAGAACACTTGAACCCTTGAGACTCCTTACCTTTAAGACCCTAAATGTGACCATTTAGAGAGTTTACGGCCAGGAGTAAACTCCCCTGGCCCGTAAATTCCTCAACACTCTCCATTGAGTGGGCCTTTTACATCATTGTGTAGAGCAAAATTCCCTCAAGCTTCCCTAGCCTTCAAACACCATCATATGCAACTTTGACCATGAGTTTACGGCCGTAAACTCCTTTAGCCGTAAACACATGGCCGTAAACACCAAACCATGGCCTTAAACACCCTTTAGATGAATCACATGTGATTCCAACACTTGGTCAAAGTGTTTCCTAGTCCCGCGAGGTATTTCCTTGCATTTGTTTGCTTCCAAGCACTATATTTATGTCAATATGTGCCAATGTATGTCATTTTGGACTTGTTGTGTCTCGGGACTTCATTTGTGGAACTTCTCATCCTTACGCTCATATTCGTTGAATCACCCACATCAGGTGAGTTCATACCCCTTAATGAATCTTTTAACTATTTTAAATGCTTTTAAGGGGGGGAATACAAGTTGAACACAATGATAATTGTGTATATGTTTGTTATAAACATCTTTCAAATTTTTACTTATGCCTTTTATAAGTGATCAAAACTTTTCGAAAGCTCTTTCAAGTTATGTTACTTTATAGTCTAACAAAACTCCGTTTAAAAGTACAAGCATAACTTAGTAGTAAAACGAGTATTTTCAACAATAGTTCAAGTACATTACTAGTAAACTATAATAGGTATAGTTTAAGGGTTCACATCCTACTATACACATACATAGAGGAACATACTATACAAGTACATAGAGGAACATACTATAACACGTACATAGAGGAACATACTATAATAAGTACATGGAGGAACACACCATACTAAGTACCGGGAAAAATCACGTTAATATATCTTTTCGAGTTTGCGTTAACTTTAGTACGATTACATGTATCTGGGTTAGCAGACACGAGGTGATCAAATATAATAATATATCTTTCCGAGTTTGCGTTAACTTTAGTACGATTACACGTATCTGGGTTAGCAGACACGAGGTGATAAAATATAATAATATATCTTTCCGAGTTTGCGTTAACTTTAGTACGATTACACGTATTTGGGTTAGCAGACACGAGGTGATAAAATATAATAATATATCTTTCCGAGTTTGCGTTAACTTTAGTACGATTACACGTATCTGGGTTAGCAGACACGAGGTGATAAAATAGAATAATATATCTTTCCGAGTTTGCGTTAACTTTAGTACGATTACACGTATCTGGGTTAGCAGACACGAGGTGATAAAATATAATAAAATATCTTCCTAGTTACATACGAGTTCACATTTAAACCTTAAATTAACTCATTAGGGATTAAAGGCAAAAAGACTCCCCGAGGTGTATTGTACATTTAATACTACCTGGAGTCTGTATTTTATTACTTTATAACCAGCAGTGTCACTGCTGAGGTAAAACATTATTTTCCCTATTACATTTACTTGTGATTTTCTCACATATTCATTAATGTATAAACTATATTTAGTTAAAGATAGTATCACTTGGGAAAATACATACTAATACAAGAAACAAACACATATAACATTTGATGCCTTGGTAGAAGGCTACGTTTAGTAGAAAGGGCCATGATGCTAACCTTATGATTCCTTAATGTATACATCAAAGGATACATATAAATCAATAGGATCCGACAGGTAATCAGATGTGTGCTCTCCGCTTCATTTCCGGTTCCTTGTTTAATTGTGGGCTTAGAGCAGATTCACCCAGTCTATTATCTATTCGATTCTAGATATATATGTCCAGTATACATTGTGACAACCCGAACCTCCTACCTGGTACATCTAGTCATTTAATCTAAGTTAAACTCGTTCCATTTATCTCCTAACACTGATTAAGGGCTCATTTAAACATCTAAAGCCTTGAGTACAACCAAAGTTTGAATTAGGGATGGGTTGGCTTAAGATTTAGGGTTGCAAAAAGGCCAAACACTCCATCAAAAGGAGTGTGTGGCCACACACATGAGTGTGTGGCCGCACACCCAAGTGTATGGCCGCACACATGAGTGTGTGGCCGCACACCCGAGTATATGGCCGCGCACATGAGTGTGTGGCCGCAAACCCGAGTGTATGGCCGCACACATAAGTGTGTGTCCGCACACCCGAGTGTATGGCCGCACACATGAGTGTGTGGCCGCACACCCGAGTGTATGGCCGCACACATGAGTGTGTGGCCGCACACCCGAGTGTATGGGCGCACACACGAGTGTGTGGCCGCACACCCATTATCTATATATAGAGGAGGCTCATTTCCACTTCATTTCCCCTCTCCTCAACCGCACACGCCTCTCTCTCTCTCTCTCAAGCTTCTTCAACCGCAAACCCTCCCAAGGCTTCAAAAACGTGAGTAATCCATCCCTTAGCTTGTTATACTTGAAGAACCACTTCATATAAGCCTTGATTCATCAAATTTCATCATGTTCTTCATCTCTTGAAGGAGTGCGGCTGCACACCTTCATAAGGTTGGCCGCACACTCCTAAAAGACCCTCCAAAGTGAGAGTTGGACTTCCATATTCGAGTTGGACATGAACCTAGCCTTGCTACACCCTAGATTTGACGTTTTGGACATCTTTGTGTGGGGTATACGACCGCACACACCTGTGTATGGCCGCACACACTCTTGTGCGGCAGCACACTCCCGTGTGCGACCACACACACACCCTAGGACCACAATCCCACCTCTAGGACCCTTAACTTGCACAATAATCGAGTATAGACCTAGAACACTTCATGGATTGCAATTATGGACCTTGAAACACCCCAAGAACACCTTCCATTATGGGTGGACGGCCGCACACCCATTGGGCCGCACACCCATGGCTACACACACCTTAAAGGTGGCCCTACACTCAGCTAATGCAATCCTTTAAGGTCCTAACACTTAGTGCAAGTAGTCCCAAGTTCCTAGAGTGGTTCTCCATCACATCTAGTGGTGAAATACCATCATTTGACTCCTTTATGTGTCATTACTTGTTAATTAGGATCAAATCATGTTCAAGGATTCACTTGAACACCCAACTTTTCGTGTCGATCCTTCATTCAAATCACCCGAGGTGAGTTCATACCCCTATGCTTTTTCCGAGTTTTTCATGTTTTCAGGGGGGAATACAAGCAAAAGTACAAGGAAACTTGTGCTCAGGATATATTATTTTGTTTAAGATAATCATATTTTCAGTATGCTTTTAAGACGGAAAACAGTTTTACCAACCGATTAAGAAATCAACACGTAGAAACAGTTTTCAAAACTAGAACAATGAACTTGTGAATCATGTAGTAAAATGTATTATTTTATAAAGGATTCATGCAAATCATAAACAAGATTTTATGTATTATTACTTGTAAATTTGTTAGGCTAAGTTTGAGACACGTCCTTGGTAACACTCCCACAGAATTAGGGTGTAGGACTAGCACTTGTGACCAGAGTCTCTTGTAGGGAGAGCGTGACTGTTGTGTATAGATCTATACGGGACTGACAATCCCGCACCTCACTGCTAGCTATAGTCGGACCGGCAGGTCTGCGGGTGACAAAGTCATTAAGGATACAGGCCGTTGCGGGCTATATCCAGTCGGTTATGGTCATGAAACTCAAAACCTAGGTAGCAGATATTTACTTTTGTAATAATGAATCAAGTGAACTAACCTCAAAGTAATAACCGATTTAACTACTGGAGGGTATTACTAATAATATCCTTAGGACTTAGTTCATCACGGTTTTTCTTTTATTTTGTTTTTAAGGCTAATATACCTCTCTGGGTGTAACCAGGGTTTTTAAAAAAAGAAAACTGCTTTTATCAACACGAGTATGGTAGATACTTGTAAACCTCACTTTAAAATGGATAATCAACCATCAACCTTTATGGAAAATATAGGATTTTCCCGGGATAAACCAAATATTCAAAACAAACTGTTTTACAACCAACGGATATTCATATTTATTCAAAACAAACTGTTTTACAACCAATGGATAATCAACCATCAACCTTTATGGAAAATATGGTAGATACTTGTACGAATCTGGAAGTCATGGAAGGAATGGGCTTTCAAAAATGCTTTTCATAAGAAAATGTAGGATTTTCTTGAGGAACACTTTTCAAAAGGATCAAAGAACATTTTTCCACCAAAAACTAAACGCTTATGAACTCACCAGGTTTATGCTGATATTTTTAAAACTGCTTGTATTCTCAGGGAATTAGTAGACAGGTACTTCCAGGAGTTCGGAGAAGTCGGAGCATTAGAGTCGCGTCTTTACTATTGATAAAACTATGTATTAAACAATGTAAACCATTTTCATATATGTATTCAATGTCTGGTTATGTTTACTATGCTTGCTATGATACAATTGTTGTGATAATACGCATGACGTCAGCCACCTCCGAACGTTTCCGCCGTTCCGGCTTGGGGGTGTGACAGATTGGTATCAGAGCCCTTGTTTATAGCAAACTAAGTATACCGAACCTTACATGGTATACAACTATAAATATTAAGGGGCCTAAGTGCTCTAAACTAAAAGTATACTTTCAAAAATACAAGTATTTTTATATAAGTTTACCTGAGTATCAGAATCTGTGTCGTTAGTAGAACAAAACAAAAGTATTTGGATGTTGGACATCGCGGTTAAACCTGGGCAGTTATGTAATCATGTCTAGGGTGAATATAGCCTGATCAACTATATTCAGTCGAGACATGACCAACATGTGCTTGGGAGTGACTGTAGTGTTGCAGCAAGCCTAAAAACTTACCTAGATACTAGAAGAGTTGTAGAACCGAACATAAGGATTAAAATACTATAGGAGTATTTTAGGATGCTATAACGACCAAACCGGAAACTTACCCAAGAATCCATCATTGGAAGTATTATTAGATTCGATGCCTATCCCTTTACCATCACCTCGCGTAGATAGCATGGCTGGATTCCACCTTCCTGGTAACCCGTACTTTCCCAACCAAGGAGATGATGGATGGATCGAGCCAGAGCCAGAAGGAAACCATGAAATCCCTTTGGAAAATGACCTTGTCGAACCATTTCCCAAAGAGACTGACTCGGAACCTGAATTCGAAAACCTACCTCAAGTGACTCCAATACCAAATCCTAACCCTCGAGTTGAACTCCAAGGTCCAACGCCTATGTGGGTCGGGAGTTTGAATAGGTGGAGCTATGAGCAAGACCAACCCCTCCCATATGACGGAAACCGCAACTTCTACAATCTGAACGAAGGAGGCCCCGCGGATAGGCCCTTCCAATTCTGATACGCTGAGTGGCTCGTAATGTGGAGCTATGTATGGCAACCCTTCAGCGAACTATAGAGCTCGAAGCTGATTCGAACACTAGCACGGACCACATCCATTGCTTCGGTATTGCTCATGCGTGAGCTGCAAGGAATAATGAAGCCCTACAGCGAGAGTTAGCTACCACTCAAGTTAAGGTCATAGAGCTCCGAGCACACCAGATAGTATACGAGAGCCGCCGGCTTGACATTGAGCGCCAACTGTCTAACTTAAGGATCCGTTCGAGGAGTGCCCGTCGCCGATAGGAGAACACTCTACTCATCCTCCCTTTTTGGTCTAAGGAATAACCTTCATATCTATGTTCTAAGTAGCTCTTTTCTGTAAACATCTCTTTTGTCTTTAAAAGCATGCGTCATAGGAAGTACTCTTACCTTAAGACGATCATTCCTTTTTCCCATTGATTTCATATCGGCCTCCATAAAAAGCAACGACGTCATAATCGGTATGAGATGGCTGAGCCCAAGTCATGCCGATGTCCTTTTCTTCGAGAGGGCGATTCGTCTCAGTCTTTCTTTCTGACGAAGTCCTCACTGGTCATAGTAATAAAATTTGTTCGAACCTTCGTATCATTTCCTGCGCCAAAGCCCAGAAGTATCTGCGAAAGGGATGCCATGCATTCCTAGCTCATGTTGTCGATGAGACGCAAAAAGTTAAAGGCCTCGAGAGCATCTTCGAAGTCTGCAACTTTCCTGATGCTTTCCCCAAAGACAGTCAAGGGATTTCTTCCGAGTGTCAAGTTGAATCCCGTATCGACTAGACCCCCGGAACTATCCGTATAGCTAAATCTCCATATCGTCAAGAGTCGACGAAAATGTGAGAGTTATCCAGCCAGCGCAATGAGCTGAACAACAAGGAGTTCGTAAGTTTATTATATGAGAACTTTACTACGTTCAAAAATTTCTATTCTTGCTAAGATCACATCATGGGGATGTGGGTCGAATCAATGAGAGTCAGATAGCAAAACGGGAAATCTTAATGCATAGATAAACATTTAGGATACATCCAGAGGCAACCATTGTTGCTCACAAGCTTCTTTTCTTGACATGTAGCAGATCATGCCTCCAAAGAAACAGAACCAATCCACCAGTAAGGCACCAATCCTCCAGATGGACTCAGCTATGTTCCAAGCTACTGTCACAGCAGGTGTAGCAGCCGCTCTAGCTGTTCTTAATGCTAACAACCCAAATGGGAATGGGAACAGTTTCCACACCTCGAATTGTAGCAGCACACCAGAAAACCAACAAGGACTTATCCAGGAGGACACTCAAACTCCCAGACCCAAGAGAGCCAAACAAAAATTCTCGATAGGGGTGAAGCGCAAGTCGTCTCAGAAACTAGCTAAGAGACGACAACCAGTGATAACTCCTACAGCCACCACATCCGCCAAACCAGTGCCAACGTCAGTGCGACAATATGCTGGAAAACTTCCAAGCTGCGAGAAATGCAACTTCCACCACATAGGAAAGTGCCGAACACTTCAATGTAAGAACTGCAACCGACAAGGACACACCACCCGTTACTGCAGGGCACCTGTACAGCCAAACACCTCGATTTCCAGTATGAAGATGGGTCAGGTTTGCTACAATGGTTGCGAACCCGGACATTTCAAAAGAAATTGTCCAAGGGCTAAGGATGGCAAGGAAGCCCGCTTCGCAAAGACCCCGACCCAACACATCACTTCCACTACTGATGCTAGCATAGTCTAAGTGTGCTGCGTATGTGGCGAAATGGGACATCTCAAAAGAGACTGCCCAACAGAGAAGAACAATGAGGAAACCGGAGGAGTCTAACCTCAGGGAATGAGGAAGCATCAAAGAAACCTGCTGTGTATTGGTACGTTCCGAAAACCTCAATAAATATTCAAAATCTTGATTTCTTTCCGTCCAAATTTAATCACGACGTACTTTTAAAAGTTGATGCCCTAATGGGTAAATTATGGTAATCTAATGTTACATTAGAGTCAGTTGTGTTTATTCAAGACTTGTATACGCCAAGCAATCATAGGAAAATTTAGTGAGAACCATTCCATCGAGAGTTCATAGTTTCAAAACATCAGGACCCTCACATTAGTAGTACCCACCAAGCTTAAAGGAAACACAGAAAACACCAGAGACGTTCATCTAGGAACATCAATGTGCTAACAAAACGATCCTCCCGGACTAACTTAAGGCGCGATTCTATGACATCATCCTGTCTAGTTCGACTGAGTCTATGTTATATCAAACCCTTTTGTCTTAAGTCGTTCGATCGCGAAACTCTCGTCGCTCGTGACGACAAACTAGATGCGAACTTCGAAAAATTCATCTCCCTTCGAAACCCGAAAGTATTCATACGAAGAGTATCGTCCACAAAGAGAAGGACAAATTAAGGGAACCATCCGGACAACTGAAGATGCATCGTAGGACACACATCTACCCTTAATTGAAGTTCTTGCAACAACGGCGACCTTTCCAGTAGCAAGGCTGCGCCGTTCGAGGCCCTCTGCAGCCATAAGTACAGACCCCATCTCCGCTGGGCTGAGGTGGGCAACACACAGCTAGACAAGAGTCAAGTCCATAATAGTACTCTCGCAAGTCATCATCCGAGAGACGGTAGAAAGGATCGTACGAAAGGGCTACGCCGATGAGAGACAAAAACCCTTGAAATTCCAAGTTGGTAACCGTGTCCTTTTAAGGTCTCACCCTGGGAAGGCATGATAAGCTTCAGAAAGCGTAGAAAGCTAAATCCAAGATACTTTGGACCGTCTGAGATCCTAGCTAGGATCGGTCACGTAGCGTACAAACTCCAGTTACCTCGAGCGTTTAGCAGCGTTCATCCCGTCTTTCTTGTGTCGAACCAAATAAGTGTCCGTCTGATGAGACACATGTGGCTCCCCTCGTCGAGAACGAGCTAGACGCAAGTCTACGTTTCTGTGAAGAACCTGTCGAAATCATGGACCGAGAAGTCAAACGCACGAAGCAGAGCCGCATCCCGATAGTGAAGGTTCGCTGGAATGCCAAGCGGGGACCTGAATTCACTTGGGAGCACGAGAATCGAAGGAAACAGAAGTACCCCAATCATTTCCAAGTCCACGGGTTACATCTTTATTCTTGAATTTCGGGACGAAATTCCCTCTAACGGGGGGATGATGTGACAACCCGAACCTCCTACCTGGTACATCTAGTCATTTAATCTAAGTTAAACTTGTTCCATTTAACTCCTAACACTCATTAAAGGCTCACTTAAACATCTAAAGCCTTGAGTACAACCAAAGTTTGAATTAGGGATGGGTTGGCTTAAGATTTAGGGTTGCAAAAAGGCCAAACACTCCATCAAAAGGAGTATGGGGCCACACACATGAGTGTGTGACCGCACACCCGAGTGTAGGGCCGCACACATGAGTGTGTGGCCGTACACCCGAGTGTATGGCCGCACACATGAGTGTGTGGCCGCACACCCGAGTGTATGGTCGCACACATGAGTATGTGGCCGCACACCCGAGTGTATGGCCGCACACATGAGTGTGTGGCCGCACACCCATTATCTATATATAGAGGAGGATCATTTCCACTTCATTTCCCCTCTCCTCAACCGCACACACCTCTCTCTCTCAAGCTTCTTCAACCGCAAACCCTCTCAAGGCTTCAAAAACGTGAGTAATCCATCCCTTAGCTTGTTATATTTGAAGAACACTTCACTTAAGCCTTGATTCATCAAATTTCATCATGTTCTTCATCTCTTGAAGGAGTGCGGCCGCACACCTTCATGAGGTTGGCCGCACACTCCTAAAAGACCCTCCAAAGTGAGAGTTGGACTTCCATATTCGAGTTGGACATGAACCTAGACTTGCTACACCGTAGATTTGACGTTTTGCACATCTTTGTGTGGGGTGTACGACCGCACACACTTGTGTACGGCCGCACACACTCTTGTGCGGCAACACACTCCCGTGTGCGACCACACACACCCCCTAGGACCACAAACCCACTTCTAGGACCCTTAACTCGCACAATAATCGAGTATAGACCTAAAACACTTCATGGATTGCAAGTATGGACCTTGAAACACCCCAAGAACACCTTCCATTATGGGTGTACGACCGCACACCCATTGGGCCGCACACCCATGGCTACACACACCTTAAAGGTGGCCATACACTCACCTAATGCAATCCTTTAAGGTCCTAACACTGAGTGCAAGTAGTCCCAAGTTCATAGAGTGGTTCTCCATCACATCTAGTGGTGAAATACCATCATTTGACTCCTTTATGTGTCATTACTTGTTAATTAGGATCAAATCGTGTTCAAGGCTTCACTTGAACACCCAACTTTTCGTGTCGATCCTTCATTCAAATCACCCGAGGTGAGTTCATACCCCTACGCTTTTTCCGAGTTTTTCATGTTTTCAGGGGGGAATACAAGCAAAAGTACAAGGAAACTTGTGCTCAGGATATATTATTTTGTTTAAGATAATCATATTTTCAGTATGCTTTTAACACGGAAAACAGTTTTACCAACCGATTTAGAAATGAACACGTAGAAACAGTTTTCAAAACTAGAACAATGAACTTGTGAATCATGTAGTAAAATGTATTATTTTATAAAGGATTCATGCAAATCATAAACAGGATTTTCTGTATTATTACTTGTAAATTTGTTAGGCTAAGTTTGAGACACGTCCTTGGTAACACTCCCACAGAATTAGGGTGTAGGACTAGCACTTGTGACCAGAGTCTCTTGTAGGGAGAGCGTGACTGTTGTGTATAGATCTATACGGGACTGACAACCCCGCACCTCACTGCTAGCTACAGTCGGACCGGCAGGTCTGCGGGTGGCAAAGTCATTAAGGATACATGCCGTTGCGGGCAATATCCAGTCAGTTATGGTCATGAAACTCAAAACCTAGGTAGCAGAGATTTACTTTTGTAATAATGAATCAAGTGAACTAACCTCAAAGTAATAACCGATTTAATTACTGGAGGGTATTACTAATAATATCCTTAGGACTTAGTTCATCACAGTTTTTCTTTTATTTATTTTTAAGGCTAATATACCTCTGTGGGTGTAACCAGGGTTTTTAAAAAAAGAAAACTGCTTTCATCAACACAAGTATGGTAGATACTTGCATACCTCAGTTTAAAACGGATAATCAACCATCAACCTTTAGGGAAAATATAGGATTTTCCGGGGATAAACCGAATATTCAAAACGAACTGTTTTACAACCAACGGATATTCATATTCATTCCACGACTCCTTGGATTGTACATGTCTTGTACGAATCTGGAAGTCATGGAAGGAATGGGCTTTCAAAAACGCTTTTCATAAGAAAATGTAGGATTTTCTTGAGGAACACTTTTCAAAAGGATCAAAGAACATTGTTCCACCAAAAACTAAACGCTTATGAACTCACCAGCTTTATGCTGATATTTTTAAAACTGCTTGTATTCTCAGGGAATTAGTAGACAGGTACTTCCAGGAGTTCGGAGAAGTCGGAGCACTAGAGTCGCGTCTTTACTATTGATAAAACTATGTATAAACAATGTAAACCTTTTTTAAACCAGTATAATTGCACTAGAGTCGCGTCTTTACTATGCTTGCTATGATACAATTGTTGTGATACTACGCATGACGTCAGCTACCCCCGAACGTTTCCGCCGTTCCAGTTTGGGGGTGTGACATACATTGAGTCATCATAAGGGTACCAGGTATGGGTCAAGTCATAGGGCACAGAGTCGATGCACAGTTTTCTAGTACAAAACATACTTCCCAAATCAGAACTTTTGGTAGACACTTACCAGCTAAGGGTTTAATCCAGTTTTTTAAACCAGTATAAACTTAAAGGACCTTAGGTGATTAACTCTATAATATTTTAGTTTATACATCATGATTATATATCATTAATACCCAATAGATAGTTGTATGTGTGCTTTCCGCCTTACTTCCTGTTCCTTGTTTGGTTTTGGGCTTAGGGCAGATTCACCCAATTAACTCTCTATCCGATATTAGATCATATATAGTCAGTATAAACTAAGTGATTATAGAAGTAATCATTGTGGTCACCATTTTATTATAAGAAATAAGGGTTTTCCTAAAGAAGCTTTTCATCAAACATAAAGGAACTATTACAATTAACTCCGTGAGTACCAAGGGAATACACCAAGGTTATATACAATAAGGATCTAACAACCAATGGGATGTGTGCCATTTGCCTCATTTCATGTTCCTTGTTTGGTTGTGGACTTAGGGCAGATACACACAATCAATTGTTTGTTTACTCTGAGTTTTATATAACTTGTATCCATTTAGTACACATAGAAAGGATTGTAGAGTCATTTTTACTCATCTTTCATCAAGTCAGGAAATATAGGATTTACTGGAGGAACAGGCGAACTTTTCTAAACAAAACTTACAACTTACTACATCTTACAAAGCTTTCTACAACTACGTACATCACTAAAATCTTATGAACTCACCAGCTTAATTGCTGATCAACTCTTTCAAATAACTTCTATTCTCAGGAGACTAGTAGACAGGTACTCGCACTGGGATTCAGAAGATTGAGCAGTATAGCTTCAAGTCTTGTCTGTTATTTGCTTATGTATTCTATGTTTCCTGAACACACACCTTGTAAACACTTTCTTTCTAATGAAATGGTTGTTCATTACTTTGCTTACTATGATGCATGTCTTATGATACTCAACATGACGTCCTCCACCCCAGAACGTTTCCACCGTTCCGGTTTTAGGGTGTGACAGTTCAGGACCGGATGACATTTTCAAAGATGCACCTTTGGATTTCGATCCTGCCTACCCACCATTAGACAAATGGACAATGAATCATCCTAAAGAACAAGTTCTGGGTGATCCTCTTGATGGAGTTTTGACAAGAGCCCAAATTCGTGCTAAAAATGAGATACTAAATGTGCATCAAGAGTATTGGATGATCATTATTGGATTATTGCAATGCAATCCCAATTAGATGAGTTCGAAAGAAAAAAAGTTTGGCGTCTTGTTCCAAAACCAGATGATGTGTCAGTAATAGGCTTAAAATGGATTTTTAAAAATAAAATTGACAAAGAAGGTAATGTGGTTCGAAACAAAGCTAGTTTAATAGTTAAAGGATATTCGCAACAAGAAGGTATTGATTATGAAGAAACCTTTTCCCATGTTGCAGGACTCGAGGCTGTTCGAATATTTTTAGCTTATGTAGCACACAAGGACTTCGATGTTTATCAAATGGATGCCAAGTGCGCTTTTCTGAATGGTGTACTGGAAGAGATTGTGTATGTTGAGCAACCACCAGGTTTTAATAATGACAAATTCCTTGCTCATTGTTATATTCTTGATAAAGCTTGTAAGAGTTAAAACAAACACCACGAGCCTGGTATGTAACTCTTACCAATTTTTTAAAGCAATCGAAAGATCAGTTGATCCCACTCTCTTTCGAAATAAATTTGGAAATCATCTCATGCTTGTTCAAATTTATGTTGATGACATTATTTTTGGCTCTACTGACTCTGCATTGTCAAGTGAATTTGAGAGTATGATGAAGAGTCAATTTGAGATGAGCATGATGCGGAAGATCAATAATTTTCTGGAATTAAACATTCGTCAAAGTAGAGAAGGAATATTCATAAATCAAGAGAAATATTCTCGCAATCTACTAGAGAAGTTTGGAATGATGAATTGTTCGAAATTGCGAGTACCTATAGCTGTCGGCACACGTCTCGGACCTTTGTTGGACAAGTCAGTTGTCGATCTCACATTGTATAGGAACATGATAGGTTTGTTACTATACTTAACTGCTAGTCGACCTGACATTATGTTTGCTGTTTGTAATTATGTTAGGTATCAGTCGAATCCTTGGGAACCTCATCTCATTGCTATAAAGAATATCTTTCGCTGTCTCAAAGGGACTGTTTCGTTGGATCTGTGGCACCCTTCGACGACCGGTTTCTTCATTCAAGCATTTTCAGATGCAGATCTGGGTGGATGCCAACTCGATAGAAAAAGCACTTCTAGTGGATGTCAGTTACTGGACGGGAAGCTTGTGAGTTGGCAATCGAAGAAACAAGCCTATGTTTCGATTTCAACAAAAGAAGCAGAATATGTTGTTGCTGCAGCTTGAACTTCTCAGATTATTTAGATTCAAAGTCGTCTTCTTGATTACGCAATCAACATGAAGAAGATACCTTTGTATTGCGATTCACAAAGTACAATTTGAATATGCCATAATCTGATGCAACATTCGAAGAGCAAACATATCGCACTTTGATATCATTTCACAAAGGATCATGTTGAGGATGGGAACATAGAGGTTTATTTTGTAAAGACCACATATCAACTTGCTGATATTTTACTAAGCCTCTGGATGAAAAGACTTTTCTCAAGACCTTATCTGGACTTGGAATGATTGATGCAACTGTTGTTTCACATGAATCTTCGTAGTGAAATAACGACGGGTCGACACTTCGTTGAATAAATCAGAAGTTACTATTCATTTTTCATCATTCGACATGCTTCATTTTCGACATGTCGTTGAATGTTTCAGAACATCCTTTATTGTCTAAGCTGATTTGATATATTGATGACTTATGTTTCAATATCGACGTTCTTCATTTTGTTTATTTGGTAACATTGTATTGTTTTTCAATTTATTTTGTTTGTCTAAAATCAAAAACACCAAAAACATTTTAATTTCTTTCTTTTTCATTTTCAAAAAACAATCAAAAATCCAAAATAAATTTTTTATTTTGTGTTTAAATTTCCAAAACAAAAAGATCAAAAATATTTTCTTATTTATGTTTTTTTGTAGTTTTAAAAAGAAAAACCCAAAAATATTTTTTCTTTTGTGTGTTTAATGATTTTTAGGATTGGATCACAATCGAGATCTTATGATGGTCATTGCTTCGTTACTGGTAGGGACAGGTATAATTTCGAAACTTTGCACTCGTTTGGCGTCCCTAGAAGCATGCTGCTGTATGTCGACCAATGCCTCATAGACTCAATGTGTTTCGAAGACTTAATGGATACCTCACTGTTGAATCATAAAAGTGACCCTCTTGAACTCAGCTACCGCAACCATCTCAGCTACCGCAACCATCTTTCTACCGCAACCGCTTCAGCACCCGGAGTCAATCTTGTTCATCAGCAACCGCTACAGCAACCTGAGTCAGCTACCGCAGTCAACTTAGCTAGATTACGTTATTTGTCTTTTATGTAATACACTCTATTATCCAGTATGCCTTGCACGACTGCTTATAGAGTTGTAATCTAGTGTAGTTTCTAAGTCTCTATAAATAGAGACTTACTCTCTCTGTATTCATAGAGATAAGAAAAGGAACCAATAACTTATGAATTCTATCTGAATACACATTCTAAAGTTATCTCTCTTATCTTTCTTCACTCATATCTTCTTACTTAAATCTTATCTTAATCCTGCTGATCATAATCCCTCTTCGGAGCAAGTCTTTAAGACTTAATCACTAAGCTTGATCTTCCTTATTAACTTGGAGTGAATGCATTCCTTGTTATGAATCAGCTTAAGTGTCTTGTTGATATAACAATTGTTGTCATTTCCATTCCTTTACATTTCCGCAACTAACTCTCTAACTATCTAACTATATTATTGTTGAGCTTTTAGATCCTTTGAGATTAACTATTCCGCATTATACTTGTTCTAACTTTTGTTCAAGTGTGTCTCCAAGTTTTTCTCTCAACAATTGGTATCAGAGCCAAAGTGGTTGCTTTTTGAAAACGGAACTCTGATTATTCAAAGAGCCTTCTATACCAATAAAGCTCATTTCTTCAAAACAAAAAAAAAACAATTTCAAATGGCACAATCATTATCTCTAAATGTTTCCAACAGTGTCGGTGGTTCTAACCGAGCCCCAATACTAGTCGCAAATGAATATCATCACTGGTCACAAAGAATGGAAAGGTACTTGAGAAGACTGGGTAGAGATGTATGGTGATCCGTAGAAGAAGGACCACACGTTCCAGTCCTTACACCAGTCCAAACTGACGGCGCTGCAACCGGGCTAGGAGGAGGTCAACCAGCCATGAGCCGTCCCACCAAGGATGATCTCGATAAAATGGAAAATGATGATGTTGCTTTTTATGAAATCTCTTGCAGAGTTGCTCCTGACAACTTCGATATTATCATAAATTGCAAATCAGCGAAAGAGATCTGGGATGTTCTCAAAAACCTGTATGAAGGCTCGGAACAAGCAGAAGATAAGAAGCTTACTACCGCACTCAACGAGTTCAACAACTTCAAAGCTCATACTGGAGAAAGTTTGGAAGACTCCTTCAAAAGGTTCAACCTGATAGTCACCAAGTTATCCAATGCGGGCACCATCCGCAGTAACCATGAAATCAATCTTCAGTTTCTTAATGGTTTGGGCAGACATTGGACTACGGCCAAAATGATAGTCCAAGGAGATAGAAAGATTCACTCCCTGTCACTTTACAAGCTCTATGGAGAGCTGAAAGCTCAAGAATCCACCGTACTCAAAGACTGTGCGGACTTCGGAGGACCACTTGCTCTTATAGCATAAGCTCCACCGCAGTCACCTTACCCTTCCTCGTATGACACTCTACCGCAGTCATACGAAGCGGATTCTGAATATGATGATGAAGAAGATTTTCAGAAGGCTATTGCTCTGGTTAGCCAACAGTTCAACCGTCTACCACCTCCTTCTTTCCGCAAGAATCAGCAGTTCAACAAACCTTCATTCAACCGTAACTTCGGTTCTCAGAATAACTATCGATTTCCCAAAAGTTCTCATCCACCACCGCAATCTCAGAATATTCAACCAAAGGAGGTACCGCAGTCTCCTCAAATCACTGACTCTGGTACTCCTTCAGAAGAAAAGACTGATGTTGTAATTTGTCACAAATGCAACAAAGAGAATCACTTTGCACGAGATTGTAAGGCCAATGTAGTAAACGACAGAGCATTCTACCTTAGAATGGCTCAAGAGTTGGAAGACAAAGAAAAAGCTGAAAAGGCAAGGGCATGCGTGGCCCATGTCAAAAGAGACCATCAAGTCTGGTCATCCGGAGACGAAGATGAGGCCATCAGCAGTGTCAAAGGAAAAGGGAAAATCTGCATGCTGGCCACTGCGGATGATGATGGGTCTACAATGTTGAACAAGAACTACTGCTACATGGCAAAGGATGGAACAATAAGCATCGTCGAACAGGTAAAACTCATGATCCAAACTCTAAACTATAGCATGCATGACTGTCAGCCTTACATATATGATCTTAATGACACTTGTGCTGCCGTCCTTACAGACTATAATAAAGCCTTAGATGAGAAGAACATTGCGTCCCAAGAGATGTTCCACGTGAGAGGACGACTGGATAACAAAAGACTTAAGATGGTTATGTTAGAGAATGACCTAGAGTTAGAAAAGGATGCAAGAATGTTAAGTGAAACCCAATTAGAGATAGCTTTGAACCAGAGAGATTTAGCTCAGAGAAATTGTACGCTTAAATCTCTTAATTGAAAAATTGTTTAATGAAAGTGAAGCTATTGAAAATTTGGTAAACAATGGAACCGTGGACAATACATATAATTTGGGTTGGTCAAATGGATATCCTACCTCAATGGAGTCCTCACCCCGGTTCAACAAAGACGGACTGTATGTCCCTCCAGACTGAGAATTTCATTTCCCTGTCAATGACAAGACTTTTCCCGAAGATATTAAAACTCACTTCGGTAGACTGTACTACTTAAGCAATAATTGTGTCATTGAGGAAATTGTGTCGGAGGTTTCGGGTCACACATGTGATCAAATTCCTATCTGTGGCACCATCTATCCAAATTCTCAAACTTCATCCGTAGTTGACGAAGAGATTGTTGTTGAGGGCCCCGAAGTCTCAAAAGACTTTCCATCTATGTCCTCAGACCGCAGTGTCTCTCACTGTAGTCAAATGTCCCACAAATGTCCCACCGAAGTCCCATCTAAGACTTACTCAGCGGTAGTCAAGTCATCCCTACCGCAGTCATCAGTTCAAGGAACTGTAACTCTTCAGCCAATATTTCATGAACTACCTATAGAAAATTTTGAAGTAGGTCAATGTTCCCAAATTCCTGAATCCTCAAGCTCTGATGACTCAACTCCGCGTTTTCAAAATCATTCCAAGAATTCCAGGAAACCACAGTTGAACAACAATGACTGCGGTTCACCAAAATCTTTGGCAAAAAAGGCTTTTAAAGAAGAAATCAGATCTCGCGGTACTAATAGACAAATTTTTTCAAAAAACAAGAAGCAAGTCAGATTTCCTAAATCCAAAAGTCCTACAAAATTTGTTTTCTCTCACTACATTTCAAAAAACTCTTCTTTCAAGAAAACAAACTAAAAGGAAAGTTCAGTTTCAAAAGTCATTCCTACTCCTTCTGACACAACCCAAAAGGATGTTCAATCTTTTCGAAACTATGTTTTTCAGGTCTATTCTTCAAATGATCCTAAATAGAAAGGTATTTTACCCACTCCAACACTTTTAAAGTCACGTCAAAATTTCAAATGGAAGGGTATCTTACCAAATCCATCAAAAAGAATTCAGAAATCTACACGTGCTAAAACCTTTCATAAACAGACTTTTTCAAAACCCAAAAACACTCGTGTCAGGAATAACCCATCTTGGACCGGTAACAGATCCAAAACATCCTTAAAACCGCTGACCAATCACAGTGTTAGATCAAAAGACGAAATCTCCTTTTGTAAATGTCAGTACAGTTGTCAAAAGGTTTTATCTAATGTCAAATCGAGTCAGAGTCAGAAACCTCGTATTTTTTCAAAAAATCACAACACTCCAAATCTACTCAAACACCCAGGACTAGGCTCAAAAGTTGACAAGAGACCTGTCCCTGCAACCTCGGACCATGCATCACTCAGTAACACATCAATTGTCTCAGGCTCCAAACTTGTTTGGATGCCTAAACTAACCGTGTAATTCTCTGGCTTTGTGCAAGGAGGAACAAGAAGAAGAGTGGTTAATTGACAGTGCCTGCTCCTTGCACATGACCGGAAGGTTAGAGTACCTTCGGGATTTCAGGCCTATATGCAATGGTGGAAATGTCACGTTTGGTAACAATGCAAACAGTGTCATCCGAGGTTACGGTGTTCTCACTACGGGGAACTTTTCCATTCAGAAGGTTGCTTATGTAGAAAGCCTTAAACACAATCTCATCAGTGTTGGCCAACTATGTATAGCAGGACATCGTGTTGAATTTGATGATCAGTTTTGCTACGTAATGACGAGTGATAGAAACACTTGCCTGATCAAATCTCGATCCGAAGGTACCATGTACCCTTTGGATGTTGCTCTAATCATTGGTAAACCGCAATTGTGTTTCTTGTCCAAAGCTGTATCCGAAGTCAGCTGGCTATGGCACCGTAAGCTAGCTCATCTCAACTTTCGTTACATCAACAACTTAGTCACTGGAGAACTAGTCCGCGGTCTCCCTATTCTCAAATTTAGCAACGATACTCTCTGTCCGGCTTGTGAATGTGGTAGGCAGTCTAAAGCAAGTTACCCTCTGATAATGGACTCTTCTATTTCTGAACCACTGGAGCTATTGCACATTGATCTCTGCGGTCCATCAACCGTAGCCAGCCTCCACCACAAGAAGTATATACTGGTTATTGTTGATGACTATACACGCTTTACATGGGTCTTCTTCCTCAGACTCAAATCAGAGACACCGCAGATCTTCATCAACTTCATCAAAGAAATCGAACTTCAGATCAAGCTTCCAGTTAGACGCATCCGCAGTGATAATGGAACCGAGTTCACTAATCATCTTCTTAACAGTTTCTTGGTGTCCAAAGGCATTTCTCACAACTTCTCAGCACCCTACACACCGCAACAAAATGGTGTAGTAGAAAGAAGGAACCGCACACTAGTAGAAGCAGCCAGATCCATGCTTAACTTCGCCCAACTTCCTCTCTACTTCTGGGCTGAAGCAATAGCAACCACATGCTTTGTCCAAAACCAAAGTATCATGTGCAAATGCCTCAATAAAACACCATATGAGGGCCTTAACAACCGCAAGCCCAATGTTCGCTTCTTTCATATTTTTGGGTGTAGATGCTTCGTGATCCACAACAGAGATCAGCTCAACAAGTTTGCACCGAAGTCCGACGAAGGCATATTCCTTGGTTACTCCACTAACAACGTTGCTTATCGAGTGCTCATCAGGCGTACAAGGCTGATCATTGAAAGCTTCGATGTGAAATTTGATGATTCTCACATCCGCGACGCCCCTCCATCTACTGAAACCACCGCAATCATGGAAAGTGACATTCCTGCCTCTTCAGGTCCCTTGAATCTAGTTGAAGTCAACTATGAGGATCTTTTCGATCCTATTGAAACGGCGAAAGTATCCGAAGTTCTTGTGTCACCTGCAGCTCAACAACAACATGTTGATGTTTCTGGACCATATCTATCTGAAGTAGCCTCTCTCAATAATTCCACCTCTCCGGTTGAGGGGGAAAGATCTACTCCGAATCTAGCCGCAACCGTCGAGGTTCCAGTACTTGATGTTGTTTAAATTCCTGTCCGTAGAGAAGCATTACCATCAAACGTATCTTCGGATTCGGATGATGAACTCATAGAAAATATCGACACTAGAACTGATCCAAAGATTGTCACTCTCCCATCCGCAGTCTAGGGGGAACCTTCTTAGGTTCCAGAGGAACTCCTATCTGCAACCCAGGGGGAACCTCTCCCAACTGCTCAAGAGAATTCCATTCCAATAGATCAAGATGACTCAGCAGGATGTTCTCAAGTCCAGGGGGAACTGTCATCTCCAACCGCAGATTCCTCTGACATTCAAGATATTCCCTCTACCGCAGCTGCTGATCATCTGCTGCCACGTCTTCATGTATGGACGAAAGACTACCCACCAGGTTAAATCATTGGGAACCCATCCGCAGGCATCCAGACTAGATCTTCCAAGGACCTATCTGATCACTGCCACTATGCAGCATTTATGTCCTCGGTAGAACCCAGAACGATCAAAGAAGCATTGCTTGAACCTGACTGTATAGCTGCAATGCAAGAAGAGCTTGAAGAATTTCAAAGAAATAAAGTTTGGCAGCTCGTTCCGAAGCCACGTGGTCACTCCATTGTTGGCACTAGATGGGTGTTCAAAAATAAGTTGGATGAATCTGGTGCGGTAGTTAGAAACAAGGCAAGGCTAGTTGCAAAGGGGTATAGTCAACTTGAAGGCATTGACTACGTTGAAACGTATGCTCCGGTAGCACGCATGGAAGCGATCCGGATCTTTCTAGCATACGCAGCCCACAAAAACGTCAAGGTACACCAAATGGACGTTAAAAGTGCCTTTCTCAATGGGGAACTAAAAGAAGAGGTTTATCTTCAGCAACCTCCAGGCTTTGAAAATGTTAAATTTCCAGACCACTGCTACATGCTTGAAAAGGCAGTCTACGGTCTGAAGCAAGCCCCAAGAGCATGGTATGAGACTCTTTCTGAATTCCTTGTCTCATCCGGGTACAAGAGAGGAGTGATTGATCCCACACTATTCAGAAAAGCAAATGGTGACCACCTCATGATGGTACAGATATATGTGGATGATATCATCTTCGGTTCAACTGATCAAGGCATGGTGGATGAATTTGCTAAGCTCATGACAAACAAGTTCAAAATGAGCATGAATAGAGAAATTAATTTCTCTCTAGGTCTTCAAGTGAAACAAGTACCGCAAGGCATATTCATTCATCAAGAAAAATACACCACTGAACTATTGAAGAAATATTCTATGGACAACTATTCATCTGCTAAGGTCCCCATGGCCTTCGGTTATAAGATCTCTGCTGATCCCTCAGGCGAATCTGTGGATCACAGCACTTATAGAGGCATCATCGGCTCTTTGATGTACCTCACTGCAAGCAGGCTAGACATTGTCTTTGCAACTGGTGTATGTGCAAGGTATCAGGCTGACCCAAAAGTCTCACATATGACCGCAGCCAAACAGATACTACGGTACCTAAAAGGAAGCAAATCTATTGGTCTATGGTACCCCGCAGGCAATGATTTCAGCCTGCAAGCTTTCACGGATGCGGATCATGCCGGATGCAAGCTCGATCGAAAAAGCACTTCAGGAGGATGTCAATTCTTGGGTGAAAGACTAGTCAGCTGGTCCTCAAGAAAACAAAGTTGTGTCTCTCTATCAACTGCAGAAGCCGAGTATGTGGCCGCAGCCAACTGTTGCTCTCAAGTCCTTTGGATGAAAACTCAACTAATGGACTACGTGTATAGAATGCTGCGGATACCGATCTATTGTGACTCTGAAAGTGCTATTGCTATTTCTCACAATCTAATTCAGCACTCCAAGACTAAGCATATTGAACTACGGTATCATTTCATCAAAGACCACATCTTAAAAGGTAATATTGAACTCATCTTTGTCCCTTCTCATGAAGAGATTGTTGATGTGTTCACAAAAGCGCTCGATTCAACAAAGCTTAACATCTTCCTGCAAATGTTAGGAATGATGAATCCAGACCCGCAATTCTTTTTGAATTGTTACCTACCGCAGACCATCTTTGGCCTCCGTTGCGGTTCTAACTGAGAATTACATGGGATAGATGGTTTTGGTACCGCTGTCTAGGTATCGCAACCATATATCATACGTATCTCTCATGGGTGTTTATGGTCTGTTATTACTAATCTTTGTACAAGTGTTTTCCTCAGTTTCTCACTACAGTCCTTCCTTGTTCATCCGCAATGACGTTTCTCAACCGCAATGAAAGTTTCATCCGCAATGACGTTTCTCAACCGCAATGAATGTTCCATCCGCAATGACGTTTCCAACTGCAATGAATTTTCCATCCGCGATCATCATGATAATTTCTCAACAGTTTTATCAACTCTTGAATCTTTGTGTGCTATTTAATGATCCTTCATTAAATTAAACATTAAAGACAAAAGAAAAAACATTCTCTTTAGAAACTGTCACATTCTCTTTCTGAATAATTCTTGTATCAGACCTATTTTAGGGATGATGACAAAAAGAACGTTTTTCAATAAACTCATCCTTAATTTGTCCTTTCCTCTCCCTAATACGTCCCATCCGTTACAACTTCCTCTCCCATCACCCCCCTCGATCACCTGATGTATTGACATGCGTCTGACTTTACATTAAATGCAAAACCTCTTTTGGAAATCTCCCAAAATCTCTTCAAACCCGTTTTAATTATGTGTGGCTGAGATTTAATCCAAAATTCATAGATTCCCCCCAAAAACCCCAATCGACATTTTACCCTATCCTTACCATTTACCTAGGGTTAAACACTTTTTTACCCCCCTTTATAAACCTATCTTCTTCCCCAACAATACTTTACGTTTTCTAAATATCGATTCTTTCTCCCAAATTCCTCAAAACCTTCAAAACTTTCAAGAACTCTGTTTTCTTCTCTCAAATCTTCAACAATGGTGAAATCAGGTGCATCAAAGAAGCAATCCAAGGCTTCAGGTTCTGTAAATCTAACAGGTTCCGACTCTCCAACAATCGCTTCAAGTAATTTCAGAGCAATATTTGAAGATCATCCTTCATATAATGCTCCCATCAAGCTTATGATCAAGTTTCTCAGGAACCACCCTCTGTTCGGTCCATTTGATGCATTTACAGACGTTGTTCCAGTTTCTACTCTATTCAAATGTGCATTCTCTACATATCGCCCAATTGAAAACCCCCAAGAAGTTCACCTCAATCTCATGAACGATTCTTTGGTCATCTTGTCCAAAGAAAAGTTCTTAAATGCAATTAATCTTCTGGTTCACCCCTCCATCAAGATTTTCTCACCTTCAATGGCAGATGTTACATCCGCACTCTACCAGACGGGGTATCAGAAACCAATTCGAGCGAGTGGTGAGTTCAAAAAGAATCAGCTGCCTGCGGTATGGCAGTTTGTGTGTCATTTTGTCATCCGCTGCCTATCCGGCAGAACCGGAGGCATCGACAACATGGGACTGAAGCTACTGGAATTGGTATGGAGCATCTACACAGGCCATGACATAAACTATGGACAAATCCTTTGGAACGACTTCCTCCAATACATTCCCAAAGAGCACCCAAGGGAGAACCCAACCGAGCTCACATTTGCACGGTTTTGGTCACTCTGCATCTCAGACTTACATGCGGATGCTGGAATAGACATGGGTAGTGACATCAACTTTTTCGTCACTAAGGATCTTAAAAGGTACAACCCTTCTTCTGATCAAACAATATTTGGACCGATCCGCAAACTCTCTACTCATATCCTCTCTTCTTTTGGTCTTGAGATTGCGGATGTCTCAGACCACATTGAGGCTACGAAAGGTATTGCCCCATACCCTCCTACCCCGCCTCTTCCATCCGCAACCATTATCCCTGAGGGTACCACAGTCCTCTCTTCCACTACACTCCAATCTTTCTCAAAGAAGAAAGCAGTTGGCAACCAAGAAACAAAGAACACCCAAGAAGGATGCTCCTAAACGAACCGCACCCACCAAGAAACGCAAAACAAAACCTGCCCCAATCATATCTAGCAGTGATTCAGATGAGGATAGGCATCCAATCTCTATCTTCAAGAAAAGGAAAACAACTGATACCACTATCCATATGCGTGACCGGACCGATGCTGAAGCCTCTCAACAGGCTCCAGTAGTCCTTGGGGTGCCCGCACATCCATTCGACACCACCATCATTTTCCAGTCAGACTCAGAAAGCGAGTCTGATTCTCAACTACATGGAGACTCCCCCCCAGTACACTCCCAAGAGGACGACACTGGTTCACGCCCTAAGGTCTCCAGGGCTTCCCGACTACATTTCTTTTCACTAGAGGAGTTGCGCTCCATCCTTCTTTCTGTCACCCAAACACTACAAACACCTTCCCACCCGCAGGGCACTTCTTTCGCCAATGCCAGAACTGAGCAGAGGCCACACTTGACCACGGGTCAAGGAGACCGAGGAAGCTCAGGAAATCCTACTCTGCTTTCATCTTTTACAGGTGGTTTAGGCACGGTGAGCACAAATGTGCAAGGATCCGTGGACCCGAAGGACACTTCGGTGCGCTTTGAAGGATTTGACCATGATGCATCCAATGACTCTTGGTTACAGTACAATCCGGTAACTGAGTCAGACAAGAAGAAGTATGATGTGTTCCAAAGGGCTTTCCAAGCCCGCAAGGAACAACAAATCAAGCAGCAACAACAGAAAGAACAGGAGATCCAGTCCATGGCTAGATATTGGGCAAATGCCATCAGCAATACCAGTACCGTAGCCACCATTCAAAAAATTCAGAACTGGATGGATCAGATGGCTGAAACAATTTCCAAAGCTCAAGCTTCAGGTGCAGCCGCAGGTACCTCCAAAGTTCCTCCTACTCTAAATCCCGTTCCATCTCCCACTCCTACAGTCAATCCATCACAAGACGAAGAACCTACAATCGAACTCAGTTCAGCTCCCACCTTCGGTCTTGATGATGAAGACATCCAAGAAGTAAACAAGCCAAGCCCTTCTGATGATGACCTCATGATGTTTGAAGAGGAGGAGTCCAGCGGTTCTCAACATTCGACTTCCAAGCCTAAAGAGAAGAAGAAAAAGAAGAAGAATGTTGTCACCCGGAAGGAGTTCATGAGCCTTCAAGCCAAAATCGATCAGATCCTGGCTGCGGTCCAGCCTACTCAACCGCAACCTGAAGAAACTCCAGGACCGCAGTCACTGATTGAAAGAATAGAGCGTCTAGAAACAAGGGAACGCATGGCTGCTGAATGAATCTTTCTCAAAGTAGAGATGGGAATCCGGTCCATTGACAATAATCGCAGAGCTGACCACAAGGACTTCATGTCTGCAGCGGAACGCCTCATTACTGAGGTGACCGCAATCAAAACGGATCTTCAAGCGGCCATCGCGGATCAAGCTTCTCAGTCTCAGAAATTGATAGATGAGACTCATCCTGCTTATGAGTCCACTATCTCTGTTCTTCAAGCAACCATCAACAGACTGCAGAAATCCCTTTCCTCCAACATCCATGGCCCTGAGATCCTTCAGCTCACCAAAGAAATCCACAAGTTGCTCTTCAGCTCCTCCACTCCAAACAACCAACATTTGACAGAAGCTCTCAAAGCTCAGTTCCAAGAAGTCTTCAACAAGGTGGATGGACTTAAGCAATGGCTTGAGGAAGCACCGGGGTTGCATCCCTCAAGAGGGGGAAGTGATAAAGAACAAGAAGTCCATCACTCTGATACTTCTATTCATCAGAGTCCCCCCATCATCACTGAAAAAATTCCCACACCACCGCAACCATCTCAACATACTCCATCTCCTCACACTTCACCTCCAAAAGATACTCCCAAAAAGCCAGAGACTCCTCCGCACTTCAAGAACTTGTCTGGAAACATGTCTTCTCCTAGCACCACAGACTCCCCTGCCACCGCTCCAAGGAAGCATGATTGGAAAGCAGCCAAGCTGGCAGAGTTAATTTGGAGAGAATGCAGGTTTGACACCATGATGAATGAGTCCTTGATCAATTCTTGGATCAATCCGCACTGCAGGCTCCTAGACGAAGATTACAGACCGCACCTCACTTATGCTGAACCCCCTGCTGATGGATACTGGGATATACCAATTTCTTCAAAAGCCAAGTACTTCACTATATTTGAGCAGTTTGACCAAAGCCTTCCAGATCACAAGAGACTGCCAATGGAGTTTGAGAGACTTAGTCTTTTTCATGCTAAACATGCCTCCTCCATTGAAAACATATGGTCTAACGACAGACCATCCGCAGTCAAGAACTACAAAGTCAGGAAATTTATGAAGGCTAACTACATCCAGTATACCCTCACCAGAAGGGAGCATGACTACATGCGCACCCAGACAGACTTTCCTTGTATGAATCCGGAAGAAATCTTCCTTATTGCCAGGGTGTTCCAAAACAAGTCAGAAAAGCACCCTAAAATGCAGATAGCGCTTGAAAAAGCCAACTCTCTTATCAGGGATACGGTCTGTGACTTTGCCAAGATAGATGCGGATATCTACCCCACCATCCTCAAGAAGTTTGATCTCCCACCTTTCGAACCTGTGCCATTGCCTTCCGAAGGCTTCCATGAAAGATCTCCAGGCGCAACAAACTACCCTGAACTTGGAGTCATATTCAAAAGGAAGACTGACAACGTCAAATATTTCATTCCTATGACTGTCATGCACCGCCTGACCAAGAAACAACTTGACATCTGCCGGACTGCAATTGAAAGATCTAAGCATACTACCACAGAAGTCAAGTTCGAGATCACAAGAAGAATCACATGGTTGGAAAACGTCAGGAAGTTCTGGTGGATTCTGATCAAGTTCCTCAAACTTGATAGCTGAACCGGAGTTAAAGAGGTCACTTAGGGGGAAATTGTTGAATCATAAAAGTGACCCTCTTGAACTCAGCTACCGCAACCATCTCAGCTACCGCAACCATCTTTCTACCGCAACCGCTTCAGCACCCGGAGTCAATCTTGTTCATCAGCAACCGCATCAGCAACCTGAGTCAGCTACCGCAGTCAACTTAGCTAGATTATGTTATTTGTCTTTTATGTAATACACTCTATTATCCAGTATGCCTTGCACGACTGCTTATAGAGTTGTAATCTAGTGTAGTTTCTAAGTCTCTATAAATAGAGACTTACTCTCTCTGTATTCATAGAGATAAGAAAAGGAACCGATAACTTATGAATTCTATCTGAATACACATTCTGAAGTTATCTCTCTTATCTTTCTTCACTCATATCTTCTTACTTAAATCTTATCTTAATCCTGCTGATCATAATCCCTCTTCGGAGCAAGTCTTTAAGACTTAATCACTAAGCTTGATCTTCGTTATTAACTTGGAGTGAATGCATTCCTTGTTATGAATCAGCTTAAGTGTCTTCTTGATATAACAATTGTTGTCATTTCCATTCCTTTACATTTCCGCAAGTAACTCTCTAACTATCTAACTATATTATTGTTGAGCTTTTAGATCCTTTGAGATTAACTATTCCGCATTATACTTGTTCTAACTTTTGTTCAAGTGTGTCTCCAAGTTTTTCTCTCAACACTCACTATGAGTGGTCCTTCCCAATTAGGCGATATTCACATTTGTCGACGAGCTACCTTTCTCTTCTCATCTTGAGTTAAGAGATTTCTGCTTGGTCCTTATTATTCACAGAGGTACAACATGTTTGTTTAACAATCTTTTTCATCTACATAATTCTTCACAATTCACACACTTCAGTTGTATATCCTCGACACCTCTGGTAGAAACCAACCAGAATGTTGATATCGCACAAGT
The DNA here is from genome assembly GCF_052849685.1 of Lactuca virosa. NCBI lineage: Eukaryota > Viridiplantae > Streptophyta > Magnoliopsida > Asterales > Asteraceae > Lactuca > Lactuca virosa. The sequence goes on along the minus strand of NC_136429.1, from coordinate 278,474,918 downwards.
CTGTGTTCATTATCCTAATTAATGAGCCTGTGATAGTGGTAAAACCTAATATTCCAAACTATTCAAGGAATTGACGATGAACTTTGTGTTGGAGATAGTGTCTAAGTGCATAACTATATTTGGTATTTACTTGACCCGACCCGGCATGGTCCATTTGGGTTGCACTTCACCCGAACAATTTACAGATAATCTTTTCAGAATAGTATAAGTTATGATTTATTAATATAATATAAGTTCTAATATATTAATATAAAATCATATTATTTAATTAGTGTTGATCTATAATTAATTTAGAATTAATTTAGAGATCAAAAGTATGACTAATTAAATATGGGCTCTTGTATTTATATAGTGTGGGCTAATGCTTATTTGGAATGGGTTAGGCTTGCATGGAAATTCCATGGATACTCGATGGAGCTTTAACCCATGGATCTTATGGAAATGAAAAGACATGGGTATTAGGGTTTACATGGATGTAACCCTAATCTACCACCCTATATAAAGGAGGCTTTGGTTCTTGAAATTGCACTAATTGATGTGTGTAAACTAAGAGGGCCGATTTCAAGAAGTTTGTGACTATTCTCTCAAGTTTCCAAGTTTGTGGTGATTTGTGACTTCCATTTGAGGCATCCACATTATTGGTGCTAGGCTCTCAAACTCCAAGCAATCAACTACTACTACAAGGTAAGTAATTCTACTAGTTTTATTTGATTCAAGTACCCCATGCCATGCTAGTTAGGATAAGAACCTTGGAAAAATAATTATTTGCATGTATCTTAGTCAAAGATAGATCCAAGGTTTCTAGGGTTCTATGTACACCATATGAGTGTTAGAATGCTGAAAACCCATCACTTTGTTCAAGTTTTTCACGAAACATTTGTTTATGTACCTTGCTTCAATATTCAAAATTGTATTCCTTCGTTATCAGTGGTCTTGATAAAATGTTCTCACCCAAAACATTTTTGCCCAACAAGATCCAGTTCTTTTTTTCATGGAATATGATTTCTTTATCAACATGACATTGAACCAGTGCCACTTCAAAATAAATACTATCTCTTTGCCTGTCCCTGACTACACTAGTCATACAAGACATTTTGATCATTGCATTCACAATTATGTTAAGTTGTGATCATGAGCAAAATTGAACCTACCTTTCGAAGCTTATGTAAAAGATGCCCTTCGATATTCCTTTATGAATATTTGATTGTAATGCACGGGATACCACACAAGCTGTTGGACATCTCTCTTGATGTAGAAAGAAGCGATCTTCGCCAGGGGTGTTACTGCTTTTATGTCAATTCTTTAATTGACATCACCAAACCACATTTTTCTATTGTTTATTCTCATCTCGTTCTTTGGCACACATTTGAACAACAAAATCCTTGAGGTCTTGAGTAATACCAACTCAAACCTAGATTTCGAAAGTCTGGCTGTGATTTCATTTCTAATCCCAAAAACGAAAAAGCCCTGCCTCGAAACGAAGGGTCAGTGAAAGTTCTTATCCTCTCGGCAAATGAAATGATTGATTGATGTGATGGTTTGGTTACTTCATAGTTTTCCAGGAAACATACCCATTATTTTTTAGACGTGGAGACCTTTACGGCTACAGGTCCATTTTTCAAGGATACACGTGGCGAGCTTCAATTGATAATCGCTTCAAATTCAAACTGATGTACAATGTACAAAAGGATTTTAGGGTTATCACATTTAAACTTTACGCGTCAAGGCTAGAGATTTTCCCCAAATTCTCCATTGGTACATTCATCTTTTTTTCTTAAATCTTCAAACCCTAACAATGGCGGCCAGAAATGTTCAAGTTGATCCTTCTCAAACAACTTATGATGCTTCATCTCAACCTATATTGAAGATTCAAGGTTCCAATTATAGGGTTCAAACAGATGTTTCGAAATACCCTAAAGAACTGCAAATGTTGATTGTTTCTTTCAATCATTAAGTTCTTTCTACTATGATGGCGGCTTCATTCTCTGTTTCGATGACATGGCTATCATTGGCTGGTTCTACAGTTGTGTTCAACAAAACTTCTAAGCTGGTCACTTTTCAGTTAACCAACGGCAATAAGTATAAGCTCACGAAGAGATAGTTTTCTCAAATCTTGAACCTTCCTAATGTTTGATGTGACAACCCGAAATTTCTATTCTGTATAATATTTCAATTCATTAGAAGTCAAAACAGTTAATGCTAATTTTCAGACTTTTTGAAATAAGTTTGAGTATTTTAGGATTAACACTTTAGGAGATATCAGGAGAGAGGATGCCCTAGGGTTTATTGTGCAACGATATAGTCCCGACACATCAAAAGTTTAGAGTTTACGGCCTAAACAAGGAGTTTACGGCCGTAAACCCTAAGGAAGGGGGTATATAAGTGACACTTAGTCATTTATTACCATTTTTCCACCTTTCAAGAACAAATCTCAAACTCTCTCAAGTATCATCCATAGATTTCTTCAAGATCTTCATCTAGTAAGTGTTTCTAGTCCTATTAAGTGGTTATATTACTTAATCTAGTGTTTTAACACACTTCTATCCATGAAATCATTCCAAAAGGTTCAATCTTCAAGTTTCACCAAGAACACCAAGAACACATACTAGTGTTCTTGGACTTTTGGCTCATTTCAAGCCTTTATCTTGTAAGTAATTCTATCCTAGAGTATCTTAAGGCTTGTTACACTTCCATATAACAAGAAATCATCAAAGAAACACCAAGATCAAGGTGTTTACGGTCCAAGATGTTCTTGGACCGTAAACCCTAAAAAGGGTACCAAAGTGTGCCCTAGTCCCTCCTAAGCCTTAGTAACTAGAATGGATCCCTTCATTGATATGTTAAGAACTTGAAAACATCAAAATACCATAATCCATAAGGGTTTACGGCCGTAAACCCAAAGGGAAATGGTCTAAGGGTCGTAAACTCCATTTAGGAGTGAAATGGTGCCCTAATCCCTTCCATAGGCTTATACTTCAAGTGGAAACACTTCTAAGGACTTGTAAAGCTTCAAAACAACTCATGGTCATGAAAGCTTGAGTTTACGGCCATAAACTCATGGGTTTACGACCGTAAACTCAATGAGTTATGGTCAATAAAGCGTAAGCTCATGTAAGGGTTTCCCTTGAACCCTAAGCTCAATAGCAATGTCCTATAACACTTAGATGCAATCCTTAGCACTTATAACACCTATATAAGGTGTTTAACTTGTCCTAGGATGTCTTAACTATGATAATTAGTTGTTTAAAGACTAATTGGATACATATATGTGTTATTATATGTAAACTAGGATCATTGTGTGTGTACAAGTGTTCACTTGACACCTAGCAATCCTATTTCTTCAGTTCATCCAAACCACTCACTACAGGTGAGTTCATACCCCTTAATTAACCTTTTAAATGTTTTTAAATGCTTTTATGGGGGGGGGGAATACAAGTTGAACAATTATAGTTATTATATCAATCACATGTGATTAATAGGTACCAAATAAGTGGATTCTTACTTTTCAAACTGTGTTACCAAACTGTTTTACTTCAAACTGTCTTACAAACTCCTTTTCATATCAAATACTTTTATTAAACCCTTTTAACTTATATTTTGTGTATCTATGTAGATATAGTTATATAAGTAGGATTGAAAGGACTTAGGACTGCTAGTCTACCTTACTTCCTGTTCCTTGTTTGGTTGTGGACTTAGGGTATCAAGGTTAATTGTCCGAAGGTCGTTTAAATCCTAGTTATATATTATGTATATGTATATAGATATAAAAGGTTTCGTCTTTCATTCAGTTCTATACCTTTGGGTAGCAAGGGTATACAAACATGTTCATACATTACTAGTAAACTACTATAGGAGTAGTTTAGGAAGATACTAATACTATTATTAGAACAATGAAACATACAAAGAATCGGTTCATACATAGGTCAATACCATACAGAGTAGATAACAAACAATACCATACAGAGAAAGAGATAACAAATAATACCATACAGAGAAAGAAATAACAAACAATACCATACAGAGTAGATAACAAACAATACCATACAGAGAAAGAGATAACAAACAATACCATACAGAGAGAACATACAGGCTAGACAGAGGGAGAACATACAATACAGCTAGCACATTCATATACATTATTACATTTATGTGAGCCATTATTCAAGGCATGGCACTACCTGCCATGACTGTTTTTGTATCCAGAATCTCCTTAATTGGAGAGCGTATGAGTTTGTGTATAGATCTATAGTGGATTGACTATCCTACACCTTGCTGCTCGCTACAGTGGGACTTGCAAGTCTACGGGTGCCAAACGTCATTTCTACGACATCTTACATTGTCGTTTTACTAGAGTCGGTAGCAGGATACAGGCCGATCACATGGTACTTTAAATACAATAGGTTTAAAGTAATTAGTAAAACAGTAGTTACTTAATACAACACTGCAGTACTATGTCATTTTCCCTTTACATTTACTTTGTGATATTCACACAATAAATAATAATGTAAGAACTATATTTTTGGTTAATGATAGTCAGATTTGGGAAAACACGCTCTTACAAGAGACACACACACAGACACATGATGCCTTGGCAGAAGGCTACTGTTAGTAGGAAACATAGGGTTTTCTAGGAGAGTTCAAACAAATACAAACTTTTACAAAACTTATACTTTAAAAACATCTTACAAATGCTTTCATACAAACACCGACACTAATATACTTATGATCTCACCAGCTTTAAAGCTGATACTCGCTTTCAAAATAACTTGTATTCTCAGGTCGCCAGTAGACAGGTACCGGAGCCAGGTTTTGAGAAGATGGAGTTCGTTCCAGACTCATCTCTTAATTTTGATGTATATATTTTTGGTGTCTATAGAACTTGACAGAACACACTTGTATGAAATTATATTATTAATGCAATGGAACACCACTGCTCCCAATTCTAGTTCATGCATGCAAGTTTCTAAGCCATAGCTAAACATTAAAAGAGGTTTGAAAGGGTTTTGGGGCTTCAAAACCCCCTTATGGGAGTTTACGGTTTTGGAAGGTGTTCCCAAACCGTAAACACAAGTTTTTGGGGTTTTTGAGAGTTTAACCCATAGATTTGCATGCATGTTAAGTTAAACAACAAGATAGGAAGGATTACTTACGATTTTGGAACTTGAATGAGGTGATTCTTGATCAAAACCCGATTTTTAGAGAGAGAGTAGAGAGAGAAAGTTCCAAGGTGGGTGAAAAGGTTCAAATGGAGTCCACTCAACCCTTATATGGGGTTGAGTCCACGGTTAGGTGGGGACACACCCAATCCCGACATTAAACGGAGTTTAAGATTTTACCCGATTAAATGACCGTAACCCGACTTAGTCGTAAATTAGAAATTTTTCCAAAGGATTATCGAGGGTATTATATGTGATTTTATTGATTTCCTACACGAGGGAAATTATGACTATAACCCTAGATGAATTATTTAACTTAAAAGTTAACGGACAATTTTAATAATAAAATAAATTTTATTAACGGAAAGGGTTACAGTGACGGAATAAAATTTCGGATTGCCACATCATCCCCCCGTTAGAGGGAATTTCGTCCCGAAATTTAGAATTAAGATACAAATCATGGATTTGGAAAGAGATGCGGATATTTCTGTTTCATCGAGTCTTCGCGCTCCCAAGTGAATTCGGGTCCCCGCTTGGCATTCCAGCGAACCTTCACTATCGGGATGCGGCTTTGTTTCGTTCGTTTGATTTCTTGATCCATGATTTCGATTGGTTCTTCCACAAAGTTCAGATTTTCGTTGATCTTGATCTCATCAAGAGGGATCACAAGGGTCTCATCGGAAAGACACTTTTTTAAGATTAGAGACGTGGAAGACAGGATGGATATTGCTAAGTTCATGAGGTAATCGAAGTTTGTAGGCTACGGGACCGATCCTAGCGAGGATCTCGAAGGGTCCTATGTATCTTGGATTCAGCTTTCCATGTTTTCCGAAGCGTATCCTGCCTTTCCAGGGTGAGACTTTCAACAGGACACGGTCTCCAACCTGGAATTCCAAGGGTTTTCGTCGTTTATCGGCGTAGCTCTTTTGTCTATCTCGGGAGGCCTTAAGTCGTTCTCGGATTTGTACGATTCTTTCAGGGGTTTCGCGGATGATTTCTAGACCAGTGAGAGTGCTGTCAGGGACTTGTCCCTTGACCAGCTGTGTGTCGCCCACCTCAGCCCAGCACAGAGGGGATCTGCACTTGCGGCCATAGTGGGCTTCGAAAGGCGCAGCCTTGATGCTGGAATGGTAGCTGTTGTTATAAGAAAATTCAACCAAAGGAAGATGAGTGTCCCACGATGCGCCGAAATTGATGACGCAGGCTCTCAACATGTCTTCCAAGGTTTGGATGGTCCTCTCACTCTGTCCATCTATTTGAGGATGGTAAGCCGTGCTCATATCCAGCTTAGTTCCAAGAGTCTTCTGTAGTGACTGCCAGAATCTCGAAGTGAACCTGCTATCCCGATCGGAAATAATGGACACGGGCACACCGTGCAGTCGGACTACCTCTTGAATGTAGATTCACGTGAGTCTCTCCATTTTGAAGTTTTCCTTGATAGAAAGGAAGTGAGCGGATTTGGTTAGTCGATCGACAATTACCCAAATGGCGTCGTACCCCCTCGGAGATTTGGGTAGTTTGGTAATGAAATCCATAGTAATCCTCTCCCACTTCCATTCAGGTATCTCTGGTTGTTGGAGTAGACCGGAGGGTTTCTGATATTCGACCTTCACTTTGGCGCAAGTCAGGCACTTGCCCACGAAGGTAGCGATCTCTGCTTTCATGTTTGGCCACCAGTATAGTCTCTTGAGATCCAGGTACATCTTATCCGAACCTGGGTGTACGGAGTATTTAGTATTGTGAGCTTCGTTCATGATAACCTCCCTGAAACCTCCGAACTTCGGGGTCCAGATTCGGTCCATGAAACAATAGACTCCGTCGCTTCTGATCTCAAGATTCTTATCCATTCCTCTCAGGGCTTCGCCTGGCATGATCTATGGTCTTAAGGCTTCCAACTGAGCCTCTTTGATTTGCGCAGATAAATGGGAATGGATAGTCATAGTCAGTGCCTTCACTCTACGACCTGAGTACTCTTTCCGGCTGAGGGCATCTGCCACCACATTGGCCTTGCCGGGATGGTAGCGGATTTCACACTCGTAGTCGTTGAGTAGTTCAACCCATCGCCGTTGTCTCATGTTCAGCTCCTTCTGGTCGAGGATGTGCTGTAGACTTTTATGGTCAGTGAAGATAGTGCACTTAGTTCCGTAGAGATAATGTCTCCATATTTTCAATGCGAACACCACTGCTCCCAATTCTAGGTCGTGCGTCGTGTAGTTGACTTCGTGTACTTTCAGCTGTCTCGAGGCATAAGCAATGACTTTTCCCCGTTGCATGAGCACACAACCTAGGCCCTGATTAGATGCATCACAGTAAACAACGAAGTCTTCTGTCCCTTCGGGCAGAGACAGTATAGGTGCGCTGCATAGGGCCCACTTCAATGTTTGGAACGCAGTGTCTTGCTTTTCACTCCAACAAAAGGGTACGCCTTTCTGAGTTAGAGTGGTTAAGGGTTTGGCAATTCTGGAGAAATTTTGGATAAATCTGCGATAGTAGCCAGCGAGACCCAAGAATTGACGGATTTCAGTGGGTGTCGTTGGTGTTGACCAGTTCTCTATCGCTTTGATTTTGGAGGGGTCCACGTATATGCCTTCCTCGCTTACTACGTGACCTAGGAAAGTTACTCTTCGGATCCAGAATTCACATTTAGAGAATTTCGCATACAACTTCTCCGTCCTTAAGGTTTCCAGTACTGATTTCAAGTGTTGTTTGTGATCTTCCTCGTTTTTGGAATAGACAAGTATATCGTCAATGAATACGATGACGAACTTGTCCAGGAAAGGACGGCACACCCGATTCATCAGGTCCATGAATACTGTCGGTGCGTTGGTTAGGCCGAAGGGCATAACTATGAACTCGTAGTGACCATATCGAGTTCGAAAGGTTGTTTTAGGAAGATCACCCTCATGGACTCGTAGCTGATGGTACCCTGATCTTAAATCTATTTTCGAGAAGTAGCTGGCTCCTTGAAGTTGATCGAAAAGGTCGTGTATCAGAGGAAGAGGATAACGGTTTTTGATTGTGAGCTTATTCAGCTCCCGATAATCCATACACATTCGAAAGGATCCATCCTTCTTTTTCACAAACAAGATCAGGGCTCCCCAGGGTGAGGAACTCGGTCTGGTGAATCCTTTGATGAGCAGCTCGTTGAGCTGACTAGATAACTCTTGCATTTCTGCTGGTGCTAATCGGTAGGGAGATTTGGCTACGGAGGTAGCTCCGGGGACTAAGTCGATACGAAACTCGACTTGGCGTTCAGGAGGGATTCCTGGGAGGTCTTCTGGAAAAACATCGGGAAAGTTGCAGACTTCGGGGATGCTCTCGAGGTCATTAACTTCTTGCTTCTCGTTAATGACGTGGGCTAGGAATGCATAACACTCTTTCCGCAGGAGTTTCTGGGCTTTGATGCACGAAATGATGCGAAGGTTTGAACTGAGTTTATCACCGTAGATTACAAGAGTTTCGTCGAGGGAAAGATTGAGACGTATAGCCTTTTCGAAACAAAGGATATCAGCACGATTGGGGCTCAACCAATCCATGCCGATGATGACATCAAAGCTTTTTATGGAGACTGGCATAAGGTCGATGGGAAATGAATGGTCGTTTAAGGTAAGGGTACAACCTACGTATATCTCGTTAGTGCTCTCTTTCTCACCGTTAGCCATTTCAATGGTAAACTTTTCGGTTAATGGTTGAGGATTATGTTTAAGAAGACGTTTAAATGAATGGCTAACAAAACTTCGTTCTGCACCAGAATCGAAAAGGATGCATGCATAAGAGTTGTCGAGAAGGAACGTACTCGTGACAACGGTGGGGTCGGCGACTGCCTCCTCTTGTCCCATAGTTAGAACTCTCCCGGTGTTGTTGGTTGTTGCTGCTTTGGGGCAGTTTCTCTTGAAATGCCCAACCTCCCCACAGTTGTAGCAGGCTCGACCAATACCTGCTCCAGAGGCCTGAGTAGTTTGTTGAACTGGGTTTCTGCAGTCTCGAGCCAGAGGGCCCTTTTTACCACAATTGTTGCAGAGCTTTTCACGACAAGGTCCAGAAGTACGATGGTGGTAACTGCACTTGTCGCACCAGGGGAGGGTATCAGTGTATCCACTGGTAGGACCTTGAGTTGTAGGAGCGGCGGTAGGAGTTGTAGCAGCGTGAACTGCCACAGTTTGTTGTTTCTTCGAGGGTCCTTTCGAACCCTGACCCTTTCGTTTATTCCAGAATTTCTTTTTATTTTCACCGCTCCCTTTAGCCGGTTCAGGAACGGTGGCCACTTCCTCGAGATCGTCACCATGATCAATCAGAGTTTGCGCCAAACATTTAGCGCTGTCGAAGGTGTCTGGCTTCGCAGCCAAAACATTTCCCTTGGTTGGCTGGGTCAGCCCCCAAATGAATCGTTCAATCTTTTTGCTTTCGGGGGAGATCATTCCCGGACAAAGGAGTGTTAGGTCTTCAAACCTAGAAGTGTAGGAAGCAATGTCAGAACCCTTCATCATTAGGGTCCAGAGTTCGTGTTCGAGTTTCTGCATCTCGCCCCGTGGGCAGTACTGGGCTATCATAAGTTCCTTTAGGCTTTCCCAACCCATAGCATTTGCCACCGGTAGGGTTAAGGACTTGACCCGGCCTTTCCACCAGGTTAATGATTTATTGACGAAAGTGCAAGCGGCAAATTTCACTTTGTTGGCCTCCGAACAGGCACAAATTTCAAATATGGACTCAATCTTTTCGAACCATTGAGTCAGGGAAATAACACCTCCTGTGCCATCGAAAGTTGTGGGTTTTGCGTTCATGAAGTCCTTATAAGAGCATTCTTTCTGGCGTTCCTGACCGCCTTCCTGGATTTGGGGATGCATACCACCTCCCTGACCACCAGATCCACCAGGATTCATTTGTGACATTGCGGCAGCCACTGCGGTAGTAACATCTGCCTGGAATATGACAGGATCAAACTGAGCAGGCGGTGGTGGTGGTGGAGTGTCGTCGTTTCTCTTGATAGGTCTTTTTCGGGGAGGCATCTTGTTCTAAAACAATCAGGAAGAAGAGGATGGTAAGTCCTCTGGATAGAATTAAGAGATATGAAACAAGGGATATCTCATTATGGCAGTTAGAGTGTTCTACAAAGCGATAGTATAGGAAAAGTTACTAAAGCAAGTAAACTATCGCTAAGGAAGGAATGAGTAGCAACACTTGGGATGAACTTCTACAATGCATTCGGTTTTGACTAAATTACTCCTATAGTATTTTGAGTTGGATAGATATTAGGTAAGTTTTAGGCCTGTTGTAACACCAAAGTCACTCCCAAGCACATGTTGGTCATGTCTCGAATAAATATAGTTGATCAGGCTATATTGACCCTAGACATGATTACATAACTACCCAGGTTTAACCGCAGTGTTTAACATCCAAAATACTTTTGTTTTGTTCTGCTTAAGGCACGGTTCCTAGGACACGGGTATACTCGTATACTTTTGTAAAAATACTTATATTTTGAAAGTATACTTTTAGTTTAGAGCACTTAGGCCCCTTAGTGTTTATAGTTGTATACCATGTAAGGTTCGGTATACTTAGTTCACTATAAACAATAGCTCTGATACCAATCTCTCGCACCCCGAAACCGGCGGCGGAAACGTTCCGGGGCGGAGGACGTCATACGTAGTATCACAACCATTGAACATAGTAATCATAGTAAGCACAACCATTACATTACATAAGAAAAGTTACATTCGTTTGAGAGTAGAGAAATACATAGTTTATATACATCAGTATATCAAAAGTAAAGACGAGACTTCTATACACTCCGTCTTCTCCAAAAGTAACGGGATACCTGTCTAACGAGAACCTGAGAATACAAGCAGTTTTAAAATATCAGCATAAAGCTGGTGAGTTCATAAGCATGTTTTGTAAGGAAAACCGGTTATTTAATCTTGTGATAAATAATTCATTTCCTTTAATAAAGATTGTTGTTATATCGAAAACCATTGTTACTGAGTTATGAATTACATAAACATGTTTTCCCAGAAAATCCCATATTTTCTAACATGTAAGTTGGTTTCCATAGAATGAGAAAAACCTTGTCCAATCATCAATAAGTTAAGAAAATCATAAGTTAGGATCCTGGAATTCCCCTCCAGTACGAAAGTAGGTAGTTTTAATACATAAAACTATAGATGAAAGAAAGAAATCCATGAATAGAGTTAGTTAATTTAGTACGTATTGTGAGTCGTATAACCATACTGATTTGACCCGTGACCTTTTTGACGTTTTTCAGGCGTCGATCGATTTTCAAAATTTGTCACCCCAGGCGTGCCCGCCTAACTGTAGCTAGCAGTTTAGGTGTGGGATTGTCAGTCCCGAATAGATCTATCCACAAATTTCACGTTCTCCCTCCAGGAGACTCTGGTTATACTTCCGGAGAGGATTTACTGGTAACCCGAAGGGTATATCGAAGATAAGTCTCACAAGTTAGTATTAACTTCACGGGATAACTGGTGGTCATCAAATTTCGAAATCGTTTGGAACAAAGTAGAGTATAAATAATTACATACAAAGTAATTATTTAGGATGATACTCTAGGTTTAACATGGATAAACTAAATCAGACATAGTTTATGTATATTGACTTTGCATGAAATCTGAATCCATAAAACAAGTAATAAAGATCCCAAATTATTCCCATAATAATTTGAATGGTTTGAGAAGTTTTCACGCTGTTCTGAAAACTATATAATTATATTTAGAAAACGTCCCTTATGCTCCGCATGTTACAAAAGGGATACAGTATCTAAAGTTTGACAGAAAAACGTATAATTACATCGGTTTTTAAGTTACAAAAACCTTTATGATTTGCTTGTATTCCCCCCTGAAAAACATGAAAAACTCGGAGGATCCTATGTAACATGAGGAGATACATAATTGTATCTAATTAGACATTGAACTACTAATTAAGTAAGATAATACACCCGAGGCGCGAAAACACTTTATTTCAAATGTTAGGAATGATCCGGGTTGCATCTAAGGAGTGTTGGGCCTTGATATGGAGTTTACTCTTCAAGTGTAAGCCCTTAGGGGTGTTTACGGTCCAAATACCATATCCCCCATGAGTTTACGGCCGTAAACTCATGGGAATGGTGCATTTGGGTGTTTCAAGGTCTCATGCTTCACAAGGAAGGGTTCTAGGGTTGATTCAAGGGCTTAGGAAGTGTTTGGGGCTTGGAATGGACCCTTTATGGAGTTTACGGTTTCTGAACCACTCCTTGGGGAGTTTACGGTCGTAAACACATGGGTTTACGGCCATAAACTCATGTGTGTCCATTTTTCATGTGTTTTGGTGGTTGTAGGTCATGCATGCAAGGTTCTAGACCCAAATGTAAGCCATACAAGGTGTTAAGGGCACTTAAACACCCTTTGGAGGTGTTTACGGTTTTGGGAGACCTTCCCAAACCGTAAACTCATGTTTACACTTCTCAAGCCATGTTTTAGGGTTCTAAGATCATTCAAGCAAGCTTCTAGGTCATTAGTCAAGCATTGGAAAGGTTTTTGGGGCATCAAAACCCCTTTTTAGGGTGTTTAAGGTTCATGAATGTTCATGGACCGTAAACTCATGTCTAGTCCCATAAAGACATGATTTTGGTGTTCTAAGTTCATGCATGCAAGTTTCTAAGCCATAGCTAAACATTAGAAGAGGTTTGAAAGGGTTTTGGGGCTTCAAAACCCCCTTATGGGAGTTTACGGTTTTGGAAGGTGTTCCCAAACCGTAAACACAAGTTTTTGGGGTTTTTGAGAGTTTAACCCATAGATTTTCATGCATGTTAAGTTAAACAACAAGCTAGGAAGAATTACTTACGATTTTGGAGCTTGAATGAGGTGATTCTTGATCAAAACCCGATTTTTAAAGAGAGAGTAGAGAGAGAAAGTTCCAAGGTGGGTGAAAAGGTTCAAATGGAGTCCACTCAACCCTTATGTGGGGTTGAGTCCACGGTTAGGTGGGGACACACCCAATCCCGACATTAAACGGAGTTTAAGATTTTACCCGATTAAATGACCGTAACCCGACTTAGTCGTAAATTAGAAATTTTTCCAAAGGATTATCGAGGGTATTATATGTGATTTTATTGATTTCCTACACGTAGGAAATTATGACAATAACCCTAGATGAATTATTTAACTTAAAAGTTAACGGACAATTTTAATAATAAAATAAATTTTATTAACGGAAAGGGTTACAGTGACGGAATAAAATTTCGGGTTGTCACAAATGATCACGAAGCTGAAGGCTTTTCTAATGGTTCTGACTCCGAGCCTGAAGTCAACAACCTACCCCCAGTTGCTCAAGACCCAAACCTGAACCCTCGTCCAGCATTTCAAGGACCCATTCCTATGTGGGCCACAAACTTGAATAGATGGAGTTAGGAACAGGGTCAACCCATTCCCTACAACAGAGACAGAAGCTTTTACAACCTCACTGAGGGAGGTTCAGCTGATATAGTCCTACCCATAATGGTCCGTAGGATTGCTCGGAACACCGAGCAAGGTCGAGCAGCTATTGACCGAGTAGTGGAGGTTGACGCCAACTCTGGCGTTAACACTGTCCGCATTCGCCAACTAGAGTCTGCTCATGAAAGGACCCAGGTCCGCAATGCAGTTCTACAGAGGGAACTTGCTAAAACCCAAGCCGCAGTCAGTGATCTTCGAGCTCAGCAAGCGAGATCTGATAGGCGCATGAGAGACATAGAACGCCTTCTGTCGGATTCAAGAACTCACTCTAGTAGTTCTCGTCGCCGATAGAGTCTTATCGACCTCTCTTTTGGATATAACCTAGTTTGTGTAAAAACTCTAGTCTAAATTCCCATCTTTGAAAATCTTAGACCTGTTAGGTCTTGATTAGGTCGTAGTTCTGTCAAAATTTTTCCCACCTTGGTTAATGTAAGACCTACTTCTAGGTCATTTTTCCCAAACTTGTTACATCTGTAATCCCAGTATCTTTGACAGATATCTAATCTAATGGAAATCAATATCCAATTGCTATCATCTGCTAGTACTAGATCATCCTTGAATCTTGCTATTCAATTTTACTGTTGGGCTATGGAGAGTTAGTCCATGATTCATCCTCATCATTTTCCTATTAAATTCTTATCATTGTCTTCATCTTTCTAAACTTATAGTTCAAAGATGCCTCCACGTAAATCAACAAGACACAATCCTCCCGCACCGACACCACCTACTCCTCAGATCGATATGGCAGCACTAAATGCCGTTGTAGCTGCGGCTGTGGCTACAGCCATGGCTCAATATCACTCTTCTAGTTCCACTGGAGGAGGAACCCATGTGCAGTCTATTCAGGGTGAAGCTCTCGTGCGCTCGAGAGAGTGCTCCTATAAGGACTTCACGAACTGCAAGCCATTGTCCTTTAAGGAAACTGGCGGAGTCATTGTCCACTCGCAATGGTTCGGGAAGACAGAGTCGGTCTTAGAGATCTGCTCATGCCCAGAGGGAAGCAAGGTCAAGTTTTTCGCTTGTACCTTCGAATCAAAAGCCCTAACATGGTGGAACAGCCATGTCAAGTCACTATCCCTTGTGGTGGCTAATGCTATGGGTTGGGATACTATGAAAGACCTCATGATTGAGGAGTACTGCCCGAGGGGCGAGATCCAAAAGCTAGAAGAGGAGCTGTGGAGCCTAACCATGAAGGGCTCTAACATAGTCTCGTATACCGCCAGGTTCTGTGAACTGGTGGCCCTCTGTCCCAACATGGTTCATACGGAGGGAAAGAAGATCGAGAGATACATATGGGGGCTGATGCCACCATACCAGGGTAATGTTTTGGCTTCACACCCCACTACATTTGATAGTGCCAAACGATTGGCACAACGGCTCATAGACCATGGGGTTCGTACCCCGACCGCAACAACCACCCTGGCCATCTTAGAACCTGCCAGAACCGCTGAGTCCAAGCGGAAATTCTGGGGTGACAAGAAGAAGATGAAGGCTGCCAAAAAGCAGCAGGTCGTGGAAGTTCATGCTGCGATAGCACCTGCCGCTGCTGCTCCGGTCAAGCAGTACTCTGGAAGTTTGCCTAAGTGCAACAAATGCAACTTCCACCATACAGGAGCCTGCCGGGAAATGCAGTGCTCAAACTGCAACAGGAAGGGGCATACTGCCCGTTTCTGCAAAGCTCCGGCGAGGCCAATCACCCAAGTCCCCGGCACAGGAGTGGGCCAGACTTGCTACGGATGTGGCGAGGTAGGCCACTTCAAAAGGAACTGCCCGAAGGCAGGGTTTGCCGGTGGAGTGGCAAGAGTTCTGGCCATAGGCCACGAGGAAGCGGTTGCCGACTCCACAGTGGTCACTGGTACGTTTCTCCTCGATAACTCATATGCATGTATACTATTTGATAGTGGAGCGGAGAGGAGCTTCGTGAATCAAAAATTTGCTCATTTACTTAAGCAAAAATCACGAGCACTTAAAGAACCGTTCACTGTAGAAATGGCTAATGGAAAGACAGAGTGCACTAGCAGTATATACATAGGGTGTACCCTAACTTTAGATAGCCATTCATTTTCGATCGACCTCATGTCGGTCTCTATTAAAAGTTTCGCGTCATTATCAGCATGGATTGGTTGAGTCTTCATCGTGCCGACGTCATGTGTTTCGAAAAGGCTGTTCACCTTAATCTGCCGTCTGGCGAAACCCTAGTAGTTTATGGCGACAAACCCGGCACACACCTTCGTATCATCTCAAGCATTCAAGCTCAGAAATTCTTGCGAAAGGAATGTCGCGCATTCCTTGCTCATGTGGTCGATGTGAGCCAAGAAACGAAAGACATTCAAAACATCCAAGTAGTACACGACTTTCCCGACATCTTTCCAGAAGAACTACCAGGATTACCTCCGCAACGACAAGTCGAGTTCAGAATTGACTTAGTTCCAGGGGCTACCCCCGTAGCCACATCGCCCTATCGTCTAGCACCTGCAGAGATGCAAGAACTGTCCTGTCAACTTAACGAACTGCTCAGCAAGGGCTTTATAAGACCAAGCTTCTCACCTTGGGGAGCTCCAGTCTTGTTCGTCAAGAAGAAAGACGGATCGTTTCGTATGTGCATCGACTATAGGGAGCTCAACAAACTGACCGTCAAGAATCGTTATCCTTTGCCTCGGATTGATGATTTATTCGACCAACTTCAAGGGGCGAATTTCTTTTCGAAAATCGACTTAAGATCCGGATATCACCAACTACGAGTGCTAGGGGAGGATGTTCCAAAGACAGCCTTCTGAACTCGTTATGGACACTACGAATTCGTAGTAATGCCGTTCGGATTAACAAACGCGCCCGCAGTATTCATGGACATAATGAATAGGGTGTGTCGTCATTACTTGGATCAGTTCGTCATCGTCTTCATCGATGACATACTAATATACTCTCGTAGTAAGGAGGAGCATAGTCAGCATCTACGACTAATCTTAGAAACACTACGTTCGGAAAAGCTTTATGCGAAGTTCTCGAAATGTGAATTTTGGATCCGACGAGTTGAATTCTTAGGGCACGTGATTAGCAAGGAAGGAATACACGTGGACCCATCCAAAATCAAATCCATTGAGAATTGGTCAGCACCGAAGACGCCTACAGAAATTCGTCAATTTCTAGGCCTCGCTGGTTACTATCGCAGGTTCATTCAGAACTTCTCCCGCATTACGAAACCTCTTACGAAACTGACCCAGAAGGGCATGGCCTTTAACTGGGAAGAAAAGCAGGAGAGAGCGTTCCAAACGCACAAGCGAGCCTTGTGCACCGCACCAATACTATCCCTCCCCGAAGGGATAGAAGACTTCGTTGTCTATTGCGATGCGTCAAATTAAGGACTCGGATGTGTCCTGATTCAGCGAGGTAAGGTCATCGTCTATGCCTCGAGACAGCTGAAGACACACGAGGTCAACTACACCACCCACGATCTCGAGTTAGAAGCAGTTGTGTTTGCTCTGAAGATCTGGAGACACTACCTGTACGGTACGAAAAGCACAATCTTTACAGATCACAAAAGCCTACAACATATATTCGACCAGAAGGAGCTCAACATGAGACAACGACGGTGGGTCGAGCTACTCAGTGATTACGAATGCGAAATTCGTTATCATCCGGGTAAAGCCAATGTAGTAGTTGACGCCCTAAGTCGGAAAGAATATTCTGGTCGTAGAGTCAAGTCATTGACTCTGACTATCCAATCACACTTGTCCACACAAATTAAGGAGGCTCAGCTCGACTCTTTGAAACCTGAAAATGTGGCAGGTGAATCCCTGAGAGGAATGTATAGGAACTTGGAGGTTAAAGGTGGCGGAGCTTATTATCTCATGGACCGGATCTGGACCCCGAAACTTGGTGGTTTCAGAGACTTGGTCATGAACGAGGCACACAATACTCGTTACTCCGTCCACCCGGGTTCAGATAAGATGTATTTGGATCTTAAAAAGCTATACTGGTGGCCTAACATGAAAGCAGAGATTGCTACCTTCGTAAGTAAATGCCTTACTTGCGCCAAGGTCAAGGTCGAATACCAGAAACCCTCCGGTCTACTACAACAGCAAGAGATACCGGAATGGAAGTGGGAGCGGATCACTATGGATTTCGTAACCAAGTTGCCCAAGACGATGGGTGGACTTGATACCATATGGGTCATCGTCGACAGATTGACCAAGTCCGCACACTTCCTGCCAATCAAAGAGACATACAAGATGGAGAAGCTTACAAGAACTTACATTAGGGTGATTGTACGACTGCACGGTGTTCCCATATCCATTATCTCGGACAGAGATAGTAGATTCACTTCAAGGTTCTGGCAGTCGTTACAAAGTTCCCTAGGAACTAGGCTGGACATGAGTACCGCCTACCATCCACAGATAGACGGGAAAAGTGAGAGGACTATCCAAACCTTGGAAGATATGCTGCGAGCCTGTGTGATCGACTTTGGGAAAGCATGGGATACTCATCTACCCCTTGTCGAATTTTCCTACAACAACAGTTATCACACAAGCATAAAGGCTGCTCCATTCGAGGCCCTCTATGGCCGAAAGTGCAGATCCCCTCTGTGCTGGGCTGAGGTGGGTGATACCCAGTTAGCTAAAGGGCGAGTTCCTAAAAGCACTCTCACAGGTCCGGAGATCATTCAGGAAACGACAGAGAAGATCGTTCAGATTCGTGAACGATTGAAAGCCTCTAGAGACCGACAGAAAAGCTACGCTGATAAACGAAGGAAACCGTTGGTATTTCAGGTGGGCGACCATGTTCTATTGAAGGTCTCACCCTGGAAGGGCTTGATACGCTTCGGAAAGCGTGGAAAGCTAAATCCAAGGTACATAGGGCCTTTCGAGATTCTCGCAAGAATCGGCCCTATAGCTTACAAACTTAACTTACCGAGCGAACTCAGTAACATACATTCTACCTTCCACGTCTCGAACTTGAAAAAGTGTCTGTCCGACGAGACTCTTGTAATCCCACTCGACGAGATCGAGATCAACGAGGGCCTCAATTTCGTGGAAGAACCAGTAGAGATCATGGACCGGGAGGTCAAGCAAACAAAACAGAGCCGTATCTCGATAGTGAAGGTTCGCTGGAACGCCAAGCGAGGACCTGAATTCACTTGGGAGCGAGAGGATCAGATGAAACTGAAATTATTTGCTTAAATTCTAATTTCGGGACGAAATTCCTTCTAAGGAGGGGATGATGTGACAACCCGAAATTTCTATTCTGTATAATATTTCAATTCATTAGAAGTCAAAACAGTTAATGCTAATTTTCAAACTTTTTGGAATAAGTTTGAGTATTTTAGGATTAACACTTTAGGAGATATCAGGAGAGAGGATGCCCTAAGGTTTATTGTGCAACGGTAAAGTCCTGACCCATCAAAAGTTTAGAGTTTACGGCCTAAACAAGGAGTATACGGCCGTAAACCCTAAGGAAGGGGGTATATAAGAGACACTTAGTCATTTATTACCATTTTTCCACCTTTCAAGAACAAATCTCAAACTCTCTCAAGTATCATCTAAAGATTTCTTCAAGATCTTCATCTAGTAAGTGTTTCTAGTCCTATTAAGTGGTTATATTACTTAATCTAGTGTTTTAACACACTTCTATCCATGAAATCATTCCAAAAGGTTCAATCTTCAAGTTTCACCAAGAACACCAAGAACACACACTAGTGTTCTTGGACTTTTGGCTCATTTCAAGCCTTTATCTTGTAAGTACTTCTATCCTAGAGTATCTTAAGGCTTGTTACACTTCCATATAACAAGAAATCATCAAAGAAACACCAAGATCAAGGTGTTTACGGTCCAAGATGTTCTTAGACCGTAAACCCTAAAAAAGGTACCAAAGTGTGCCCTAGTCCCTCCTAAGCCTTAGTAACTAGCATGGATCCCTTCATTGATATGTTAAGAACTTGAAAACATCAAAATACCATAATCAATAAGGGTTTACGGCCGTAAACCCAAAGGGAAATGGTCTAAGGGCCGTAAACTCCATTTAGGAGTGAAATGGTTCCCTAATCCCTTCCATAGGCTTATACTTCAAGTGGAAACACTTCTAAGGACTTGTAAAGCTTCAAAACAACTCATCGTCATGAAAGCTTGAGTTTACGGCCGTAAACTCATGGTTTTACGACCGTAAACTCAATGAGTTATGATCAATAAAGCGTAAACTCATGTAAGGGTTTCCCCTGAACCCTAAGCTCAATAGCAATGTCCTACAACACTTAGATGCAATCCTTAGCACTTATAACACCTATATAAGGTGTTTAACTTGTCCTAGGATGTCTTAACTATGATAATTAGTTGTTTAAAGACTAATTGGATACATATATGTGTTATTATATGTTAACTAGGATCGTTGTGTGTGTACAAGTCTTCACTTGACACCTAGCAATCCTATTTCTTCAGTTCATCCAAACCACTCACTACAGGTGAGTTCATACCTCTTAATTAACCTTTTAAATGTTTTTAAATGCTTTTATGGGGGGGGGGGGAATACAAGTTGAATAATTATAGTTATTATATCAATCACATGTGATTAATAGGTACCAAACAAGTGGATTCTTACTTTTCAAACTGTGTTACCAAACTGTTTTACTTCAAACTGTCTTACAAACTCTTTTTCATATCAAATACTTTTATTAAACTCTTTTAACTTATATTTTATGTATCTATGTAGATATAGTTATATAAGTAGGAATGAAAGGACTTAGGACTGCTAGTCTACCTTACTTCCTGTTCCTTGTTTGGTTGTGGACTTAGGGTATCAAGGTTAATTGTCCGAAGGTCGTTTGAATCCTAGTTATATATTATGTATATGTATATAGATATAAAAGGTTTCGTCTTTCATTCAGTTCTATACCTTTGGGTAGGAAGGGTATACAAACATGTTCATACATTACTAGTAAACTACTATAGGAGTAGTTTAGGAAGATACTAATACTATTACTAGAACAATGAAACATACAAAGAGTCGGTTCATACATGGGTCAATACCATACAGAGTAGATAACAAACAATACCATACATAGAAAGAGATAACAAACAATACCATACAGAGAAATAAATAACAAACAATACCATACAGAGTAGATAACAAACAATACCATACAGAGAAAGAGATAACAAACAATACCATACAGAGAGAACATACAGGCTAGATAGAGGGAGAACATACAATACAGCTAGCACATTCATATACATTATTACATTTATGTGAGCCATTAAGTAGGGCATGGCACTACCTTCCATGACTGTTTTTGTGTCCAAAATCTCTTTAATTGGAGAGCGTATGAGTTTGTGTATAGATCTATACTGGATTGACTATCCTACACCTTGCTGCTCGCTACAGTGGGACTTGCAAGTCTACGGGTTCCAAACGTCATTTCTACGACATCTTACATTGTCGTTTTACTAGAGTCGGTAGCAGGATACAGGCCGATCACATGGTACTTTAAATACAATAGGTTTAAAGTAATTAGTACAACAGTAGTTACTTAATACAACACTACAGTACTATATCATTTTCCCTTTACATTTACTTTGTGATATTCACACAATAAATAATAATGTAAGAACTATATTTTTGGTTAATGATAGTCAGATTTGGGAAAATACACGCTCTTACAAGCGACACACACACAGACACGAGATGCCTTGGTAGAAGGCTACTGTTAGTAGGAAACATAGGGTTTTCTAGGAGAGTTCAAACAAATACAAACTTTTACAAAACTTATACTTTAAAAACATCTTACAAATGCTTTCATACAAACACCGACACTAATATACTTATGATCTCACCAGCTTTAAAGCTGATACTCGCTTTCAAAATAACTTGTATTCTCAGGTCGCCAGTAGACAGGTACCGGAGCCAGGTTTTGAGAAGATGGAGTTCGTTCCAGACTCATCTCTTAATTTTGATGTATATATTTTTGGTGTCTATAGAACTTGACAGAACACACTTGTATGAAATTATATTATTAATGCAATGGATGATGTTGTTGCTTGTTTACTACTTTGCATTGTTGTGATACTGTACATGACGTCCTCCACCCCCGAACGATTCCGCCGTTCCGGTTTTGGGGTGTGACATATGTCCTTTCTATGAGGTTACAAATGAACATGTGGTTCATATGTTCAACGAGATGGGTCATCAACCCCCACTCACCAGGATCAGTCAGTTTAAGAAATCTTCCTTACCGTGTATATGGAATTTTCTATTTGGGATCTTTCTTCAATGCTTGACAGGTCGAAGTGTGGGTTTGGATAAAGGAAGACTTGAAATTTATGCCATGGTTGCTGGCTTGTATTATGATTTGCAAGTTGATTATGCTACTCAACTGTGGGAGGGATTTGGTGTTAGTAGTATCTCGCACACAAATGTAGCTAATGGTGTTTCGTGTGCAAGATATTGGAGTCTAATTTTGCAATATGTGTATGAGAAGGAATGGATTGATGTACCTTCTGGTGTTTCTAAAGTTGAGTTTGGGATTTATCAACATCCGAAGAATGTTGACGATTATTCAGAGGATTTTCCTAATGTTGCAAGGATTCTAGATGCTATGCTTTGCAAAGTTGATCCAACAAACCCTTTTCTTGTGGCTTTCCTTCAAACCATCAATCCAACTGTCAAAACATGTGTATTATTCCCAAAAGGAATTCAGGATCTTCAAAACGTGGAAAAAGTCCCAAGAAATCTTCAAAGGTTGAAAAACCTCAATCTGTTCCTAAGATACTTGAGAAGGAAGTTATGAAGCCTGTTACAGAGCGTGTTCAAGAACCTATTGTTTAGGATGTTCAAAAGGAGGTGGTGCCAGCAAAAACTATGTCTTGAAAAGAACGAAGAAGTCAGCTCATAGACCTCATCATTCACCAGAGAAGAGGATTGTAGTTGAAAAAACTCTTGATAAGTCGCTTTCTTCACCAAAAGGGTTGGTGTGTCGAAATTCAAAAGTATTCGCAAACCTCAATTAAATCGAAAGAAGGTGTTGATTCGCGAATTTCCAGCTCTGGCATCTCCTGGGTCAAAGAAACGAAAAGTTGAGCCTATGGTGAAAAAGATCAAGAAGAAAGCGAAGGAGTTGGAAGATCCTCTCGATGAGGTTGTGGTTGAGACTGAGTTCAAAGATGATGACTCTCCTGTTCGACATAATGATATTGCCTTTAATTCACCCCAGAGGGAATATCCAGTCAAGTCGACTGGAAATCTTAGTAGCTCTAAGAAAGCATCTAATGTGGACACATCTACTACTTTGCGTGATTCTTTGCATCTTTCCATCCCGAAGCAAACTCAAGTCATACCACCCTAAGTATCGTTGGCCGGATCAGTTTTTGAGGAGGTTCGAACTTCAAGTATCCCTGTGAAGATATGTAATATGGACACAAATGCTAACATGGGTGACGGGATGTTGAATCACGAAGCCCAAGGTACTTCGAATATTTCTACTTCATCTGTTCCTATTTCCATTGTTATTTCCTCCACATTCGAAACAACCACTATTAATACTTCTACTTCCTAACCACCATATATATCATACCTACACCAACTTCACCTACATCTACTTCGTTACCAGATTCCACTACTTCACCCACTTATTACAATATTCTCAATCAGCCTATTACTTCGCATTTTATTTCTCAATCCACCGAAGGTGCGAAGTCAACTCCTGAGATTGATCAAGAATATGATGATTTCATGGTTTCGTTTGGTGATATTCAGTTCGATCGTGAGGAGGAGAATATTCTAGATCACATGTTGATGTCTGGAAAACAATTCAAAATATTGTATCGTAAGTTGAACTCTTTACTTTGGATTCAAGTTGATGCTGGTAGTCGAAACACTGTGTGTAGGATTGAAGTTGATGTTTTGCTAAAAGCTCAAGAACATCATTTGAAAACAGTAATGGAACATATTGAAATGAAAACTGAAGCGCGTTTGAAATATCATTCTGAGTCTTTTAATCATGAGTTAAAGGATCTACGAGCTATTGCCAAAGAACAACATATTCTCTTGGTCGAAGCAGTTAAGAAAGTGAAGGAGGATGTAAATTTCAAACATGAAGAGATTCATACTGAGCTGACCAAGGAGGTGCTTAAACTTGATAAGAATTACTCCAGTCTTCATACGAAAGATGATATAATTGATGATGCTGTCAAGAAGGTTGTTGAGTTCTACAATTCGCTTATCAACAAGGTTGATACGAAGTCAGAGGCTGATTCAAAAGTTTTTGCCATTCTGGAAGACTTATTGGGGAGTTTGAAGGAATCTTTGTCCAAGTTTGAGATTTCTTCTTCATCTTTAAATTCACAAGAGTCTCTTTCGAAGCTATTTTCTTCATTGAAGCTAATCTTAAGGATGAAGTTGCTCCTTTGTTACGTTTGGTGAATTTAATGCCAACCGATGCTGCACCTGTGTCTCATGTGGTGCAAGGGGAGAAAGGCGTCTTGGCATGGTCTCTTCGAAAGTGGTTGGTACTGGTTTGTCACAAGATGCTGATAGTGAAAATGTTGTTGGGAAAGTATTCAGTACACAAATTCCAACTTTGCTTCCTAATTTGTTGTCAACAACCTCAAGAACCATGACTTCAAGACCTTTGACCAAGGGTATTGTAACTGGTTCATCTGTTGGAGGATCGAGTTCAAAAACACAAATTTCGAAAGAATACAAAGGAGATAAAGGAAAGGGTATTGAGCCTTCTAAACAAGAAAAGAAGAAAGCTAAAGAGGCTGAAATCGAAAGTCAAAGGCAAATCCATAGCATCATTCGTCAAAGGCAAAGTGATCCTCCAAGGCTTGAAGAAAGGTGATCCAACAATGCCATTTTGCTACGAAACTATTTAAGATATAGTTTTCAATGGCATAAAAGGAGCTATGATACTGAAAATACTAATTTCAATCATTTGGATTTTCATATCAATGAGATGATGTTTATCTCACCTCAGTATCAAATTATTGATAAGTTCGAAGACAAGGAGGAATACAAAAGGTTGAAGTTAAGATTTCATGTTGTTCTTGAAAAAAGAGAAGAAGACATCTGGTCTTTTGTGAAGATTGTGAAAGTTCTCAACATTTCGAAAGATGTTTTGTTCGAAGGGTTGTTGCAGAACTATCGTTTTTTTATGGTCAGAGCCAATAATGTAGCATGTGATTTCTCAGTGACTGGTTTTTCATTTATGAACATGAACAACCTCATCAATGTTGCAAGGATTTTACATATTGTGGATGTTTCAAAGCTGCATATTAATAACAAGGAATACTTCTTGATTGGATTTGCACATCTCAAGTTGTTTATAGACAATTATTATGATTGTCTAGCCTTGACCGATGTGGAGTTGGCTTTGGCAATGGGTCCTCAAGTGAAAGTACCTCAATCGATGTTAAAGGGTCAAATAATTTTAATAAATTTAGACGATTGAGAGATTGTTTTGAAGCCGTTAGGAGTGGTGTTTGTTGGGAGGAACAAGAATAACAAGATAACGAAGTTTCTTTTTCAAGTATGTGATGTTGAGAAGTATACGAATTCCCACTATACTAATCTTCTAGTTCATATGAGTAATTGCAAGAAGAATAATCCAGGAGATATTGCTGAACTTCAAAAGACTATTGCATGGTATACTGAGGTTCGCATGATACTTCATCAAGCTACAAAGTTGTTGTTGACTTAAGTTCGGCACTACTCACAAAGGGGGAGAATGTTGGGTTCGAATATTAGTTGTGAGGTGTCGAAGTCTTTTGTAGCTTGATAGGATTTGAAGTATGTTTGTTAGATTCGAATATATGTATTTCATAAGGGTAGATTATAGTCGAAGCCTTCATGTTTACGCCCTGAAGTACTTTTTGCTTACTTCTGTTATTCCTATAAATAGGGATATGTGCTATAGATAGAGTAACTTTTGAGCCTTCGTGTTCTTACTCTATTATACTCGTGTAACCTTCAGAAGAATCAATTGAGCCATCTAGATTATATTTACTACTTTTGTTCTTAATTCAATTCAAACTCTGATTTCATTTCATTTACTCGATTAACATGAACTATACATATTCTACAAGAATATCATCTAACTTCATAAACACAAATTCACATAAAAATCATTTACTTTCAAAATTTTATTTTTAATGAACTTTAAACAAAAAAAAACAATTAAATTCAATTAAACTCATCACAGAATGAAAACCATTCTACATATGTTGATCATGTTAAAATCGAAAAAAAAAATAAACCTCTTCTTCTTAAATACATATTCTACAAGAATGAATTACATCAATGAATGAAATCCACTAAAGAATTAAATCCATCATAGACTGAAAGAACATTATACGCATGTTGATCATGTTAAAATCGATAAAAAAAAACCCTAAATGTAACAAAATCTCATCAAACACAAACTCTAGAAAATCATCAACACTAGATTAACATGAAAAAACATAAATGAAATCATCATCTTCTTGAAGATTCAACATTGTATCTACGGTGTTCTTGAACGTGGACTTGTATGCACTTCATCGTGTACTCACTGAGACATCCCAATGCATTCTTCTACTTTTTCTATGGTTCACTAAACAGTCGTATAACAACACACCTTCACAGAATCTTCTGATTTTATGGAAGACACAAGGAAATCAGAATGATTTTTGGTCTCCGATTGATTTTCTAATCGACTTGCATGTTCGCGAGAAAATGGGGAAGGAGTTATTTGGTTGCCAAAGATAAAACCAGTTCCCTATTCTAAAGGGGATGTTAATGTACTATACTACCCCTTCATACCCGTTATCTTTCACAAAATGTCATTAAATTGATTATTTTTAATTAGTTAATAAATATAAAGCCATTACTTAAACTACCCTAAATGATTGGCTCACAATCAATTTCACAGGAACACAATAGTTAGTAAAAACATAATAACCTAAGCCTATATATATATATATATATATATATATATATATATATATATATATATATATATATATATATATATATATATATATATATATATAGACACACACACACATAAACATACATACATAATCTAGAGAGAGTGATACAACTCACCTTGTAAGTTAGTGAAGACTACCACCCTTGGCTACATTCCTTAATTGATGCATCTTAATCCATGTTATTGCTCAAGGCCTATTCATAAACATAATCAAGTTTCTTATAACTTGTCTTAGCGAATTAAGAGCTTTAGGACTCTCTTAGTAAAAAGGACAACTTAATAGATCATAATTTTATCTTCTAAATTTCTACTTCTAAATCTACTGACACCAATGAATTAAGCATCCTACGCTACCTAATTTATTATAATCCACATCTAATGCATCAGTTCACCACTCATTAGTCGGGGTTTCAAACACTAACTTCACATATATGGATTTCACCATGGAAATCACATTCAAAAAATAATAGAAAACTAACAATTTCACCAAAATGGAGAAATATTTTCTTAATGGAGAGAGGATGAAAATCCTTGCAATCCACCATCTTTAGCTTGTCTTTGCACTATTTTGGCAGCAAAATCTCCCTTTTCATCTCTTAAATCGACCCCCCATGAGAATGATCGAAATTAGCTCTTAACAGCTAAACTCGTGTTCTGACCTCGTGACTGTGTCATGGTGAAGTCCATACCACGTCGTCGTTTCCTAAAGACTTTATGGTCAGTTAAAATATACTTACGCCACCGAACCATGGAAAGCTCTCCACCATGCCATGACAGATGTACATCACTAAAACTGCATTGTTGATTCTAATCGAGCCTTGGTGACAACTTTTATCCAAATTCTAACGCATATATCTTCTTTGTTTCTAATTTATGTTTTTATATTCACGCGAAGGTGGGGATATGATCTACAACTCTGTTAATTCATTTCTCACTTACTTAATACAGGTCTTAATCTATGAATTTAGAATTTTGGTCCAAAAACATAAAATTTCCCATTTTACCCTTTTGGCCAAAATACATCTTCTCATGCATTCCTTCTCTTGAACGTACTCATCTAATCTCACCTTAGTGACTTAAACTTATCTTGGTCATTTTCATGATGTCACAACTTCATAAATCTTCTAAATTCTCATAAATGACCATTTTTCCCTATTGGTAAATATTTGACTAAAAGTCAAATTTCTCTAAATTTTGGGTTCTTACAATCTACCCTTCTTAAAAAGATTTATTCCTCAAAATAATTTCTTAACTTCCTTAGCCTTTTTCTCACCCGATAGTTCTTTTATGAGGTTATTCTTTTCTTCAAACTCATAACCTAAAATATTATTCTACTTTCTAATTCTTTGCATTTTCAATGCAATTACCAAACTCTCTTCAACTATCTGTTTGTAATGGTTGTTAAGGGACATCTACAACTCTATCCACTTTTACACAATAACATTGCATACTTAACAACATTCTTCATGTTTTTGTCCCACTTTACTCAACCTTGACCATACACCAACCATGTTCATTCTTTTTTCTCATAAGTGAGGATTCAAAGCAACACACTTCTTAACTGTCTACTCTTTGGTAAGTTACTACACCACTGTGCCATTATGATGATATAGGTGACTAAATCACTCATTTTTTACCTCTTTCATAAACTCTTAGTGAAATATTACATCTAAACACTTCACGTTCATTCTAAAGTGATTTTCTCACTTCTTGTTACCTAATATATTCTTAAAACATCTAAAATATGTATTTTCACACACTTACAGCCCTCGTACATCAGGAAGTCACACACTCCTAATGTTTTCTAATCTATCATCTCCATTTTACACTTGGTCATTTCATCCTCTATTGGGATTCCCTACCCAACCATTGACTCCTTTCACGAGTACAATATCTCCTAACCATTTTTTCTAACTTCGTAATCCTTCTTTAACTATCCCTTATTACACATAATGTCAATCTTTCTTCTTTCTATAATAGTTTACCACAAGTAACATATCTACATACTCTTAAATATCCATTTTTCTCACCCTAGGAGCTACATCTACTTTTCTTTTTCTGTTATGGATAGAGTATCAAAGTTTCCTCTTACTCTGAATACTCTACATCTCTTACTTCTTCAGAAGTCTTGACCAGTCTCCTCATGTTCCTTAGCTCTTAACACATCAACAACGGAACATTGTTATTAATTTTCTTTTAAGTGTCAATCATGAACCTTGTTCTACCAATTTCTCTTTATCTACATATCTATTTCAACTATCTTCTAATCTATATCAGGTTAATGCTATCACCATAGAATCAATGACATGGTGCAGTCTCTACTTATCATTTCTCGTACACATTCCATATAACAATGGACTTTCTTCTCTGCATGGCTACTTGCTCGCAAGCAATACCAATCTACTATTATACTTATCAGTATACTTCTCTAACCCTCAAGTCTTTCTAAGATAGACTTTCAGTATCTTTATTTTCTTTCTTTAGGCATACTAACCCTTTTATTCTTTCTAGTATTTATGTCCCCTTTCTTGCCACTCTTTCTCTACATTTATGTATATTTTTCTTTTTTGTCATTTTATCTATCTCCATTCTCTCTTATTCTCCACTACCTGTTCTTCTTAGGGACATATACTCTATCTATTATTCATTCACTAGGACACATCATCGCTAACGCATCTTCCTATCATCACAACCATGATATCCTTCTCTCTACACATATGCATATCATCTCTTCACCAAGAGAGCCAAATCTCTTGTCATTTCATAAAATGACCTTACTTTCTTTCTTCTTAACATTCATAACTCAAACACTCACGGTTGGTCCATCTACTAATCTCAAACTCTTAGGTTCATTATCTGCACACATCTATAGTTGTGTGCCACACATATTATAACTTGGTTTATCACAAATCTAACATATACTCTATGGTTCTTTCCTTCGCATATAGTTTAAGTCTAAGTTTAGACATATGAAGCCTAAATTACTTAAACTGTGGCTCTGATACCGATTGTAATGACCCAAATTTTCTATACATACATATAAAGGGATATATATATATATATATATATATATATATATATATATATATATATATATTAGACAATATAAATGTTTATGTATGTTAGTGTTTTATGAGGAACAATAGTACATATATATTATATAAATGAATATAGTGTGTTATAGGTGTTCTTGCTAGTCTTATGTAGTAAATGTTTTTTTATGTATCTGGGAATCAATTCATTAATCCCTAGAACTCTCAGGCATTTAGTTCAGCAAGTACTTTATCTAAGTTCAGTTGTTCGTTGGTCTGACCATAATAAAACTTAGGTGCGCAAGCTATGTTTAGTTGTGGTTCGGACTATGTACCATACTAGCTTTAGCTAATTTATTTGACCTAGATTCATGAGTTGTATCCTCCTCGAGGGTCTGAGCTTTCTGAATGTTTGAATTATATATGTGTTTTCATCAACGGTATAAGTTTTCTATAGATCTGTTTTTGTCACAAGATAGACTTTTTACATTGATTAAGTGATCTCGGTGTTTGTTTTTGTATTTTAGAGCCTAATATTTAGAAATAATTAATCTTATATGATCAGGTTTTCTTGGACCTGTAATTTATTAAGATGGTAGATCATCCACCATCCAGTAAGGAGGCAAGTATGTATGCGATTGATGCATGTACCCTAGAAAGGCGACTAAACTTATGTCATGTTTGGTATAGAGAATTAAGGGTAGAGAAATGGAATACTTTCCTTTCTCTTGTTTGGAATGTAGTAAAAAAGGAGAGAATGATAAATAATCTAATTCCATTGCCACCATTTCATTTGTCTTTCTTTTTTTTATGAAGAAATGGGAAGAAAAAGAATTATTGAGCCCATCAAGAAAACCAAAAAAAAAGCAGAGAATTGGATTTACATCTTCATGTCGTCACTTCGAAATTGAGTGTGCTCCCGATTTTTCGTCTATGATGTTATTCATCAATCAATATAATCACTAAGTGCTTCTGGGTTACACAGCTTCAACAGAGTTCGAATATTTAGTTTCAATTTCACAAGTTCTTATAGATTTCATATACCGCTTCTATGATTTCAAAACATCATTTCTATCTATTAAGGTATTACCTGATTTCTATTTGTTGATCTATTTCTGATTCTTGGTTGATTTATGTATATTGAATTTGATTTCTGATAATTTGTTGATTTAGGGCTGATTTCATATTCTTGGTTGATTTATGTTTGGTTCAGGGCCAGATGTTTTGATGAAGAGTGGTGCTTAACGAAGTGGTTCTTGTGATCTAGAATTAAAAGAGATCTTTGATTTGGAATTTATGAAGCATTAGTCAATGTCAATAATATAATTTATATTGTCAATATGAACAAAAAAGAAAGAAAAGTTGGTGATATTAAATCTAAGTGCTGAATTGATTCAAAGAGGTTGGAATTTATATTGTAGATTAGTTGGTGAATCTTGAAATCAAAATTGTTATGGTTCATTATGAATTGAAGCAAAAAGTCAAAATGGAATATACAAAGTGAAATTGAATAAATTTAAAGTGTGAATGAGGTGATGATCTTTGGTAGTGATTCAAAACTGGTTTAGTTAATTTGTATCCATGATTGATATATTCAAATTATATTTTTAAATACAAGATATGTGTATAAGATGTGTTTGATATTTATAAAAATAAATATATAATTGTTAAATTAAAAATTATAACCACAACGTAATTTGATAAACGAAGATGCACATCATAATCACATTATTATAAAAAAGAGTATTGTTCGAAAAGAAATAAACATAGGTAAAAAAAATTATTTCCATTTCATTGTTTAATGCAACCAAACAAGAGAAAGGAACATTTCTCTGGTAAATTATCTATTGTAGCAAACAGTAGAATCAATTCCTTTTCCATAGGTTAATTCTCTTTCTCTATATTTTCATTCTCTGTTGTAATTTTCTTTCTCTGTACCAAACATGCTCTAATGTATTCTCATTTACGGGAACACAAAGAAGATATATAGGGATATTACGATGCCTTTAAAATAGCCAATTGTTAACATATGGTCCATTAGCATGGTCCAGGCGTCAAGACTTGGCCTGCCAGCCTTGTCTAGCGCCCGCGCCTGGTGGTCGCCTAACGCCCACTCCTGGTGCTCGCCAAGAGACCCCAGGAGGCCTTACCCAACTCCTTGCTAGTTGGGCCTGTGCTGGGTCGACCCAATGCCTGACCTAGCTCTCCTAGACCTAATTGTCCCCTATAAATATGTAACACCCGTCAAAATTAGATCAATAACAATCACATGTGATTATGCCAATCATGTAATGTGATTTTGTTAAAATAGTAATGTGATAAACTTACTATGTAATTCATGTTAAAGTATGAACTTTCATGATACAACTCAAAGTATACGTTCATACGATTACAAAAATATAGAGAACATCTAAATCTGACTTCGCATGAAGAAGTTATGATAAATTCTAACGCTATAATGCCTTATAACAAGAGGGATTTAAAATAGACTTAGATCTAGCTATTGGAGTCTAAAATAAAGTCGTAGTACTCGGAATTACCTACGCGTGCATATAAAGAACGCCAAAAACGGAGTTCGTATGCAAAAGTTATGGCCTTCCGAAGATGCAGCTATCAGAAACCCTAATTTGACTGAACTCACGACGTGAGCATCAAAAATTCACGACGTGAGGAGTCAACAGACATTAATCGGAGCTAGAAAACACACGTTAAGGCTATGGGGTGACTCATGGAAGTTCACGACGTGAACCTATCATGTTAACGACGTGAATGGCCCCAGAACACCCTATAATCCTTACACCCTCTCCTTTCATTCTCTCTCGTTTCCGAAGGCCGTTTTCCCTTCCCGAGCCTGACATTGACGAGCCTCTGACCGTTTAGATTCTATAATCACGCTATTAAGGTGAGTTTCACGGCCCCACTTTCTAATATTTCGGGGGAAAACGCATGCTAAATATTATATATACATTATTATGTCTATATGATAATATATAGTTATAATAGCCGGGGTATAGTTGTTCTAAATATAATATTTTGAATATATACAACTATTATCAACTTGTCGGCATGTTATTTTACTAATGTAGATCTTGAGTTATACTTAGGATTCTATATATATGTTGTGTACGATATAGTTCCGAAGTTATATTCGGAAGTTCTATATGTTAAGTTATAAAGTATGATGTTATTATTGGTTTTATGTCAAGATAAAACTTGGTATGTTATATGTTGTTATTATTAGTTTTATGTCAAGATAAAAATTAGTATGTTATATATATTGTTATTGATAGTTTTATGTCAAGATAAAACTAGGAACGTTATATGTTGTTATTATTGGTTTTATGTCAAGATAAAACCTGCTTTTACTTCAAGTTATAGTTGTTATACTGCCTAAATGTTATGAAGTTAGGAGTAATGTTTAAAAGCATAGTCTAGTAACTTAGGGTTTTAGACATGAAAATGCTTTTGTTGTTAGAGCTATAGGAAGCCGTCAAAGTCTACATGAGCTACCTCATTCATCAACTAAGATTGGGGATCTTAGTGGAAGTTCTCTGACCTGTAACCGTTAATCCCGTGTGAGCGAGGAAGTCGTGTATGAATAAGATACAGGTTGACGACCCCACTCGTAGTTGTTAATTACAACCCAAGACAAGCGAGTGACGATCCGTTCCTTTTACTTGTTATTCCGGCGTCGATGAAGAGCGCGGTGTTGTTTCTCATGGTAAATCATGAGTGTATTGTTTCTCATGGTAAATCATGACTGTATTGTTTCTCATGGTAAATCATGAGTGTGTTTTGTCAGAGGTTTTGTTGTCAAGCAGCGGTTACGAACTCATGGTAGCAAATTGTTAGAAGCATTATACTTTGTCGTTATACAAGTATTAATGTTAAGTATAAGTTTCCCCCTACTTATACCCTAGGTACTACTTGTATATTAAGTAGATAATTATACCTAACACACATACTCGTATAGAATTGAAATAGATTTATACGTAGCGGTTTTACTCGTATAGAATTGAAATAAGATTTATACGTAGCAACTTTCGTTTGTATGGAATTACAAACCATTATATTCATAGTATATGAGACTTATAGGTAAACTACTTATTTAATAAGTAAACCATTATACCTAATATATATGCTAAATGTTGGAGAATCAAAATGATACTTTTGAAACTATACTTTTTGAACATGAGAAAAGTGTTATTTTATATGGAGTCAAAACCTGTGAACTCACCAACTTTATGTTGACGTATTTTTAAATGCATGTGTTTTCAGGAAGTTGATAACTATGATACGAGAAATGACGTTACACCGCCCGGTGTTTCCGCCGACGGCCGGGGTGTGACAGATTGGTATCAGAGCTATTAACTATTGTGAATTAGTACTTTCTTAGGAAAGCACGACTATAGTTTAGGGCTTACTCTGTTAGGTTTAGGTATATCCCTTAACTTACAAATAAAAAAGTATTATTAAATTATACAACTGAAGGACTACTTACGGGAGCCGTGACAAGGATAGACATGTCGATTTGGGTTGCTGGATTTCAGAACGGCTATATGCTAAAATGATCCTGCCCACCGACTATCCTGACTGGCCGGTGCCTTATCAGCTAGACCTGAAGTAACAAACAATAATTAATAATACCCATGAACATAACAAACACAAAGATATAGAGTTATGTATGAACTCAGTCCCACGATGAGAACACATGTAAAACCCAAAAATGTAGAAAACCCAAACCCTCGATAAGAATTCAACGCAAGGTATTAGGTCAAACTACTTAGTCGAGTTTTATTGTACATGGTACGAACCACAACTAAATGTAGACTGATCACCTATGTTTAATTATGGTCAGGCCGATGCACAACTAAACTTGAATACGGTGGTTGATAGAGTAAAACACCTGAAGATTCTAGAAGATTAAAGATAGATCTCAGATCAGGATACCATCAACTCGGAGTACAAGAAGACGATGTTCCGAAGACAACATTTAGGACTCGGTATGGTCAATCTAAGTTCCTAGTTAAGACTTTGGATTGACCAGCGCTCCAACAATGTTCATGAATAGTGTTTGCAAACCGTACTTGGATAAATTCGTGATAGTGTTCATCGATGATATATTGATATATTCACGAACCAAGGAAGAACACGGTCAACACTTGCAAATAATCTTGGAACTACTAAGAAAAGAAAAGTTGTACGCCAAATTCTTGGTGGATTAATGTCTAAGTCCATAACTATATTTGGTATGTACTTGACTCGACCCGGCATGGTCCATTTGGGTTGCACTTCACCGGCACAATTTATATGGATAGTCTTTTGAGAATAGTATATTTATGATTTATATTAATATATTATAAGTTCTAATATATTAATATGGAATCATATTATTTAATTAGTATTGATCAAGATATAATTTAGAATTAATTAAGTGATCAAAAAGAACTAATTAAATATGGACTCTTATATATATGGAATGGGCCAAGTTCATTTAAGTTGGGCTAAGCTTTCATGGATGGTCTATGGAGCTTTTAACCCATGGATCCTATGTAAATGAAAGGTCATGGGTATTAGGGTTTACATGGATGTAACCCTAATCCTCAATAATATATAAAGGGGTCCTTGGCTCACAAAATTGGCACAAGTGTGTGAAAATAAGAGTGGGCTGATTTTAGTGTGCATACATATTCTCTCAAGTTCTTCCAAGGTGTTTTGGTGATTTGTGATTCCATTTGAGGCTTCCACACTATTGGGGCTAAGCTCTTAAAGCTTGAAGACATCAAGCTACATCAAAAGGTATGTCATCTAACTAGAATTTTGTTGTATAGGTGCTTCATAATATGCTAGTTAGGATGAAACCTTGGAATAGTTAATATTTGCATGTATAATAGAGAAAACATAGATCCAAGGTTTATAGGGTTGCATGTACACCATAGGATTGTTAGAATGCTCAAAACCCAACAGTGGTATCAGAGCCAGGTTGTTTTCTGTTATATTGATGCAAATATTTTATTTTCAAGTTGAAAAAAAAGGAAAAAAAACATGACGTTTGTCAAATTTTAAGATAATTACTTGTTTTGTGAAAAACGAATTATTTGTAAAATTTGAATCATTTGTTATATGAGTTGAATTAGGTCAACTTTAGTAAAAGATAAAATGATATGATTATTTTATTAGTTTTAAAAGTTTGATCTAAATGTTTTAAGGAGTTACATATTTTGTCATAAAATTTTGGAGCTCAAAAGTTTTTTTTAAAGTTGTGATCTTAAGGGTTTTTGAAACTTCCATAAGTTACGGAGATGAAAGTTTTGTTTTTAAATTTTTTTTTTTTTTTGATTCAAAGTTTTTATGGAGTTACAAAATTTGGTGTTAATGGTTTAAAGAATTCCATAACTTGTTCTTAAGTTATGGAACATGGAAAGTTTCATCATAAAACACCACTAATTCCATAAGTTATGGAATCCAAAGGTTTTCAAGAATTACAAAACTTGCCCTCAAGTTTTGGAATTTGAGAAAAGCTTTTTATGAAAAAAAGAATTGAATTCTAAAACTCTTGGGTTCATAACTTAAACAATTAATTAAATGGTTTTAATTTTGAGTTTAATAATTGGAATTATGATGTTTTGTTGAATAGTTCAAATTAACTCTTATGGACTTTATTAATAGTTAATTAAAGCGTTTAATTAAAAGAGTATTATTAATCCATAAATATATGGTTTGAGTTTAATTAAATAAAAAGTCTAGTTTAATTAATAGATTAAACCACCAAGTATTTTAAATGTCTAAAATACACCCTTATACTATTATAATATTAAAAGATTAATATATTATATGTATAAGAGCAAGTCGTCTTACCATTAGTAGGCCTCATTCACGAAGCCGGTCTATAAGGGGGTATAAGGTTGTTGCCTATAAAATGGCAGCTTAATGGGTGTCCACTCTCACCCACCGCTTCCTTGACTGGTGGAGGGTCGTTAGCCGAACAGGTAGGACAAGGACTATAATTCTCCCTTCATTAAAAGTATTAATGATAAATACTAAGTAACTAAACCTTTTATTAATTCCCAATCTTAGTTACTTAGGAAAACGTGAATAAGGTGTTAATCCATGAAATTACACTTTGCACTTTGTTTAAACCGTTAGTAGAGCGTGTGTGGTTAACCGTCACACTAACCTGGATTTAGCAAAGTAGGCAAAGGGTAACTTAATATTTATCATAGTATCGGTGGAGCTCGTGTGGTTAACCGGCACATCGATTGTGGGTTAAATATTAAGGGTACCAAGTATATTTGCATGGTTACTTCACACCTTGTTTTGTGATCCTCGGCATCCCAGTCACAAAACCTGAAGGGCACACTTGAGATTGAAACATGCCATTGAAAAGTTCAATGAATCTCAAAAGATCTAGGAGTTTCAAATCCAAGTAAAAAACCTAATTAAATTATTTCGTTTTTCATGGTGGAAATTGGTAAATCGTCATTTACCTACCTTCAACTATTTTATAACTCGGATTACGGCATCCATCTTCCAGTTATAAATAGGTTGTTGGATCCTAGCGTTAATATTTCATATTGGGTGTTATATTAAGGACTTTAGATCAACTATCTTGAATATCTCCCAAAAGATGTCGAGTTCAGACATCTATGATCTTACCAAATCTCTTGGAACTTTACTTCCTCCACCTCCTCTAATTATGCTCCCTAACCCACAAGTTCAAGGTCACTCAATCCCTAATGGCAAGCAAGGTCTATGTGTGATCAGATCTTAGAGATGAAGTCACATATTGACAAGCCGGGAGAGTTGGGTTTCAATGTCTTGAGAAAGTTGGATGTTCAATCACTTTCTAAGTCACATAGTGAGTTCCTTTGGGACTACTATGATACAGACTATGACATGAACCTTAATGATCATATCTATTTGCTTGGTGCTGCTGAATCAGCAATGATTTGGAACGATAGTGAAGCAAATTTGATTAGAATATCAACTTCCCAAAAACTTTATGGACAGTACCAATGGTGACACTGGAAATCCAGAAAAAAACATTCTCTTCCCAATGGAAAGGGATTGGCGATAGTCAACCTGGTTGACCAAATGGTAAAGAGAAAGGCTAAGTCTGAGATAGTCCCATTACCAAAGGGTCCACATGTTTATTTTGCCAAAGGAAGGGGCGTTGATTGCAAAGCTGCCAAATTTACCTAAGGATGTTAAAGTCGACAAGTTTGACTCTACATCAGGTAGAGCCCATTATCTAACTCTGTTAAGTTCTATTCTGAGATCCTCATTACATGATGTGACTGGGTCACATGTTGATGGTTTAAGAATCAAAGAATAGAGAGAAATCTTAAAGGAAGTATATGCTGATTCTGATCGCGAATGTGGATTTCGATCGCATCAGAATTTTGAGTAGTTGCTTAAGAAGTTATGATATATTGCTAAGGAATAGATAACAACAATTTTCCATGTGGATTGTAAGGATAGTTTTTCCGCAAAGTTTTAAAATAAAAGAAAATTGTTTAATTTTATTTATTTGAAGTATCCTTACAATGGCATTTGTGGAAAATTGTTGCTTATATGATTCCACTGACAGCAATATTGGAAAATGGATTTGATTCTTTCATTTGTGGTAGTGTCTAAATTTACCAAATCAGGAAAGTTCCTCATCACCCAAGTTTCAATTGGACCGAAACTTGGAATCATGCAAGTTGAATAGTATGATGAATGAGAACTTTCAAGCATTGGAAAATCAAGACTAATTACTTGTTCACATGGATGTGTGAGTCAAGTGAAGGACTAAAGGGATCGAGTACACATTCTTGTGCACTGGTCATGTCCACCACAAAGCTCGTTAAGACTATTTGATTTACTAAAGTTTAGTAAATATGGTTATACTAACAAGTTTAAGTATAATTCTGAAACATTGGAAAAGTCTCAATGTATGGCAGAACGAATGGGAAGAATCAAATTAGGCAGAAAGATAAAAGTTTCTCAAATCTGAAAAGATGGGAGAGTACTTTAGTATCATGTTTATGATCATCTTAATGATTTAGAAATCATATCACAATTAGTCCTCTAAAGGTCATCTTAGTGCATTCTTATGACTAAGAAGAGGAGTCATGAGTTGTTGAAATGGTTAGATCAGGAAGATGAGTCATACTTCGTTCCAAAACAATTCTTAGAGTCATACTCCAAGATTGTAAGTTGAGTGACATATCTTAAAGAAAGGTTTAAAACACTTGTCAAATGTAAGAGTAAAAGTGTCCTACTCTTGTACATTTGAAATTGGTAAGTTGTGATGTTTTGGATAAAACAAAGACCAACTAAGGCTAATTGTGTGAAGTGTTTGTCTTGATAAAGAATCCGCACTATCTCTTTAATATTTGGCAAGATAGTCTTATATGTCAAGAGGATAGTGGGAGTCTTAAATATCCCAAAAAGAATCTCAAGAACTAATCAAGAATAAAACCCGGGGTTCTTCAGTAGCACACGACTTGAGGTTTATAACCTATCGTGTTGACATATTCTGTGCCCATTCCAATTAAAGTTGGCTTTGCATAGGAGTTCTGAAAGTTCTCAATTGGTTTCATAACAACTTGGAAGCAATGGCAGGCCCTGTACTGCCAGGTGGCAAGAAGTTAAGATTGTATAAATTCAGTCCATATGAGTTTGGATTTGTCATTATCCTTGTCTTATGACTATGGTTTTGACGATTCACATGGATAAGAACACATACACCATAAAATATAAGGGTCATAAGGTTTCTCTCCGATTCATGAAAATGATGGTGAGGAAACACTTCCACCAAGTAGATTTGAAGCAGATGGCAAAAGGTCTAAACAATTGAGACTATGATTACGGCATCCCTTTTCATAGTTCTGAAATTGTTTAGACACGCATGCATGCTATCTAAGGAAAGGTGTATGATTTTGATAAAGTTTTATCAAAGCATCTCGTATCAGAAATCTGAACTTTGGTAAGAAAGTCAATAAAGTATTGATTTCTAGAAGTCCAGCTGATTTCTGAGTACATGTCAAAGCTAGTGGGAGCATAAGTGTTACGCTAATAATCATCATGTAAGTGGGAGCATGATAATTATTATTAGTGTTGCAAGTTAGTAATGTTAATTATAGAAAACAAAAGTTTCAATTCGTGAGGCTGTAGGGATTGAAAAAGTTGTTTTGCTATAATTAAGGGAGAGGATATACTTCATTTCAGTTATAAAGGCTTAGATTGAGACCTTAATCATCTTTAGTCAAGAATATATATATGAATTTCATGTTGGATTGGTTCAACTTAAGGAAATTCTATATATTGCGTTCTCAAAATTTAATTATGATTACGGCATCCCTCTTCATAGTCAAATTTTGAAAACATGGCAAATAAAAATATTGTAGCAAAAGACTGGTCGATAATCATGTCTTTATGTGAGACATCATGAATCGTGTACCATTTGCTTTGGGTACAGGATCGATTGCATGTGCTATAACATTTGTCATTTCTAAATTTTTCCAAATGCCCAGAGGCATTAAGAAGGGAAAAGGTCTAGAATTGGACATGACTAAAATGATTAAGCAATTGTCCAGGGCAATCTGAGGTTTACCAAAGATTGGTTGCTGAGGGACAGTTGGAAGTATAGTGCTAATTTTGGAAGGACCATATTGACATATTCTGAAAAGAGGCATCTCTTATTCAGAAGTGATAGTCAAAATGAGAATATGGAGTTGTCTCCATAGGTGGAAGTTATCGGTGTAAGATTAGAAAACTTAATGCAAGAAGCATGTCCAAAGCAATGTACTTTGAATATGAGACTTAGTTTCCATGGAGTTTATCTCCATTGGAATACCTTATAATGACTGTTGACAAGTCTTTGTGACTTTGTATATATTCATTACAGGAGGGTCAGTGCATATAAGTTTAAAATCTAAACAGATTTCGATAAATGATAGGAATTTGAAGTTCTCACATTTTTCGATAAGGATTTGGGAGTGTGAAATTAGAATCATTGAAATTATGTTCAATTGGTTTATTTCACAAAGTAAGGATCATAGACAAACATAGAGTGCATACTTGGTGTATGGCAAAGCTATTGTTTAAGAAAAACATAGTGTACATGCTTGGAGCATGGGACAACTAGTGTTTTTAATTCAAGTATAAAGTTGATAAAACTGAAACAATGAATAATGAGTAATCAGTATGGTAATAAATAAAAGTGTTTATTTATATTCATAGGGTGTGATACCATTTGATTCATTTATTCTTGTGTTTCACTTTGCATGTTTTGACTTCCAGAATAACTAAGCCGCTCTTCCTGAATAACTAAGTTATTCAAACCATCCACAGTCGGTCATATGTTGGAAGTAGATATGAATCAAGACTGTCATGGGTTGGTTTGTAGAGGTCCAAGTTGGTGGACAAAGTGGTGCTACAACACTCATGAGTGCTCATAAGTTCTGAGTATTGGATTCAACCCACGCTCATTTGAATCACTTCATGGATTTTATCATGAGTGATCATGAGACGATAATATCTTATATTCTTAAAACCTAGAGATATGAGTTGTTACTATGAGTTGGTTATACATTGATTGCACGAAAACGCATTGGTAACTCGATGTTATAAAACGTGCCTTTGTGTATGATTCAACAAGTAGTAGAACAAGCCATATGAGTCGAAGTTTATCCATTCCTTTTACCTTCGGGATAAAAGTGATTTATGTGGGCCCCTCGATGATTTAGCGATGACACATGTGAGTGCTTGGCCAAGCCAGGACTGATTTGATTTGTTCAATCAGTCAGTCATCATAAATCGAAAATCGGGAAACAACAAATGGACAGAGAGAATGATTATAATCCATGTCTCAGTCCATATGACATCTAGAATGGAGGAATATATGATCCCTTATCTAATGGACAAGTCATTGACAAGGTCAGAGTTCGACAGCGGCTTTAAGAGCTACGATTGCCAGTTAGGTTTTGAAGTCATACTCAATAATAGTTTTAGACTTGTCCAAGTGGGAGACTGTTGGATTAATGTCTAAGTCCATAACTATATTTGGTATGTACTTGACTCGACCCGGCATGGTCCATTTGGGTTGCACTTCACCGGCACAATTTATATGGATAGTCTTTTGAGAATAGTATATTTATTATTTATATTAATATATTATAAGTTCTATTATATTAATACGGAATCATATTATTTAATTAGTATTGATCAAGAATTAATTTAGAATTAATTAAGTGATCAAAAAGAACTAATTAAATATGGACTCTTATATATATGGAATGGGCCAAGTTCATTTACGTTGGGCTAAGCTTTCATGGATTGTCTATGGAGCTTTTAACCCATGGATCCTATGTAAATGAAAGGTCATGGGTATTAGGGTTTACATGGATGTAACCCTAATCCTCCATAATATATAAAGGGGTCCTTGGCTCATAAAATTGGCACAAGTGTGTGAAAATAAGAGTGGGCCAATTTTAGTGTGCATACATATTCTCTCAAGTTCTTCCAAGGTGTTTTGGTGATTTGTGATTCCATTTGAGGCTTCCACACTATTGGGGCTAAGCTCTTAAAGCTTGAAGACATCAAGCTACATCAAAAGGTATGTCATCTAACTAGAACTTTGTAGTATAGGTACTTCATAATATGCTAGTTAGGATGAAACCTTGGAATAGTTAATATGTGCATGTATAATAGAGAAAACATAGATCCAAGGTTTATAGGGTTGCATGTACACCATAGGAGTGTTAGAATGCTCAAAACATAACAATTCTCGAATGTGAATTTTGGATTAGAGAAGTACAATTTTTAGGACATGTGCTTCGCAACAAAAGGGATTCATGTCGAACCCTCCAAAGTTGAAGCAATCAAAAATTGGGAAGCACCAAAGACGCCAATAGAAGTGCATCAATTCTTAGGACTTGATGGCTATTACCAAAGATTCATAGAGAATTTATCTAAAATAGCCAAGCCACTTACAACACTAACTCAGAAAGATATGAAGTTCAACATGGAAGAAAAACAAGAAGCTGCTTTTCAGAAACTGAAGCAAATGTTGTGTAGTGCACCAATCCTATCCCTCCCAGATGGGACAGAAGATTTAGTCGTATACTGCGACGCATCAAATCAAGGATTGGGATGTGTGTTGATGCAAAGAGGAAAAGTTATCGCCTACGCATCATGAGAACTAAAGGTGCATGAGAATAATTACACTACCCATGACCTTGAATTGGGAGCTGTAGTTTTTGCACTGAGAAGTTGGAGACACAAAATTGGCCAGAGAACATATAGGTGATACCTTATGTTCCGAGCTAGAAATAATCCACAAGACAAACCCAAACGATCGAGCAAATTAAGGATCGATTAAAGGCTGCACCTGATCGTCAAAAGAGCTATGCTGACGTAAGACGTAAGCCTTTGGAATTCTAAGTTTGAGATAGAGTAATGTTAAAGGTATCTCCTTGGAAAGTCGTAAATCGATGCAGGAAATGAAGCAAACTAAACCCACGGTATATAGGACCTTTTTCTAGCAAGAATTGGTTCTGTCGCATACCAACTCAAGTTACCTCAAGAGCTAAGCAATGTACACGATGTTTTTCACGTGTCAAATCTCAAAATATGTCTATCGGATGACACTCTTGTTGTACCTCTCGGCGAGATACAAGTCAATACCAAACTCAACTTTATAGAAGAACTTGTCGAAATCATGGATCGATACGCCAAACGATTAAAACAAATTCGTATTCCCACAGTGAAAGTTCGATGGAACTCTTTACGAGGACCTGAATATACTTGGGAATGTGAATATCAGATGAAAAAAAAATACCCCCAACTATTTAATAAAACCCCATCCACAAGATAAATTTCGGGACGAAATTTCTTTAACGGGGGGAGAATGTAACACCCGTCAAAATTAGATCAATAACAATCACATGTGATTATGCCAATCATGTAATGTGATTTTGTTAAAATAGTAATGTGATAAACTTACTATGTAATTCATGTTAAAGTATGAACTTTCATGATATAACTCAAAGTATACGTTCATACGATTACAAAAATATAGAGAACATCTAAATCTGACTTCGCGTGAAGAAGTTATGATAAATTCTAACGCTATAATGCCTTATAACAAGAGGGATTTAAAATATACTTAGAATTAGCTATTGGAGTCTAAAATAAAGTCGTAGTACTCGGAATTACCTACGCGTGCATATAAAGAACGCCGAAAACGGAGTTCGTATGCAAAAGTTATGGCCTTCCGAAGATGCAGCTGTCAGAAACCCTAATTTGACTAAACTCACGACGTGAGCATCAAAATTTCACGACGTGAGGAGTCAACAGACACTAATCGGAGCTAGAAAACACGCGTTAAGGCTATGGGGTGACTCATGGAAGTTCACGACGTGAATGGCCCCAGAACACCCTATAAATAGCGATTAAAGCTTATTCAATCCTTACACCTTCTCCTTTCATTCTCTCTCGTTTCCGAAGGCCGTTTTCCCTTCCCGAGCCTGACAATGATGAGCCTCTGACCGTTTAGATTCTATAATCACGCTACTAAGGTGAGTTTCACGGCCTCACTTTCTAATATTTCGGGGGAAAACGCATGCTAAATATTATATATACATTATTATGTCTATATGATAATATATAGTTATAATAGCCGGGGTATAGTTGTTCTAAATATAATATTTTGAATATATACAACTATTATCAACTTGTCGGCATGTTAGTTCACTAATGTAGATCTTGAGTTATACTTAGGATTCTATATATATGTTGTGTACGATATAGTT
This sequence comes from Lactuca virosa, assembly GCF_052849685.1. Taxonomy (NCBI): domain Eukaryota; kingdom Viridiplantae; phylum Streptophyta; class Magnoliopsida; order Asterales; family Asteraceae; genus Lactuca; species Lactuca virosa. The sequence goes on along the minus strand of NC_136429.1, from coordinate 278,430,494 downwards.
CCGAAGTTATATTCGGAAGTTCTATATGTTAAGTTATAAAGTATGATGTTATTATTGGTTTTATGTCAAGATAAAACTTGGTATGTTATATGTTGTTATTATTAGTTTTATGTCAAGATAAAAATTAGTATGTTATATATATTGTTATTGATAGTTTTATGTCAAGATAAAACTAGGAACGTTATATGTTGTTATTATTGGTTGTATGTCAAGATAAAACCTGGTTTTACTTCAAGTTATAGCTGTTATACTACCTAAATGTTATGAAGTTAAGAGTAATGTTTAAAAGCATAGTCTAGTAACTTAGGGTTTTAGACATGAAAATGCTTTTGTTGTTAGACCTATAGGAAGCCGTCAAAGTCTATATGAGCTACCTCATTCATCAACTAAGATTGGGGATCTTAGTGGAAGTCCTCTGACCTATAACCGTTAATCCCGTGTGAGTGAGGAAGTCGTGTATGAATAAGATACGGGTTGACGACCCCACTCGTGCTTGTTAATTACAACCCAAGACAAGCGAGTGACGATTCGTTCCTTTTACTTGTTATTCCGGCGTCGATGAAGCGCGCGGTGTTGTTTCTCATGGTAAATCATGAGTGTATTGTTTCTCATGGTAAATCATGACTGTATTGTTTCTCATGGTAAATCATGAGTGTGTTTTGTCAGAGGTTTTGTTGTCAAGCAGCGGTTACGGACTCATGGTTGCAAAATTGTTAGAAGCATTATACTTTGTCGTTATACAAGTATTAATGTTAAGTATAAGTTTCCCCCTACTTATACCCTAGGTACTACTTGTATATTAAGTAGATAATTATACCTAACACACATACTCGTATAGAATTGAAATAGATTTATACGTAGCGGTTTTACTCGTATAGAATTGAAATAAGATTTATACGTAGCAAATTTCGTTTGTATGGAATTACAAACCATTATATTCATAGTATATGAGACTTATAGGTAAACTACTTATTTAATAAGTAAACCATTATACCTAATATATATACTATATGTTGGAGAATCAAAATGATACTTTTGAAACTATACTTTTTGAACTTGAGAAAAGTGTTATTTTATATGGAGTCAAAACCTGTGAACTCACCAACTTTATGTTGACTTATTTTTAAATGCATGTGTTTTCAGGAAGTTGATAACTATGATACGAGAAATGACGTTACACCGCCCGGTGTTTCCGCCGACGGTCGGGGTGTGACAAAATAGAACATAATCTACCCCATAGAAGGGGACCTTTCTGAAGATTAAAACCCTAGAGCCTCTATGGCCAAGCACACACCCCACACACACCAAAGTGGTTCTCTCCAGCTAGGAGAAACCCGTTCATCCTCAAAAACCGACCTAACTTGATCGTCGAAGCTTGCTTCTGGGGCACAGTCCCTGGGGCAACTCTAACGATCTATTGTTGTTCTTGCCAGGTAGCAATTCGGGAATATGCAGACGACATCACATCCGGATCTCCGATCTGGATCCTAGACTCCAAGACCCGAAGACCTGGTAAAATCTCGCAACACCAACCCAAATTAGTGGTTTTCTCCAACAAGTAGATTCAATTTTTATGCAGTCAAAAGAAAGCACAAATGTTGATGCTTTTAAAAGGTAACAATAAAATGTATGTTATTGAGAGAGTATTTCCTCAAGAATTATAGAAAAACATGAAGGTGGTACCTTATCTTGGTTTACCTTGATAGATCCCTTATTTTATCTCCAGTGTTGAAGAAGGCAAGCCATTGACATGCTCTATCTCGTGTTTTTCTATAGCAAATTGCATGACATAACAACGTACTTTTTTTTAATTAGTATAGGCAATGAATATACAATAGGGGTTTTCACTAAATAATGTGATGATACGTTGGTAAGGTTGTAAACAAACCGAACAAAAATGAACGAGGCTAGTTCATGTCCGTCCGTTCAAGTTTAACTGAACAAATGAATATACATAAACACACAAACTAACAAAAAGGTGTGTTCATGTTCGTTATTTTAAGTAATTAATTTTTTTAATGTCTGTTTATAATTATTCATTCGGATGCTAAACGAACATAAAAGAACGAATATAAATGAACATAAATGAACGAACATTAAAAAAATCTAAATTACATAAATGAAGATAAATAAAGATAAAGGACTATTAATATCCAAACAAAGAACTACACATAAATACATGAATTATAGAAAATCCTACAATAAAAACTATGTAACTTTAAGTTAAAACGACATGATATTATTAGTTTTATACTTAACGTCAGGTACATAATATATATATATATATATATATATATATATATATATATATATATATATATATATATATATATATATATATATATATATAGGGGTGGTTCAAATGAAGACACTAAATAAAGTGAATTCGTGAAAAAACTACTTTTATATTATTATTCTGCTATGAATTTTATATATGTGTAACAATTTAGTAAATTACAATATGAATATAAATAGATTATTATTCATGCATTGTTGTCGAATTATATTCTAACGTGAATATTAACGTATGATTATTCATAATTCATAATTCATTACAGACTAATCCAATATAATAGTATATATAAAATTCAAACCAGAATAATAACATAAAACTAGTGTCTTCTTGTTTTCTCTTTGTTTAGTGTCTTTATTTGAACCTACTCAAATATATATATATATATATATATACACACACACACGAACGTTCATAATTTTAAATGAATGACCAACATCAATGTTCATGTTTGTTTATTTACAAAATAAATAAACATAAGCGAACTTTACGCCGAACGGATCGCGAACAATAACACACTATTTTTGTGTGCTAATATGTCTTTACAAAAATATGTTGTTTCATTGGGCCAATTGTTGACATTAACGGACTGTTGAAGTGATATCATCCGACATCCGACCATTTTAATTGTTCATCGGAGATCGTCCTAGGCCTTTTGTCTTTACAATAAATATAAATTGAAATGTTATATAGGGCTTGGTAATATTGTAGACAACAAGTATTTTGTAGACGTAAAAACGATTTTGGATTGATAGACAAACAAAAGGTGTGGTTTATGGTGTATGATATTACAGTGGGAGAGCATGTATAATGTATTTACACCAATATCCTTATTAGGATATTTCAGACATTTAAGGTAGATTTAGAAAAAGGATAATTCTGGATTTTATGTGATAATTAGTTTTACTAATTTAAAACGATTAAGAAGTTTGAAAAATAACAAAGATTATCATAAATAATAACATATTTGACAGAATATATATTTTGATTAGGGCAGATTGAACATCTTAAATAGTAACTACATTTTTAGACCATCAACTAAAGATTAACAATGTTTTATATGTTTTGTAGACATATATATATATATATATATATATATATATATATATATATATATATATATATATATATATATATATATATATATCATCACTAATAAATAAAGAACTTTTTGCCACTTGTCATATTTTCATGCATTTTGCCACATGTAAATATGTGGTTAATTCTTAAAATTTAATTTACACTTGTGATTTTGTGGTAATTTTCAATTTTTTTCAATTAACTATTTTAATGTTTAGGTTATAGAAAGTAATTAATGTGTCATTAATTTGTTTCTTTCTATTTTCAAATTTTAATATTTTCCTTCAATGTACATAATTCAAAATTTGCATTTTTTTCAAAGTTCATTGTCATTTTAAACCAAAAGAGTTTACATAGGAAAAATAAGGAAACTTTTTCATTGATAAAAGTAAATAAAAAAAGTTGTTAAACCACAAATATGACCATAGTAAATCATGAGTGTGTTTTGTCAGAGGTTTTGTTGTCAAGCAGCGGTTACGGACTCATGGTAGCAAAGTGTTAGAAGCATTATACTTTGTCGTTATACAAGTATTAATGTTAAGTATAAGTTTTCCCCCTACTTATACCCTAGGTACTACTTGTATATTAAGTAGATAATTATACCTAACACACATACTCATATAGAATTGAAATAGATTTATACGTAGCGGTTTTACTCGTATAGAATTGAAATAAGATTTATACGTAGCAACTTTCGTTTGTATGGAATTACAAACCATTATATTCATAGTATATGAGACTTATAGGTAAACTACTTATTTAATAAGTAAACCATTATACCTAATATATATACTAAATGTTGGAGAATCAAAATGATACTTTTGAAACTATACTTTTTGAACATGAGAAAAGTGTTATTTTATATGGAGTCAAAACCTGTGAACTCACCAACTTTATGTTGACGTATTTTTAAATGCATGTGTTTTCAGGAAGTTGATAACTATGATACGAGAAATGACGTTACACCGCCCGGTGTTTCCGCCGACGGCCGGGGTGTGACAAAATAGAACATAATCTCCCCCATAGAAGGGGACCTTTCTGAAGATTAAAACCCTAGAGCCTCTATGGCCAAGCACACACCCCACACACACCAAAGTGGTTCTCTCCAGCTAGGAGAAACCCGTTCATCCTCAAAAACCGACCTAACTTGATCGTCGAAGCTTGCTTCTGGGGCACAGTCCCTGGGGCAACTCTAACGATCTATTGTTGTTCTTGCCAGGTAGCAATTCGGGAATACGCAGACGACATCACATCCGCATCTCCGATCTGGATCCTAGACTCCAAGACCCGAAGACCTGGTAAAATCTCGCAACACCAACCCAAATTAGTGGTTTTCTCCAACAAGTAGATTCAATTTTTATGCAGTCAAAAGAAAGCACAAATGTTGATGCTTTTAAAAGGTAACAATAAAATGTATGTTATTGAGAGAGTATTTCCTCAAGAATTATAGAAAAACATGAAGGTGGTACCTTATCTTGGTTTACCTTGATAGATCCCTTATTTTATCTCCAGTGTTGAAGAAGGCAAGCCATTGACATGCTCTATCTCGTGTTTTTCTATAGCAAATTGCATGACATAACAACGTACTTTTTTTTAATTAGTATAGGCAATGTATATTCGCCAATTTAGCTTAAAAGGCTTGCAATATGTCTTTTCTAAATAACACTGATAAATTAATGGTACTTTTAACTACTAGCGTTAACTTTAACGTCAAACACATGGATAAACACACAAAAACAATACCATCCTCCCACGGAACGTGCGGAAAAACCTTCTACTTTAAAATGAATACATCACATTTTTTCTAGAAATGTATTTAAAGGGAAATGATGTTATGTTATTCTTTTAATTAAATGAAAATTTTGTAACTTATTTTCATCAATTAGTCGGTTACAACACATTAAATATAAACAAAATAAAAACCTTAATAATTTGATAGAGAAATATAAAATAGGGGTTTTCACTAAATAATGTGATGATACGTTGGTAAGGTTGTAAACAAACCGAACAAAAATGAACGAGGCTAGTTCATGTCCGTCCGTTCAAGTTTAACTGAACAAATGAATATACATAAACACACAAACTAACAAAAAGGTGTGTTCATGTTCGTTATTTTAAGTAATTAATTTTTTTAATGTTTGTTTATAATTATTCATTTGGATGCTAAACGAACATAAAAGAATGAATATAAATGAACATAAATGAACGAACATTAAAAAAATCTAAATTACATAAATGAAGATAAATAAAGATAAAGGACTATTAATATCCAAACAAAGAACTACACATAAATACATGAATTATAGAAAATCCTACGATAAAAACTATGTAACTTTAAGTTAAAACGACATGATATTATTAGTTTTATACTTAACGTTAGGTACATAATATATATATATATATATATATATATATATATATATATATATATATATATATATATATATAATATAGGGGTGGTTCAAATGAAGACACTAAATAAAGTGAATTCGTGAAAAAACTACTTTTATATTATTATTCTGCTATGAATTTTATATATGTGTAACAATTTAGTAAATTACAATATGAATATAAATAGATTATTATTCATGCATTGTTGTCGAATTATATTCTAACGTGAATATTAACGTATGATTATTCATAATTCATAATTCCATACAGACTAATCCAATATAATAGTATATATAAAATTCAAAGCAGAATAATAACATATAACTAGTGTCTTCTTGTTTTCTCTTTGTTTAGTGTCTTTAGTTGAACCTACTCGAATATATATATATATATATATATATATATATATATATATATATATATATATATATATATATATATATATATATATATGTATACACACACACGAACGTTCATAATTTTAAATGAATGACCAACATCAATGTTCATGTTTGTTTATTTACAAAATAAATAAACATAAGCGAACTTTACGCCGAACGGATCACGAACAATAACACACTATTTTTGTGTGCTAATATGTCTTTACAAAAATATGTTGTTTCATTGGGCCAATTGTTGACATTAACGAACTGCTGAAGTGATATCATCTGACATCCGACCATTTTAATCGTTCATCGGAGATCGTCCTAGGCCTTTTGTCTATACAATAAATATAAATTGAAATGTTATATAGGGCTTGGTAATATTGTAGACAACATGTATTTTGTACACGTAAAAACGATTTTGGATTGATAGACAAAAAAAAGGTGTGGTTTATGGTGTATGATATTACAGTGGGAGAGCATGTATAATGTATTTACACCAATATCCTTATTAGGATATTTCAGACATTTAAGGTAGATTTAGAAAAAGGATAATTCTGGATTTTATGTGATAATTAGTTTTACTAATTTAAAACGATTGAGCAGTTTGAAAAATAACAAAGATTATCATAAATAATAACATAGTTGACAGAATATATATTTTGATTAGGGCAGATTGAACATCTTAAATAGTAACTACATTTTTAGACCATCAACTAAAGATTAACAATGTTTTATATGTTTTGTATATATATATATATATATATATATATATATATATATATATATATATATATATATATATATATATATATATATATATATATATATATATATATATATCATCACTAATAAATAAAGAACTTTTTGCCACTAGTCATATTTTCATGCATTTTACCACATGTAAATATGTGGTTAATTCTTAAAATTTAATTTACACTTGTGATTTTGTGGTAATTTTCAATTTTTTTCAATTAACTATTTTAATGTTTAGGTTATAGAAAGTAATTAATATGTCATTAATTTGTTTCTTTCTATTTTCAAATTTTAATATTTTCCTTCAATGTACATAATTCAAAATTTGCATTTTTTTCAAAGTTCATTGTCATTTTAAACCAAAATAGTTTACATAGGAAAAATAAGGAAATTTTTTCATTGATAAAAGTAAATAAAAAAAGTTGTTAAACCACAAATATGACCAAAATATAATTATTTCTCCATAGTTTGTTTTATCTGTATAAATTGAATTATTTATTTATTCATCATTTTGTTCGCATTTATTTTGAAAATTTTACTTTTTTATATCTTCATATATAACTTTATTTAATAAACCCGTATACTATATGGGTCTCACACCTAGTATATATATATATATATATATATATATATATATATATATATATATATATATATATATATATATATATATATATATATATATATATTCTTACAATATAATATACATTAATGTTTTAGTACATTTATACATATTCTAACATAATGCAATGGAAATAAAGAAAAAAAATATCATTCTTCTAAGAATGAACCTTGAAATCATGTCAAAAGTATTAAGTCAAAAAAATTAAAAACACAATTAGTTAGTAATTTTTTACGAATGAATGAAAATTAATTTTGTGAGAATGACATTATGTGATAATGTCTTCCATGAAATCGAATTCTAATGCTTTTTTATTATGGATTCATGAAGTTGCAAGTGAGAGTAACACCAGAAACCATCATCTTATGTTGTTTTCCTTCCTTGTTCATCAAGAACAACGAAACATCCTTCTTTTTTATATTTTTTTTTCCTTTTTTGCAGCATCTTTGTTGAATATTTCTTAAAATTGAATCATATCTTGTCTTATACACTAAAATATAAGTTTGAAATAGTTTAATGTATTCTCAAAAGGAGTGAGTATGCATATATGCGTACACATGATAAAACAGGCGGGCCACTAGGCTAAATATCTACGAATTAAATGTACACACATGGGTTAAAGACTATACAGAGAATATACAACGAATATTTGACAACTATTCCCCCGTAATATGAGCGGGAGGGAAACCAATGCTTATTAGACTTGACTGGAAGTCGTAAAACAGAGGTTTTGGGAGACCCTTTGTGAAGATGTTTGCCTAATGATCGCATGAAGGGCCATGTAAAACTCAAATTTGACCGACAACAACTTTTTCCCTAACGAAGTGGATGTTGAGTTCTAGGTGTTTTGTCCATTGGTGATGAACCAGGTTTGGTGTCATATAAAGGGTTGTGATTTTGTCGTAGTAAGCAATGGTGGTTGTGTTGATCGGACTACGAAGTTCGTGAAAGAAGTTGCATAGCCATCCAGTTTCGACAACTACATTGGCCAAATCTCGTATTCAGCTTCGGTACTTGAAAGAGAGACCATGTGTTTGCATTTTGAGGACCAAGATACGAGGTCGTCCCTAAGAAAGACAAGATAACCCGGTGTTGATTACTTGGCAACTTGACAACCCCCTCCCAATCAGCGTTTGAGTGGGTCGTGAGTACCAAGGAGGGGGAAGTATATAGTTGGAGCCCATGATCGAGAGAACCTTGCATGTAGCGAGGTATATGTTTTAGAGCATGGATGTGAGGTTCTCAAGGATCGTCTATCTACAATCAGGTTTGTCGAACAAAAAAGGAGATGTCTGGACGCATAAATGTTAGTTATTGTAATGCCCCCACCTCCTAACACGCAAGGCTACGGTACATAGATGGATCAGATTCGGGCATGCCTTCGATGTTAAGATTTGATGTAGGATCGACCGGTGTTTGTCAAGGATTGAAACTTTTCATGTTTAGCTTGATCAAGGATTTGTTCAACATATTTGCGTTAGGCCAGGAACATATTCGTGGGTGAGTGGGTAATAGAGATGCCAAGAAAGTAGTTCAACATACCCAATTCTTTATTAGAAACTCATATTTGAGGGAAAGTATGAGATGTCAGTAGAGAGTAGCGGTGAATGAGATGAGAATTATGTCTTCAAAATATAAATTAAGAAAAGCAAGATGCTTTCTGTCTTGATAGATTTATAGAGAAGAATCTGTCTTGTTGTAAACAAATCCTAAGCGTAAGGTATATCCTAAAAAACCTTTGAAATCAATCCATCAGGGCTTGTTTCAGGCCATATAGAGATTTGTATAACAGAAAAACATGATATGGGTGGTTGTTCTCATGAAAACTAGGGGTTGATGCATATAGACTGTTCCATTGAGTTGGTTGTGAAGAAAAGTGTTTTAATGTATAGATAATGAATCGGGGCTTGTTTTAGGCCATATAGAGATTTGTGTAGCAGACAAACATAATCTCGATGGTTGTTGTCACGAATGCCAGGGGCTGATGCATATAGATTTTTCTGCTAAGTTGGTCATGAATAAAAGTGTTTTTAACGTCTATTTAATGAACCGACGATTGTTTGCAAAAAAACCAGGCATAAGACGGTGTCACACCCCAAACCGGAACGGCATAAACGTTCCGGGGTGGAGGACGTCATGTACAATATAACAACAATTGTATAATAGTAATCAAAGTACCAACAACCATTGTATTAATAATATAAAATTAACATTGTTTTCAAAACATTTCTTGATTTACATTAAAACGATAACAAAAGTTAAGAAGTAAAGCTCCGTCTTCGCAACACCTTAGAGGGTACCTTTCTACTAACGTTCCTGAGAATACAAGTAGTTTGAAAAAGTGTCAACATTAAAGTTGGTGAGTTCATAAGTATTTATGTTATAAAAAGTATATTCTTTGTTCTTTGGAAAAGTTCCCTTCTTCCTCCAGAAAATCCTATATTTTATTAATGAGTAATATGACCGTACCCGTTCCTTCTGCGATTACTTAGCGAATACAAATTATATATAATCCAGATCGAATAAACAGTTGAATGTGTGAATCTGTCCTAAGCCCACAACCAAACAAAGAATAGCAAGTAAGGCGGAAGTCACACATTCCACTGTCTATCGGATCTTAATTATATATAACCCTAACGTATTCGCCAAGAAATTACAGAATTAACAATAATGATCCTTTTAGATATGATGAATGTGTTTCCTTTAGAAAATCCTATATTTTTCTTAGTAAAATGGTGACCACAATAGTTCTTTCTATGATCACTTTAGTTTATACTAGCTATATATATTGTAATATCGAACAGACAGTTGAATGTATGAATTTGCCCTAAGCCCACAACCAAACAAGGAACATGAAGTAAGGCGGAAGTCACACATTCCACTGCTTATCAGATGTTATTTATATATAGCCCTGATGTATAAGCTAAAGAAATCATAGAATTAACAATTAAAGGTCCTTTGTGTTATACTAGTTTGTAAATAAGGGTTGAACCTTTTATAAAATAATGATGTTTATCTTGGAAAATCATATATTTTCCATAAAATCGAATTGTAGTTTTAAACCTTCCAAGACCGAAAAGTACAAGTATTATTGCCATTTAATTTAATGATACATAGTTTTATTCATAAATAAAACTAACTGAAGACGTGTTTGCACTGTAAACTAGATATGAAGTTAATACCCTCCTATGATTACTTAGTACATACGAGTTATGTAAAATCGAGATCGAATAGACAATCGAGTGGATGAATCTGCGCTAAGCCCACAACCAAACACGCAACATGAAGTAAGGCGGAAGTCACACAGTCCACTGTTTAGCGGACATTAATTTTATATAACCTTGATGTAAGCGCTATGTAATCACAGAGTTATTTCCCTTTAAGACTGTGTAAAAGTATATATTTACATAAATAATTTGTTAATACTTATTCTGAATATTCATTGTAACCATACTAATATGACTAATGGTCTACACGACGTTCTTCATGCATCGTAAAGTTAATGACATTTGTCACCCCTGAACTTATGTTTAAACACAAACTCACACTCTCCATCCAAGTATAACTAACAGTCAGGGCGTGGGATTGTCAGTCCCGTATAGATCTATACACAAACTCACACTCTCCCTCCACGAGACTCTGGTTATAATTAGGTTTTTAACGGGTACCATATTTGGTACATCAAGCGGTTCACAATCTTGTATTAACTAGTTTACATAAAGTGAAAAACGTTTTTGTAAATAACATGTAATTTTGTAAAAAGATCCCTTTGTTCCATAAACTATAACTATTATAGTTTATAAGTTTGTGAAAAAAATAGTTCATATATACCATAAACTATACCTATTATAGTTTATAAGCTTATTTCCACGTTTGAACAATTTTCACGTATAAATACCTATTAACGGTAAGAAAACGCAATAAGTAATTTATATTGTTTAAACACAAGATTTCTTGTGTTTTACTTGTATCCCCCCCCCCCCCTAAAACATTAAAAAAGCTTGGAAAAATATATGGGTATGAACTCACCTTATGTGCGGTTTTGAGTAGATATCGAGATGAAAGCGGTAACCTTCGGGCTATAATACGGAAGAGATGTCGTGATCCTAATGATTTTAAACACACCATAGTGTGTGAATAATATGAGCTAATCATAAACATGTTTATATATCATTACACTATAAAGACTTACTATGATTTCCAAATGGAAATGACTTGAAGAAAAACTCCAGGAGTTGTTTTAAGGATGAAAGGAAAATGGTTGATGTTTGAGAGAGAAAGGTGAGTGTTTTCGTTAACTGGATGTGTAGAATGAAAGAATGATCTTAGATGAGGCTTATATATGAAGTAACTTAAGTATGAAGGAACTCATGAGGCGGTTGCATTGGTAATTGAATTCTATCACATTGGTATACTGAATATGAGATATTTAAGGGGTTTACGCTCAAATAAATGAGCTTTGGTTTGTGTTCACGGTCATACCTTGGCCATGAACTCTATGCTAATTTATTCCTAGGACGTGAACACCATGGATCCTTAAACTCCAAAACCATGAACACCTTTTATCCTTTTAATTCCAACCGTGAACTCCTTTACTTTAGAATTTAAGGTCGTGAACTAAAATCTGTTTCGATCTTTGGACCGTGAACATCTTTGTCAATTAGAATCCCAAACCGTGAATACTCATTTGGTTTGAATCTCCAAACTGTGAACTACTTTTCCCCTTACTCACATTAGGCATTGAACTCCTTTCTTCATGAATTCTTGGCTGTAAACTCCGATATGGAGGTTATTTATGTTTTAAGCCTTAATCTTTTGCCAAGTGTTGGATTATGCCTTCCTAACTTAGCTTAGGTTTCAATACCTTCTTCTTTGTTAAGTCTTTAAACAAGCCCTAAGGCTATAGATGGTAAAATGCTACATGGATTGCAATGTGGTTTTCATTTGTGTTTGGTTAGGTTTTCATTTCGAGTTGTGACATTATCCCCTGTTAAAGGGAATTTTGTCCCGAAATTCAACTCCTAAGTCGTTACTCATGAACTAGGGAAAGAGGTGGGTACTTCTGTTCCATATGATCTTCTTGTTCCCAAGAGAATTCTGATCCTCACATGGCGTTCAAGTGGATCTTCACTATAGCATCTACTGTTTTGATCGGTGGAGAGTGTGCGGGTTTGACTTACTTGTCTATGTTCATCTGATTGGTAACATGTTCTTTCGTAGTCCTGGCAGCATTGTCCTGATGTTTATAGTAAGACTCATACTTGGTTCACCTACCATCACCTTATCTATACAAGTCGTATATAATTAAGATTGAAAAGACGGTTGGATGGATGGCTCTGCCCCAAGTCCACAACCAGACAAGGAACGGGAGATAAGGCGGAATCATACATCCTAAGTCTGTAGAATCTTATTTATATACCACTCTCGCGTATACACTCAGCAGTGATAGGTTAGCCGCATGGGTACTTAGTCTCTATTCTTTGAACTTGACTTGCTGTACGAGTGGTTTTGGCAGAAGATTACTGGGGATACCTCGGGAGGGTTAGGGAAGGATATAGTACCCCTCGCATGAGTACTCTGGAGGTTTGAAACGGGAGACAATTCTGAGGTTCATATCTGATTTTGGCGTTATGAGCAACGAGAGTTTCGCTAGTCGGTCGTTTAAGGTGAAGGGTTTTTACGTGGCACAGGAAATCGGTATGGTGAGGACGAAGCCAATCTATTTTTAAGGACGACATCAGAACTTCTTATTGTAACGGTTATTAAGTCGATTAGGAAGAAGTGTTTGTTAAAGTGGTAGTACTTTCTATGTTTATGTCTTTAGTGTTCTTTGTTTTATCTTTGCTTTTACTACTGTGAAAATTTGTACTGTATTTAGCGAGTACTAGCAGTACGATTGTTCTGATCATTGAAAATAATTAACTTTCATAATATAATCCCTACTAGGTCCTTCTATAATCGCTTGGTGTATACAAGTCAGTACAATTAAGATTGGAAAGACAATCGACTGAGTGACTCTGCCCTAAATCCACAACCAGACAAGGAACATGAAATAAGGCAGAATCGCTCACTCTGTGCCTTCAAATCTTAATTATAAATGACCCTAATGTATACACTAAGCCAACATAGCTCACCTGCAAGGATCCTTAGTTTTTATATGAATGATGTGTTTTGTTCGAACGAGAGTGTAATTTATAATTATTTATAAAAGTTTTAAGTTTTAAATATTTTTATTGGGAAAACGTACCGCTGTTCACAGGGGATCCAGGACAGTCTCTCCTGCGGTAATCATTTGCACTCTTCCATCTCTGCCAGCATTCTTTGTTATTGGACAATCCCTCTTGAAGTGTCCCGTTTCACTGCACTCATAACATGCCGAGTTTACTCCAATAATGAGGACTTGGTTGAGGGGTTGTGCCGATGCTCTACAAAAACGGGCAGTGTGCCCCTTCCTGTTGTAATTTCTGCAGTGTAACTCTCAGTAGGCTCCATAGTGATGGAAGTTACACTTGTTGCATTTTGGGCTAATCCTCGCATATTGTCGTGCTGGCATTGGCGTGGCAGGTATTGTAATAGCATGAACAACAAAAATTTGTTGTTTCTTCGAGGGATCTTGAGTTGGCTGTCCCTTTTTCCTACTCTCAGATCTTCGTTTACGGTCGCCCCCTTTTGGTGGTTCAGGAACGGGGGTCATTATTCCATGGCGGACCCCATAGTGAGAGACTTTGTAGCTATTATGTTTCGTTGGATCTGAGGAGATAGTCCCCATATGCATCTCTCTATTTTCTTGCTCTTCGGGGTAACCATCCCGGGGCATAGTACCGCTAGATCACTAAATCTATTAGTGTAGGTTACTATGTTTGAACCTGTCGTGGTAAACTTTCACAGCTCTTGCTCCAGTTTTTGTACTTCGCCCCTTGGGCAGTACTCCTCTAGCATCATTGTTTTTAGGCTTTCCTAGACCATTAAGTTTGCCACTGGTAGGGTCAGTGACTTGACATGGCTATTCCACCACGTCAGGGCCCTTTCGGAGAAACTGCAGGCAGCAAACTTGACATTTCTCCCTTCTGGGCACGTGCAAATTTAGAGAATTGATTCTATTTTCTCGAACCATTGCATTAGAGAAATGACCCCTCCACTTCCGCTAAAGGATTTGGGTTTGCAATTCTTGAAGTCTTTATATGTACACTCCCTAGGGTGTCCGTGGCTATTTTAGTGGTTAGATGGGTTGACACCACTTCTCGTCCCATTGGTACCACTTGCGTGGATATGAGACATGGCGGCTGCTACGATGGCAGTCACCGTAGCCTGGAACATAGCGAAGTCATATTGTGGACGTGGTGCTGGTGGATTTTGTTTTTGTATTGTTATTACGCTTGATATATCTACGAGGCGGCATATTTCTGTCATAAAGTTTAAAGATGAAAGGTTGGTAAGATATCGGTAGTGGTTATAAATTGAATGTCATACGAACTAGGTTATTGTAGTTTTAGTGTATCATGCTCCGAAAGTGTTTTCTAATCAATTCATAATAGAAGTTTATGTGAAAAATAAACTTATGAATTTTCAATAGTGACTACCCTCACTGAAATTTTGTGACTTGATTTGCAGTTATTAGGTGTGATGAGTGACGTGATAAACCTAACACATAGTGTGAGTAGTGTAATCACTGACTCACTAGGTTTTCTTAGTTATTAGTATGACGTATAAGGTGCTCTCTAGTTTGTTTCTGATAGGGTAAGGTTTGTTAATGATCTCTCTAGTGCCTTCCTCTTTGTCCGATCATTTCTTAGAATCCTCCTTGTGAACCCTCTTTTGGTTCTACCTCGACTCCTCTGTTTGCTGTTTGTGCGAGAATGGGAGTGTCTAAAGAATCTATGAGATTAATAAAACATTCTTATTAAAAATAAATAAATTTTTATGAGGATGATCCTTACTGGGTCCTTCTATAATCACGTAGTGTATACATATTATATATAACCAAGATCAAATAGACCTTCAAATAAGTGATCCTACTCTAAGTCCACAACCAAACAAGGAACAGGAAGTAGAGTGTAGATCACAAATTATAAGTCGATAAAATCTCAATTATATATAACCCTGGGAGCATACACTCCGAAATCGTAGACCTGCCAACCAGGATCTTTTAGTTTTCACATAAGTTATTTATAGTACCTAAAATACTCCTATAGTATTTTAACTTTATGTGTTGTTCTACCATATCTTTGTATATAGGGTTGGTAAATTTTAGACTTGCTGCAACACCACTATCACTCCCAAACACATGTTGGTCATATCTCAAATAAATATAGTTGATCAGGCTATATTTATCCCATATATGATTACATAACTGTCTAGGTTTGACTGTAGTGTCCAACATCCAAATACTTTTGTTTCGTTCTTCTTGTGATAAATGTTCTAGTGTATATATATATATATATATATATATATATATATATATATATATATATATATATATATATATATATATATATATATGCACGTATTTATACTTTTATAAAATACTGTTATATTTTAAAGTATAACTCTTGGTCAGAGTGTTTTAGTCCCATTGTATTTATAGTTGTATATCTTTTATAGGTTGATATACTTAGTTCACTATAAACAATGCTCTGATACCAATCTGTCACACCCCCAAACCGGAACGGCGGAAACGTTCGGGGGAGGAGGACGTCATGTACAGTATCACAACAATTGTATAATAGTTATCAAAGGAACAACAACCATTGTATTAATAATATATAATTTACATTGTTTTCAAAACATTTCATGATTTACATTAAAACTATAACAAAAGTTAAGACGTAAAGCTCCATCTTCGCAACACTTGAGAGCGTACCTGTCTACTAACGTTCATGAGAATACAAGTAGTTTGAAAAAGTGTTAACATTAAAGTTGGTGAGTTCATAAGTATTTTTGTTATAAAAAGTATATTCTTTGTTCTTTGGAAAAATTCGCTTGTTCCTTTAGAAAATCCTATATTTTCTTAATGAGTAATATGATCGTACCCGTTCCTTCTGCGATTAGTTAGTGAATACAAATTATATATAATCCAGATCGAATAAACAGTTGAGTGTGTGAATCTTTCCTAAGCCCACAACCAAACAAAGAACAGTAAGTAAGGCGGAAGTCACACATTCCACTGCCTATCAGATCTTAATTATATATAACTCTAACGTATTCGCAAAGAAATTACAGAATTAACAATAATGATCCTTTTATATATGATGAATGTGTTTCCTTCAGAAAATCCTATATTTTTCCTAGTAAAATGGTGACCACAATAGTTCTTTCTATGATCAATTTAGTTTATACTAGCTATATATAATCTAATATCGAACGGACAGTTGAATGTATGAATCTGCTCTAAGCCCACAACCAAACAAGGAACAGGAAGTAAGGCGGAAGTCACACATTCCACTGCCTATCAGATGTTATTTATATATAGTCGTGATGTATAAGCTAAAGAAATCAACGAATTAACAATTAATGGTCCTTTGTGTTACACTAGTTTGTAAATAAGGGTTGAACGTTTTATAAAATAATGATGTTTATCCTGGAAAATCCTATATTTTCCATAAAATCAAATTGTAGTTTTAAACCTTCCAACACCGAAAATTACAAGTATTATTGCCATACTTAATTTAATGATACATAGTTTTATTCATAAATAAAACTAACTGAAGACGTGTTTGCACTGTAAACTAGATATGAAGTTAATACCCTCCTATGATTACTTAGTACATACGAGTTATATAAAATCGAGATCGAATACACAATCGACTGGGTGAATCTGCCCTAAGCCCACAACAAAACAAGGAACAGGAAGTAAGGTGGAAGTCACACAGTCCACTATTTACCGGCCATTAATTTTATATAACCTTGATGTAAGCGCTAAGTAATCACAGAGTTATTTCCCTATAAGACTGTGTAAAATTGTATCTTTACATAAATAATTATTTAATACTTATTGTTAATATTCATTATAATCATACTAATATTGCTAATGGTCTACACGACGTTCTTCAAGTGTCGTAAAGTTAATGACATTTGTCACCCCTTAACTTTCATTCCAACTGTAGCTAACAGTGAGGGCACGGGATTGTCAGTCCCATATAGATCTATACACAAACTCACGCTCTCCCTCCAGGAGACTCTGGTTATAATTAGGTTTTTAACGGGTACCATATTTGGTACATAAAGCGGTTCACAATCCTGTATTAACTAGTTTACATAAAGTGAAAAACCTTTTTGTAAGTAACATGTAATTTTGTAAAAAGATCCCTTTGTTATATAAACTATACCTATTATAGTTTATAAGTTTGTAAAAAAAATAGTTCATATGATCCATAAACTATACTTATTATAGTTTATAAGTTTATTTCCACGTTTTAACAATTTTCCCGTATAAATATCTATTAACGGTAAGAAAACACAATAAGTAAATTATATTTTTTAAACACAAGATTTCTTGTGTTTTGCTTGTATTCCCCCTAAATCATTGAAAAAGCTTGGAAAAATATGTGGGTATGAACTCACCTTATGTGCGATTTTGACTAGATATCGAGATGAAAGCGGTAACCTTCGGGCTATAATACGAGAGAGATGTCATGATCCTAATGATTTTAAACACACCATAGTGTGTGAATAATATAAGCTAATCATAAGCATGTTTATATATAATTAGACTATAAAGACTTACGATGATTTCCAAATGGAAATGATTTGAAGAAAAACTCCAGGAGTTGTTTTAATGATGAAAAGAATATGGTTGATGTTTGAGAGAGAAAAGTGAGTGTTTTCGTTAACTGGATGTGTAGAATGAAAGAATGATCTTATATGAAGCTTATATATGAACTAACTTAAGTATGAAGGAACTCATGAGGCGGTTGTATTGGTAATTGAATGCTATCACATTGGCATAGTGAATATGAGATATTTAAGGGGTTTACGCTCAAATAAATGAGCTTTGGTTTGTGTTCACTGTCGTACCTTGGCCGTGAACTCTATGCTAATTTATTCCTAGGCCGTGAACAACATTGATCCTTAAGCTCCAAAACCGTGAACACCTTTTATCCTTCTAATTCCAACCGTGAACTCCTTTACTTTAGACTTTAAGGTCGTGAACTAAAAGATCTTTGGATCTTTGGACTATGAACATCTTTGTGAATTAGAATCCCAAACCGTGAACACTCATTTGGTTTGAATCTCCAAACCGTGAACTACTTTTCCCTTTAATCACATTAGGTCGTGAACTCCTTTCTTCATGAGTTCTTAGCCGTAAACTCCAATATGGAGGTTATTTATGTTTTAAGCCTTAATCTTTTGCCAAGTGTTGGATTATACCTTCCTAACTTAGCTTAGGTTTCAATACCTACTTCTTTGTTAACTCTTTAAACAAGACCTAAGGCTATAGATGGTAAAATGCTACAGGGATTGCAATGTGGTTTTCACTTGTGTTTGGTTAGGGTTTAAGCTTTGCTGGGTCTAAAAATTTCGAGTTGTGACAGCCGGTAGAAATGGTACGGGTTTGGCAACTGGACTAAAGGTTTCATCATAATCTATTCGTGGTTTTTGACTTTTTCCGCTTGCCATCAAACGAGCTTTGTACCTACTCCATCTTTCTTTTCTTTATGTTTAAATAACCACATGGAGTTCACTATATTCACATCGATGGGTCTCGAAATAAGAAACCATCACCCGTTTTTTATAAGAGCATTATATTATCCAATAAAGATTTTTCTAACTTGGCTCAGAAAGGGATTGAATGTGAGTTTGGGGGAGGTATGAACGAAAGAAAAAAAAGGCTAATATTCATATTCCTATATATATATATATATATATATATATATATATATATATATATATATATATATATATATACATACATACATAAATGTTACATATCAATGTTACCATATTTCTTATCCTTAACCACTCTACAACCTCAGTCACTGCTACCTATGCCATCACCACCACTTCCGTCATAGCCATTGTTGCAGCTACCACCATCATCATTTTGTGCATAACTACTCACATGGTTCCATGTGCAATAAAATGAGGATCGGTCGTAACACCTTTACAATTATAACAAACATAACCATAAGCTTACATGATACTTCTGAAACTCGTTAAAAAATACTTTTTCATGATAATAACATTGTTTTTTGAAGTAAGAATGCATGTTATTTAGAAAAATGCCTCTCTAATTAGAAGCTATGAATGCAGTATATTTGTATATAAGAATATTCCAATGGGATCCCTAACTATAAAATTATATAAAACACAATATAAACTAAACCATCCACTCAGTCTGAGCATGGGGTTTACAAATGTTCAAACTATTATGAAAATCCATAAATTACTATATAGGAAGACACTTGGGAAATATATATGCATACTGATGAGCCGATGGTGTGTGCACGACTTTCACATGTCCAATGGCAACATGTTACCTAAGAAAATCTAAATCTATTTCTACATGTTTGGTATGTTGGTGTTGTACACGCTTAGAAAACAGACATGATAACTCACAAAGAAGATTGTGAAGCCATGCTACTTCAGCAACAACATTAGCCGAACCACATTACTCAGCCTCAACGGAGGATCGAGATACAACGTGTTTAATACCCGTCTTTCATAACAAGTATTATTGTGCTAGAATGGATAGTCGTTAGTGAAAGAAAGTTACAGATTACTCTGAAATGGTTTTGTGGATATAAATTTTCTCAAAAATGGAGTCTGTATGCGAAAGTTATGGCCATTTGAAGTTGAGATGAAAGTACATTGTTATTTCAGGAAAATCAACATAAGTCAGAGTCAAAGTCAATGGTCAACAATTAAGTCACTACGTCGTCGTGGTATGCATACCACGACATGGTATGGGGTGAGCCACCGAGACACATATCGAACGATGAAGGAAACATAGAAGAAATGGGCGATATGTGGCATTCATTAGAGAATTCCTGACCACGATCTGGTGGCACTCAGACTATAAATAATACACTCTTATTTCATTTGAGTGTTTTTGGCACATGAAATTGGGGTAGCAGCTCGGGAGGTGTTTCTGGGGAATCATTATCGTTGTATCGTACTAGTGTATGGTGGTATGTGAATCGATTTATGGAATTAACGGAGGTATATTTTATCTTTTTTTACGTATATACGATTATGTAATATTTTGTAAACAGTTCTTATACATGAGTATGTGTTACGGGATTTCGTTACTTTGTATTATTATGACCCGGTGAACAATTAAATGCTTAATTTGAACAGTACTGTTGGATTAGGTGTCTAAGGGCATAACTATTATCGGTATGCACTTGACCCGAGAGTAGCATGGTCCATTTGGGTTGCATATCATCAAGACAATTTGATAGGATGGACTTTTAAGAAGAGGTTGTTTATGGTTTATTAATATATTATATGTTCTAATATATTAATATGAAATTATATTATTTAATTAGTATTGATCAAGAATTAATTTGGAATTAATTATGTGATCAAAAGAGACTAATTAAATATATGGGGATTGATTATGTAAATCATTCATTCTTATAATGTGGGCTTATGATCCATAGTTGTTTATGTTGGGCTAAACTAATGTGGTGACCCATGGATGATCCATGGATGTTTAAACCCATGGAGCATGAAGAATATGGAAGTTCATGCACATTAGAGTTTGAATGGTGTAACCCTAATTAAGCCACACTATATAACAAGCCCTAACTCATGAAATCGGTGACACATGTGTTCTTTGGAAGAGTTAGCCGAATTTTGGTGCAAGACACCTTCTCTCAAGTTATCCTTTTTCCTAGGTGTGTTGTGATTCCATTTGAGGCATTCACACTATTGGTGCTAAGTTCTTAAAGGCCAAAACTACAAGCTACAACAAAAAGGTAATTCTATAACTCATTTCTATGTTGTTTTTGTCAATTGCATGCTAGTTGTAGGATTAAAGCTTTGGAAACAATAATGCATGTATAATTAGAGAAAACATAGATCCAAAGCTTTTAGGGTTGCATGTACACCATAGGAGTGTTAGAATGATAAAAATCCAACAGTGGTATCAGAGCCTAGGGTTGTTTTCCAATATACTTGATGCTACTTGCTTTTAAAATCTAAAAAAAATCATTTTTCTACTTTCTGGACAGTGGACTCGCCGAGTCCACTGGGGAACTCGCCTATTCCCCTCATAAATCTGACCAACTCGCCGAGTCAGTTCATGCACTTGACGAGTTGGTGCTCCAGAATGCAGATTTTCGAGTTCTAAGGCTGGAATTGGACTAGGAACATTACCCTAAACTGTTTTTGAACTTATAAACCCGTTTTTGATGTGGTAATGATCGTGCTTATCCAATTTAAAAGATAATTGTCAAAGTTTCATGTTTTGTATTAGTTTATATGGTTAGGCTAATTACATGAAATTTGTTTGATATGAATTGTCTTGTTCTTGTGACTTTAACTTAGATCAAAGACAAATTATTTGATTTTGTAAGTTACAATAGTTGATCTAGATGTTTTTTTTGATGAATTCCATAGCTTTTCTGTGACAACCGTCAAAATTCGAGTCGGTTCTAGAGTTGACTAGACTTAGTTGCACATATAGGCACAACACATATTAGACTTAGTAATTAGAAGCTAAGTTATAACCTACTAGAAACTTGGAAACAATTAGAATCAATGGATAGTGTACTTAGATTTCACATTGATATGTGAATTCTACATCTACTGAGCTGTAGTGACTATCCATATTTGGGTCACTCTTTGACTCGAACAACATTTCATGAATCATATACACACATCATGCACTTGAACTAGTGGTAGAAATTAGGTCAAAGTCTCATAGAAACTTAAGTCAAAGTTGAAGAGTAGGACTAGTATACTTGATTCCTCAATTTCGCTTGAATCTCGGAATCACTACATAGAATGCCAATAAACCGATAAAAATAAATTACAAACATTATTTATAACTATAAAAGAGTTATAATACCATAAGATAATTTGAAGTCTCAAATATTCAATTTATTTTGATATTCAAAGTTTATTAAACTCCAAAACCCTAAAAGCCCTAAAACCTAAATTTTATAAAGTTTAACATCAAAATTTTTATAAAAATAGTTATGAAACTTATAATATTATCTTAAAATAATTAAATTCAAGGAAATATAATCAAGGAAAATAAAAATTTAAGTCATTAACATTTACCCTTAATTTATAAGTCAAAAATCAAGGTTTCATGAGCAAAAACTTGGTTAGGGTGTATATTTTATAAAAAGTTTGATATTTTTATAAAAGAATTGAAAATTTTTATAAAATTAAAAGGGAAGGAGGGAATAATACTCTCAAAACCGTCCACCCTCTTCCCAAGACACCTCCCCTCTTCCCCAAAACTCAATCAATTCACTCACTTATTCACTCTACCACTCCATCTTCTCTCTCACTCTACCCCTCATTCTCTCTCACACTCTTCATCACCACCACTCCATTTCTCTCTTCATTTCTCTATACCCACGAAATTTTCCAGAGAATAAGTCCAAGAACACACCTCAAACTCAAAATCTTCATCATCTAGTGGTGTTCATTAAGGTAGAACATGATTTCCTTTCATTTTCCTCCATGTTTTCAAGGTTTTTCTTGCATTTCCTTCTTCTTCTACACCTTTCTCTTAGAAAATATGTGTGCATGTTCATCCACTTCAGTTTTGATGATGATGGTGGTAGGATTTCACCCAAAAACAACATGCATGTTGTAAATGGTGAAATCCAAGGACCTAAACCTAAGTCAAGATCATGAAGATGCACTTTTCTACAAGTTTTGGTGGAAAATCACCACATGCACTCTAAGTTTTCTTTCAAAAACGATTTTTGAACATTTCAAACTCATGAATTGTCTTCAAACAAACATGCATGTGATGATCTTCAAGCTTAGATGCTAGACCATCAAAGTATGTTGTTAAAAGCTTTCAAATATGTTCATGAAGGATTTATTTCCAAATAAATATCTAAAACTCCTTTTCTGACCAAATCCGATTTTTCCCAGATTCCCATCAACAAAATGAGGTGTTCAACAAATTTTCAGAAAATAATTCATTTTTCTCGAATTATTATAATTATTGAAATAAAATCGGGCAATAAATGATATAAAACACTTTCTGAGGTCTATAAATCCTAGGGAAATTCGTGGATGACTTCCTATGCTAAATAATGACCCCACATTAAATTTCATCGGTTTTTGTTACTATTTAATATGGTTTTGAATTTTCTTTTTGTTTAGCCTCAATAAATCATAAAACCGCTTTAGGTAACTTGAAAAGGGTATATAATAATTTTCGCAGCTTATACTCTCTGTGGAAGACTTAGAAAAATATTTTCAGAATTTTTCATAATGTATTCCTATTTTTTTCCGATTTTTGTATTTATAATGGACTAAAAACAGGAAAAATAGTTTTACTCATCCAAAATTTATGAAAATTTACCAGAACACCTTGTAGTACATTAGGAGGCTACATAAAAATTTTGATGATTTTTCTCTTCTGTATACTATTTTTCTCCTATTTTCTAAGATTAAATACACTTAAATACACAAAATCGGATTCCAGTAGATAAAAACCACCTTTGGGATTTTTCTCAGATTATTTACACTGTAAATGAAGTTTACAAAAATTTTGGTAATTTACTTTAACTGTTTAATAATTATTCTCCAATTAATGATTATTTAAGAGGATAAAACAAAGAAAAATAGAAAGACTAATTGAAAAATATCTTTTATATTTTTCACAGCTTCTACATGTATAATAAAAGTGTTACAAAAACTTTGGGCAATTTTAGAAACTGTTTCCTATTTATTTCAATTTTTATTAGAGTAAATGCTCAAAAATCATAAAATTTGGTTAAACAGTTTAGAAATCAATTTTTATATTTTTCCCAGCTTAATAATGTTTAATAACAGTAATACAAAATTTGGGTAATTTTGGAAACTGATTTCTACTTTTCATGAATTTGTATCTATTTAGAGAATTAAATATATGAAAAATGTTTATACATATTCATAATCCATGAAAATTTATCTAGAAGTCTTTTAGTTTATTTAGAACCAAAATCTGAAGTTTGGTAATTTTTATTAACTGTTTAGTATTTTTCATGATTTTATGGTTATTCAAGAAACTAAAGTCGTGAAAAATAGTCAGACAAATCAAAAATTCAAGAAAATTTATCTTGAGGTCTTTGACTTCAATTAAAACTAAAATGCAAACTTTGGGAAATTTTAGAACTAAATTAATTTAGTTTTTTAATATTTAATCATTGGAACACCTCTTAAAATGTTAAATATTAGCATTTCAATAATGGGAAATTTCCACTTAAATTGTTATATAACAATTGATTCATTGAAATTAAATTTTCACAGAAAAATGTTTGTAACTTATCAATATTAAATTTTGACACACTATTGGCATAAATCCATTGTAGTAGTATGTATACTAGCGTTACATTTCGATTAGAGACTCATTAGTATGTAACATCGTTGTAGGAAAACGATAGTGGTACGAGTGGAGCGTAGTTCAAGGCACCATTTGCATCATCTCAATGCATTGTGAGTATTCATGCACTCCCCTATTTTTGGTTTTTATGTTTTGGGGTGGAAAAGCATGTCCTAAACTATTTATGTTCGTTATATTTAGTTGACTCGTATAAATTTGATTACTATATTTTGCATATTGTGAGTATTCACCACTCCCCTATTTTCGGTTTTTACGTTTTGGGGTGGAAAAGCATGTCCCGAAAAACTATTATTTGAATGTTGTATTTAAATTGATTTGTATCAAACATGATTGCTATTTTATTGCTATATCTCTCTATGTATGTCTATGCAACACGGAACATGAGAACTTATCGTATTAAGGCCCTTCCCTTATCTCTAACCATTAACTCTTTGAGCCAATGGTCATTATGGATAGCGCTATTCGGAATTGACAACTCCTCACTCGCCCTATTGCTGGAGTGCATGATACCATTTTAATCTATGGAACGATAAGCATAGATCTTGATAGGGCTTCAGTCATAGGCTTGGTTGAGAACTCATTGTTTGCCCATACAGATACAAACTCGTTACTTCTTATAGCAATAAACTTGTTTATTAATTATAGCAATGAACTTTGTTTCTCATTACAACAACGAACTTTTATTACTGAAAACTTATATACATGTTTTAGCAATGAAATTGTTTGCTCCTTGTAGCAACGAAATTGATTGCTCATTTTAGCAATGAAACTTGTTTACTCGTTTGAGTAACGAACTTTATCTTCCATGAGAATATGAATGTTGCATCTTATTTGGGCAACATACTTTATCTCTCATGATGACAAAGAACTTTGTTTTTACAAACTTATTTACTCATTTTAACAATATACTTTTATTATTGGAAACTTTTATCAAAACTTTGATTTCAATTCATGGAACCAATATTATTTTGTTTATCTGTGAGTACTCACCAACTATTTTTATAGTTGACGCTCGTTTTACATGCTTTTTCAGGAATCATCGAGTAAGTGGCACTTAGGGACACTTCACTTTTAGGAGCATTCAAATGTGTTGTATTTCAATTTACATTGTAATTTCTTTTAAAAGTTGTTCAAACCCATTGTAAAATTGTAATGATTTTTAATACTATGGTTGGTGTTGTCTTTCAACTTTTGATATGAAACCCTTTATACTGCCACGCCTCGTGTTTCCGCTTTAGCGGGGTGTGACAGAAAATGGTATCAGAGCCGAAGGTTATAGAGAATACCGGTTTTCCTTTGGAGAACCATAACTATAGCCAAAAAAATTTCAAAACATTTTTAAATACTGAACATACTACTGCTATAACTAATTCGAGTAAACATTATTAGACTTTAATTAAGTATAGCCTGGCCAACTATGCTTAATTAAGGAAAGTTAATGTGAGGCTGGAAACGGTTATAGTAGAATTATGTTCAAAACAATTTTCAACTTAAACTTTTGAAAAACAAAATTTTTCGGTGTGCGTACGGGCATTGCATATTATAGGCATTCATTTAGATACACTTAGAAACTAAGTGCACTTTTATAACAATGCCTTTATTTAGAAATATTCTTGTCCCTTATCAAGTGCTAGGTTAACCACTTAGGTTATATCACTAGCCACTCTAGGAGCAATGCACATAGTACTAAGAATGGGTATTCCTCGGTAGCTATTGACTTTAGATGTAAGATTTGTAGCTAGATATACACAAGTAATAATCTTAAGTCGAAACCTATACCAATTATTCCTCAATACCTTTTCATCGTCTTCGTACTGTAGTTACAACTAGGAAAGCGTTCCGATACCGACACGAATGAAAATTGGAGCATCGCGTAAGGAGGTAGATGAGTCGTTTCTAAGTAGCCACTTGGATATCATTGGAGAGCATTCCCAATTCGACTCACGAGGAGACACGGAGGTTTAACGCATACGTGAGACCTTATTACTACGCTACGATTTAGCTTTAGGTTGTTTCCACCTTCAGGTTAAAACTTAACATAGGATATCCCTTTGACCTCTATAAAAGGCCACGAAGTTGCATTGACACCATAAAACGTTTTTCAAACACTTTTCTTGCCCTTTATCTTAGGGAAAAAGACATTGGTACTCGTCTTATACTCGCCTTGTACTCGCCTTAGTAATTAGGTACGATCAGCTACACTAATATACTTATTCCTTACTTCTTAATCTTCCATCGAAAGATTATTTCGCTTCATCGGTTTATTTATCATCAATAAAATATTTTATAACCACTACAATCAACTTAGTAGACATTTCTTAACAATGTAAGCAATATTCTCGCTAAAAAAAAAAATCTTTTGACAACTTGCTTTAACTTAACACTTTTCTTCAAAACTCAATTTAACCATTATTGGTTTTAACCTTGCAATTTCAATTTTATTTCGAATCCATTTCAATGGATAGATGTGTTTTTAAGGGCATATAAACCATTTTAAACCTTGATTATAATTTTGGCACGTTTTCGAAAAACTTAGAAACATTTTCTTTTATAAAAGTGTTTAAATTCTATGCTATAAAACATAGACATATGACATTGAAGTTCATATTACGTGTAAAAGCTTCATCGGATCTTTCAAACCACTTTTGTTTTGACTCTTTTGACCACTTTCTCATTTAGGCATTGTACCTTACTTAAATGTGTTTTCTTGAATCCCAACATGATATTTTCACAACTTTCTACTTCACACATGTTTCTAAGATATCTCTAATTCCTAAATTTCCAACACACATCATTTGTTTATTTTATTTCAAATTAGTTTTATAATCCGTGTTTATAAAACTTACAACATTGCAAAACTTAGTGTTCACTTTTAAATTTCCAGCGACGTACTTTTGACAATGCACAATTATTCATCTAAATATGTTAAGTCTTTACCTTATCCGTTTTAAGCATTGTTGGACCCCAGTCAAAAAGGTCAAAACTGTCAGATTTTCAATTACAAGTTTTAGTGTTTCTTCTTTTTCACAAATGGAGTTTAACTTAATAGATAACTCGTGGATTTTTAGCAAAACTTAGAAAACACTTTAGAACTTTTACATTTCTATTTAGTCATCAATATACATCAAATATTGAAGTTTGAAATATATCTCAACGTGGTTTTAAATCTACCTATAGGTATTGTTCTTATAATTTTAACAATAACAATCATTGTCGCTGCTACCTTCCTTTTTCTTTCCCCCAAACTTTATTTCTCGCTCTCCTTCTGATTTTAGATCTCGCACGCCATAATATTAACATAATACATTGTCTAACCTTGTTTCTATCTATTTTGCTTCTCTTGGTACCATGTTCGTACACATATAGACTAGAAGTCTACCCTTTCGTTTTGAGCGATTAATACGTGTATAGTTGTGAGTCATAATTTTGATTTAGTCAACTTTGCTATATTCAATTACGCATTTTATCATATACATCTTGCTTTTATTTTGAAATCTACTATAAACAAGTGATCCTTATTTACATTTTCTCTTTCGTTCTGAATTCGGAAACTTGATTTAAAATGTAATTTTCATTGTATTTTTCTTACAGTTAATACACAAGATGAATACCATTGTTCTTATCATTTTTCTAAATCCGTAAAATATATGTGAAAGAATACATTTTCTTATGCTTCTTGTTTTCTTTAAATACATCAAAAGTCTTGAATTTTACTATGATCTATTCTCTAAATGATTGTTTTTGTAGAAACACTAAATTAAGAATGCACTATTTTCAATGATCGATATTTTACACATTTCTTAAAATAACATTCTACTTTGTAATTTTCAGTGAGTTCCTAAACTCTCAACTTTGTTTTCATAAGTATTCCGACTCCTCTTAAACTTGTATTTGTCCTGACTTAGACAATTAGTCAAAAATTACAAAAAGCATAATATCAATATTTCTATAAAAAAAAATTCCCTTAATGACGACTTAAACATTTAACTTTAAATTATCTTTTTTTTACTACTTCGTTTGATCGCCACACATATATCTTCATTATCTTGGAATTATTACACATTTTGATAATAATGAGATTAGTTATCATTTCTAAACACACATTTTGATAACAGTGAGATTTCTATCACTTCTAAGCACTTAAAATGCTATCTACACAATGTGATTTAAAATATGATAAACTTTCACCGCCTTCATTAGAAACAATGACTCTCTAATTATATATATTCTTCAAATATAGTTCTATTATTGTAAGAGTAACCTTAGTAGTAATTATAGCCTCGGAGATCCTCAATCATTTCGTAACTTATTTTATAGACGACACTTAAAAAGCCTTTACATTCGAGAGGTACCAAAACTTCGTTGCCTACCCTTAGTACGTATCTTTAGGAACTTACCCTTGATCATTTATTTTCATTCGTGCTACCCCTTCTTATTTCAAAATATATCTTTTCCAGATGTAGTAGCCAACCCGGAAGTGAACAAATTGTTCCTAATCTTTTTTTTTTAAGCGGCGAATTTACACTTAGTGCTAATTTAGAATGCGACTTAAGCATCAATGCGGATTTAACGCTCAGTGTAGTGGGTGCTTCAGCAAAACTTCTACCGCTCTCTTAATTCAGATAATATCTAACTAGATGATCTTTTTGGAATAGGTCGTTATGGTTGGATCATGATTCCATGACCCAAATTTTCCATAATCTAGACGAAAGAACTCGAATTAAGGAAACACTAACTTGACTATAGCTAAAGAATTGGGCTCTTCCTTTGAGGAAATAAACCCAAAATAATCAAAGAACACTTCAAGTCACCACCTCCCGAACGATACAATTGCATCCGGTTGAGTTCTAATAGAATTCGTCACGAATTGAATTTCGGGACGAAATTCTTTCAACCGGGGGAGACTGTGACAACCGTCAAAATTCGAGTCGGTTCTAGAGTTGACTAGACTTAGTTGCACATATAGGCACAACACATATTAGACTTAGTAATTAGAAGCTAAGTTATAACCTACTAGAAACTTGGAAACAATTAGAATCAATGGATAGTGTACTTAGATTTCACATTGATATGTGAATTCTACATCTACTGAGCTGTAGTGACTATCCATATTTGGGTCACTCTTTGACTCGAACAACATTTCATGAATCATATACACACATCATGCACTTGAACTAGTGGTAGAAATTAGGTCAAAGTCTCATAGAAACTTAAGTCAAAGTTGAAGAGTAGGACTAGTATACTTGATTCCTCAATTTCGCTTGAATCTCGGAATCACTACATAGAATGCCAATAAACCGATAAAAATAAATTACAAACATTATTTATAACTATAAAAGAGTTATAATACCATAAGATAATTTGAAGTCTCAAATATTCAATTTATTTTGATATTCAAAGTTTATTAAACTCCAAAACCCTAAAAGCTCTAAAACCTAAATTTTATAAAGTTTAACATCAAGAATTTTATAAAAATAGTTATGAAACTTATAATATTATCTTAAAATAATTAAATTCAAGGAAATATAATCAAGGAAAATAAAAATTTAAGTCATTAACATTTACCCTTAATTTATAAGTCAAAAATCAAGGTTTCATGAGCAAAAACTTGGTTAGGGTGTATATTTTATAAAAAGTTTGATATTTTTATAAAAGAATTGAAAATTTTTATAAAATTAAAAGGGAAGGAGGGAATAATACTCTCAAAACCGTCTACCCTCTTCCCAAGACACCTCCCCTCTTCCCCAAAACTCAATCAATTCACTCACTTATTCACTCTACCACTCCATCTTCTCTCTCACTCTACCCCTCATTCTCTCTCACACTCTTCATCACCACCACTCCATTTCTCTCTTCATTTCTCTATACCCACGAAATTTTCCAGAGAATAAGTCCAAGAACACACCTCAAACTCAAAATCTTCATCATCTAGTGGTGTTCATTAAGGTAGAACACGATTTCCTTTCATTTTCCTCCATGTTTTCAAGGTTTTTCTTGCATTTCCTTCTTCTTCTACACCTTTCTCTTAGAAAATATGTGTGCATGTTCATCAACTTCAGTTTTGATGATGATGGTGGTAGGATTTCACCCAAAAACAACATGCATGTTGTAAATGGTGAAATCCAAGGACCTAAACCTAAGTCAAGATCATGAAGATGCACTTTTCTACAAGTTTTGGTGGAAAATCACCACATGCACTCTAAGTTTTCTTTCAAAAACGATTTTTGAACATTTCAAACTCATGAATGGTCTTCAAACAAACATGCATGTGACGATCTTCTAGCTTAGATGCTAGACCATCAAAGTATGTTGTGAAAAGCTTTCAAATATGTTCATGAAGGATTTATTTCCAAATAAATATATAAAACTCCTTTTCTAACCAAATCCGATTTTTCCCACATTCCCATCAACAAAATGAGATGTTCAACAAATTTTCAGAAAATAATTCATTTTTCTCGAATTATTATAATTATTTAAATAAAATAGGGCAATAAATCATATAAAATACTTTATGAGGTCTATAAATCCTAGGTAAATTCGTGGATGACCCCTATGCTAAATAATGACCCCACATTAAATTTCATCGGTTTTTGTTACTGTTTAATATGGTTTTGAATTTTCTTTTTGTTTAGCCCCAATAAATCATAAAACCGCTTTAGATAAATTGAAAAGGATATATAATACTTTTCGCAGCTTATACTCTCTGTGGAAGACTTAGAAAATTATTTTCAGAATTTTTCATAATGTATTCCTATTTTTCTCCGATTTTTGTATTTATAATGGACTAAAAACAGGAAAAATAGTTTTACTCATCCAAAAATTATGAAAATTTACCAGAACACCTTGTAGTACATTAGGAAGCTACATAACAATTTTGATGATTTTTCTCTTCTGTATACTATTTGTCTCCTATTTTCTAAGATTAAATACACTTAAATACACAAAATCGGATTCCAGTAGATAAAAACCACCTTTGGGATTTTTCCCAGATTATTTACACTGTAAATGAACTTTACAAAAATATTGGTGATTTACTTTAACTGTTTAATAATTATTCTCCAATTAATGATTATTTAAGAGGATAAAACAAAGAAAAATAGAAAGACTAATTGAAAAATATCTTTTATATTTTTCACAGCTTCTACATGTATAATAAAAGTGTTACAAAAACTTTGGGCAATTTTAGAAACTGTTTCCTATTTATTTCAATTTTTATTAGAGTAAATGCTCAAAAATCATAAAATTTGGTTAAACAGTTTAGAAATCAATTTTTATATTTTTCCCAGCTTAATAATGTTTAATAACAGTAATACAAAATTTGGGTAATTTTGGAAACTGATTTCTATTTTTCATGAATTTGTATCTATTTAGAGAATTAAATATATGAAAAATGTTTATACATATTCATAATCCATGAAAATTTATCTAGAAGTCTTTTAGTTTATTTAGAACCAAAATCTGAAGTTTGGTAATTTTTATTAACTGTTTAGTATTTTTCATGATTTTATGGTTATTCAAGAAACTAAAGTCGTGAAAAATAGTCAGACAAATCAAAAATTCAAGAAAATTTATCTTGAGGTCTTTGACTTCAATTAAAACTAAAATGCAAACTTTGGGAAAGTTTAGAACTAAATTAATTTAGTTTTTGAATATTTAATCATTGGAACACCTCTTAAAATGTTAAATATTAGCATTTCAATAATGGGAAATTTCCACTTAAATTGTTATATAACAATTGATTCATTGAAATTAAATTTTCACAGAAAAATGTTTGTAACTTATCAATATTAAATTTTGACACACTATTGGCATAATTCTATTGTAGTAGTATGTATACTAGCGTTAGATTTCGATTAGAGACTCATTAGTGTGTAACATCGTTGTAGGAAAACAATAGTGGTACGAGTGGAGCGTAGTTCAAGGCACCATTTGCATCATCTCAATGCATTGTGAGTATTCACGCACTCCCCTATTTTCGCTTTTTATGTTTTGGGGTGGAAAAGCATGTCCTAAACTATTTATGTTCGTTATATTTAGTTGACTCGTATAAATTTGATTACTATATTTTGCATATTGTGAGTATTCACCACTCCCCTATTTTCGGTTTTTTACGTTTTGGGGTGGAAAAGCATGTCCCGAAAAACTATTATTTGAATGTTGTATTTAAATTGATTTGTATCAAACATGATTGCTATTTTATTGCTATGTCTCTCTATGTGTGTCTATGCAACACGGAACATGATAACTTATCGTACTAAGGCCCTTCCCTTATATCTAACCATTAACTCTTTGAGCCAATGGTCATTATGGATAGCGCTATTAGGAATTGACAACTCCTCACTCGCCCTATTGCTGGAGTGCATGATACCATATTCATCTATGGAACGATAAGCATAGATCTTGATAGGGCTTCAGTCATAGGTTTGGTTGAGACTCATTGTTTGCTCATACACATACAAACTCGTTTCTCGTTATAGCAATAAACTTGTTATTAATTATAGCAATGAACTTTGTTTCTCATTACAACAACGAACTTTTATTACTGAAAACTTATATACATGTTTTAGCAATGAAATTGTTTGCTCCTTGTAGCAACGAAATTGATTGCTCATTTTGGCAATGAAACTTGTTTACTCATTTGAGTAACGAACTTTATCTTCCATGAGAATATGAATGTTGCATCTTATTTGGGCAACATACTTTATCTTTCATGATGACAAAGAACTTTGTTTTTACAAACTTATTTACTTATTTTAACAATATACTTTTATTATTGGAAACTTTTATCAAAACTTTGATTTCAATTCATGGAACCAATATTATTTTGTTTATCTGTGAGTACTCACCAACTATTTTTATAGTTGACGCTCGTTTTACATGCTTTTTCAGGAATCATCGAGTAAGTGGCACTTAGGGACACTTCACTTTTAGGAGCATTCGCATGTGTTGTATTTCAATTTACATTGTAATTTCTTTTAAAAGTTGTTCAAACCCATTGTAAAATTGTAATGATTTTTAATACTATGGTTGGTGTTGTCTTTCAACTTTTGCTATGAAACCCTTTATACTGCCACGCCTCGTGTTTCCGCTTTAGCGGGGTGTGACATTTTCCTCAAGTTATGGAAAGTGAAAAGTCTCATTTTAAATATCATCATAAAATGGTTTTAAGTCTTCCATAACTTGTCTTCAAGTTATGGAACATGAAGCGTCCTTTTCATAAATGTTTTATGAACTCCATAACTTGTCCTCAAGTTATGGATTTTGAAGAGTCTTTTCATTAAAACCTATATTAAACTCATAAGTTATGGAATCCAAAAGTTTTTGAATAGTTCAAAACTTACCCTCAAGTTTTGGAATTTGTAAAGTTTCACTTTTTTGAATACTTTAGTTCCAAACCCTAGAGTTCTAAAAGTTCAAATTTTACCCTTATACTATTATAATATTATAGGTTTTAATATTTATATATATATGTATAAGAACAAAGTCAGTCTTACCGTTAGTAGGGCTCATTCACGAAGCCGGTCTATATGGGGGGGGGGGTGGTATAAGGTTACTGCCTATCAAATGACAATTTAATGGGTGTCCACTCTCACCCACCGCTTCCTTGACTGGTGGTGGGTCGTTAGCCGAACGGGTTTGACAGGACATTTAAATTCTCATTAAAAGTATAATGAAATACAAAGTAACTAAAAACTTATAAATTCCCAATCTTAGTTATTTAGGAAAATGTGAATTTGGTGCTAACCCATGAAATTGCACTTTGCACCTTGTTAAGTCGTTAGTGGAGCATGTGTGGTTAACCGACACACTAATCTGGGATTGACGGTGCGTGGAAAAGCGTAGCTTGATGTTAATCATAGATCAATGGAGCGTGTGTAGTTAACCAGCACATTGATTAGGTGGTTGTAACATTGGGTGTACCAAGCGAATTTGCATGGTTATTTACACCTTGTTTGTGATCCTCGGCATCCCAGTCACAAACTTGAAGGGCACAATCGAGATTTAAACATGCCATTGAAAAGTTCAATGAATCTCATAGGATCTAGGAATTTCAATCCATTTAAAACTTAATAATCAATTTCCTTTTTCATGGTGGAAATTGGTAAATCGTCATTTACCTACCTTCAAATATTTTTCAATTTGGATTATGACATCCCTCTTCCGAATTGTAAAGTATTGTGTTGGGTCCTAGCCTTAATATTTCATGTTGGGTGTTATATTAAGGACTAAAATCAACTAAACTTGAATTTCTCCTTCATAAATGTCTAATTCAGACAACTATGGTCTTCCCGAATCTTTTGAAAAAGCTTTCTTTATAAAGATGATTTTCCATAAGGCGATCAAGGTGAAAGATTAATGCCTTCTTCATGTTCTAGTGGAACTTCACTTCCTCCACCTCCTCTAATAATTCTCCCTAACCCACAGGTTCAAGGTGACTCAAAGCCCTATTGGCAGGAAGGAAAGTTTGTATGTACTCACGTCTTGGATATGAAGTTACATATTGACAAGCAGGGAGAGTTGGGTGTCGAAGTCTTAAGGAAGTTTACGGTTGACTGGGTTGTTCAATCACTTTCTAAGTCATATAGTGGGTTCCCTTAAGGACTACTATATTGGAGACCACGACATTACCCTTATTGATATGACATATTTGCTTGTTGCTGCTGAATCAACAATGATTTGCTACACTGGTAAAGTAAATTTGACTGGAAGATCTTCTCCCCAAACTTCGATGGATATTGAAAATGGTAACATTGGAAGTCCAGAAAAGCTTTCTCTTCCCAATGGAAAGGATCGGCCACAGTAAACCCGGTTGACCAAATGGTAAAGAGAAGGGATAAGTTTGAGATTGTCCCATGTGCCATTTCTAAAGAGTCCATATGTTTCTATTGCCAAGAGAAGGGGCATTGGTTGCGAAGCTGCCATATTTAGCTGAAAGATCACAAGGATGGTAAAGTCAAAACTTTTGACTCAACTTCAGGTAAAATCCACTGCCTAACTCTATTAAGTTCCTATTTGGAGATTCTAATACATGATGTAATGTAATTACATTTTGATGTTTTGAAGAATCGAAGAAATGAAAGGAAGCTTAAAGGAAGAGTATGTTGAGTCTGATCGCGAAGAGATGGATTTCGATCGCATGGTTCGATGATCAGGCTTGTGAGCTTTTGCTTAAGAGTTATGATTGATTGCTTAGGAATAGATACCAACATATTTTCACTTGTATTTTCATTGTAAGGATAAGTTTTCCGCAATTTTTCTAAATAAAGAAAAATTTTGAAATTTATCTTATTTTTAAAATTTCCTTACAATGGCATTTGTGAAAAATTGTTGCTTATATGTTTCCATTGATAGCAATATTGGAATATGAATTTGATTCTTTCGTTTGTGGTAGTGTCATAATTTACCAAATAAGGAAAGATTTTCATCGCCGAAGTTTTAGTTGGATAGAAACTTGGAATCATGCAACTTGTATTGTACGATGAATGGGAGTTTTCATCTTTGGGAAATTAAGACTAATTCCTTGTTCACATGAATACATGAGTCAAGTGAAGGACAAGGGGATCGAGTACACTGGGTGTGCGCTGGTCAGGTCCACCACAGAGAACGATAAGACTATTCGTCATGATTTACTAAAGTTAAGTAAATATGGTTATGCTTACAAGTTTAAGTATAATTATGAATCATTGGAAAAGTTTCAATGTATGGCAGAACGAATGAGAAGAATCAAATTAGGAAGGAAGATAAAAGTTTCTCCAATCTGAAAAGATGGGAGAGTACTTTAGTATCGTGTTTTATGATCATCTTAATGATTATGAAAATCATGATCCTCTAAGGTCATCTTAGTACATTTCTATGGCTAAGAAGAGGAATCGTGAATTGTTGGAATGGTTAAATCAAAAAGGTGAATCATACTTCGTTGCAAATTGAGTCTTAGAGTCATACTCCAAGATTGAGCCTTGAGTGACATAATATTAAGAAAGGTTTATAACACTTATCAAATGTAGAGTAAAATGTTTTATACTCCTGTACATTTGAAATTGGTAAGTTGTGATGTTTTGGATAAAACAAAGACCAACTGTGTGAAGTGTTAGTCTTGATTAGAATCCGCACTAACTCTTGAATATTTTTTTGTCAAGGAATGGTCCTTGACAAAGAGAATCTTATATGTGAAGAAGAGAATCTTAAAGATCTTGAAAGTTTCAGGAACTAATCAAGAGTAAACCTGTTATTAAACACTAGCACATGACTTGAGGTTTGTAACCAATCGTGTTGACATATTCTTGTTTTTTTGCCCATTCCAGTTAAAGTTGACTATGCATGTGAGTTCTATGAGTTCTCAGTTGTTTGCATAACAACTTGGAAGCAATGGTAGACCCTTGTGCTGCCAGGTGGCAAGAAATTAAGATAGAACAAGTTCAGTCCATACGAGTATGGATTTCTCACTAACCTTGTATTTTGATTATGGTTTGACAAATTCACATGGATCGGAACACATACACCATAAAATCTAAGTGTCATAAGGTTTCTCTCCAATTCATGAAAATTATTGTGAGGAAACGTTTTCACTAAGTAGATTTTAAATAATTAGCAATTGTGATATTTGCATTCTCAAATTCGATTATGATTATGTCATCCCTCTTCATAGTTCGAATTGTGAGAAATGGAAAAGCTCTAAACATCTCAGACTTATGGTTTTAAGTTCTAAAATTGTTTAGACACACATGTGAGTTGTCTATAGAAAGGTGTGTGATTTTGAGAAGCCTAGATAAGGTCTTATTGAAGCATATCGTATCAGAAATCTGAACTTTGGTAAAGAAAGTCAATAAGTATTGATTTCTAGAGGTCCAACTGAATTCTGAATACATGTCAAAGCTAGTGGGAGCATAAGTGTTATGCTAGTAAGATAATAATTATGATTCTAGAGGGAGCATAATTATTATGGACAATAATGC
The DNA here is from genome assembly GCF_052849685.1 of Lactuca virosa. Taxonomy (NCBI): domain Eukaryota; kingdom Viridiplantae; phylum Streptophyta; class Magnoliopsida; order Asterales; family Asteraceae; genus Lactuca; species Lactuca virosa. The sequence goes on along the minus strand of NC_136429.1, from coordinate 278,392,495 downwards.
AAGTTAGCAATGTTAGTTATAGAAAACAAAAGTTTCAATTCGCAAAGTTGTGGATTTGAAAAGTTGTTTTGCTATAATTAAGGTCTAAAAGCTTAGATTGAGTTTTTAATCAAATTTAGTCATATATATATATATATATATATATATATATATATATATATATATATATACATATATATATATATATATATATATATATATATATATATATATATATATATGAATGTTATGTTGGAATGGTTCAACAGAAGGAAATTCTATATATGGAAATGTTAATTGCATTCTCAAAATTTGATTATGATTACGGCATCCCTCTTCACAATCGAAATTATGAAAACATGGCAAATAGAAATATTATAGCAAAAGGCTGATCAAGTATCATGCCTTTATGTTAGACATTATGAATCGCATCCCATATGCTTCGGGTATAGGATCGATTCCATATGATATAATATTCTCGCGTTCTAGATTTTCCAAATGCCTAGTGCATTAAGAGGGAAAATGGAGTAGAACTGGATATGACTAAAGTGGTTAACAACTATTAAGGACAATCTAAGGTTCGCCAAGGATTGGTCGCTTGTAGTTAGAAGTATAAAATGGATGTGTTGGGGTGCAAAGTCACTCTTGGATGTAGTGTTTTAGGCTTACCCTCTTGTATGTGTAAATGGGTTGAGTCTTTCCTATAAATAGGAAGTGAGTGACTCCCATTCTGTAAGGAACCATTTAGAGTGTTAGACTAGAGAGAGAAATTGTGTACAAACCCATTTGTATATCCTTTCTAGATCTAATATGAGCTTAAAAAGATTTATTTACACCTTGTGTTCTTGATTTTACATGATGATTCACTAGATCTTTCATATTCCGCACATGCCATCATAATCAACACCACTACAATTGGTATCAGAGCGGGTGTTCTTGATTTGATCAAGAATTGATCCATGGTGGCAATCTTGATTTGGTGATTCTTCATTGTGTTTTGATCTTCATGATTTTGAGAGTTTTTGGATTCTAGAAATCGAATTCATCTTTGATTCTATTAAAAATTCGATTTTCTTCACTAGAATTCAAGTGATTTTTACTTTCTCTCTCTAGAAAACCCATTCAAAATCACTTTCTCTCTCTAGAAATCTTCAAGTTCTAGTGATCAAAAATGGCGGTGTACTTGGAGTATGATTCTTGGATTGTGATCGTTAAAGATGTCAAATACAAAATCGGTTTAGAACAATTCATTGGATTAATATTGAAAGGCTTGATGATTTCATGGGATACTTTGATTTCTTATGGAGGTTTGAAGGATGATCATGGAGGATTGATTTTTCAACCACTTTCAAAGATTGAATGCTTCACTAAAGTTTGCCATAACTTGACGAACGAGAGAGATAAAAATGAAGGAAAGGAAAAAGAATTGTTTGATAAGTATTTCATTTCTCTTATTGATAACCCAAGTGATCTTCATGCTCTTACGTTTGTTGAAGATGTTCTTGATGTTCAAGAAAAAAGCAATTCAAGTTGATTCTTATAATGAAAAAGTTTTTTGCTCGATTGGAGTTCAAACCGATGATAGTTTGAGTTCTTGTGATTCGTTTGAAGGAATGACTCCTTATCGGAAGCCAGTGATCCAAGGAATTCACAAATATGAAACTCCAAAAGATTTAATTCAAAAACGTAAAGTTGATGTGGTGGAAAGTCGGTTTGTTTATGAAATCAAGTCTTCAAGATGCAAAAAGATGAGAAAGAAAAAGAAGAAGAAGATTAAATGGAAGAACAAGCGGGTTTATTCACAAAAATCGTTGAATGTTGTTGTGAATCCGAAATCCGTGAAGCAAATTTGGGTTCCAAAGCAACAATCTCCAAAGGTTGCATTGAATTTGAAGTCGAAACCCAAAAGTGTTGGTGGTTCTTTTGAAGATGTTCTTGGATCGTTGAAGAACACGAAGAACGAGTTGTACATCCAGCATAATGGGTGGTACAATGTTCAAATTGGAGATTTTCTCGTTCCGACAAAAGAACCAAGATCTTCTAAATTTGATTCGTTCGTTGCAAATGGATCTCGATTCGTCAAAGAGGTATCTCAAATTCTCAAATGGATTCCAAAACGTCCATGATTACGATTCGTACTTTACGTTTTTCAATTTTTGATCGATTTGCCTCATTGGATCTAATTTGTTTCAACCCTATTGTTGATCCAATTAATTTTTTTTATCAAAACTTAAATTCAAAATCATTTTCCAAAATTTCGATTTTCACTATTCATTAATTCCATTCGAAAGCCCAAGTTGAGATTCTTTACTGTTCATATGTTCGTTTTTTCCCATTCATAAACCAATTGATCAGATATCTATATGATATAAGCCCATTTTTTGATCCAATATCTTCAAACAATTTGTCGAAATTTCATTGCATCCGTTTTTCAATAATTGAAGCCCATTGATTCATATCATCCAATAGACGTATATTGTTGTTCGTCATTGGTCTTGTGCATCAGACTTATCTGATTGTACTTTTGCATACGGTCTTAATCGGATCTTCATCTGATTGTACTTTTGCATACGGTCTTAATCGGATCTTCATCTGAACATCATAATGAGTAAATCGAAACTCAAAATTGATGCTTTGAGTAGACTTCATCAGATACCTTGTAACATTTGGAATCTAAACTCGATTCGAGTTGCTTGGTATTAAATATGATTTCGAAAAGGAATATGAACTTGGAGTCGAACTTGATTTCAATGGTGGTTGTTGTTGAGTTCAAATCCAAATCGAATAGAATGTGTTCGTTGGAGTCGTTTATAGATTTGTAAACTGATTTGTGATCGATTGTCTTGATTATTGAATCAATTTCACGTTTGGAATTGAACGGTCAGACATTAAGAAAAGTCAAAATCGACTTTTTGTTCAGTGAGTCAAAATTGATTTTGGATAGAACTGATACTGAAAGTTAGAATCGATTGTGACTGAGGATTGCTTTTGGATTTGGAATTGACAGTCGATGTTCGAAGGACATGGGTTGGGAATGATCCGAGAATAACGAACTCAGATGTTCGTTCGTTGGGTTTGAAGATGGTGTTGAAATCGATTCAAATTGTGTGTTTTGAGCGTCGAAATGTTATTGTTAATTTGATTTGGAACGATATTAAGAATGAATGATAGATGCAGGTTTGAGATGTTATTGATTTGTGATATCAGTGAGGTGTTTGATCGACTGGGAAGACTTAATTTGAGAAAAACGAAAGATGAAATTTGGATGTGTGTTATCTGAAAAGCGAAGGTTGAGCGATCAAAATGAAAAGCTGTTGTTTAGTCGATTGACAAACAGATGATCGATTGAGACATGAAATCGATTGTGTTTGTTTGGACTCAGAATCGAAATCAATTAATGGAAATCGAATTTGTTCTTGAAGTTCAATTAATATTTAAAAAAAAAAGTCAAAGCAGATAAAAGCGATGTTTGAGATGTCGATTTTGGTTGATGGGTATTACTGAACATCGATGATCGATAGTCGCTACTTGTCTTTAAAGTCTTATTCGACTGGAACATGGTGATTTGGGGATGAACACAAAGAGTTTCATTTTGCACCCCTGGACTTAACAAAATGGCAGAAAAGATCCAGATTCGAAATAGGAGTAAAACTGATGATATAACCTGAATTTTCGCATTGAGTCCCTGATGTTTCGAAATGTTGGCAAAAATAACCCAACTTCGAAATTGGGATAAAAAAAAATTCTGAGAAATTGAAGAATTTACAAGATCATTCCCTGCAGTTTGTGCGAATTGACACTTTCTACCCAGTTTCGCAAATGGGGGAGTGTTTCGCATTTTTGGCTGTTTTGGCGCAACGGGTCCCTGCAGAATTTAGAAAGTGACGATGTTTACCTGGATTTGGAAAAATCTTGCAACTTTCACCCAAAAAGTAAAAAAATTTCACAAATTGGAAATTTTTTGAGGCTTTTTCGTGATTGTTTTTCCGTGCAAGATTTTTGGTGTTTCATTTTTGGTACACATCAAGGGGGACTATTGTGAAGTTTATTCCTCGGGCGCTTCTCACCCTTCATGGGTTTTATAATCATTTTTTTGATTATAAAAAGGGGGAGAATGATGGGTATTTGAAGCGGATTTGTCGGATATTCATTTGCGCATTTGAAGACCGGTGTTACTTCGAGGGGGAGTTTGGTCTTGATCGCGCTAGCTCGTTGGAGACTGAAGCCGGGACATCCAATCCTAACTTTGAGGGGGAGAATGTTAGGGTGCAAAGTCACTCTTGGATGTAGTGTTTTAGGCTTACCCTCTTGTATGTGTAAATGGGTTGAGTCTTTCCTATAAATAGGAAGTGAGTGACTCCCATTATGTAAGGAACCATTTGGAGTGTTAGACTAGAGAGAGAAATTGTGTACAAACCCATTTGTATATCCTTTCTAGATCTAATATGAGCTTAAAAAGATTTATTTACACCTTGTGTTCTTGATTTTACATGATGATTCACTAGATCTTTCATATTCGGCACATGCCATCATAATCAACACCACTACAGGATGCACTATATTGACATATTCTGAAAGGAGGCAACTCTTGTTCAGAAGTGATAGTCAAAATGGGAATATGGAAATGTTTCCATAAGTGGGAGTTATTCTTTGAATCTGTGTAAGATTAGGAAACTTAATGCAAGAAGGATGTTCAAAGGAATGTACTTTGAATTTGAGATTTCACTTCCTTGGAATTGCTTTGTCAACAATCTCCAGTGGAAAATTTTGTAATATTATTGGTCAAGTCTCTGTGACTTTTGGTACCATGACATTACAAAGGCTGCATTACCTGATAGTTTAGCAGTGACAATAATTTGGAATTCTTACACTTGCAATAAATATTTGGAAATATGAAATGAGCATCATTGACATGTTTTTCAATTGATCTATTTCACAAAGTCAGGAACATGGACAAACATTGTATGCATGCTTGGAGCATGGCATAACTATTGTTTTAATTCCAGTATTAAGTTGATTATTCGAAACATTATACAATAAATAATGAATAATCAATATGACTCAAAAGTTTTTGGGCCATATAGGATTAGTATTATTATTGTGTTTCACTTTGCATGTTTTGACTTCCCGAATAACTAGGTTATTCAAACCATCCATAGTCGATCATAGTTTGGAAATAGGTATTGAGGCAAGACTGTCATGAATTGTAACAGCCCAAAATTCACGCCCAAAAATTTCATTTTTATTTAAATAACTCATAAAAACATCCACTAGAAAATACTGTGAAAACACGTCGTCTCATAAACAATGTATCATGTCTGAAACCCAAGTCATAAACTAATAACATATCAGAGTACAGTCCCAGAAAACTTCTATGCGGAAATCATGTGTGTGTGATGCGATGCTACGCCGCCGGCTCCTTCCCCTTAGACGAAGAGGTACCTGAAACCAAAACTGAAACCTTAGTGAGTTCCCCCATCATACCACATACCATACAATATCATCGGTATCTTTCAACCGGTAATCTTCGTCGGTATCTTTCAACCGGTAAGCATCATCGGTATCTTTCAACCGGTAATCATCATCAGTATCTTTCAGTCAGTAATCATCATCGGTATCTTTCAACCGGTAACCATCATCGGTATCTTTCAAACAGTAACTGAGGACTATTCCACCCCCTACCACTAGCATACAATAACAAGATATAAGCATACAGTCAGGCATATCCGGGTACTGACCTACCCTTTGGTCCTAAGGACCACTGTCAGGGAAACTATCCCTATCATACACGTAACATATCATACAAATATAACTCATAACCAAACACATAACCAGACCAAGATAATTATCATAAAGACAATCATCATCTAAATACTCCTCATTGGTGGGTCGGCATTGTGGCCTTAGACCCACCCCTACTGGAAGGTAACTCACCTCGTACAAGAAGCTGCTGATAATCTGTGCGGGAATCCTCCGTCCGCCGCTGCTCCGGAAATCCTCCGGCTACAATCCCCACAAACACTGAGTTAGAAACTGATATTTACTCTTAGGGTAACATGACCATTTTACCCCCAACCAAGTCCAAGTTAAAGTCAACTTCTAGTTGACCGGACTCGCCGAGTTGGGTCGTCAACTCGCCGAGTCCCTCACCCTTTACTTGTCCTCATTCATGACCCCACTCGTCGAGTTGGGCCGTCAACTCGACGAGTTCTTCTCTCTCATATGAACCTCACATGAAAACTCATCCGACTCGCCGAGTTGATGAACAACTCGTCGAGTTCACCTTCATCTGATGAACAAGTTCTGTCCTCGACTCGCCGAGTTGATGAACAACTCGTCGAGTTCATCGTCATCCTTAAGAAGATTGCCTTGGACTCGCCGAGTCTGTTCTAGCACTCGCCGAGTCCCATGAACTCCAGGTCTAAAATCACGTTCAATGCATTGGGTAACTCTTTCTGTCCGGTTACAAACCTTCTAACACTCAACTGGGTTCCTTTGACCCTCAATAGATCTGGGGTCAAAGCCTCGGACTCGTCGAGTCCAAGAATGGACTCGCCGAGTTGGTCACGTCCACACTCTAAATCTTTGGTTTCTGATGTACAACCTTTGATCAAAAGATAGATCCAAGCTTCTATAATCGATCTAGGACGTAAAGTTACAAACTTTACGTGCTTGCATGGGACTTTGAGCTCAAAAAGACATAAAACAAGCTCCTATAGTGCATGGGACCTTTCATGGGTGCAAAAGCAACCCAAATCTGCCTAGTGACTCCTTTAATGATGTGATTCAGAAGCTTAAACCCCCAACCATGCTTGCAAACATGGTTGGCCACCAAAAATGGCTTATAAAAGCCCTAAATCTCCCAAAAGAGGGATCTAACAAATGAATGAGCAAGGTTACAGCTTTTTACCTTCAATGAGCTGTAGAAGGTGCACAAAATCGGGTTCCCTTGGCCTATACTTGCTTCCTCAAGCCTTTCTCCTTTCTTCTTAAGACCACAAGCACCAAAATCCACCAACAAGGCTTAGATTGCTTCAATAACGGCTAGGGTTTCAATGAGAGGTGTTTGGGAGCATAAAGGGGCGATGGAGGCTGCATAAGGTCGTTTAAATAGGGTGCAAACCCTTGGATTTGGGTTTTTGTCCAGACAGCGTCTACTCGCCGAGTCCGGGACCCGACTCGTCGAGTCCATCACTTAAATCTCGCGTTCCGTCCCGCTTCTACTCGGCGAGTTGGTCCTTCAACTCGCCGAGTCCAAGGCCAAAAGTGCAAAAATATTTGATGAATTAGTAAAAGAATACGTACCAAGAACCAGGTGCTACATGAATGGGTCTGTAGTTTGTCTAGGTGTTTTAGACATAGTTGTAGTGTTCATGAGTACTCCTGGAATAGGATTCGAGTATTGGATTCAACCCACGCTCATTTGAATGATTTCATGTATTTTATCACGAGTGATCATGAGACGATAATATCTTATATTCTTGAAATGGAGAGATATGAGTTGCAGTCTACAAGTCAGCTGCACATTCATGATATGTAAACGCATCGGTAACTCGGTGTTATAAAACATATCGTTGTGTGTGATTTCATGAATAGATATAGCAAGCATATGAGTCGAAGTTTATCTATTGCTTTTACCCTTGGAGGGATAAAAGCGATATATGTGGGCCCCTCGATGATTTAGTGATGACACCCCTAAGCGCTTGGCCAAGCCTGGACTGATTTAATTTGTTCAATTAGTCGGTCGTCATAAATCGGAAATTGGGAAACAACAGATGGACAGAGAGAACGATTTTAAATCTGTGTCTCAACCCATATGATATCTAGAATGGAGGAATATATGATCCCTTATCTAATGGACGCGTCATTGACTAGGTCAGAGTTCGACATCGGCTTTTAAGAGCTACGATTGCAAGTCGGGATTTTGGAGTCGTACTTGCAATTATAGTTATTAGACTTATCTAAGTGGGAGACTGTTGGATTAGGTGTTTAAGCGCATAACTATTATTGGTATGTGAAACATCCCAAAAATACGGTCCAAAAATTTCGTTTTAAAATCATTATTTAAACCATAAACATCCATCATCATAATAAAACAAGAACCATGTATCTCAAACACATCATGTCAAATACTGTATCAAATCATATAAGTAATCATAAGAGTCTAAAACAATCCCAGGATGAAACTGTGGTGTCTGCCATGCGATCATCCCGAGCCCTTCCCCTTGCTTGTGGAAAACCTGAAACCAAAACTGAAAATTGTAAGCACAAAGCTTAGTGAGTTCCCTAAACTAACACATACCATACAAATATCATGCAACTAGGAGATACGGGGCCCGCCCACTCTCATGGAGATTCGGGCCCCACCCACACTCCGCTGTTTAGGAGATTCGGGCCCCGCCCACACTTCGCTATCTAGGAGATTCACGCCCCGCCCACACTCCGCTATCTAGGAGATTCGGGCCCTGCCCACACTCTGCTGTCTAGGAGACTCGAGCCCCGCCCAAACTCCGTTGTTTAGGAGATTCGGGCCCCGCCCACACTCCGCTGTCTAGGAGATTCGGGCCCCGCCGACACTCCGCTGTCTAACATGCATACAAGTATCACACAGACAACAAGTACATCTACCAATCAATCACATATCTATACTCAAATTATACTATAAGCATCGGGCCCCGCCCACTCTAAACTACTATAAGCTTCGGGCCCCGTCGACACTCAGCTACTATATATAAGAATCGGGCCCCACGCACTCTGAGCTACTACATATCACTTATACGGGTTGGGATTAGCGTCGTAGATCCGTTCCTACTGAAGGAAACTCACGTTGCAAGACTGACTACTAAAAACTCGAGCGAGGAATCCCTGTCTGCTGCTCCGGAGACTCTCCGACTATCAATTTCATAATAACACTTAATTAGAATCTATCAATGTCAAATTCAAAGTCAAGGTCAACTCCCAGTCAACCCAACTCGTCGAGTTATCTCCCAACTCGGCGAGTTCCTGAACGCTTAAACCCGTGGTCAACTGCGTTAACTCGTCGAGTCCCCTAACAGTCTCGTCGAGTTCTTGTTGTCATAAAAATCGGGATAACACGATACGAATCGTCGAGTTCCCTTATGGACTGTACGAGTCCTTCTATCTGTTTGGTCAACTTAACAGATTAAGCCCCTATTTTATAGATCCAAGGTTGTTAGCTCGTTTTTCCACTGGAAAGACCTTCCTAAGGGTATAGTTTCCCACTTTACCCGTTCATAGCTCCTCTAAAAGGGTTTAGACAAAACCCTTATTCTTATGATACATGCATCTTGTCCAAAAGGCCATATAATCTCAAATCCACGCATACAAACCCAGATCTAAGGTGTTAGCATCTGTTGGACACATAAAGCTTCAAACCTTCCTTCAATGCATGGTCTTTTAGGGCTAAAAAGACCATAAACTTGCTCATATGCATGCATGGGGCTTCTGTGGTCATAAAGTTTGCACCTTTATGCCATGGAACCCTTCCTAGATCCTAGATCTGAGATATGAGTCACTTGGGACGTCCCAATCCCCAAGGGCCAAGGTTCTTGACCCAAAGCTTTCATAATATGGAGTTAACTAGATCTAAGAGAATAAAGATCAAGTTGGAAGCTTGATTACCAGAAAATGTAGTAAATGAAGTGCAGCTCCTGGATCTATGTGACAACCGTCAAAATTCGAGTCAGTTCTAGATTTGACTAGACTTAGTTGCATATATAGGCACTACACATACTAGACTTAGTAACTAGAAGCTAAGTTATAACCTACTAGAAACTTGGAAACAATTAGAATCAATGAATAGTGTACTTAGATTTCACATTGATATGTGAATTCTACATCTACTGAGATGTAGTGACTATCCATATTTGGGTCACTCTTTGACTCGAACAACATTTCATGAATCATATACACACATCATGCACTTGACCTAGAAGTAGAAGTTAGTTCAAAGTCTCATAGAAACTTAAGTCAAAGTTGAAGAGTAGGACTAGTATACTTGATTCCTCAATTTCGCTTGAATCTCGGAATCACTACATAGAATGCCAATAAACCGATAAAAATAAATTACAAACATTATTTATAACTATAAGACAATTTGAAATCTCAAAGATTCAATTTATTTTTATATTCAAAGTTTATGAAACTCCAAAACCCTAAAAGCCATAAAAACTCAAATTTATGAAGTTTTATATTAAAATCTTATAAATTTTTTTTATAAACACTATAATATCAAATTAATATATTTAAAATGTTGAAATGTAATCAAGGAAATTAATTTAATTCATTAATATTAACATTACATTTATAAGTTAAACATCCAAGAGTTATGAACAAATTTTATATAAAATGCATATTTTATATAAATTGAAAGAAAATTTAAAAAAATTTAGGAATTAATATAAAATAAATAAGCAAAACAAGATAAAATCTCATCTCTCCACTCAAAGGTCGGCCTCATCCCTCCCAAGACCACTCTTCCCCAAAACTCAATCAATTCACTCACTTATTCACTCTACCACTCCATCTTCTCTCTCACTCTATCCCTCATTCTCTCTCACACTCTTCATCACCACCACTCCATTTCTCTATTCATTTCTCTATACCCACGAAATTTTCCAGAGAATAAGTCCAAGAACACACCTCAAACTCAAAATCTTCATCATCTAGTGGTGTTCATTAAGGTAGAACACGATTTCCTTTCATTTTCCTCCATGTTTTCAAGGTTTTTCTTGCATTTCCTTCTTCTTCTACACCTTTCTCTTAGAAAATATGTGTGCATGTTCATTCACTTCAGTTTTGATGATGGTGGTGGTAGGATTTCACCCAAAAACAACATGCATGTTGTAAATGGTGAAATCCAAGGACCTAAACCAAAGTCAAGATCATGAAAATGCACTTTTCTATAAGTTTTGGTGGAAAATCACCACATGCACTCTAAGTTTTCTTTCAAAAACGATTTTTGAACATTTCAAACTCATGAATGGTCTTCAAACAAACATGCATGTGATGATCTTCAAGCTTAGATGCTAGACCATCAAAGTATGTTGTTAAAAGCTTTCAAATATGTTCATGAACGATTTATTTCCAAATAAATATCTAAAACTCGTTTTCTGACGAAATCTGATTTTTCCCAGATTCCCATCAACAAAATGAGATGTTCAACAAACTTTCAGAAAATAATTCATTTTTCTCGAATTATTATAATTATTGAAATAAAAGAGGGCAATAAATCATATAAAATACTTTCTGAGGTCTATAAATCCTAGGTAAATTCCTGGATGACCCCTATGCTAAATAATGACCCCACATTAAATTTCATCGGTTTTGGTTACTGTTTAATATGGTTTTGAATTTTCTTTTTGTTTAGCCCCAATAAATCATAAAACCGCTTTAGATAATTTGAAAAGGGTATATAATAATTTTCGCAGCTTATACTCTCCGTGGAAGACTTAGAAAAATATTTTCGGAATTTTTCATAATCAATTCCTATTTTTCTCCGATTTTTGTATTTATAATAGAGTAAAAGCAGGAAAAATAGTTTTACTCATCTAAAAATTATGAAAATGTACCAGAACACCTTGTAGTACATTAGGAGGCTACATAAAAATTTTGATGATTTTTCTCTTCTGTATACTATTTTTCTCCTATTTTCTAAGATTAAATACACTTAAATACACAAAATCGGATTCCAGTAGATAAGAACCACTTTTGGGATTTTTCCGAGATTATTTACACTGTAAATGAACTTTACAAAATTTTTGATAATTTACTTTAACTGTTTAATAATTATTCTCTAATTAATGATTATTTAAGAGGATAAAACAAAGAAAAATAGAAAGACTAATTGAAAAATATCTTTTATATTTTGCACAGCTTCTACATGTATAATAAAAGTGTTACAAAACTTTTTGGGTAATTTTGGAAACTGTTTCCTATTTATTTCAATTTTTATTAGAATAAATGCTCAAAAATCATAAAATTTGGTTAAACAGTTTAGAAATCAATTTTTATATTTTTCCTAGCTTAATAATGTTTAGTAACAGTAATACAAAAAGTTTGGGTAATTTTGGAAATTGATTTCTATTTTTCATGAATTTGTATCTATTTAGAGAATTAAATATATGAAAAATGGTTATACATATTCATAATCCATGAAAATTTATCTAGATGTCTTTTAGTACATTTAGAACCAAAATCTGAAGTTTGGTAATTTTTATTAACTGTTTAGTATTTTTCATGATTTTATGGTTATTTAAGAAACTAAAATCGTGAAAAATAGTCAGACAAATCAAAAATTCAAGAAAATTTATCTTGAGGTCTTTGACTTCAATTAAAACTAAAATGAAAACTTTGGGAAATTTTAGAACTAAATTACTTTAGTTTTTGAATATTTAATCATTGGAACACCTCTTAAAATGTTAAATATTAGCATTTCAATAATGAGAAATTTCCACTTAAATTGTTATATAACAATTGATTCATTGAAATTAATTTTCACAGAAAAATGTTTGTAACTTGTCAATATTAAATTTTGACACACTATTGGCATAATTCTATTGTAGTAGTAAGTATACTAGTGTTAGATTTCGATTAGAGACTTACTAGCGAATACCATTATTGTAGGAATCAATAGTGGTACGAGTGGAGCGTAGTCAAGGCACCATTTGCATCATCTCAATGCATATTGTGAGTATTCACGCACTCCCCTATTTTCAGTTTTTATGTTTTGGGGTGGAAAAGCATGTCCCGAAAAACTATTATTTGAATGTTGTATTTAAATTGATTTGTATCAAACATGATTGCTATTTTATTGCTATGTCTCTCTATGTATGTCTATGCAACACGGAACATGAGAACTTATCGTACTAAGGCCCTTCCCTTATCTCTAACCATTAACTCTTTGAGCCAATGGTCATTATGGATAGCGCTATTAGGAATTGACAACTCCTCACTCGCCCTATTGCTGGAGTGCATGATACCATATTCATCTATGGAACGATAAGCATAGATCTTGATAGGGCTTCAGTCATAGGTTTGGTTGAGACTCATTGTTTGCTCATACACATACAAACTCGTTTCTCGTTATAGCAATAAACTTGTTATTAATTATAGCAATGAACTTTGTTTCTCATTACAACAACGAACTTTTATTACTGAAAACTTATATACATGTTTTAGCAATGAAATTGTTTGCTCATTGTAGCAACGAAATTGATTGCTCATTTTTAGCAATGAAACTTGTTTACTCTTTTGGGCAACATACTTTAACTCTCATGATGACAAAGAACTTTGTTTTTTTTTACAAACTTATTTACTCATTTTAACAATATACTTTTATTATTGGAAACTTTTATCAAAACTTTGATTTCAATTCATGGAACCAATATTATTTTGTTTATTTGTGAGTACTCACCAACTATTTTTATAGTTGACGCTCGTTTTACATGCTTTTTCAGGAATCATCGAGTAAGTGGCACTTAGGGGCACTTCACTGTTAGGAGCATTCGCATGTGTTGTATTCCAATTTTCATTGTAATTTCTTTTAAAAGTTGTTCAAACCCATTGTAAATTTGTAATGATTTTTAATACTATGGTTGGTGTTGTCTTTTAACTTTTGCTATGAAACCCTTTATACTGCCACGCCTCGTGTTTCGCTTTAGCGGGGTGTGACAATCTACTCCCTCCCCTTTGAGTCTTCAAACTTCTACGTCTTCTACGAGCTTCACAATGCACAAAAACACTCAAAAATGGCAACAACTAGCTCAAGATCACTTATGGAGGATTAGGGTTTCGATAATAGGGTTTGAAGGTTATGGAGGCTGGGGTGGAGGACAGATATGATGCTTAAATAGGGTACAAACCCTGAAAATTAGGGTTTCCTCCTGATGGACCTACTCCCCGAGTCCAGGCTCGTACTCGTCGAGTAGACCACTTAAACCCCGCGATCAAGCTGGCATCTACTCGACGAGTTAGGGCTACCACTCGTCGAGTAGCTATTACAAAATGAATACTTTAAATAGATTAAATGTGTACCAAAAAAGGGGCGTTACAATTCTCCCCCACTTGTCTTAGACTTCGTCCTCGAAGTCTGTTGCGCCTGAAAGCAACTCTAGGTAGTGCTCCCTCATCTCCTCCTCGGGCTCCCATGTCTACTATGAACCCTTACCATGCTGCCACTGCACCTTCACTAACTCTACCATCTTGTTCCTCAGGTCGTTTGTCTTGCGATCTAGAATCGCCACTGGGCTCTCGATGTAGTTCAAGCTGTGATCAACCTAAATATCCTCAAGGGGTACCACTGCTGAATCATCCACTAAGCACTTCCGCAACTGGGATACATGGAAATTGTTGTGGATCTGGCTGAGCTCTGCTGGAAGATCTAACCGGTAAGCAACCCGACCCACCCAAGCCAACACCCTAAACGGACCTATGAACCTGGGGCCCAGCTTTCCCCGCTTCCGGAACCTCATAACACCCTTCCAAGGTGATACCTTCAAGAGGACCATGTCGCCCACCTGGAACTCCAAGTCTGATCGCCGCTTGTCGGCGTAGCTCTTTTGCCGACTCTGAGCAGTCTGGAGCCTGCTCCGGACCTGTTGGATCCGCTCGGTGGTCTTGAGTACTATCTCCGTACTCCCCATAACTCTCTGACCGACCTCACCCCAACAGATTGGGGTCCTACACTTCCTCCCGTAAAGCATATCAAAGGGAGGTCGGTCTATGCTGGCAAGGTAACTATTGTTATATGAAAATTCCGCTAACAGAAGATACGTATCCCCACTGCCACCGAAATCTAACACACATGCTCGTAGCATGTCCTCGAGAGTCTGAATCGTCCTCTCACTCTGCCCGTCCGTCTGGGGATGGAAAGCGGTACTGAAGTCGAGACGAGTACCCATCTCCTAGTGAAACCGCTTCTAAAATCTGGAAGTAAAGCGGACATCTCGATCGGACAACATAGAGAAAGGCACTCCATGATGTGCCACTACATCTCGAACATAAATCTCGGCTAACTTCTCGGCCGAGATGCTCTCCTGGATCGGTATGAAATGTGCACTCTTGGTCAACCGATCCACGATGACCGATATCGAATCGACCAAACGTGCGGTCCTGGGAAGCTTAGTAATGAAGTCAATGGTGATATCCTCCCATTTCCATGCAAGAATGTCTTACAGATGCATCTTGACGTGCGGTCTCTGGTGCTCTGGCTTGACCTTCCTGCAGGTCAGGCATCTTTCCATGTACCAAGCTACGTCCCGCTTCATGTAGGACCACCAGTAATCGGGTCGAAGATCTCTGTACATCTTCGTCGCCCCAGGATGGATGGAGAACCTCAACTTATGGTCCTCATCCATTAGAACCCGCCGCACTCCCCCCCCAGTACGGAACCCAGACCCTCGGCTTATGCAGGGTTAACAACCCTCGGCTGTCATTCTGGTCACACTTCTGACGCACTTCCTTCAGGCCCTCAACCTATGCTTGTCGAATCTGATCCAGTAATGGAGTAATCACTATCATCCTCAAACAGATGTCTTGGATCGGGCTGCTACTGCCTTGCGGCTCAGGGCATCGGCCACTACGTTGGCATTGCCCGGGTGGTAAAGGATCTCACAATCATAGTCCTTCACCACATCTAACCACCGACGCTACCTCATGTTCAGATTCGGCTGATCCATGAGGTACCTCAAACTCTTGTGATCCGTGTGAATGGTATATCAGACCCCATAGAGATAATGCCGCCAATTCTTGAGGGCGAACACCACTGCCCCCACCTCTCGATCGTGAGTCGGATAGTTAGCATCGGGAGGCTTCAATGGTCTCGAGGCATAAGCTATCACATGACCCCGCTGCATCAACACTGCTCCCACGCCTGTGATCGAAGCATCACAATAAACTACAAAGTCATCAACACCCTCTGGCAGAGTGAGAATTGGTGACTCGCACAATCGCTGCCTGAGCGTCTCAAAGGCTGCCTGCTGCTCAGGTCCCCAATGAAAAACTACCGACTTCTTGGTCAGTCGGGTCAACAGAACTGCTATCTTGGAGAAGTCCTGAATAAATCTCCTGTAATACCCTGCCAAAACCCAGGAAACTCCAAATCTGGGTTGGAGACCTCGAAATCTCCCACTGCATCACAGCCTCTATCTTGGCCGGATCGACCAGAATACCCTTCGGGTTGACAAGATGCCCAAGGAACTGCACCTCGCGCAACAAGAACTCACACTTGGAGAACTTCACATACAGTCTCTCCCTTCTCAATGTCTCTAGCACCTCCCTCAGGTGCTCCTCATGCTACTCCTAAGTCTTGGAGTAAACCAAGATGTCATTAATGAAAACTATTATAGACCGATCCAGCATCGATCTGTATACACGGTTCATGAGATCCATGAACGCGGATGGAGCATTGGTGAGCCCAAACGGCATCACCACAAACTAATAATGACCATAGCGACTCCTAATAGATGTCTTCTGCACATCGTCATCCATGAATCGCATCTGGTGAGATCCTGACCGTAGATCAATCTTGGAGAACCAAGATGCTCCCTGCAGCTGATCAAACAAATCATCTATCCTCGGAAGTGGGTAACGGTTCTTTACCGTTACCTTGTTCAGCTCCCGGTAATCGATACACATGCGGTGTGACGAGTCCTTCTTCTTCACAAATAGGATCGGGGCTCCCCATGGTGAACTGCGCGGCCTGATGAAACCCTTATCTAGCAACTCCTGTAGCTGCATAGACAACTCCCGCATCTCGGGAGGAGCCAACCGATATGGTGCCTTGGCTATCGGAGCCGCACTAGGGACCAGGTCAATCCTAAACTCAACCTGTCTCTCCGGAGGTACCCCAGGTAAATCCTCCGGGAATACGTCCGGGTACTCTCGCACTACCGGTATATCATCAACGGTCGCCTCACCCTTATCCAGGGTATCCATAACATAGGCGACGTATCATGCGTAACCCTGCTGGAGGTGGCGCCTCGCCCTCGCTGCTGAACATAGGATCGGTCCGTGTTGTGGCCTCTCGCCCTGAATCACTAGCTCTCCCCCACTAGGAGTACGAACCCTCACTAGTTGCTGCTCACAATCAATCACTGCCCCATTGGAGCTCAACCAATCCATACCCACTATGACCTTACTCCTACGTAGGGGAATAGGAACCAGATCCACTGAAAACGGTTGATCGAATAACCATATCGTACATCCTCTATGAACCCTCGCAATCCTGACGGTCCTATCATCGGCGATATCTACATCAAGTGGGCAATCCAGCTCCCCCGGAGCTCAACTAAATCGCTTGCTAAGTGCGAGCGACACAAAAGATCGGGTAGCCCCCGAGTTAAACAATACCATAGCTGATATGTCGTTCACTAAGAACGATCCTATACAAAAACATACAAACATTAGTAATAATCAGAA
This sequence comes from Lactuca virosa, assembly GCF_052849685.1. Lineage (NCBI taxonomy): Eukaryota > Viridiplantae > Streptophyta > Magnoliopsida > Asterales > Asteraceae > Lactuca > Lactuca virosa. The sequence continues at coordinate 278,375,077 of NC_136429.1, read as the reverse complement.
ATAATAAAGAGATAATTGAGAGGATACATACCCATAACCACATCAGGAGCTGCACGTGCCTCCTCTGCTGTCAACTGGAAGGCTCTGCTCTTTGCCGCTGGTGCCTCTGCCCAACCCTGACGGCCGTCTGTAATCATCAAAGTGGTAGGAGCAGGTGCCACCACCTATCCTGCTGATGCTAGACTCGGACACTGGGACTTCTTGTGTCCCCTCTGATTTCAATGAAAGCAAATTAGATCGGATGCGGTAGTGGTGGTGGTAGTAGCGGTATAATCCCTGCTGACATGTCCAGTTCGGCTGCACTTGAAGCAGCCCGAACTACCCGCCCTACACGGCCCCTCATGCCCCCTACCATACTTGCCACAACGGCCTCGGCCCTGCAGGCCCTTCCCTCGGGAATCTACCTTGGGCCTCTTGCCTGAACCCTCCGTGCTAGACACTGTCTCTGGCTTCCTCTTTCTATCCATATCTAAATCAATCTCCCTCTCATGAGCCCTCATTATCATATCCTCCAGCGTCCTGCAGCTGGACCGGCTCACAAACTGTCTGATATCACTCCTCAGCATCTCGTGGCATCGGGCCTTTTTCATCTCCTCGTCCGCCACATACTGCGGAACGAGAAGGGACCTCTCCCTGATATTGGCAGTAATCTTCGCCACTGTCTCAGTCGTCTGTCGGAGATCCTGGAGCTCCCTAGCAAGCTGTTGCACCTCAAAAACAGGTGCGAACTCGGCCCTGAACCTGGTCGTGAAATCACTCCTGCTCATCAAATCCAATGCTGCATCATCACCAATAGCACTCCCAACCTCCTCCCAGCAGTCACGTGCCCTGTCCTTCAGAAGACAGGACGTACGCTTAACCTTGTCCCCCTCGGGACATCTGTTGGTGCGGAACGCGTTGGCAACATCAGCTAACCATCTCCTGCTAGCAATGGGGTCCCGAGCCCTATGATAGTCGAGAGCTCCACATGCCCTAAACTCCCGGAAGGTAAGTATGTGCGACCCCATCATGGCCGTTATCTCAGTGCAGAAAGCTCTCAGCTTCTCATCCAGAAGCTCTACGATACCCTCCTTGACCGATCCAAAGATCACAGGAGTCTGCTCTAGAATGCTACGTGTAGCCTCAGAAGAAAGAAACTCACTCGTCTGCTCATCCATCTGATCGGATCCGGAGCCCGAACCTGATCCCTCACCTGAAGTGGCCGTCAGCCTAGGACGTAGAACCACCATACTGAATATACACCATAATAAACATCAGTATACTCATCAAATCTCAAGGGATCTAACATGCTATAGGTTTCCTGGATTCATCTCAGCCTTTCCTGATTCGAGTACGGATCCTCTGCTTTCAGTAGTATGGGCCCATACTACCTTCCACATCTATCCGTACTTTCCTCAAGAACTGCCTCGACTCCACCAAGTCCCTTCTACTACTACTACTACTACTGATCTCATACTAAACTCTTCCTCGGCTTTCCCTAAGGTAATCATCAACCCACTCTCCACTATCAGCTGCATAAGAAGTCCCCTCTACCTCCCCCTAACTAGCTTGTGAATACTATTACATATTACTAAGACTAGATAATTCTTCGAAGGAGAGATCCTACCCTATAACGGTTGGACTCAAACAAGAGTTGCGCAGTAGAGCTAGACCTATCCTTCTGAAATTGTTTAATCCTCGCAATATGTAACATAACATATTCACTTACTAGTTAGTAAAAGATAACTAGAACTCCCATAAGCACAAAGCAAGTAGCATTCGAGCATCGAGTAAACATAATCAATCATATCTCTCTCAGGCTGAGATACATATATCAGGCACATAAGGCATCCTTCCTAGATCCTTAGTCCTAAACTAGCATGCAATTCTCATAGAGTTGGTACACATATAATAGGCACATAAGGCATCCTTCCTAGATCCTTAGTCCTAGTCTAGCATGGTGTTCTCATAAGCTGATAAACATAACATAACACAAAATTGTATGGGTAATTTGGGAGTACTTACTTGAGCTCGGCTAATTGCATGCACCACACCCTTTTCTCTTTTCCAAGTTCTTTTCTTTTTTTCAAAATTCTATTCTCATTTTAAAATTCTTTTTATGAAAGAAAATGATTTTCTTTTAAAAAATTTCATACCAAGTCCTTAGTTTGAGTCGAAACACACCCGAGAGTGTGCCCGAATCCCTCAAACCAAGGCTCTGATACCAACTTGAAACATCCCAAAAATACGGTCCAAAAATTTCGTTTTAAAATCATTATCCAAACCATAAACATCCATCATCATAATAAAACAAGAACCATGTATCTCAAAAACATCATGTCAAATACTGTATCAAATCATATAAGTAATCATCAGAGTCTAAAACAGTCCCAGGTTGAAACTGTGGTTTGTGCCATGCGATCATCCTGAGCCCTTCCCCTTGCTTGTGGAAGTACCTGAAACCAAAACTAAAAACTGTAAGCACGAAGCTTAGTGAGTTCCCCAAACTACCACATACCATACAAATATCATGCAACTAGGAGATACGGGCCCCGCCCACTCTCATGGAGATTCGGGCCCCACCCACACTCCATTGTCTAGGAGATTCGGGCACCGCCCACACTCTGCTATCTAGGAGATTCGGGCCCCACCCACACTCTGATGTGTAGAAGATTCGGGCCCCGCCCATACTCCCCTGTCTAGGTGATTCGGGCCTTGCCCACACTCCCCTGTCTAACATGCATACAAGTGTCACACAGATAAAAAGTACATCTACCAATCAATCACATATCTATACTCAAATAATACTATAAGCATTGATCCCCGCCCACTCTAAACTACTATAAGCTTCGGGCCCCGCCCGTACTTAGCTACTACATATAAGCATCGAGCCCTGCCCACTTTGAGCTACTACATATCACTTATACGGGCTAGCCGTGGTGCCATATACGTATTCCTACTGAAGGAAACTCACCTCACAAGACTGACTGCTGAAAACTCGAGCGAGGAATCCCTGTCTGCTGCTCCGACGACTCTCCAGCAATCCATTCCATAATAACACTTAATCAGAATCTGCTAATCCTCTCTTAGGGTAAAATGACCATTTTACCCCTGGTAAAAGTCAAAGTCAAAGTCAAAGTCAAGGTCAACTCCTAGTCAACCCAACTCGTCAAGTTATCTCCCAACTCGGTGAGTTCCTGAATGCTTAAACCCGTTGTCAACTGAGTTAACTCGTCGAGTCCCCTAACAGACTCGTCGAGTTCTTGTTGTCATAAAAATCGGGACACCACGATACGATTCGTCGAGTTCCCTTATGGACTCGACGAGTCCTTCTGTCTGTTTGGCCATCTTAACAGATTAAGCCCTTATTTTCTAGATCTAAGGTTCTTAGCTCGTTTTTCCACTAGAAAGGCCTTCCTAAGGGTAAAGCCTCCCACTTTACCCATTCATAGCTCCTCTAAAAGGGTTTAGACAAAACCCTAATTTTTAAGATACATTCATCTTGTCCAAAAGGCCATATAATCTCAAATCCATGCATACAAACCTAGATCTAAGGTCTTAGCATCTTTTGGACACATAAAGCTTTGAATTTTCCTTCCATGAATGGTCTTTTAGGGCTAAAAACACCATAAACTTGCTCATATGCTTGCATGGGGCTTCCATGGTCATAAAGTTTGCACCTTTACGCCATGGAACCCTTCCTAGATCCTAGATCTGAGATATGAGTCACTTGGGACGTCCCAACCCCCAAGGACCAAGGTTCTTGATCCAAAGCTTTCATAATATGTAGTTAACTAGATCTAAGAGAATAAAGACCAAGTTGGAAGCTTAATTACCAGAAAATACAGTAAATGAAGTGTAGCTCCTGGATCTACTCCTTCCCCTTTGAGTCTTCAAACTTCTACTTCTTCTACAAGCTTCACAATGATGTTTTGAGAAGAAAGAATCAGTGTTTGAAATCTGTGTGTGTCCCAAAGCAAACAAAGTCAAATTTGCTGCCTGCACTTTCATGGATAGAGCCCTTGCCTGGTGGAACGGCTATGTCAATCATTGACTCTCCCAGTAGCCAATGCCATGATCTGGGAAGACTTAAAGGTCCTAATGATACCAGAATACTACCCGAGGGGCGAGGTGCAAAAGCTAGAGCAAGAACTCTGGGATCTGACGATGAAGGACTCCGACATTTCAGCTTACACTGCCAGATTTAGTAACGTGGCTATTCTATGCTCCGAGATGGTCACACCGGAAAGTAAGAAAGTGAAAAGGTACATATGGGAGCTATCTCGTCAGATCCAAGGAAACGTGATAGCTGCAAACCCACTTACTTTTGACAGTGCCAAACGTCTGGCACAAACACTCGTGGATCATGGAGTTCCCCAAGTCTTCATGACAGTCACTCCCGAGCAACCCAAGGAAGGTAACAACAAAAATAAATTTTGGAACAAAAGGAAGGGAAAATTGTCACAAGAGTCCTCAAAGAAGCAACAAACCGTGGTAGTCCACACTGCTACTGTTCCTGTTGTTGTTCCTGCTACTCCAGCACCCCCCAATCGATATGCTGGAAACCTTCCAAAGTGTGACAAATGCAATTTCCATCACACGGGAGTTTTTCAGGAAATGTACTTCAAAATTTGTAACAGGATGGAGCACACAGCCCGTTTCTGTAGGGTACCAGCACAACCAATCACCCAAATCCCCGACGTTGGAGTAAGCCCGGCTTGTTACGAGTGTGGTGAAACTGGACACTTCAAGAGAGATTGTCCAAGAGCAAGGAATGCTGGTGGTGATGGAAGCGTACTTAGGATCTAAATTTTTACTAAAACTAGTGCCAATTAAAGTTTATCAACCATAGATCTCGAAACGCGACAAATCATAGTCACAAATTGCCCCCTCACCCGAATAAATCACATCATTCATATAAAAACTAAGGATTCTTACAGGTGATCTATGGTGGTTGGTGTAAACATTAGGGTCATATATAATTAAGATTCTATAGACTTAGAATGTGTGATTGCAGCTTACTTCATGTTCCTTGTTTGGTTGTGGGCTTACGGCAGAGTCACTCATTCGACATTCTTTTCAATAATAATTATATACGACTACTTTACACCAAACGCTTATAGAGGGACATAGTAGGGATCATGCTACGAAATTTCATCACTATTTATCGAAGCACTCGTACTGCTGGTACTCACTAATTACGGTACAAAATATTCACAATAGTAATAACAAGGATAAATTTGGAAGCATTAAAGACATATACATAGAATACACTATCGTCCTAAACAATCACCCCCTTCCAAATCGACTTAACACCTGTTACAATAGGAGGTTCCAACGTCGTCATCTGACATGGGTTGGCTTGGTCCTCACCATACCAATTTCATGTGCTATGAAAAGACCATTCGCCTTAATTGACCAACTAACGAAACCCTTTTAATCTGTAACGACAAACCCGACACAAACCTCCAAATCGTCTCTTGCTTCAAAACCCAGAAGTACCCACACGAGGGGTACCATGGCTTCCTAACCCATGCAGTAGATGAGCAGCAAGCAGCGGAACACATCGAGGATGTTCAGAAAGTCCGTAACCTCCCCGAAGTGTTCCCAGCAAGACCTCCCGGGAATACCACTCATATAAGAAGTCAAGTTCAAGAATAGAGACTAAGGACGTATGCGATTCACCTATCACTACTAGGTGTATGCGTGAGGGCTGTATATAATTAAGATTCTATGGGCTTAGGATGTGTGATTCCGCCTTAAGTCCCATTCCTTGTTTGGTTGTGGGCTTAAGGCAGAATCACCTATTCGACTGTCTTTTCAATTTTGATTATATACGACTTGTATACACAGAGCGATGATTGATGAACTAGGTGTGAGTCCTACCACGAACTTCAGAACAAAGCTGCCCACATCTACTAGTGGACATGTTACCATTTGGGTAAACGTAGGTAAATAAACCAAACTTACACACTCCCTACCGATCAAAGCAACAGATGAAATAGAGAAGCTGACCGGATCATATCGTAAAGAGGGGGTGAGATTGCATAGTATACCGCTATCAATTAGCACGGATAAGGGATAATCGATTCGCCTCGCGCCCCTGAAAGTCATTATAGGAGTCTTTTAAGACCCAGCTCGTCTAGATTACTACTTTCCATTCCTAAAACAAGCAGTAAGAGTAACTGAAACAAAGGCGCATACCAAAATTGAAGGTCTGTTGGAATGCCAAGCAAGGACCCGAATTCACTTGGGAACGAGAATCAAATGAGACTGAAATACCCACAACTTTTCCCTAGATTTATCAAGACCCCGTTCAAGATACACATTTCGGGACGAAATTCCCTCTAACGGGGGGATAATGTGACAACCCGAAAGATTTGGATCAAGAAAAGTCTAAATTGTAACCATGTGCAAGTGAATTCACAACGTAACCTTGTTACAATAAAACTTTGAAAGCCAAAAGGGCATATATATATATATATATATATATATATATATATATATATATATATATATATATATATATATATAGGTATATGTACTTTGGAAACCATATTTATAGTAACCTCTTGAAAGTAAAAAAGTTACAATAAGGCATGACTAGTCAAATAGTTGGAATAGGAATCATAAATTTAAAACATTGTTTTATAGTATTTGGCTTAGTACCCTACCCACACTAGAACACCCCTAAACCGAAATCGACACCCTAGAACACAGCTAAACCGAAATCAACACCCTAGAACACCCCAAAACTAAAAAACCTTCATGGAACACTACTAAGGCCGAAAACACCCAAGCTCCAAAGCATTAGGACCGAAATCATCTTAATGGGCCACACTTTGGCCGAAATCACCCTTAATGGGTCATGGTTTTTGCCGAAATCATCTCTAGGATCCCTTACAAATGTAATTTCGGTCTAGGTAAGGAATCAGATAAGAATAAGTTGACTTTGTGATAAGATATATCATCAGTTTCCCATGCAGATCAATACCCATCGTATACCCAAGCTATTAACCACCCTGTTACCAAGCAAGTATCAACTCACTATACCTCTTTATCTTGAACACGTTCACCTTAAATCATTCCACCATTTCATGTCTTCTTCCTAATTAACTCCAAATCCCCACAAGAACAAGTGCAAGATCCTCCAAGAAATTTCTTCCTTTAAGTTTATTCGTAGAATTTTCATAAGCTTTCATTGTGGATCTAGTGCTTTTATACATTTCTATGTAGGCTTAATCCCATTTACACACATTATTATGTGTTAAAACTCTTAGGATAAGATCTTTCCAAAAGAGATCATCAACACCATTCAAGTGGTTAGGCTTGGGAATCTTCACACCATCTTCTCAAACAACCCACAAATCCACTTAAGGTGAGTTCATACCCCCACATTTTCAAGCTTTTTCATGTTTTTAAGGGGGGGGGGGGATACAAGTCAAACTTTTTTTATCACACAAATATTTACATGTTTTCATCTTTATGTTAAAGATAAGCTATTATTTGCATAATCTATGTTATAAAATCATATGACATTTATGATTTGTAAAACTACATGATTTTTGAAGCTTTTACTAAAATATAACTTTCAAAACAAATGGAGTACATTCTAGTTAGTTACTATTTTTTGGGTTACAACCCAAAACATAATGTTTTGACCTTACATTTAGAAACTAGACAAGATAATTACTCCATATTTATATAAATGGTTATATAAATGTACTTAACAAACAAACATGTTAAACTATAATAGGTATAGTTTAATGAACATACGTACTATTTCACTAACTTCGGGATACAATACGGAAACAAACATATAAACTATAATGGGTATAGTTTATTAGACATACATAGAGTTTATTCATTACAGAAAGGCTTTTCTTTATTCTACACATAACTGTTGATATAACTTTGAGAGACACACTTCAAGTACTTATCTAAGTACCAACAAAAGACCTGACATTATAACTAGAGTCTTCTGGACGGAGAACGTGACACTTGTGTATAGATCTATATGGGACTGACAACCCCGTACCTAAACTGTTAGCTATAGTTAGGCCAACAGGCCTGGGGTGACAAACGTCGTATCTTTTCCGACGCCTAAAGTACGTCGTATCAGGCCATCTTAGGTCATTAAGCATGGTTATAATAACTCACAATTTGGTATTAACAATACGATTAGTGTATGAATAGATAAATAACTTCAATTAGTTTTATTTAATAATAAAACTACAATACAATATTTTACATTACAGATGGTGAATCCAGGAACATACATTAAAAAATTACATACAAATACAATTACAGTATACTATTTTCTAGTAAAGTGCAACTTACATTTCTAATAGGACCATTATTGTTCTCTCTATGGTTTCTGAGTGTGTGAGTTAGGGTTATATAAAATGAAGAACTGATAGGCAGTCGAATGTGTGATTTCTGCATTACTTCCTGTTCATTGTTTGGTTGTGGGCTTAGGGCAGAACCATTCATTAGACTGTCTGTTCGATCTTTATTATATATAACTTGTATTCACTAAGTGATAGTAGAAGGAACTGGTAAGGGTTACACTACCTACTCGAATTTCATATTTCGTATTACAAATTTTAAGCATAAAAAAACTTGTACATTTTTGGTTTTAAGGTCTAATACTACATTTCATTTACAAAATAAAATATAGGATTTTCTGGAAGACCACACTTACATTTTGAAGGAACAAATGACAGATTTCTCATACAAACATGCTTATGAACTCACCAACTTAATTGTTAACACTTTTTCAAAATCACTTGTATTCTCAGGAAACCAGTAGACAGGTATTCAACCTTTCTTGAGGGTCCGCGTCATCACTTCATGTTTTCTACTTATCAGTTATTTGTATTTAACTTTTGAACAAGCAAAGTGTTGTAAACAATGTAAAGTTGAATCCTCAATGTATGAATGTTTGTGTTGCTATGTTTCATTTATATTCAATTGTTATGATAATGTACATGAAGTCACTCCATCCGCCCCCAGACATTTCCGACGTTCTGGTTTGGGGGTGTGATATAAAAAGCTAGGTGTTACAACATTTTGATGGCTGGAGAACCAAGATATGAGATTACTACCAATATAAACTGAGAACCCAAAGGTGGACCGATAAGTGTCAGGATATCCAACCCAATTAGCATCAGAATAAGAGACCAAACAATCAATGGAAGATGGTTTGATAGAAAGATCATAAGATAGAGTACCTTGAAGATAACGGAGGATACGCATGAGAGCAAGGAGATGAGGTTTACGCAAATTATTCATAAAGAAACAAATTTAATGAACAACATATGCAAAATCAATATGGGTAAATACTCTGAAGCACCCGCGAAACCCCAGTATAAAGTAGGGTTAGGGACATGAGTTCCTTGGGTAGATAGTTTGGATTTTGCGTCAGAAGGAAGTCTAAGATAAAAACAGGACCTTATCAGTACGAGACATATCCAATAAAGAAGGAATGGGCACCCAATTCGGGCATAGAAAATACAGAAGAGAGGAGAAATATAATGCGAGAGATAATATATGGAGATAAAAACAACGAGGTTGATATCATCAAGATAATTAAAAAGGAAGATGTGATCTGAGCCAAAGTTATAGGTAAAGAACAAACAGTCAGATCGACTGCTGTAGAAGCCGAGAGTGGTGATAAAAAACAGCAAGCCATTGGTACCAAGCTCTGGGAGCTTGTTTAAGGCCATATATAGATTTGAAAAGACGACAAACATGATAAGGAAAAATAACATAAATATACCAAGGGGTTGTTTCGTGTAGACTTCCTCAGAAAGATCACCATGAAGTAAAGAATATTAGACATCCAGTTGATGTGTGGGCCAGTGTTTGGATACTGCAATGCTCAAAACAATAAGGGTGGTGGCTGGTTTAAGAACAGGGATGAACGTGTCATCAAAATCAATACCGGGAAGTTTAGAGAATCCCTGAGAGACGAGGCGACCATTATTGCGATCAAGATTGCCTTTGTGGTCAAACTTGTGATGATAAAGCCAACAACAGCAAAAAACAATGGCGTGTGTAGGAGGGGAAGCGAGCTCCCATGTGTGATTTTATTGAACGGAAGTTATTTTAGAGTCCATAAAATATTTCCAGTTAGGGTTACAAAGGGCTTAAATGGTAGAGAGAGGAATATGAGAGATATATGAAGTGCCAAACAAATTATTAAAATTTTGAGGTCCGAGAGACCAAGTGTGGGAGCTAGTAACCAAGGTATGGGTTGGAAGATATAGGGGAGGAGGAGTAGGAGTGGAGGAGGGAGTGGTAGGGTTTATGAAGATACTACTGGGATATATAGGGTGAGACAAGTATTAGGAGTTTTCTCAGTATGGGAAGGTGGAACAGTGAACGTAGGTGGGGAAGGAAAAGGAAAGTGTTTAGATTAGAATGAATCATAATTAGTGGGGGAAGGTTTATCATGAAAGTCAGATTATAGGAAGTAATCTTCGTCGAAAATGAAATAAAGAGATATAATGACACTCTGAGAGATGGGATCAAGGCAACAATAGCCATAATGATTCGAAGAAGGGCCAACGTAGACATATTTAGAAAATCTGGTGGAAAGTTTATTAGAGGCAGTATCGGAAGGATTTTGAAAACAGAAGCACTAAAAATCATGAAGATAATCATAGGAGGGAAAGTGACTGAAGAAAAGCTCAAAAGGGGTTTGAAGCGAAAGGGTGGATGTGGGAAGGAGATTAAGGGTGTGAACAAATGTAAGAATTTATTTGACCCAAAAATTTGATGGAATGTAGGATTAAAATAGGAAAGTATGAAGAATGCTATTTATAGTACGTATAACACGTCCAACCTTACTATTTTTGGAACACCTAGTTCCCAGGATGCTTCTAATTTCACAATATCAGGTCATAATTTGATCGAGTAAAGATCTTGATCTATATTGGAATAGAGTTTAGACCCTATTGTATATTGATAATGTTAATTAAGTGATTAAATCCCTCAAATTGTGCTTTGAAGCAAAGGGTAAATGGGAAAGTTGATATTTGGGGCTTCTGGCATGAATTAATGATTTTGGTTCGGCATGTTTTTAGTTAAAAGTGATTAGATAGAACTGGGGGGCTTGTCAATACCTTCACATGAATTTAAAGATCGCAAAAACGGAGTTGAGACGAAGAATTTATGACTTTTTAAAGTTGGAATAGATTTGGGTGAAAACCCGTCTCCGCGGAGTGGTGAGAAGGTCTCCACAGCATGGTAATCACCACAGAGCGGAAAATTGTTTTCGCCGGAGCGGACATTGGACGGGCCCAAGCCCATGATTATTTTTAGTGTTTTCAATGTATTTAATGGGAAGGATTCAAGTTTTATGGAATTTTCTCATCCTCCATCGCATCTAGAACTACTTGAGAGTAACCTAAACCTCCCTCTTCATGATTTCGTTGACCGTTAACCGTTAACTTTGATTATTGATTTTGCCCATAACATTTAACTTGGGATGAATAGGCCCGATGACAGAAATAGGTCATGTTGCATGTTTATGGTTATGTATGGTATGTGGTATTTTGGAAAACTCACTAAGATTTGTACTGATCGTTTAATCTTTAAATATTTCAGGTACTTCTGGTTCCAAAAGGAAGGGTCCGACTTGATATCATTGCATCCCCTGGAGTTTTATCATGTACTATTGATTTATAATTTTACTCTGATGTTTGAGAACACAATATACTCTGATTTGATTTTAAACAAATTAATAATTGGTTTTGTGAAATTTTTACATAGTATTTTTCGGATGTTACAAGTTGGTATCTGAGCCTTGGTTTGACGGATTCGGGCATACTTTTCAGTATGTCCGAACTCAAACCGAGGAGTTATTAAAATCTTTTCAAAAGATAACATTTTTTTTCTAAAAATGTTTTTATAATGAAAGGGGTGTGATGTTTACAATTATGTGATTCAAAAAATACCCATACATGTTGATATGTTGATATGTGTTATAGTGTTCTATGCATGCAAAAAGTTAGAATAAGGATTTGCTCTGGGTTAGATACTACAAAACCTGCTTAAGAGAGATGCCTTATATGTATATTATGTGGACTATTAGAGATGCATGATATTGTGTGGGATAAGGATCTATAGGAATTGTGGTTTAGGATTTCCTAATCTTTATGATCCCTTATTTCCAGTTGGTTTTGCTGCTCGAATGTTGCTTGCTTTGTGTTATGTGAAACCTATAATGATGTTAATTAGCTATTAAGCGAATACGTTAGAATGATTGATTTGGCTCTATTGCACAACTTTTTTTTGAGTCCAACCACTTTTGTGCATGATATTTCAGTCAAAAGATTGTTTAATTTTTTGTTTCATGTGATTACATTCGTAAGATTAGTTAGTTGATAGTAGTAGAAGTTTCTTCCGCAACTGATAGCACGGTGGGGTGAGAATTCCTAGTGACCTAGAAAAAATGTTACAATGTGACAGTAGGAGAACTTGCGTAAGAGAGATGCTAAAAGGAGAATTCTTTGGAAGAATACAAATAAGTGTGGAAGGTAGTGGTCATAAGTGGTGACTTGGCAAATTTGAGACAATTCTTTGGAAGAATACAAATATGTGTGGAAGGTAGCATGGGCCCATACTACTAAAAGTATAGGATCTATACGAGGATCGGAAAGAGTCGAAAAGATTCTTAAGGAGCTGGTTGAGGATAGATAGCATAGCTTAGCACCATTATTTGATGCATTGTTTTTCCATCTTTATCGGTGTTTTGGTTATGGTTGTCCACGATAAAAACGAGTCTGGTATTTGTTCGGGTCTTAGTGGTCATGGCAGTTTGGACCTGAAGGGTACAAATCTATACGAGTTGGTTGATCATAAGGTGTCAAATACCTTGTTCAAAGTAGTGATAGTTTGAGCCGCGAGACTCATGTAAGAGGCAGATGTGATGATCAACATGAGGATTGCAGCCTAAGGATGGGCGATAGACCGATGACTTGGGATTTCGTTCTCTACAACGGGGTTATATTCTTCCAGCGTCCCGTGTTTGAGTCAGAATGGATCAGATGTGTGTCATTCGATAGATAGAAGAAAGGGAGGGTGTTCTACCGCAGGGGGGTATCATTCAGTTTCTAAGGGTTAAAATGTTGTAATTAGTCGAAATATATTTTGCCTCTTCGAATGTTTTGTAATGTATTTTACTAAGGCGCTTTTATTCGAAACTTTAGTGTCTATGCCTTAGTATATTTTTTTACAGATCTGTCTTTGTACTCTGTAAACATTCGAAAGCGTAATAGAGCTGAAACAAGATCATATTTACATCCGGTGTTCAATTTCGCATTCTTACTTGATTCTATACTCTGATTCATTTTATTCTCGACTCTTTGATTCTTCAATTGGTATCAGAGCAGGAATCACATTTGTGATCTAATTTTCATCCATTCAAAAAGTTTTTGAATCAAATTTTTGGTTCAAAAGTTTCCGCACTTTTTGATCGTGAAAAATTTGTTTAGATTTTAGTTTGTGATTTGATTCTGCATTTGAATTGTTGAATCGAGTGCTCGTCTTGTAATTCCGATTTGATTCAACTAGTTTGTTTTTAAATTTCCAAATCTTCTTAAAAATTTACAAAGTCATCTTCCGTACAACAATGGCGAGCTTCAATCTCAATTCGATGACCTCGTTTTCTCATTTGTTAGGATCATCAACCAAAATTCCAATGCTAATCCCTGAATATTATGATGAGTGGGCTGATCGTATGCAGGATTATCTGAATGGTCTTGATGAAGAATTATGGTCATGTATCACTGGAAATGTCAATGTTCCGGTGAATGTTCAAGCAATTGGATCATCTTCTATAAGTTCTGGTGTTGATAATCACACTGATCGTCTGAAGAAACTGGAGAAGAGGTGTATGAGGGAATTGCGAGGAGCTTTACCTCCAGTTGTGTACAATTATGTAAGGAGTTGTACAACTGCAAAGGAGACCTGGAACAATTTGAAAGATAAGTTTCAAGGGAGTGAGAAGACGAAAATCAATTCAGTCAAACAGTGTTTGGTTGAGCTGAAAGATTTCAGACAAAAAGAAGGTGAAACAATTGAAGTCTACTATGATCGATTGAACGAGTTAATCTATCGTTGTAATCACTATGGAATTACCAGGACTTTAATGGAATTCAATCTCATCTTTGTGATGGGTCTTCGAAAAGAATGGAGAAGCGTGAGTATGATGGTGAAGAATCAATAAAGTTTTGATACATCAACTCTCAATGATTTGTACAATCAGTTGAAGACACACGAAACTGAGGTAAATGAAATTGCTGAGGAGACGAAGCTGAATTTGGGAGGTCCATTGGCACTTGTGTTAAAGATATCTGAGAAAGAAGCTGAAAATGGTGATTATGAGGAAGAAGAGGGATTCATCATGAATTCAGATGATGAGGCAATAGCATTTTACTCGAATAATCATGTCAAGAAGTTTTTCAAAAAGCCGTTCAATCTGAAGGCTAAGCTTGCTGAGGTAAAAGGAAGTAATGTGAGTAAAGTTGTTGTTGAGGAGAAAAAGAAGATTGAGAAGAAATATTCAAAAATGTCTGAAGGAAAGAGTGAGAAAAAGCTGAAAGGTGATGTTGGTGTTGATTGTCATTATTGCAATGGAGCCAATCATCTTGCGAATGATTGTATGCTTAGGAAGAAAGATAAGAGAAAGAATAAAGTCAAAGATGAGGCTTATTATGCAGAGAGGCTTGAGGAGGTTCGTGCAAAAGCCAAGAATTTATCACTGGTTGCAAGGGGTGAACAGGATGAGGATGGAACATATCAAATCTGGTCATCCGGATCAGACGATGAAGAAATGAGGAATCCAACACATGGAGCAATGTATGCGAAGATGGAGGAGGACTCAGATGAAGAGGAATTCGAAGTGAAAGGAAGATGCTTCGTATCCAAGATAGTAGACAAATCTCCAATGACAGCAAAGGTACGTCATATTCTTGAATCTTTTAATGTTCCTACACATGCTTATGACTCTGAACTAATATCTTTTGATGAGACTGTTACTTATTTTGATTCAATTGTTGTGTCTGCTAGTAATGACGCCAACAAGTTGTCCATGGAGTTATTAGAGACCAAAAAGCGATTAGACTTGAAAATAAGTAAAGTTGATTGTTTAGAATTACAAATAACGAATATTATGTGTGATATAGATACTTTGTCAAATGAAGTCAAACTTTTGCTAGCACAAAGAAACATATACTGTAATTCTGCTAAGAGACTTTATGGCAAATTAACTGATTTACATCATTCATGTGAAATAAGTAAAGAGCAACATAGAAAATTACTACCTTTTCTAGCATTCGAAAGAGCTAAGGTAGATAATATTTCGTATGATTGTGAGAAAATAATAGTTGATTTTGACAAAGTTCCTGATGATAGATATAAATATGGAATTGTCAAAATTGATGAATGTCTTGATGCGAATGAGTTAGTTAACATAGTGAATGATACTTTGACTAAATCTGAACAAATTCAAATTTTGAAAAAGTCTGAGAATTCAACATCTGATTCTCAATCTAATTTTGCTGATATTGAAGATAATTCTGACAATATTAGTGAAATTAGTGATCTTGAGGATGTTGACTGTTCCCAGTTGTCTGTTGTTAATGTTGCATCAAAATTTAAAGGGAAAGAAAAAGTTGAGGACTTGATGGTTAAGAAAGAAACTGATATACCCTCAACTTCGAAAGTTTGTGATATGGACTTCGTGGATCTCAGAGACAGTCAAACAGATGATAGCGGTGATGAAAAAGAAGAAGAAATTTCGAAGGAAAATAAATCTTCAAAGGAAGAAGAAATTCCTCGAATAGTGGTTGATCAAGTGTATGGTGATACACAAAAGTTTGACAAAGTGATGAATGAAAAAGGTGATCACTATCTTCAAACGAATACTGTGGTTTATCCAAATTTCAAGTGTACAAATGAAGTCATTTTTCCAAATCAAATATTCGTAACTACTGCAAATGTTGAGAATATCAAACCAGAATTAAAGAAGTTAGTTGAAGAAGATAATTTGAAAACAACTGATGAAGGTTTCTTTGCAAATCAAAGCACAGTTGAAAACAACCTAACAAAGAATTCGTATGTTTTTCACCGTCAAAAACCACAAAGAAAATGGGTTGAAAAATCAAAAGTTGAAAAAAGGAATTCAAAGAAAAGTTGTAAAGGAAAATGAAAAAGTTGTCAAACTAAACTCCAATAAATTCAAATATCAAATTGACAAATTTTCGAAGGAAAATAACATTTCAAAAAGCAAGCCAGGAAGAAAATATTTTGGCAAATTATTGAGTCTCAAAAGATGTCTTAATTACAATCACCCAAAAATGTTTTTAAAGCTAAAATTCCTCTTTTTCAAAAAATAATCAACATTCATCAAAATCAAATCATTTAAGGTCTGAAGTGAATAAACAACCAAAGTTTTCGAAAGTCTCAAAAACTAAAATTTCAAATACATCAAATCAAAATCAAAAATTATTTCAACGTCAAGATTTTAAATCCACTGTTGATACATCTTATGGTGAATCTTTTCTAACCAATCCAAAAGTTGATTTTGTTCCTAAAAAGCCAAATTTTCCTAATCATACAAAGAAAGAAACTATGAAAATTTAACATGAAAATGGAATAACTTCAAGGAAGAACATTGATCATTGGCTTGAAGGCAAAGGCAAAATGTATCAGTCGAATACATTTTCAAAGGAGCAAATTCACGAAGCCTATGAAAAGTATGTAAATACTTCATCAAATGGAAGTTTATCTTCTAAGGATTCGAACATATCTGTCAAAGCATGGAAACCAGTAATCAAAATAAAGAATGTACATTCACAAACTCAGAATACGAAGGGTAATGTTAGTGAACATTCGAAACCATCAAAATCTTATGTTTCGGTTCCTTTAAATGAAGATGTAAACTTAATTGATAGCCTTAAAACCAAAGTTTGTGATTGGGTTAAAAGTTCTTCATTACATTCGAAATTGAAATCTAATTACCATGGACCCAAAAAGCCTTGGGTACCTAAAATTTTCCACTGATTGTAGGTACTATGTGACGAGCAATATGATAATAAACGGTACATTGATAGTGGTTGCTCTCGTCACATGACTGGGAAGAAGGAGAATTTAAGTGATTTTCGAAGCCTAAAGAATGCTGGAGTTGTGAAGTTTGGGAACAATCAAAAATGTCAAGTCAAAGGATATGGGAAGATAACAAACGGACAATTCACAGTGAATCGTGTTGCGTATGTTGAAGGTCTTCAACATAACTTGATAAGTGTTTCCCAACTTGTTGTGGGCAATGGCAATCAAGTTCTTTTTAATGAAGAAGGAAGTGTTATTTCGAATGTCAACACTAACAAAGTTTTACTTAAATCCAAAAGGAAAGGTAATATGTTTACTTTGGATATCAATCCGATAGTAGGGAAACCTGCTATATGTCTTCTTTCGAAAGCAACATCAGACTTAAGTAGGATTTGGCATCGAAGACTTTCTCATCTCAACTTTCGAAACATCAATAAACATGTGATACAAGCTCTGGTAGGAGGTTTACCTGTACTTAAATTTGATAATGATTCTTTATGTGCAGCTTGTGAAGTTGGAAAGCAACATAAACAAGGACATCCAATTACGATAGATTCGAAAATAGTCGCACCTCTGGAACTGATACATATTGATTTGTGTGGTCCATCAACAGTTTCAACAATCAACAAGAAACGGTACATATTAGTCATTGTTGATGATTTTTCAAGATTTACGTGGGTTTATTTTCTCAGGCTTAAATCCGAAGTTGCACAAATCATGATTGAATTTATCAAAAAGATGGAAACAACATTGAATAAGATTGTTCGAAAAATTAAGAGTGATCATGGAACTGAGTTTAAGAACAATGTTCTTGATTCATTTTTGGTGGACAAAGGGATTTCACATAATTTTTCATCTCCATACACACCTCAACAAAATGGTGTTGTTGAACGAAGAAATAGGTCTCTATGCGAAGCGGCAAGGACTATGCTGGCATATGCGAATCTTCCACAATACCTTTGGGCTGAAGTAGTATCCACTGCATGTTTTACTCAAAACAGATCTTTTATTCATCGTCGTTTTAACATGACTCCATACGAAATTCTCAACAATCGAAAACCTAATGTGAAATTTTTTCATGTTTTCGGATGCAGGTGCTTTATTATGAATCTCAAGGATAATCTTACGAAATTTCAAGCAAAAGCAGATGAAGAAATTTTCTTGGGATATTCGCATAATTCAGTCGCATATCGTGTGTTGAACAAAAGAACACGAAAAGTTGAAGAAACTTTTAATCTTACATTTGATGATTACTATATTAAACAAACTGCAACGAAGTGTGAAAATCATCCTATTCTAAAAGAAATACAAGATGAATCTGAATCTTCACAAACCTTAGATATTGATTATGATTTAAATTTTGGTATTTCAGATCATGTTGTTGATGCTGAAATAAATGCAAATGATAATCATCTCTCTGAATCAACGAAGCTTACTGATGATTCAACATCAACTTCTCCAGAGAAAGGCGAAAGTATGCAAAATAATCCAATGGAGGTGGAGCACTTGGATTCGAACACTCTAGTTGAGGGAGAGCATTCTTTCGAGGGGGAGAATGAAAGATTGAATGCTGATGTTGAGGGGGAGCATAATGTTGAGGTGGAGCATTTAGAAAACATTGAGAATAATAATGATTTTGATGATGTTTGTTCGATTGAAGGTTCAGAGAATGATGATTTATACGAAGATGCACCTTTTGAATTTGACACAGCTTATCCGCCAATGGAAAAGTGGACAAGAGATCATCCGAAAGATCAAATAATTGGAAATCCACAAGAGGGTATTTTAACAAGAGCTCAAATACGTGCAAAGAATGAGGTATTGAAAACACATCAAGAATTTTGCATGTTTAATGTTTTCATCTCTAAAATTGAACCAAAAACAGTTAAGGTTGCAATGGAACACTCTGATTGGGTTGTTGCTATGCAATCTGAATTGTTTGAATTTGAACGAAACAAAGTTTCGAGGTTAATTCCTAAACCTGAAAATGTTTCGATTGTCGGGTTAAAATGGATTTTTAAAAATAAAACCGACAAATATGGAAATATTGTTCGAAACAAAGCCAGAGTTGTTGTTAAAGGATATTCACAACAAGAAGGAATCGACTATGAATAAACTTTTGCCCCTGTCGCAAGACTCGAGGTTGTTCGTATATTTCTGGCTTATGCAGCTCACAAAGACTTTGATGTTTATCAAATGGACGTGAAGTGTGCATTTTTAAATGGAGAGCTTGAAGAAACAGTTTACGTGAAACAACCCCAATGTTTTATTAACGAAGACTAACCAGATCATGTTTATATTTTAGATAAGGCAGTTTATGGTTTAAAACAAGCACCACGAGCATGGTATGCAACTCTTACTTCATTTTTGAAACAATCTAAATTTAAACAAGGATCTGTTGACCCCACATTATTTCGAAAGAAAGTGGGGAATCATCTAATGCTTGTTCAAATTTATGTTGATGATATTATTTTTAGCTCAAATGACCCTGCTTTATCTAGAGAATTCGAAGATTTGATGAAAAGTAAGTTCGAAATGAGCATGATGGGAAAAATCAATAAATTTCTTGGACTGAATATTCGTCAAAATAGAGAAGGAATTTTTATTAATAAAGAAAAATATACGAAGAATCTGCTAGAGAAGTTTGGATTGACGAATAGCACAAAGTTACGAGTTCCTATGGCAACATGCATAAAGTTGACACCTTCGTTAGATAAACCTGCAGTTGACATAACTCTTTACAGGAGCATGATTGGTTCATTACTTTATCTTACAGCAAGTAGACCTGATATCATGTTTTCTGTGTGTAATTGTGCTAGGTATCAGTCAAATCCACGAGAACCACATCTTACGGCTGTGAAGAATATATTTCGTTATCTTAAAGGAACAATTTCATTAGGATTGTGGTATCCTTCGAAAACAGGGTTCTTTGTACAAGTTTATTCAGATGCACACTTGGGTGGTTGTAATCTTGATAGAAAAAGCACAAGTGGCGGATGTCAATTTCTCGATGGCAAATTGGTGAGCTGGCAGTCGAAAAAGCAAACATGTGTATAAATTTCAACAGCTGAAGCAGAATATGTGGCTGCTGTTGCTTGCACATCACAAATTATATGGATTCAAAGTCAATTGCGTGATTATTCAATCAATATGAAAAAGATTCCATTATATTGTGATTCTCAAAGTGCAATAAGAATTTGTCATAATCCTGTGCAGCATTCGAAGACTAAACATATAGCTCTTCGTTATCATTTCATCAAGGATCACATGGAGGATGCAATTATTGAAGTACATTTCGTGAAAACAACTGATCAGTTAGCTGAGATTTTCACAAAACCTTTAGATGAAAAATCCTTTGTCAAAATTTTAGAAGGACTTGGAATGATAGATGGAAATTCTGTTCCATGCGAAAAAGGAGAATGAAAATTGATCAGGAATGATTCAGAGGTGCTGAATGAAAAACAAAGCAATAACAGTCAACGTTCAGAGGTTACTCTTCATAGTCAATGCTTCGAATCCCTTCGAATTCGTAAATTTATCATATATTTTAAGGGTTGATTCGGAGGTTACTATTCATAGTCAACGTTTCGAATCCCTTCGAATTCGTAAATTTGTCACTTATCAGGGGATGATAAAATTTCGTGTATTTGCAACAAATACAGTTAGCTTTTAATTTTTGAAAAATTAAAAATCCAAAAAGATTTTCGTTTGTTTTTGTCATTTAATTTTCGAAAAATTAAAAATCCAAAAAGATTTTCGTTTGTTTTTGTCATTTAATTTTCGAAAAATTAAAAATCCAAAAAGATTTTCGTTTGTTTTTGTCATTTAATTTTCGAAAAATTAAAAATCCAAAAAGATTTTCGTTTGTTTTTTTTTGTTATTTAATTTTCGAAAATATAAAAATCCAAAAAGATTTTATTTTGCTTTTGTTTTGTCTCTATTTTCGAAAAATCAAAACAACAAAAATATTTTGTTTCCTATTTCTTTTTAGTATTTTGTTGCAAATATATATGATGATACACAGTAGATTATGCTTGCAGTTCTAGGGTCATGTACATTTTTCGTACGAATCGATAAATTATCAATATTTTGAACTAGTTAAGTTGTCCCTAGAAGCATGTTGCTGCATGTTGTCCAAATGTGACAACCCGAAATTTCTATTCTGTACAACCATTCACTTCAATAGGAGTCAAAACTGTTTCTGCTAATTTTCAAGCTTTTTGGCATAAGTTTGAGTATTTTAAGATTAGTGCTTTAGGAGATACAAGGAGAGAGGATGCTCTAGGGTTTATTGTGCAACAATAAAGTCCCAAAGCTCCAAGAGTTTGGAGTTTACGGCCTAAACAAAGGTGTTTACGGCCGTAAACCCTATATTGGGGGTATATATATGACACTTAGTCATTATTTACCATTTTTCACAAATTCAAGATCCAAACTCAATTCTCTCTCAAGTATCATCCAACAATTCTTCAAGATCTTCAACTTGTAAGTGTTTCTAGCCCTTTTAAGTTGATATATTGCTTAATCTAGTGATTTAACACACTTCCATCCGTGAAATCATTCCAAAAGGTTAGATCTTCAAGTTTCACCAAGAACACACATTAGTGTTCTTGGACTTTTAGCACCTTTTCAAGCCTCTATCTTGTAAGTACTTCTATCCTGGAGTACAATAAGGCTTGTTACACTTCTGTACATCAAGAAAACACCAAGGAAACCAAGGATCAAAGGAGTTTACGGTCCAAGAACACCTTGGACCGTAAACCCTAAAAAGGGTGCCAAAGTGTGCCCTAGTCCCTTCTAAGCCTTTGAAACTTGCATAGATCCCTTCCCTAGTGAGTTAGGTACATGAAAACATCAAAAGAACATAAACCATTTGGGTTTACGACCGTAAACCCAAGGGAAAATGGTCCAGGG
Organism: Lactuca virosa; assembly: GCF_052849685.1. NCBI lineage: Eukaryota > Viridiplantae > Streptophyta > Magnoliopsida > Asterales > Asteraceae > Lactuca > Lactuca virosa. The sequence continues at coordinate 278,353,066 of NC_136429.1, read as the reverse complement.
ACCGTAAACTCCATTTAGGAGTGAAATGGTGCCCAAATCACTTCCATAGGCTTATACTTCAAGTGGAAATGCTTCTAAGGACTTGTAGAGCTTCAAAACAACATATGGTCAAAGAAGCATGAGTTTACGGCCGTAAACTCAGGGGTTTACGACCGTAAACTCAATGAGTTATGGTCACAAAACTGTAAACTCATATAAAGGGTTCCCTTGAACCCTAAACTCAATAGCAATGTCCTACAACATTTAGATGCAATCCTTAGCACTTATAACACTTATATTAGGTGTTTTTCATGCCCTAGGATGTCTTAACTTTGTTAATTAGTTGTTTAAAGACTAATTGGATACATATATGTGTTATTATATTTAAAGTAGGATCATTGTGTGTGTACAAGTCTTCACTTGACACCTAGCAATCCTATATCACCAGTTCATCCAAACCACTCACTACAGGTGAGTTCATACCCCTTAATTAACCTTTTAAATGTTTTTAAATGCTTTTATGGTGGGGGGGGGGGAATACAAGTTGAATTATTATAGTTATTATATCAATCACATGTGATTAATAACTACCAAACAACTGGATTTCCTACTTTTCAAACTGTGTTACCAAACTGTTTTACTTCAAACTGTTTTACAAACTCCTTTTCATGTCAAATACTTTTACTTAAACTCTTTTAAACTTATATTCTATTAAATGTGTATCTATATAGATATAGTTATATAAGTAGGATTGAAAGGACTTAGGACTGATAACTCACCTTACTTCCTGTTCCTTGTTTGGTTGTGGACTTAGGGTATTAAGGTTATCTGTCCGAAGGTCGTTTGAATCCTAGTTATATATTATGTATATGTATACAGATACAAAGGTTCCTTCTTTCATTCAGCTCCATACCTTTGGGTAGCAAGGGTATACATACATGTTCATACATTACTAGTAAGCTACTATAGGAGTAGTTTAGGAAGATACTAATACTATTACTAGATCAATGAAACATACAAAGAGTCAGTTCATACATGAAACAATACCATACAAAGAGTAGATAACAAACAATACCATACAGAGAAAGACATAACAAACTATACCATATAGAGAAAGAGATAACAAACAATACCATACAGAGAAAGAGATAACAAACAATACCATACAGAGAAAGAGATAACAAACAATACCATACAGAGAAAGAGATAACAAACAATACCATACAGAGAAAGAGATAACAAACAATACCATATAGAGAAAGAGATAACAAACAATACCATATAGAGAGAACATACAGGCTAGACAGAGGTAGAACATACAATACAGCTAGCACATTCATTACACATACAGGCTAGACAGAGGTAGAACATGCATTACCTGCCATGACCGTTTTTATATCCAGAATCTCCTTAAATGGGGAGCGTATGAGTTTGTGTATAGATCTATACTGGATTGACTATCCTACACCTTGATGCTCGCTACAGTGGGACTTGCAAGTCTACGGGTGCCAAACATCATTTCTTACGACGTCTTACATCGTTGTTTTTCTATTGAGTCGGTAGCAGGATACAGGCTGATGACATGGTACTTTAAATAACAATTGGTTTAAAGTAGTTAGTACAGCAGTAGTTACTTAATACAACACAACAATTCTATATCATTTTCCCATTACATTTACTTTGTGATATTTACACAATAAACAATAATGTAAAAACTATATTTTTGGTTAATGATAGTCGGATTTGGGAAAATACACACTCTTACAAGAGACACACACAGAGATACTAGATGCCTTGGTAGAAGGCTACTTTTAGTAGGAAAGATAGGGTTTTCTAGGAGAGTTCAAACAATTACAAACTTTTACAAACATATACAATTACAAACTTACAAAACACTTTCATACAACTACAGACGCTAATATACTTATGATCTCACCAGCTTTAAAGCTGATACTCGCTTTCAAAATAACTTTTATTCTCAGGTCGCCAGTAGATAGGTACCGGAGCCAGGTTTTTGCGAAGATGGAGCTCGTTCAAGACTCATCTTTATTTTGATGTATATTATTTTTGGTGTCTATATAACTTACAGAACACACTTGTATGAAATTATATTATTAATGCAATGGATGATGTTGTTGCTTGTTTACTACTTTGCATTGTTGTGATACTGTACATGACGTCCTCTACCCGCGAACGATTTCGCCGTTCCGGTTTTGGGGTGTGACACCAAAGCCTCCGCTGACTCAATGTGTGTGTACGAAATCCTTAATGAAATTATTCATACGAAAATTTCTTCCCAATAAGTCTTATATTCACATTAGTCTCTGAGCTACCTGACTCTTCTCAAAATAAGTTAAGAGTTTACTGTTTTGTCCAGAAATAACAGAGGTACCTTTCGTGTCTTACACCAATCTTTTTCACCCATAAAGTTCTTACACGATCACACACGAAGACATATGTCCGAGAGGTCTCTGATCAAACCCATCGAGACTTAGATATATAAAAAATCTGTGTTTATGATCTGACATCATGAGACCGTGATGAACGAAAAACCCAATTTTCTGAACTTTTAAGGAATTGACGGGGAACTATGTTCCAGATTTTCACGAAACATTTGGTTTAGTACCAACATTCGAAACTCCAAATCATATTAAATTCGTATGAGTACTCTTGATCAAACATTCGAAACCCATGATGTTTGTTACCCAACAAGATCCAGCACACATTTTTTTCTTGAAAATGATTTCCGTGTGAGTTTCATTCGAACTTCAATGTCACTTCAACTTTATCAAAACAAACTTGTCCCTGACTACACTGGTCAAACAAGTAATTTCTGTTACAATTTATCACCTTATGTTAAGGTTGACATGTAACGAAATTTTTAAACTACCCACGGAGCATTATAAAAGAAGCCCTTTGATACTTATTTACAAGTATTCGATTGTATTTCACGGGAACCTACACAAGCTGTTGATCATTTCTCTTAATGATTAATGAAGCAATCTTTGCCCGTGATTTTATCTGCCTTTGTGTCAAATTAATATTTTGACATCACAATATCCCAAAATTTTCTTATCCTTGTTTCTCGTCTACATTCTTTGGAATACTGCACTCACGAAATCCTTGAGGTTCTGAGTAATACCAACCTAGGCTGATGATTTCAAACATCTGGCATATGACTTCACTTTTCATCCCAAAAGCGAAAGAGCCTTGCTTCCATACGAAGGGTTCTGACGGTTATAATCTTCTTGGGGACAAAAATACATGCTGGTTTTTAATGACATATGGTATTCTATCCGGATTTCAAGGTGATGTGACAGATACTTTTTGACGCATGGCTACTTTTACGCAGTAATGGTCTGATTTTCAAGGTGTCACGTCAAATATCATTAAATATACATCCCGCTTCAATTTCAAACTTCAGGGTTACATATAAAAGGGGATTCAAGGGTTCATTACCGGTTTACGCGATCAAAAAGAACAAATTCCCAAATTCTCTGATCTTCAAAGTTTTCAAACCCTAACAATGGTGACTTATGTTCATGTTGATGCTGATCCTTCTCATACCACTGAAGATGTATCTTCATTGCCAATTATGAAGATTCAAGCAACTAACTATTACTTGGAGGGTGATGTTTCTAAATACCCGGAAGAATTGAAGATGTTAATCGTTGCCTTAAAGAGCTTTGTTTTGTCTAAGGCGATGTTCAGTTCATTCTCTGTTCCAATGTTATGGCTTTCTCAAGCCGGAGCAACCGCTACTTACAATAAAGCTTCTGATACAATTACATTCCATCTGGTGAATGACAAAAAGGTCAGATTATCAAAGAAACTCTTTTGTCAAATTCTTGAAATTCCAAATTCACCTCCGTATGTTGCTTTCACATTTCCTCAAATAGTTCATATGTTTAATGAGATGGGATATCAGCCTCAGTTATCCAAGATCATTGATTATTGGAAATCTGGTCTTCCAAGTATCTGGAATTTTTTATTTGGTATTTTTCTAAGATGTTTAACTGAGATAACAGTTGGTCTTGACAAAGGAAGAATGGAAGTATATTGTAACATCTGGATTCCCAGGTATCTTATTTTAAGTATTTATCTTGAGTTTTAAGGAGGGACTCGGCGAGTAGGCGCTCAAACTCGCCGAGTAGGATTGCGAATTCTTGTCTGGATTAATGAGGGACTCGACGAGTCGATGCGTGGACTCGGCGAGTCCGCGCTGCAAAGTGAAACCCTAAATCTCAGGGCTTGAGCCCTATGTAAAGGCCTTTATGGCCTCTATTTGCGGCTACCAGTCCAGAGAGAGATACCCTAGCGATTGTGAGCGAGTTATGAGAGAGTTTGAGCCTTTTGATCATTTTTGGTGTGATTTTGCAAAGGAGAAAGTGTTTCCAGCAAGGGGAGGTGAAGAGGATTGCATTTCAGTGGGTTTTCGGCTTGGATCTTCAAGTTTGAGGTAGCTATTTGATCCTATCCTTCTGTTTTGCTTAAGGGCATTGAATTTAGGGTTTTCTATACCCTTTTATGGGTTGTTTAGTTGTGTATAGTGTCCCATTGAGTGCTAAAATCTAGATCTGGACCTTTTGAGGTCCAGAGAGCCTGAACCATGCTGCTTTTTGTGGTTCTATGGAGGAAATGGACATAGGTTGCCATGTTAGAAGGGATTTCACCGAAATAAGCCTTGGGAGCATTGTATGTGTAGCAAGATTCGACCTTTACGTGTTTATTGGTCATGGGGAAGTCAGATCTATAGATTAGAGAAGCAGATCTGACCTCAAGAGGTCAGATGAGTGTTGTCATGGGAGGAACTCGCCGAGCCCATAAGGGACTCGACGAGTCGAGTCGGGTTGTCCCGCGATTCGCGACCGGTGATGACCCGTTGAGTGTAGGGTTGACTCAGCGAGTCGAGTGAGGACCAGGGGCGAAGAGGACATGCATGGACTCGCCGAGTCACACGAGTGCACTCGGCGAGTCTGGTCAAAGTTTGACCATTGAGTTTTGTTGACTTTTAGGGTTTGGTCAACAATTAGACTTGTGGACCATTGAAGGGTAAAATGGTCTTTTAGCCTTCTTAGAGGATATGGAAGAGAATAGTCTAGCCTGTAAAGCCGTTATTGATTCGAGATAATTGTTTATGTGTTTAGGTGGAGGCTAGATCAGTATAAGTGTGCGAGATTATCCGAGATAGTCGAGGTGAGTCTTCTCACTATACTGTACCTAGAGTGGTACCTATGTGTGACCGGAAGGTCTTGTATGCTATGAGATGTATGTGCTATATGTTGTTATGTGATATGTATGTGTTACGTATGTTATGTATGACATGGACCGGAAGGTCAGGAGGTTACGGACCGGAAGGTCGATACGGGTAGGACCGGAAGGTCTACCGGAATTCGGGACGGAAGTCCCCTGAGACACTTCGATCGGAAGATCCTACAGAGTTATGACCTGGAAAGGCGTATGTGTTGTATATGGTATTTTGGGGAACTCACTAAGCATTTATGCTTACAGTTGCTGTGTTATGTGTTTCAGGTACTAACGAGGATCGTGGGAAGGCGTCGGCATGATCCGTACACACTCATAGAGATTATGTTTTGAGATTCTGGGATTTGTTTGTTATGATAACATTAGACACAGTTGTTTGATATTGTTTTGATGATTGAAAATATGATTTAAAAATGAAAAATTGATTTTGAAAATTTACGTTGTTACATATATGCCATGGTTGCTGGGCTATACTATGATCTTCAAGTGGATTATTCTACACAATTGTGGAAGGAATTCCAAAAGAGTGTAGAACACACGAATGCTATTCATGGTATTTCGTGTGAAGATACTGGAGCTTGATTTTACAACATTTTTACAACAAGGAAGGGATTTTGGTACCCACTGATGAAAAAAAAGCTGTTTTTCAACCATACCACTATCCGAAGGATGTCACAGATAGTGCTGAGGTTTTTCCATTTGTTGCTCGTATTCCAGATGCAATACTCAAAAGAGTTGATATTTCGAATTCTGTTTTAGTGGCATATTTGAAGACTATTGATTCTTCTATCGAAACTGCGAAACTATTGGACAGGGAAGGTAAGAAATCCAAGCGGTCAAAGAAGACTAAAACTACTTCTCATGAAGACAAAATCACAGAGTTGACTTCTTCGAAATCTCCAAAGAAGAAGCCTCTAACAGTTGAAGTGTCTTTTGCTGAGACACAAGTGATTGAGCCTGTTGCTGAAGAAACTCAAGAGCACATGATCATTCCTTCGAAGACTGGTATGTTTTGAAGAATCAAAATGAAGTCCACACATAAAAGCAAGTCTCCAACACAAAAAGTGGTTCGAAAACCTCACATCACTCATCAAGGTGTTTTAATTGGAGAAGTGCCAGCACCTGTTTCTCCATTAATCAAGAAACGAAGGGCTGATGATATGGCCAAACATTTGTCGAAGAAGAAGAAGAAGAAGAAGAAGACACGAAAGCTTATGCTTTCTACTGAGTCTACAAAAGATGATGATGAAAGAATTCCTAAAACACCAGAAATAAATCTTCATGTAGAAAGTTCAACTCCTGAGCAGACAATAGTCATACCACCCGAAGATTCGGTTGCCAAATCAGTTTCTGAGGAGGTACGAACTTCAGGCATCCCTGCAAACGTATCTGATACGGATGCAAATGTCCATCTGGGTGAAGGAGATTCGAATAAAGAAGATCACGGTCATCCAACTTCTTTATCTTTCGAACATACTGTTTCTTTACCTCCACCAATTATTCCAATTTCTTCCACAACTGATTCCCCTACATTCGAAAACATAATCAATTAACCCTTCACTTCTATTTTTTCTTCTCAATCCACTGACACACCCAAACCTAATTCTACTGTTCAAGAAACTGTTTTTATGGAAACATAAACTAGTAATGAGGGTTTTGGAGGTACGTTTGAAGAATTAGAGTTTCATGAAGAAGAAGAGGACTTTCCAGATCATATGCTGATGACAATGAAGCAATTTAAAATTTTAAATTAGAAGTTGAATTCTATAATTCAATCTCAAGCTGATCTGGGGGGTGGTTCGTCTGTTTCAAGTTTAGTGGTTGATTCATTGTTGAAAATGTTCGAAGCCAGAGTTGTATGTAAAGTATCTGGGATGATTACAGACTCTGAATCTCGACTTTTGGAGAAGGTTGATCATAGTGATCAAAATAATGAACTACGCATCAATTCTCAAAATTCGAAGTTTGCTGGAGATATGAAAGAATTCAAGCATGCAACAAAGGAAAGGCATGTTCTATTTGTTCAAGAAGTAAAGAAATTCAGGTTGGATGTCAATCTGCAGATTCATGAACTTCGTGAAGATATGCAAAAAGAAATTGCACATGTTTAAAAAGATTATGCATCTCTGAATCAGAAGGTTGATATTATTTGTGACACTGTCATAAGATTTGTCAAATTATATGAAAGTTTGAGTCCTCAACTTACTCATCTTTCAACAACAGAAAGTGCCAACTTTTTGGAAGTGACAACTTTGCTAAAGGAATTAAAAGACCTATCTGTCCAGCCGATTTCTTCTTCCCTGATTACTCCTGAATTTTTATCTCAAAAGTTTCTACAATTCGAAGCAATTCTCAACAAGCAACTTGCTCCTCTATCTCGCATATCCAGCCTTCTTCCAACCACAAATGCCCCATCTGTTTTCACAGGGGTGCAAGGGGGAGAAAGAAAAAATGGTGATTCGAAGGCCAGTGGTGATGATGCGAAGGTTGTAGGAAAGATGTTTTCTTCAAAGATCCCAACAACAAAGCCATTTATAGCATCTGCTGGGCCGATTACTTCAACAGTGGTAACAACCATGCCAATTACAAGACCAATTTCGAAAGGAATTGTGATTGGTAAACCTACTGACAATGTTGGGAGTACTTCGAAAACAATGGAGGTGAAAGATGATTCAGTCGTGAAAGATAAAAGGAAAACAATTGTGGTGGAAAAATCGAAAGAAGAAAGGAAAGCCGAAGCAGAAGCTGAAATCGAAAAGCTAAGATTAATTCAAAGCATAATGACTCAGCATGCAAGTGATCCGAAGGGAATGGACAAACGTGATCCGACCAAACACTACAATTATGAAACAATTGAGGCCAAAGTAGCTTTTAATCATATGTTTTCGTTTGAAAAGAAACCAAAACAAAGTTATATGGTTACGAATACTGATTCAAGTCAGTTGGACTTTCCGATAAACGAAATGATGTTCATCATGCCTCAATTTTAAGCAGAAGGTAATTTCAAAGAAAAGGATGATGGTACACACATGAAAATTCTATTTCATGCTGTTCTTGCAAAATCCCTTGAGGAAGTTTGGTCATTGATAAAGATCAAGAAAGTGATCAATATGAAAAAGGATGTGGTTTTCGAAAACACAGTCCAAAATATCAAGTATGTGTTTTCCAGGGCAAATGGAAATATTTGCGAATTTACTATTGCAGATTTTCCATTAATGAACTTGTATGATCTTATACAAGTTGCTTCGATTCTGAAAGACAAATCGTTTTCATATCTTCAAAACAGGGAACCTGATGAATTTAAGCTTGGGGTTGCTCACATCAAGACTTTCATCGAAAATTATTATGAGTGCTTGGCTCTAACTGATGTGGAGTTAGCTACGGCTAAAGGTATGGAAATTAAAGCTCCAATGGCTCCTACGAAGACTCAGGCAGAATTGAAGAAGTATGTTGATGGTGAAATCTGCTTAAAGCTATTTGGAATGGTCTTCGCAGGAAAGGACAAAGCTGGAAAAGCAAAACGTTTCTTGTTCCAGGCATGTGAAGTGGAAAGGTATTCAACGTCTCAATATACAAAATTAATTGTTTGTATGAATCATTGTATGAAGAACAATGAAGGAGATAAGAAAGAGCTTAAGAAGATTATTTCCTGGTACACGGAAATTCGAAGAGTGCTGCTGTATTCCATCCAGCTTCTTACGAATTAAGATGTTCGACTATGATTACAAAGGGGGAGATTGTAAGGGTTAAAATGTTGTAATTAGTCGAAATATATTTTGCCTCTTCGAATGTTTTGTAATGTAATTTACTAAGGCGCTTTTATTTGAAACTTTAGTGTCTATGCCTTAGTATATTTTTTGTACGCTTTCTGTTCCCTATAAATAGGGATATTTACTAGAGTTAGAAAAGAGTTTTTACAGACCTGTCTTTGTACTCTGTAGACATTCGAAAGCGTAATAGAGCTGAAACAAGATCATATTTACATCCGGTGTTCAATGTCACAACTAGAAATTTTGATGCTTTGTAACAACAACAATGATAACATTTGTGAACCAAAATGAGAAAACATGTATAATGTTGGTTCAATAACAACAAAACTTCCATGAAACACTTTTATACAAGCACTGCAAATAGTCAACTAAGAATTGGAAAACCTAGAAATCCCGGTTTAAGTCCATTATGGACTAGGATTTCCTTATTGGGCCTAATGGACCAATAAGCTTCCAATTTGACTATTTTGGGCTTAGAACTCCTATGTGGACTCTAATTGGACCCACTTCCACTTATTTTAACATTTTGGGCCTTATTGGGCCTAGAATGAAATAAAATACCCTAATGGGCCTCTTTGGGCCATAACTAACTTAATTAACTTTGATGGACTATGCAGCCCATTATTTTGACAAATTGGGCCGTAAACCATCATGGGAGCCCAATGGGCCGAAAAATCACCTAATTGGTCCATAAAATGGACTTAAGCACAAAAAGGCCCAATTTCTTTTTCTTCTTCTCCTCTTCTCGGCCCAACTACACAAATGAGGGGGGGAAAGAGTTGACTTTCCACTTGCCACCTCCTTATTATATTTTGGTTCTCCATGCAATAACTCATATTTCCAAGTAACCATCTTATCATCACTCTCTCTTCTCCTTCTCTCTTTTTCTTCATTCGGCTGAGAACCACAAATGGAAAGACACACACACATTTCACTCAAACACTCTCAAAGAAACACTCCTTCTTCTTCATCAAATTTTCGAGAGTTAGGAGCATTCCAAGGAGGTTATTCCACAAAAATCATCATCTTAGGTAAGTTCATGCTTGGATCCATGATCTAGATTCTTTGTATTATAAAAAATCTCACCTTAACTCATTTAAACTCATGATCACCATCTTAGAAACCTCTAAGTTCGAGATCTTCCAAGAAGGCTTGCTAGGACCAAATTTTCTTCATTTCTTCCTCCTAAATCGAAAAAAACAAACAAAGGTGAGTTCATACCCCTCTCTTTTCGGTTTTTATATGTTTTATGGGGGAGAATACAAGAAAATGTGTAGATCTATGTGTATGTGTATGCTATGTATGATTTTATGCATGTATGTGTGATTTTATGTGTTTTGTGATGAATATGTAATCAAAAGGGAAGAAATCTCGAGATCTATGTCATAAGAAGGAAAACAAACATGATCTAAGTTATATTACACTAAACAAGTCAAGAATATTAACTTCTAAGATTATGATAAACATATTACAACATAAAACCCATTTTTGGGCTTAAATTGTCAAATAAACAAAAGTTGGGTTAAAAATTATCATTTACGGTTTTCTTCAGGGTCAAAAGAGTCAAAACAGTTACAACAAATGTTTTTATGAATATTATGCTCTTCAAGGGACTTGAAATGTAAATATTAGCTTAATGGGCCAATTTTTGGGCTTTTCGGCCCATTAAGCCCAAAGTTGTGAAAAATATGACTTTTAAAGGGCTGAAATGGTAAATTCTTCAAAACAAGGGATAAAGAGTTAAACAAAACAATTTCAAGGGTTAAAAATGCTTGTCTTTTCCAAAAAGGATCAAAAATGTAAAGTTTTTGGATTTTGGGCCAAAATTGTAAAAATTGCAAAAGTTTGGTCTTTAACCGAAAAACACTTTTCTGGAAGGGCTGAAACTGCCAAAGAATAAGTTTGAGCTAAAAATATCATTTGAACAAGTCTATGATTCAAAAGTGTCAAGAAAAGAGTTTAAGGGCAAAAATGTCTTTTTTTTATAAGGGACTAAAATTGTCATTTTTATTAAAGAAGGGCTGAAAGGGTCAAACCAATATTCTTAAGTCAATTATTTTATTTCTAGAATATTGAGTCAAAAATACTAAACTACGACTTACAAAAATTGAAAGATGAATACATGTATAAATCCAAATATCGTTATAAACAAATCGACCGGTCTCGAGTCGATACAAAAATAACAATCGTTCAATCCAACCTTCCAACAATTATGCAATACCTAAAACAAGTAAACATTCAAAACTCTGGGCTTGAAAGTTCCAATCATGCTTGTTGGGCCTTTGTGATCCATCCACATGATTTTCGGGCCCAAGAGATAATAATAATAAATGTTATTGGGCCTTCGATGACCCAGTTTCCTATTAAAGGGACCCTCAATGGCTTTTAAGTGCTATTGGGCCTTAGTGGCCCACTAGCACTGCTAGTAAGGTCCGAGTAATCAAATGCGAAATGGACCAACGTGTCCTTCGTATACCCAACAGCCTGAAATAACTCACGAAAGTAGCAGGACTTTGTTTTCCTCTTCTCCTCGTTTGTTAGGCTTATGCGTAATCAAAGTAAACAAATTTAGGTCCTTAATCAATAGTAATCAATGTTATTTGGGTTAAGTGAGTAATAACGGGCGATACCTCTAGGGGTCGTTCGTAGTCTGTAGTTATAATCAAAGTCTCCTGGAAGGAGAGCGAGAGTTTGTGTATAGATCTATACGGGGGTGACTCCCCCACACCTCAGCTGTTCGCTACAGTTAGACTCGGCTAGTCTAGGGTGACAAAATCTTAAGATCAATACCGGCGCACGATAGGTAGCCAAGACAGACGAACTAGTCATTATTATGCATGGTTATAACGAATCACAAAAATTAATTAATCCAATACCATCCGAATAATCAAGGAAGAGTAATCAAAATCATTCATTGTGGCAGTGTAACAATTTGAGAAGTAACTGTATTTTATGTATTCGGAAAACATCGGGTTTTTCGAGGAAATCAACATCACTCGCTTGTGTCCTTCTATAACTATAACACAAAACTCCCTTTTTATACACGTTTTGAAATCATTCATGCATCAACTTATGGATCTCCACACTTTGATAAACAACTGTCTTTTCAGAAAATATCGGATTTTTTGGGTTTTACAAACTACACAAATCATTTTTATCACAACCCTGCTTATGAACTCACCAACATTTCATATGTTGACGTGCTTCAAAATAACTTGTATTCTCAGGTAACAGGTAAGTTGCAGGGTAATATCAAGTACATTAGGATGTTATGTTTTAAAAACTCTCAAACAATTTATGTTATGAATGTGTAATGTTTAAAACAATGTACTGGATGTGAACAATATCAGTTGTAATGTATTGATGCATGGTGATGTTTATGTTATGATTCATGTATATTCATTGTGATGATATTCAATTTAAGTCACGCGAGCCCTGGGACGTTTCCGCCGTATGGTTTCGGGGGTGTGACAGGTTGGTATCAGAGCTCTGTTTATAGTGAACTGTCATATCTAATCCCACATTGATATGCAGCTATAAACCAAAGAGGGACTAAAACCACTCTGAACAAAACAAAACAAAACGCAATGATAAAAACATCTTTACTTGTGCGATATAAGAAAAAGAACATAATACCAAATCAAGTAAGAAAATACTGACATCTTGGTTAAGTCGGGATTGTTTTTAGTTGTATTAAGGGGTGGATGTAGCCTGATCACCTACATTTTCTCCGAAGTACAACTATTACATACTCCGAGAAAACCTCGATGGACAGTAAACCTAAAAACGTACCCCTTTGTTACCAAGAAAAGAACATCAACTCAATTTACATAATAATTAAAACATCTTAGGAATAATAGTACATTTATATACTCTCGCAGACTGTATGGCCGACTTCCATCACCCCGGAGATCCGTATTTCCCTAATCAGGGAAATAACGGATGGCTGGAGGAGGAACCTGAAGAAGACCCTGAGGAAGGTGTGACAACCCGAAATTTTCATTGTTATAATTTCCACAGTCAAACACTTCAAATATTAGTCAAATACATTTCAGTACATTTTTGGCCGGATATAAGTCTGTTTGGTGTTTTATTTTATTTTTCGTCAAACGATTAAAAATAAGGAACAAAACAACCCGACACCTTAACAAGGTGTTTACGGCCAAACAAGTGGTGTTTGGGCCGTAAACACCATTTTCCCAAGACTCATGCATATAGCATGAGTTTACACATCTTTTACTCATTTCCCACTTCCCACCTCAAGAACACAAGACTTTTTCTCTCAAGTATCATAAGTCCATCCTTCCAAATCCGCCAAAAGTATCTTCAATCATTCATCAAAACACCAAGAACACCAAGAACACACACTAGTGTTCTTGGGTCCTAAACACCTCTACAAGCTTCTTACAAGGTCCATTGGTGCGTTCAAGTCCTCACTTGACACCTAACATCCTACCCGACACTTCCATTCAAACTACTCACGGCAGGTGAGTTCATACCCCTTAATCAACCTTTTAAATGTTTTTTAAATGCTTTTATGGGGGGGGGGGGAATACAAGTTGAATCAATCAAGTTATAGTATCAATCACGTGTGATTTATAACTTGCAACCAAAAGGATTTTCTATACTTTTAGCTGCTTTGCCAACAAAACTGCTTTAAACGTTTATCAAACTCATTTTCATGTTAAATTGTTATAAAACCACTTCTAAAACTCTTTTAAAACCTCTTTTGTTCTCAAATCATATCTACACCAATATATTTATATAAGTAAGACTTGAAGGACTTACAACTGATAGCTCACCTTACTTCCTGTTCTTGTTTGATTGTGGATTTATGGTATATTGTTATCTGTCCGACTGTCGTTGAATTCTTAGTTATATATTAGATATATTTGTGTAGGATATAAAAGTCTTTACTTCAGTTCAGTACCTTTGTGTATCAAAGGCACACAACCAACATTACAATTTAACTATAATAGGTATAGTTAAGGATTTCTACTCATTGCTACTATTACATTGGAACCAACCAGAGTCAGTACAGTCATGAGTGAATACATGTTAAATAATATACAAAGAGAATACTATATACTATACAAGAGAACACTATATATTATACCAGAAAATACATTATACAATGTACAAGAGAACGTACTAAAACAGAATGTGACATACTACTTCTCGATACGGCACTTTATTGTGCTATCACCGTGTAACCAGAGTCTCCTAGAGGGAGAGCGGGCATTATGTGTATAGATCTATACGGGACAGACACTCCCACATCCCGACTGCTAGCTACAGTCCAAGCCGACTAGGCCCAGGGGTGACAAAATGCCACCATACTATGTGTGACCTGGAGGGTCATCAGGGATTCGATCGTCAATCAGCATGGTTACATACGAGTTCACATTCCGACCTTTAATTAATACATTAAGAATTAAAGGCAATTAGACTCCCCGAGGTGTATTGTACATTTAATACCACCTGGAGTCTGCATTTTTATTACATCAGCCGGCAGTGATACTACTGGGGTAAAACATTATTTTCCCAAGTTCTTTACATGAACAAAGTTTAAAACTATATTTTCATACTGATAGTCTAACTGGGAAAACTTTTACATTTTCAAAGGATCAAACATGTAACTAACCGGGTCTTGGTAGAAGACCACTTTTACTCGAAAACATAGGGTTTTCTAGGGATTATACTATTTTTCAAACAATCGAAATCAATCATTATACTACATTGTTGTGAACATTTTTATACAAGCAATGACACTAAATACTTATGAACTCGCCAGCTTTATGCTGATACTCGCTTTCAAAATAACTTGTATTCTCAGGTCATCAGTAGACAGGTACAGATGCAACTTTTGAGAAGATGGAGCACATACAAGACTCCTCTTTATTTTGGTTATACTTTTGGTGTCTAACAAACTGTACATAACACGCTTGTATTACAATTATTATATTATTGCAATGGATGTTGTTGCTTGTCTTTACTATTATGAATTGTTATGATACTGTACATGACGTCCTCCACCCTAGAATGTATTCCGCCGTTCTCGGTTTTGGGGTGTGACAGATTGGTATCAGAGCATTGTTTATAGTGAATCAAGTATATCAACCCATAAAAGATATACGAACTATAAACACATCGGGATTAAAACACTCTGACCAAGAATATATACTTTTAAATAATAAAATATTTAACTAAGTATATATATACATCCATTCATACAAAGGGTTAGTATCATACTAGAACAGAACAAAAGTATTAAGATTGTTGAACAACACAATTAGGCTTAGAGACATATAGTCAAATCTGGGTGGATGTTGCCTGATCAACTACATTTTCCTAGGAGTGACTAGCCTGTGCCTAAGAATGGTTGTGATGTTGCGACAAGTCTAAAAACTTACCAACACTACTACAAGAACATTGGAACAAGAATACTATAGGAGTATTCTGCATTTTATGAATTACATATGTGAGAACTAAAAGGGTCGTTACTAGTAGGGCAATAGTTGCTAAGTGGATACTCTACGGTTACATGTGACTAAGACGCTGTAGACTTAGAATCTGTGATCTTTGCTTTACTTCCTGTTCCTTGTTTGGTTGTGGATTTAGAGTTAGGGTCACTTATTCGAATGTCTATCCTGTCTCGGTTACATGTAATGGGTATGCATTATGCAAATATTGGGTCGACTAATAACGATCATCTTATAAGTGTCCTAGATTAGTACGTCTATCAACTATTCTTTTCCCATTCTCGCGTAGATAGCATGGCTGGTTTCCACCTTCCCGGCGATCCGTATTATCCGAACCAAGGCATTGGAGGATGGCTTGATGAAGAGCCAGAAGATGATCACCCGATCCCTTTGGATGATCACCGTGTAGAAGGCTTTTCGGATAGCTCCGACTCCGAACCGGAAGTCAACAACCTACCCCCAGTAGCTCCAAACCCCAACCCCCGTCCGACATTTCAAGGTCCCGCTCCCATGTGGGCAACAACCTTGAATCGATGGAGTGATGAACAGGGTCAGCCTTTACCCTTCAACGGAGACCGAACCTTCTACAACATAAGCGAGGGAGGATCAGCTGACCAAGTTCTGCCCATCATGGTCCATAGGATTGCTAGGAACGTGGAACAAAGTCATGCAGCTATCGGTAGAGTTGTGGAAATTGATGCCAACTGTAACCTTAACGTTGTCCGTATCCGCCAACTTGAAGAAGCTATGGATAGGACTAGGAGGACCAATGAGGCTCTGCAGCAACAGTTAGTTGCATCCCGAGCTGAAGCCATGGAACTCCGTGTGCATCAGAGGGCGCATGAGCGACACCTTCAGGAAGTGGTACACCAACTGGCTGATCTTAGAGGTCGCCCAAGGGATACCCGTCGCCAGTAGAAGAGGTCAACTCATCCTTCTCTTTTGATTAAGGAATAGCCATTTCTTTTTTACGCTCGGTAGAACACTTGCCTGTAAACATTCATAACTTTGAAAATACTCTAACTAGGCTTCTAAACTGCCAACATTTTCCCTTATGGTTTGATGTAAGACCTATTGTTAGGTCGTTTTTCCTAAACTCATTTTACATCATTAATACCAGTATTATTGGCAGTTGACTACTCTATGGGAAAGTCTATACTTTTATGATTCCCTACTCTGTTGTTATGACTCTATCTGACAGTTGGACTATGGTGATTTAGTCCATGAAACACTCTCATCATACTTACAATTGATTCTCACTGTTGTCATCATCTTTTAAAAAAAATTTCAGTAAAAGATGCCTCCTTGCAAGCATCCGACCAGACGCACGCCTGTGGATCAAACTTCACCACCACCTCCTCCTTCGCAGTTCGACCCGGTGATGTTTCAGGCAGACGTGACCGCGGCTGTGACAGCCGCTATGGCTCAAGTAAATTCTGGTGGCGCCAGTGGAGGTGGAATGGGCAGTTACTCTAGCCATGGTGAAACCCACCCACGTGCACGGGAGTGCACCTATAAAGACTTCATCAGCTGCAAACCTACCTACTTCAATGGAACCGGAGGGATCCTTGCACTATCCCAATGGATCGAAAGAACCGAAGCAATCTTCGAAATGTGCTCATGCCCCGAGGGAAGCAAGATAAAATTTGCTGCTAGCACCTTCACCCAAAGGGCCCTGATGTGGTGGAATGGCCATGTCAAATCCCTCTCACTAATCACAGCCAACGCCATGGGCTGGGACACACTGAAGGACCTCATGACGAGGGAGTACTGCCCGAGGGGCGTAATTCAGAAGCTTGAGGAGGAACTCTGGAACCTCAAAATGCAGGGTTCCGACATCGTAGCCTATACGGACAGGTTCTGCTACTTGGTGGCTCTATGCCCTAACATGGTAACCACCGAAAGCAAGAAAATCGAACGATACATCTGGGGTCTAGTACCCCCGTATCGAGGGAACGTTCTAGCATCACACCCTACGACCTTTGAAAGTGCCAAGGAATTGGCCCAAAGGCTGATTGATCATGAAGTTCCCTCTACTCCATCAGCAACTGCAACCACTGCCCCAACACCAACCCACACATCCGACAACAAAAGGAAGCGGTGGGACCAATAGAAGGGCAAGTCAACTCAATCCTCTTCAAAGAACCAACAAACGGTGGCTGTCCATGCTACCACTACCCCAGCTGCCCCCGTACCAGCCGAAACATATGCTGGGAATCTACCCAAGTGCACCAAGTGCTCTTTCCACCACAACGGCCCCTGCCGGGAAATGCACTGCACTAACTGTGACCGGAAGGGCCATACCACCCGGTTTTGCCGGTCACAGCCCGAACCCATTTCCCAGGTCCCCAGTACCTTAGTAAGCCAGGCCTGCTACAGCTATGGCGAGATAGGGCATTTCAAAAGAAACTGCCCGAAGGCTGGGAATGTAGGAGGGACTGGCAGACTACTTGCTATTGGCCACAATGAAGCAGTAGTAGACCCCACAGTAGTCACGGGTACGTTCCTTCTCGATAACTCTTATGCTTGTATTCTATTCGATAGTGGGGCATAAAGAAGCTTCGTAAACCAAAACTTTAAACACCTACTTAAACAAACACCGCAACCACTAAAAGAAACCTTCTTCGTAGAAATGGCTAACGGCAAGACAGAGAGTTCTAACGAAATCTACATAGGTTGTACCCTCACGCTAAATAATCAGTCGTTCCCAATCGACCTCATACCAGTAGCAATCAAGAGCTTCGATGTCATTGTGGGCATGGAGTAGTTGAGTCTCCATCGTACCGATATTCTGTGTTTCGACAAAGCCATCTGTCTGAACCTATCGAGTAACGAAACCTTGTTGATCTACGGAGAAAAACCCAGTACGAGCCTTCGTATCATCTCAAGTATTCAAGCCCAGAAATACTTGTGTAAGGAATATCATGCATTCCTGGCGCATATCGTAGATACGAGCCAGAAAACAAAAGACCTGAAAGACTTCCCCGTAGTACGCAACTTCCCCGACGTCTTTCCGGAAGAACTACCAGGCTTACCTCCGCAACGTTAAGTCGAGTTCCGAATTGACTTAATTCCAGGAGCTACCCCCGTAGCCAAATTGCCTTATCGTCTAGCGCCTGCTGAGATGCAAGAACTGTCCGGTCAACTTAACGAACTGCCCGGCAAGGGCTTTATAAGACCAAGCTTCTCACCTTGGGGAGCACCGGTCTTGTTCGTGAAGAAGAAAGACAGATCGTTACGTATGTGCATCGATTATAAGGAACTCAACAAACTGACGGTCAAAAATCGTTACCCTCTTCCTCGTATAGACGATTTATTTGACCAACTGCCGGTCACAGCCCGAACCCATTTCCCAGGTCCCCAGTACCTTAGTAAGCCAGGCCTGCTACAGCTATGGCGAGATAGGGCATTTCAAAAGAAACTGCCCGAAGGCTGGGAATGTAGGAGGGACTGGCAGACTACTTGCTATTGGCCACACTGAAGCAGTAGCAGACCCCACAGTAGTCACGGGTACGTTCCTTCTCGATAACTCTTATGCTTGTATTTTATTCGATAGTGGGGCAGAAAGAAGCTTCGTAAACCAAAACTTTAAACACCTACTTAAACAATCACCGCAACCACTAAAAGAAACCTTCGTCGTAGAAATGGCTAACGGCAAGACAGAGAGTTCTAACGAAATCTACATAGGTTGTACCCTCACGCTAAATAATCAGTCGTTCCCAATCGACCTCATACCAGTAGCAATCAAGATCTTCGATGTCATTGTGGGCATGGAGTAGTTGAGTCTCCATCGTACCGATATTATGTGTTTCGACAAAGCCATCCGTCTGAACCTATCGAGTAACGAAACCTTGTTGATCTACGGAGACAAACCCAGTACGAGCCTTCGTATCATCTCAAGTATTCAAGCCCAGAAATACTTGCGTAAGGAATATCGTGCATTCCTGGCGCATATTGTAGATACGAGCCAGAAAACAAAAGACCTGGAAGACTTCCCCATAGTACACGACTTCCCCGACGTCTTTCCGGAAGAACTACCAGGCTTACCTCCGCAACGTCAAGTCGAGTTCCGAATCGACTTAATTCCAGGAGCTACCCCCGTAGCCAAATCGCCTTATCATCTAGCGCCTGTTGAGATGCAAGAACTGTCCGGTCAACTTAACAAACTGCTCGGCAAGGGCTTTATAAGACCAAGCTTCTCACCTTGGGGAGCACCGGTCTTGTTCGTGAAGAAGAAAGACGGATCGTTCCGTATGTGCATCGATTATAAGGAACTCAACAAACTGACGGTCAAAAATCGTTACCCTCTTCCTCGTATAGACGATTTATTTGACCAACTGCCGGTCACAGCCCGAACCCATTTCCCAGGTCCCCAGTACCTTAGTAAGCCAGGCCTGCTACAGCTATGGCGAGATAGGGCATTTCAAAAGAAACTGCCCGAAGGCTGGGAATGTAGGAGGGACTGGCAGAATACTTGCTATTGGCCACAATGAAGCAGTAGCAGACCCCACAGTAGTCACGGGTACGTTCCTTCTCGATAACTCTTATGCTTGTATTCTATTCGATAGTGGGGCAGAAAGAAGCTTCGTAAACCAAAACTTTAAACACCTACTTAAACAAACACCGCAACCACTAAAAGAAACCTTCGTCGTAGAAATGGCTAACGGCAAGACAGAGAGTTCTAACGAAATCTACATAGGTTGTACCCTCACGCTAGATAATCATTCGTTCCCAATCGACCTCATACCAGTAGCAATCAAGAGCTTTGATGTCATTGTGGGCATGGAGTAGTTGAGTCTCCATCATACCGATATTCTGTGTTTCGACAAAGCCATCCGTCTGAACCTATCGAGTAACGAAACCTTGTTGATCTATGGAGACAAACCTAGTACGAGCCTTCGTATCATCTCAAGTATTCAAGCCCAGAAATACTTGCGTAAGGAATATCGTGCATTCCTGGCGCATATTGTAGATACGAGCCAGAAAACAAAAGACCTGAAAGACTTCCCCGTAGTACGCGACTTCCCCGACGTCTTTCCGGAAGAACTACCAGGCTTACCTCCGCAACGTCAAGTCGAGTTCCGAATCGACTTAATTCTAGGAGCTACCCCCGTAGCCAAATTGCCTTATCGTCTAGCGCCTGCTGAGATGCAAGAACTGTCCGGTCAACTTAACGAACTGCCCGGCAAGGGCTTTATAAGACCAAGCTTCTCACCTTGGGGAGCACCGGTCTTGTTCGTGAAGAAGAAAGACGGATCGTTCCGTATGTGCATCGATTATAGGGAACTCAACAAACTGACGGTCAAAAATCGTTACCCTCTTCCTTGTATAGACGATTTATTTGACCAACTGCAAGGGGCGAGCTACTTTTCCAAGATTGATCTAAGGTCCGGGTATCACTAGTTACGAGTGCTCGAGGATGATGTTCCAAAAACAGCCTTCCGAACTCGTTACGGATACTACGAGTTTGTAGTAATGTCGTTCGGACTGACCAATGCGCCCGTAGTATTCATGGACTTGATGAATAGAGTATGCCGTCCTTACTTGGATCAGTTCGTCATCGTCTTTATTGATGACATACTTATCTACTCTCGAAGTGACGAAGAGCATAGCGATCATCTGCGACAAGTCCTGGAAACCCTACGATCGGAGAAACTATACGCGAAGTTCTCTAAGTGCGAATTTTGGATCCGAAGAGTCGAATTATTAGGACACGTGGTTAGCGAAGAAGGAATCCACGTGGACCCATCCAAGATTAAAGCGATTGAGAACTGGTCAGCACCGAAGTCGCCTACGGAAATTCGCTAATTTCTAGGCCTCGCTGGCTACTACCGTAGGTTCATTTAAAACTTCTCTCGAATCGCGAAACCTCTGACTACATTGACCCAGAAGGGCGTGGCCTTTGTCTGGGAAGAGAAACAAGAGAAGGCATTCCAAACCCTGAAGCGAGCCTTATGCACCGCACCGATACTATCCCTCCCCGAAGGAATAGAAGACTTCGTGGTATACTGCGATGCATCCAACCAAGGGCTCGGTTGTGTCCTGATGCAACGAGGTAAGGTCATCGCCTACGCCTCAAGACAGCTGAAGACACACGAGGTTAACTACACCACGTACGTCCTCGAGCTAGGAGCGGTTGTGTTCGCCCTAAAGATCTGGAGACACTATCTGTACGGTACGAATAACACCATCTATACCGACCACAAAAGCCTCCAACACATCTTCAACCAGAAGTAGCTCAACATAAGACAACGAAGGTGGGTCGAGCTACTCAATGACTACGAATGCGAAATTCGTTATCATCCGGGTAAAGCCAACGTAGTAGCAGACGCCCTAAGTCGGAAAGAATGTTCTGGCCGAAGAGTCAAGTCATTAACAATGACTATCCATTCGCATCTATCCGCACAAATTAAAGAAGCTCAACTCGAAGCTTTGAAACCTGAACATGTAGCGGGAGAATCCCTGCGAGGAATGGATAAGAACCTAGAAGTCAAGGGTGACGGAGCCTTATATCTCATGGACCGGATCTGGACACCGAAGCACGGTGGCTTCAGAGACTTGGTCAAGAAGGAAGCACACAATACTCGATATTCCGTCCACCCGGGTTCAGATAAGATGTATCTGGATCTCAAGAAATCATACTGGTGGCCTAACATGAAAGCGGAGATCGCTACCTTCGTGAGTAAATGCCTTACTTGCGCCAAGGTCAAGGTCGAATACCAGAAACCACCAGGTTTACTCCAGCAACCAGAAATACCTGAATGGAAGTGGGAGCGGATCACTATGGACTTCATAACCAAGTTACCCAAGACAACGGGTGGACTTGATACCATATGGGTCATCGTCGACAGATTGACCAAGTCCGCACACTTCCTACCCATCAAAGAAACCGACAAAATGGAGAAGCTCACGAGAACCTACATTAGGGAAATCGTACGACTGCATGGTGTTCCGATATCCATTATCTCCGACAGAGATAGTAGATTCACTTCGAGGTTCTGGCAGTCACTACAAAGCTCCTTAAGAACGAGGCTGGACATGAGTACAGCCTACCATCCACAGACCGACGGACAAAGTGAGAGGACCATCCAAACCTTGGAGGACATGCTGCGAGCCTGTGTGATCGACTTTGGGAAGGCGTGGGATACCCACTTACCTCTTGTCGAATTTTCCTACAACAACAGTTATCACACGAGCATCAAGGATGCTCCATTTGAAGCCCTCTACGGCCGAAAGTGCAGGTCCCCTCTGTGCTCGGTTGAGGTGGGTGACACTCAGTTAGCTAAAGGACGAGTTCCTGACAGCACTCTCACGGGTCCGGAGATCATTCGGGAAACGACGGAGAAGATCGTTCAGATTCGTGAACGATTGAAAGCCTCCAGAGACTGACAGAAAAGCTACATAGACAAACAAAGAAAACCCTTGGAGTTCCAGGTGGGAGACCGAGTCCTTTTAAAGGTCTCACCCTGGAAAGGCTTAATACCCTTCCGAAAGCGTGGAAAGCTAAATCCAAGGTACATAGCGCCTTTCGAGATTCTCGCTAGAATCGGCCCCGTAGCTTACAAACTCAATCTACCCCGCGAGTTTAGTAACGTAGATCCTACCTTCCACGTCTCGAACTTGAAAAAGTTCCTATCCGACGAGACTCTTGTAATCCCACTCGACGAGATCGAGATCAACGAGAGCCTCAACTTCGTGGAAGAACCTGTGGATATTATGGACCGAGAGGTCAAACGAACGAAACAAATCCGCATCCCAAATGTGAAGGTTCGCTGGAACGGCAAGCGAGGACCGGAGTTCACTTGGGAGCGCGAGGATCAAATGAAACTTAAATATCCTCATCTTTTCACTTAGTTATGTTGTAATAACTTAGCTACTTGAACTCTAATTTCGGGACAAAATTCCCTCTAACGGGGGGATGATGTGACAACCCGAAATTTTCATTGGTATAATTTCCACAGTCAAACACTTCAAATATTAGTCAAAAACATTTCAGTACATTTTTGGCCGGATTTAAGTCCGTTTGGTGTTTTATTTTATTTTTCGTCAAACGATTAGAAACAAGGAAGTGACGTTATTAATTTAGTGTAACGAACAAAACAACCCGACACCTTAACAAGGTGTTTACAGCCAAACAAGTGGTGTTTGGGCTGTAAACACCATATTCCCAAGACTCATGCATATAGCATGAGTTTACACATCTTTTACTCATTTCCCACTTCCCACCTCAAGAACACAAGACTTTTTCTCTCAGGTATCATAAGTCCATCCTTCCAAATCCGCCAAAAGTATCTTCAAGCATTCATCAAAACACCAAGAACGCCAAGAACACACACTAGTGTTCTTGGGTCCTAAACACCTCTACAAGCTGCTTATAAGGTCCATTGGTGCGTTCAAGTCCTCACTTGACACCTAGCATCCTACCCGACACTTCCATTGAAACTACTCACGGTAGGTGAGCTCATACCCCTTAATCAACCTTATAAATGTTTTTTAAATGCTTTTATGGGGGGGGGGAATACAAGTTGAATCAATGAAGTTATAGTATCAATCACATGTGATTTATAACTTGCAACCAAAAGGATTTTCTATACTTTTAGCTGCTTTGCCAACAAAACTGCTTTAAACGTTTATCAAACTCATTTTCATGTTAAATTGTTATAAAACCATTTCTAAAACTCTTTTAAAACCTCTTTTGTTCTCAAATCATATCTACACCAATATATTTATATAAGTAAGACTTGAAGGACTTAGAACTGATAGCTCACCTTACTTCCTGTTCTTGTTTGATTGTGGATTTAGGGTATATTGTTATCTGTCCGACTGTCGTTGAATTCTTAGTTATATATTATATATATTTGTGTAGGATATAAAAGTTTTTACTTCAGTTCAGTACCTTTGTGTATCAAAGGCACACAACCAACATTACAATTTAACTATAATAGGTATAGTTAAGGATTTCTACTCATTGCTACTATTACATTGGAACCTACCAGAGTCAGTACAGTCATGAGTAAATACATGTTAAATACTATACAAAGAGAATACTATATACTATACAAGAGAACACTCTATATATTATACCAGAAAATACATTATACAATGTACAAGAGAACGTACTAAAACAGAATGTGACATACTACTTCTCGATACGACACTTCATTGTGCTATCACCGTGTAACCAGAGTCTCCTGGAAGGAGAGCGGGCATTATGTGTATAGATCTATACGGGACAGACACTCCCACATCCCGACTGCTAGCTACAGTCCGAGCCGACTAGGCCCAGGGGTGACAAAATGTCACCATACTACGTGTGACCTTGAGGGTCATCAGGGATTCGATCGTCAATCAGCATGGTTACATACGAGTTCACATTCCGACCTTTAATTAATACATTAAGAATTAAAGGCAAACAGACTCCTCGAGGTGTATTGTACATTTAATACCACCTGGAGTCTGCATTTTTATTACATCAGCCGGGAGTGATACTGCTGGGGTAAAACATTATTTTCCCAAGTTCTTTACATGAACAAAGTTTAAAACTATATTTTCATACTGATAGTCTAACTGGGAAAACTTTTACATTTTCAAAGGATCAAACATGTAACTAACCGGGTCTTGGTAGAAGACCACTTTTACTGGAAAACATAGGGTTTTCTAGGGATTATACTATTTTTCAAACAATCGAAATCAATCATTATACTACATTGTTGTGAACATTTTTATACAAGCAATGACACTAAATACTTATGAACTCACCAGCTTTATGCTGATACTCGCTTTCAAAATAACTTGTATTCTCAGGTCATCAGTAGACAGGTACAGATGCAGCTTTTGAGAAGATGGAGCACATACAAGACTCCTCTTTATTTTGATTATACTTTTGGTGTCTAACAAACTGTACATAACACGCTTGTATTACAATTATTATATTAATGCAATGGATGTTGTTGCTTGTCTTTACTATTATGCATTGTTATGATACTGTACATGACGTCCTCCACCCCATAACGTATTCCGCCGTTCTCGATTTTGGGATGTGACAGAAGGGTCCGAAGAGGAACCTGAGGCGGAAGTCGAGGGCGGACCTGTCGAGCCCGTGGAGGTCCTGGAAGAGGAAGCCGAAGACGACTTCGAGGAGGAACCTAGCGATGATGGTGATTCGGACGCGGAGTCCGAAGTCATCAAACCCCCTTACCCGACTAGGGTGCCCGCCCACCGGATGGGTCCGACTGGCCCTACACCCCCTGGGGTATCGATCTTTGGAGATGGAGCAGACAGTAGGGACAACGACCTCCATTTGGCATGTCACGCGAGTTCTACGACTTGAGGGAGGGAGGACCAGCTGATCGCGCGCTTCTGGTCATGGTGAGACGACTGCGGAACACCGACGGCCTGGCTTAGAGCACCGCTCAGCAGATGCACCAGATACGGACTAGAGTCGAGCATGCAGAACAGGAGACGCGAGAGGTCATCTGAGAGTTTCACATGAGGCAGGTAAGGTAGGAGACTCGCCTCCGTGACGCGGAACAACAAGTGGCTCGCCTTCAGGGAGCGTTAACTTCTTCAGCACCACCCTCTGGCACATCCGGCCATGACTAGGACTAGTCATACCTATCCTTAGTATTATGCTTATATAATCTATGCTATGTACCATCGACTCTATGTTTAAGTGATTACACTACTCATAGAGCCGTTACGCTGTCGAACTTGCACCACTTATGTATGCTCTTTCGAGCGAATTTTCATGTATCAAAATGCGGATAATAGTAATGGAAAATTTTATGTGTTCTATTGTGATGTTGTTATCAGTTATGTGTTATGTATCCATGATTGTATATTAACATGCGAAACTACTTAAGTTCATGCAATACACCTAGTTTATAGGACCACAATCTCACAAAAATCATAGGACTCAACATCTTTCCGTTCCATGACAGAAAGATGCCCCAACGACCAACCCGTGGAAACCCTAGACCAACCCCACCTGAAGTCAACTCAGCTGCATTCCAAGCAGCTGTATCTGCTGCGGTTACTGCAGCCATGGCGCAAATCCACCAAGGGAACAATGGTGGAGTCAATGGACAAGGGGCTGGGAGTTCGAACAACGGAGCAAATCAAGGACCTACCAAGACATGCTCTTACAAGGACTTCACCAATGCCAAGCCACGAACCTTTAATGGCACAGGTGGAATGATAACTCTAAAGAGATGGATGGAAAAAGTGGAATCGGTATTTGAGATATGTGAATGCCCCGAGGAGGTGAAAGTGAAGTTCGCCGCATGCACATTCGTTGACCAAGCTCTTACTTGGTGGAATGGACATGTAGAGGCCATGACTCTCCCCGTAGCCAATGCTATGCCGTGGACAGAGTTGAAAGAAATGTTGATGGCTGAGTACTGCCCGCGAGGCGAAATTCAAAAAATGGAGCAAGAGCTGTGGAATCTCACCGTCCGAAATTCCGACATAGATGCATACATAGCAAGGTTTAGGAAGCTGTCACTGTTGTGCCCTGAAATGATTACTTCAGAGGGAAAAAAAATCGAACGATTCATCTGGGGATTAACCTCCCCAATTCAAGGAAATGTAATAGCTGCAAATACTGAAACTTTCGACAGTGCCAAGAGATTGGCTAAGAAACTGTACGACCACAACAACAAGAAGGGCGTGAAGCCAGTGGAAACTGAAGGCAAGAAGGAGAGTGACAACAAGAAAGGAAAGAAGAACAAAAGAAAAGGGCGACAAGGCTCAGAGTCGTCAAAGAAGCAACAGATAGTGACAGTTAATGCTGCAACTACCCAAGTTCCCTCCACACCACATGCTCCAGCCTCAGCTAATCCATGTGCCCCTAAGCAGTATTCTGGGAATCTCCCAAAGTGCAACAAGTGCAGTCTTCATCATAATGACGAATGCAGAGAGATGCATTGTACCAGTTGCAATCGGAAGGGTCACACGGCAAGATATTGCAAGACCTATCCTCCCCAGAACCAACAACAAGGAAACAACAACAACAACACCACCAACAATAGCGGCAATAACACAGGATCAAGCCCCACCTGCTATGGATGTGGAAAGACAGGGCATAGCCGTCGAAACTGCCCCAACATCAGCAACCCTGGGAACGGAGGAACAGGAAGAGTCCTAGCTACGGGTCAGGGAGAAGCGGTGCAGGATCCCGTTGTTGTTACCGGTACGTTTCTCCTAAACCACACTTATGCATGCATCCTATTTGATACCGGGGCAGAACGAAGTTTTGTGAGTAATAAGTTCAAACATTTGTTAAAACAACAACCCCATAAGCTTAATGAAACCTTTACGGTGGAAATGGCCAATGGGAAAACAGAATCGACTGGGGAAATCTACAACGGATGTACCCTGACCTTAAATCATCACGTCTTTCAAATAAACTTAATGCCTGTTTCCATTAGGAGTTTTGATGTAATTATCGGCATGGATTGGTTAAGCCCCCACCATGCTGAAATTATGTGTCAAGAGAAGGCCGTTCGCCTTCGCCTCCCGAATCACGAAACCCTGATTATATACGTGTAACTTCCGGATACCCAGGTATCTTATTTTAAGTATTTTGTTGAATTTTAAAAAGGGACTCGGCGAGTAGGCGCTCAAACTTGCCGAGTGGAATCGTGCTTCTGCCAGCCTGGATTTAATGAAGGGACTCGGCGAGTCCATGCGTGGACTCGGCGAGTGCGCGCTGTTAAATGAAGCCCTAATTTTCGGGGCTTGTGCCCTATTTAAAGGCCCTTATGGCCGTCATTTGAGGCCACCTTGTTCCAGAGAAACCCTAGAGAGAGTGAGGAAGGCTTGAGTGCAAGAAAGGGCTTATAATCTTCATTTTGGGGTGATTTTTGGCTTGAAGGAAGATAGGAGCACACATCTAGAACGTGAAGGGGACTGGATCTGAGCTAATCACCTCGTGGTATCATCTTTGGAGGTATAAACCTTTCCCATTTCGTGTTATATTGTTGGATTTCTTGCTTTGAGGGTTTTTACCCTCATTTTATGGAAGATCTAGAGAGTTTGAGGTCCACTTTGGGATTATAACATCAGATCTGGACCCATAGAGGTCCAGAGAACCTTTCCCACTCTGCTTTATGCTGATTCATGGGGGATTGGAGACTAGGTTGCCATTTCTAGTGTTATTTCTCCATTTGAGGCTTGATATTGGTTGCATGCACGTAAAGGTTGCACCTTTACGTGACGTTTGAATGTTAAAAGGATGGATCTACTGTTTGGTGAAGCAGATCTGACCTCAAGAGATCTTTTGAGATTTTTCATGGGAGGAACTCGCCGAGTCCATAAGGGACTCGACGAGTCGAGTCGGGTTGCCCCGTGACTCGCGATCCATAACGACCCGATGAGTATAGGGTTGACTCGGTGACTCAAGTGAGGACCAGGGACGAGGAGGCAGGCATGTACTCGCCGAGTCACTCTAGTGCACTCGACGAGTCTGGTCAATGTTGACTGTTGACTTCTGTTGACTTTTAGGGATTAGTCAGTGTTTGGACTTATGAGCCATTAGAGGGGCAGAATGGTCTTTTACCCTTCTTAGAGAAATTATAGAGAGGAGTTGGCCTAGCCTTTAGAAGTTGTATTAATTAGAGAGTTTATTTATGTGATTAGGTGAAGGCTAGTGCAGTATTTCAGAGTTCAAGGTTTACCGAGTTACCCGAGGTGAGTCTTCTCACTATACTTTACCTAGGGTGGTAATTAGAGTTATGTGACAGAGTATTTTGTATGCTTTTGCATGATGTGATTTCTATGTGATTTATGCTATGTATGTTACAGAGTTTACAGAGTTAGGACCGGAAGGTCCACAGAGTTAGGGCCAGAGGGCCCACAGAGTTATGGGACTGGGGTGTCCCACTGAGACACATTGACCAGAGGGTCAAACAGAGTTATAGCCTCGAGTGGCTAATATGTGTTGTGTGTGGTATTTTGGGGAACTCACTAAGCATTTATGCTTACAGTGTGTTGTGTTATGTGTTTCAGGTACCAGTTAGGATCGCGGGAAGGCGCCGGCATGATCAGTACACACTATTGGAGTTTTATACATTATGATCTTGGGATGTGTTTTTATGGATTTGATATGTGATACATTGGGATTTGAGAATATTTATGAATGAAATTATATTTTAAAAAGTGAAAAATTGTTTTGAAATTTACGGTGTTACAAGTTGGTATCAGAGCCTTGGTTTGAGGGATTCGGATGCACCTTCGGGCGCATTTGAACTCAAACTAAGGAATTGAGGAATTTTTCGAATTAAAACAAAATTTTTCTAAAAGAGGAAAAGGATTTTGAAAAGAGCAGAGCAGAGTAGTGTGTACAATCAGCCAGCGCCCGAACGGTGATTTCCCAAAATACCCTTACATTATGTGTTATGAGATATTATGTGATATGTTATACATGCTAGAGTAGGCTAGGTATTCATGATTAGGACTAGAGTGGGTCTGATTTGTGATGCCATAGCCTAGGAGTTATTGCTACTATGAGATACTTCGAGAGTAAGTAGGTAGCAGCGAGGAGCTTATGAGTAGCCTGAGTTTAGAGAGATATAGAACACTTGTGATCTGGGATCCTAGGAGGAGGACTTGGGGTGAATACCGATGCGTGGTGGAAGGTAGTATAAGTTCCCATACTACTGGAAACACCGGACCGGTAAGCAGTCCAAGTAAGAATCCTTAGGGTACTAAAGAGCAAGTAGGGTTGGGCATCGAGTGCGAGTATACTCGAGCGAGCCTCTGATTTCTTTTGTGTTGTATTTCGGAGACATCATGGTTGGGACGCGCCATCACCCAGGAGGCAGTGGTACCAGTGGTACCAGTGATGAGGAGATCCGTAGGCTGATTCACGAGGAGGTGGTCGCGGCCATCCGAGCTGAGATACCAGAGATGTTCGGGTCTATCAAGACCACGTTGATCGAGACTTTTGATGAGCGCTACGCTGCTCTCACTGAGGCTGCTGTTGCTGCGGCCACCGCAGCCATCGCTGCTGCCAGGCCGCAGGGGGGTGACTCGTTGCTGTACCGAGAGTTCAGCAACACGAAGCCACCAGAGTTTGATGGGACGCAGGACCCGATTGCTGCGATGAGATGGGTTTCTGATATTTAGGGGTGCTTTTATACGTGTTCTTGTCCGAAGCATCTGAGAGTTCGGTTCGCGCTGAACCAGCTTCGCTTGGGAGCGAAGGACTAGTGGAAGTTTGTGACAGCGCACTACACACCTGCAGAGTCTGCCGCAGTGACCTGGGAGAGGTTCACCACTATGTTTCGTGATGAGTACGTTCCCCCGGCGGAGAGGGAACGTTTGGCCCAGGAGTTACTGACCCTCAAGCAGGGTACTGAGTCTGTTACTGTGATCACCAGGATGTTCCATGAGAGGGCGATGTTTTGCCCTGAGCACGTGTCTACCGAGCAGGCACGTATGAGTCGGTATCTGAGTATTGTGAGGAGGGAGATACGAGAGTTCGTGGCGAACTCGTCATACCGGACATTTGCTGAGCTTCAGGCAAATGCCCGGAAGAGGGAGATAGAGCTAGAGACTCAGGCTAAAGAGGAGGCGGAGTCTCAGGGGAGAGATCGGCGACCGGCACAGTCCCAGCCGGCAGCCAAGCGGGCCAAGCCCGCCGATTCGAGATCAGGGAACCAGAAGGGCCGCACTTGTGGCAAGTGCGGCAAGGGTTACAAGGGAGTTTGTAGAGCAGGGTCTTGCTACAAGTGTGGCAAGGAGGGGAACATGGCCAAGGATTGCCCCAAGGGGTTTGCAGTTTGTTTTCACTGCAACCAGACCGGACACCGGAAGGCAGAGTGTCCGTAGTTGCTAGGGATAGCTCAGGGAGCTTCTCAGGGATCTGTCCCTGCTGCCGTGCGAGCTACGGAGAGTCGGCCAGTGAAGGCCGAGGCGCCAAAGGCTCGCGGGAGACCCTTCCAGTTGAGGATCGCGGACTGAGGGGGTCCCACTGAGACACATTGACCAGAGGGTCAAACAGAGTTATAGCCTCGAGTGGCTAATATGTGTTGTGTGTGGTATTTTGGGGAACTCACCAAGCATTTATGCTTATAGTGTGTTGTGTTATGTGTTTCAGGTACCAGTGAGGATCGGGAGAAGGCGTCGGCATGATCAGTACACACTATTGGAGTTTTATACATTAGGATCTTGGGATGTGTTTTTATGGATTTGATATGTGATACATTGGGATTCGAGAATATTTATGAATGAAATTATATTTTAAAAAGTGAAAAATTGTTTTGAAATTTACGGTGTTACAATACGGAGACAAACCCAACACGAACCTTCGTCTTATCTCGTGCATTAAGGCACATAAGTATCTATGAAAGAAGGACTTGGCTTTTCTAACACGTATAGTAGATAAGTCCGAAGAAGAGATCAATATTCGAAACATCCCTGTGGCTTGCGATTTCCCGGATGTCTTTCCGGAGGATCTTCCAGGAATACCCCCAGAAAGACAAATCGAGTTCCGAATTGATCTAGTAACAGGAGCTACTCCCATCGCCAAATCGCCCTACAGATTGGCTTCTCAACGAGCTTTTGGACAAAGGATTCATCCGACCCAGCTTCTCACCTTGGGGAGCTCCGGTTCTCTTTGTTAAGAAGAAAGGTGGTACCTTTAGGATGTGTATTGACTATAGGGAACTTAACAAGCTCACTATCAAAAACCGCTATCCACTTCCGCGAATCGACGATCTATTCAGCCAGCTCCAAGGAGCAAGTCACTTCTCTAAGATAGATCTGCGATCTGGATACCACCAACTCAAAGTCCGGGAAGAGGATATTACCAAAACCGCTTTCCGAACTCGTTATGGACATTATGAATTTGTCGTAATGCCCTTCGGTCTAACGAATGCCCCTGCCGCATTCATGGACCTAATGAATCGAATCTGCCAACCATTCCTTGACAACTTTGTCATCGTTTTCATCGACGATATCCTCGTCTATTCCCGAAGCGAAGAAAAACACGGCCGACATCTCTGACAAATCCTGGAAACCCTGCGAACCGAAAGGTTATACGCAAAACTCTCTAAGTGTGAGTTTTGGCTCCGTAGTGTGAACTTTTTGGGTCATGTAGTTAGTCAGGAAGGGATACATGTGGATCCTTCTAAAGTCAAAGCTATCGAAGGATGGGCGATCCCAACGACACCCACCAAAATTCGTCAATTCTTAGGTCTCGCAAGCTACTAGAGGAGGTTTATTCAGAACTTCTCCAAGACAGCCAAGCAACTTACCTTGCTTACACAAAAGGGTGTGCCTTTTGAATGGACAGATAAACAAGAAGCTGCATTCCGAACTCTGAAGCAAGCACTCTATAGTGCACCGGTACTATCACTGCCGGAAGGAACAGAAGACTTTGTAGTTTACTGTGATGCGTCGAATCAAGGTTTAGGCTGTGTACTCATGCAGCGTGGAAAGGTGATAGCTTATGCGTCCCGGCAACTAAAGACACATGAGGTAAATTATACCACCCATGACCTGGAATTAAGAGTTGTGGTCTTCGCCCTGAAGATTTGGAGGCACTACCTTTATGGTACCAAGTGCACCATTTTCACCGACCACAAGAGTCTCCAGCACATCTTAGATCAAAAAGAGTTAAACATGAGGCAACGAAGGTGGGTTGAATTGTTGAACGATTACGAGTGCGAAATCAAGTACCACCCAGGTAAAGCTAACGTAGTAGCTGATGTCTTGAGTCGGAAGGATTACTCGAATCATCGTTTGAAGACTCTCTCCATAACCATCCAATCCCACCTGACCTCGCAAATCAGAGCAACCCAGTCGGATGCCATGAAGGCAGAAGACAGAACGCGCGAAGCGCTACGTGGAATGGAAAGGAATTTCGAAGTGAAGGAGGACGGAACATATTACTTCATGAACCGCATTTGGGTCCCTAAACTTGGGGGATTCAGAGAAGTAGTCATCAATGAAACTCACAAGACGCGATACTCCATTCATCCGGGTTCAGATAAAATGTACTTGGATATCAAGCAACATTATTGGTGGCCTAACATGAAGGCAGAAATTGCCACTTACGTTAGCAAATGCCTCACATGTGCTAAAGTAAAGGTGGAATATCAGAAGCCCTCGGGATTACTACAACAACCAGTAATTCCCGAGTGGAAATGGGAAAGCATTAGTATGGACTTTGTGACCAAACTACCCAATTCGACTGATGGTTTGGATACCATATGGGTAATAGTCGATAGATTGACAAAATCCGCTCATTTCCTGCCAATAAAAGAATCATACAAGATGGAACGTCTGACAAGGATCTATATCAAGGAAATTGTGAGACTCCACGGAGTGCCAATATCTATCATCTTAGATAGAGATAGTAGGTTTACTTCACGCCTTTAGCAATCCCTTCAGAAAGCTATGGGAACACAACTTGACCTGAGCACTGCCTACCACCCACAAACGGATGGTCAAAGCGAACGACCCATTCAAACCCTTGAAGACATGCTTCGCGCGTGTGTGATAGACTTTGAAAAGTCGTGGGATACCCACTTGCCTTTGATCGAATTCTCATACAACAACAGTTATCACTCGAGCATCAAAGTCGCTCCTTTCGAGGCATTGTATGGGCGTAAATGTAGATCACCGTTGTGTTGGGCAGAGGTAGGGGACACTCAGTTAGCAAAAGGACAAACATCAGACAATGCACTAACGGTACCAAAAATCATACGCGAGATGACCGAGAGGATAATTCAAATCAGTGCCCGACTGCAATCATCACGAGACAAACAAAAGAGCTACGCCGATAAGCGGCAAAAGCCCTTGGAATTTAGAGTCGGGGATAGGGTGTTATTGAAGGTCTCTCCCTGGAAAGGGGTGATTCGTTTTGGGAAATGGGGAAAACTAAACCCTCGATACATTGGATCCTTCGAGATTCTTGCCCGAATAGGTCCAGTGGCTTATAGACTGCAGCTACCCGTTGAGCTCAGCAGTGTACACCCCGTGTTCCATGTTTCCAATTTGAAAAAGTGTTTATCCGACGAAACTCTCGTCATTCCACTTGAAGAGATTGAAATCAACGAGAATCTCCTGTTCATCGAGGAACCAGTCGAAATCATGGACAGGGAGGTAAAGCGTACTAAGCAAAGTTGCATTCCGATTGTGAAAGTTCGATGGAACGCGAGACGCGGACCAGAATTCACATGGGAACGTGAAGACCAAATGAAGCAGAAGTACCCTCACCTATTCTCGCATTCTCAAATCTAGCTTTCAAAAGAATTTCGTGACGAAATTCCCTCTAACAGGGGGATGATGTCACAACTAGAAATTTTGATGCTTTGTAACAACAACAATGATAACATTTGTGAACCAAAATGAGAAAACATGTATAATGCTTATTCAATAACAACAAAACTTCCATCAAACACCTTATACAAGCACTGCAAATAGTCAACTAAAAATTGGAAAACCTAGAAATCCCGGTTTAAGTCCATTACGGACTAGGATTTCCTTATTGGGCCTAATGGACCAATAAGCTTCCAATTTGACTATTTTGGGCTTAGAACTCCTATGTGGACTCTAATTGGACCCACTTCCACTTATTTTAACATTTTGGGCCATATTGGGCCTACAATGAAATAAAATACTCTAATGGGCCTCTTTGGGCCATAACTAACCTAATTAACTCTAGTGGACTATGAAGCCCATTATTTTGACAAATTGGGCCGTAAACCATCATGGGAGCCCAATGGGCCAAAAAATCACCTAATTGGTCCATAAAATGGACTTAAGCACAAAAAGGCCCAATTTCTTTTTCTTCTTCTCCTCTTCTCGGCCCAAGTACACAAATAAGGGGGGGAAAGAGTTGACTTTCCACTTGCCACCTCCTTATTATATTTTGGTTCTCCATGCAATAACTCATATTTCCAAGCAACCATCTTATCATCACTCTCTCTTCTCCTTCTCTCTTTTTCTTCATTCGGCCGAGAACCACAAATGGGAAGAAATCTCGAGATCTATGCCATAAGAAGGAAAACAAACATGATCTTGTGATGAATATGCTAAAAATATCATTTGAACAAGTCTATGATTCAAAAGTGTCAAGAAAAGAGTTTAAGGGCAAAAATGTCTTTTTTTTATAAGGGACTAAAATTGTCATTTTTATTAAAGAAGGGCTAAAAAGGTGAAACCAATATTCTTAAGTCAATTATTTTATTTCTAGAATATTGAGTCAAAAATACTGAACTAAGGCTTACAAAAATTGAAAGATGAATACACGTATAAATCCAAATATCGTTATAAACAAATCGACCGGTCTCGAGTCGATACAAAAATAACAATCGTTCAATCCAACCTTCCAACAATTATGCAATACCTAAAACAAGTAAACATTCAAAACTTTGGGCTTGAAAGTTCCAATCATGCTTGTTGGGCCTTTGTGATCCGTCCACATGATTTTCGGGCCCAAGAGATAATAATAATAAATGTTATTAGGCCTTCGATGACCCAATTTCATATTAAAGGGACCCTCAATGGCTTTTAAGTGCTATTGGGCCTTAGTGGCCCACTAGCACTGCTAGTAAGGTCCGAGTAATCAAATGCGAAATGGACCAACGTGTCCTTCGTAAACCCAACAGCCTGAAATAACTCACGAAAGTAGCAGGACTTTGTTTTCCTCTTCTCCTCGTTTGTTAGGCTTATACGTAATCGAAGTAAACAAATTCAGGTCGTTAATCAATAGTAATCAATGTTATTTGGGTTAAGTGAGTAATAACGGGCGATACCTCCAAGGGTCGTTCGTAGTCTGTAGTTATAATCAAAGTCTCCTAGAAGGAGAGCCAGAGTTTGTGTATAGATCTATACGGGGGTGACTCCCCCACACCTCAGCTGTTCGCTGTAGTTAGACTCGGCTAGTCTAGGGTGACAAAATCTTAAGATCAATCCCGGTGCATGATAGGTAGCCAAGACAGACGAACTAGTCATTATTATGCATGGGTGTAACGACTCACAAAAATTAATTAATCCAATACCATCCGAATAATCAAGGAATAGTAATCAAAATCATTCATTGTGGCAGTATAACAATTTGAGAAGTAACTGTATTTTATGTATTCGGAAAACATCAGGGTTTTCGAGGAAATCAACATCACTCGCTTGTGTCCTTCTATAACTATAATACAAAACTCCCTTTTTATACACGTTTTGAAATCATTCATGCATCAACTTATGGATCTCCACACTTTGATAAACAACTGTCTTTTCAGAAAATATCGGATTTTTTGGGTTTTACAAACTACACAAATCATTTTTATCACAACCCTGCTTATGAACTCACCAACATTTCATGTGTTGACGTTTTTCAAAATAACTTGTATTCTCTGGTAACAGGTAAGCTGCAGGGTAATATCATGTACGTTAGGATGTTATGTTTTAAAAACTCTCGAACAATTTATGTTATGAATGTGTAATGTTTAAAACAATGTACTGGATGTGAACAATATCAGTTGTAATGTATTGATGCATGGTGATGTTTATGTTGTGATTCATGTATATTCATTGTGATGATATTCAATTTAAGTCACGCAAGCCCTCAGACGTTTCCGCCGTCTGGTTTTTGGGGTGTGACATTCAATTTCGCATTCTTACTTGATTCTATACTCTGATTCATTTTATACTCGATTCTTTGATTCTTCACAGTTCATGGTGAAATGTTTCCATCTTACAGCAAGGGATAGTTCGAGACTCGAATGGTCTTTTTATTTGGTGGCCACGGTGAATAAAATGTTGCAAGTCAGATATGTGACACAGTATTGAGAAGATTTGGTGTATCCAAGGAGGATCGAGATGTTCCTGATGCAGAAATAAGAGTTCTATTGATATGTTGATTTTGTTAGAGCTATTTTTTGAGCATCTGTAAGGGATTCTTGGAGCTTCAGAGGAGAATAAGGTTGTGGATAACTTATTGATTTCTAAAATTAACATTAGATCTTATATCATAATTTATTATGCAACGTTGTTCTACCCGAATCATTAGGATAAGATTATGTCGGGTAGTCACTTTGCCCAAATGACATGGATAATATTATGCCTACTTGTTATACTGCACAAATATTTAATATAATATTATTCCTGCACTATCCGAATCTTGACGATAATATCATGCCTAACCATTACTATGGCCAAATCTCTAAAATAACATTGTATCAAGGCAGCACTCTGCCCGAATATCCATTCAAATCAAAATAATATAATTATATAGTAAAGTACAATTATATAAGAAAAAAAACATAATCAAAAAGTATATTGTAAGGCTAATCAAAATAGATGTTAATGAGACAAGTATTCATCTGTTAGCTAATTAAAGTTTAGCTAATCCCCAACCTATAATCTTTAAGTCTTATGTGAGCAGGAAAGCTATGTATAGATCTATATGGGGTGACACCCCCACCTATAATTGCTAGCTACAACCCCGTCAAGCATAACTTTCTAATATACTATGACGTCGGATGAGGCGTCGTGTAGAAAATTTCAAGTCAAAACCTAGATTATGGGAACTCATTGTAACATTGTTCCGCCAGCCTTCCTTATATAAAATTCTTAGAGGAGAACGCCTCGAAGTAGTCATAGTATGCACGTAGTAAAGAAAATAATTTAAGGGAAAATAAACAGAAGCGATAAATGTAACAAAATTCGTGTAAAAAGAATCGTAGCAAGTATCCAAAAATACTTGGAATTATACAAAGATGTATAAAAGTATTTTCAAAACATAAAAACTTGTGAAATAACCAACATTATGTTAAGGTTTTATATCACATGTATTCTCACGGAAATGACAGCTGGAGGAGGCTATGTCACTGGAGATCTGTACAAGGGGATCGATTCACAGTGTCATTGGATTTTCGAGGTTTAGTTTATACATTGTAATCATAATGCTCGTAGTACAATAAGGACAATGTAATATATTATATTATTAATAAAGTAATGCTTGTATTTTATTATGCGTACTACTCAATGTATCTAATATTTTTGATTCCTAACAAACATCCCGCATCCCAATGATTATGTCGCTGGCTGGGGGTGTGATTGAATGGTATCATAGCTATTGGTTATAGTGAACTAGTATTTCCTTTGGAACTACATGTATTGGTGACAGACTGGTATCAGAGCTATAGGATAATGTTAACGCCTAATAATTTGTCACACCCCAAAACCGGAACGGCGGAATCGTTCGGGGGTGGAGGACGTCATGTACAGTATCACAACCATGCAAAGTAGTAAACAAGCAACAACATCATCCATTGCATTAATAATATAATTTTATACAGGTGTGCTCTGTCAAGTTATATAGACACCAAAAATAATATACATCAAAATAAATATGAGTCTTGAACGAGCTCCATCTTCGTAAAAACCTGGCTCCGGTACCTGTCTACTGGCGACCTGAGAATACAAGTTATTTTGAAAGCGAGTATCAGCTTTAAAGCTGGTGAGATCATAAGTATATTAGTGTCTGTAGTTGTATGAAAGTGTTTTGTAAGTTTGTAATTGTATATGTTTGTAAAAGTTTGTAATTGTTTGAACTCTCCTAGAAAACCCTATGTTTCCTACTAAAAGTAGCCTTCTACCAAGGCATCTAGTATCTGTGTGTGTGTCTCTTGTAAGAGTGTGTATTTTCCCAAATCCGACTATCATTAACGAAAAATATAGTTTTTACATTATTGTTTATTGTGTAAATATCACAAAGTAAATGTAATGGGAAAATGATATAGTACTGTAGTGTTGTATTAAGTAACTACTGCTGTACTAACTACTTTAAACCAATTGTTATTTAAAGTACCATGTGATCGGCCTGTATCCTGCTACCGACTCAATAGAAAAACGACGATGTAAGACGTCGTAAGAAATGACGTTTGGCACCCGTAGACTTGCAAGTCCCACTGTAGTGAGCAGCAAGGTGTAGGATAGTCAATCCAGTATAGATCTATACACAAACTCATACGCTCCCCATTTAAGGAGATTCTGGATACAAAAACGGTCATGGAATGTAGTGTCATGCCCCGTTAGGTGGCTCACATAACTGTAATAATGTATATGTAATGAATGTGCTAGCTGTATTGTATGTTCTACCTCTGTCTAGCCTGTATGTTCTCTCTGTATGGTATTGTTTGTTATCTCTTTCTCTGTATGGTATTGTTTGATATCTCTTTCTCTGTATGGTATTATTTGTTATCTCTTTCTCTGTATGGTATTGTTTGTTATCTCTTTCTCTGTATGGTATTGTTTGTTATCTCTTTCTTTGTATGGTATTGTTTGTTATCTCTTTCTCTGTATGGTATTGTTTGTTATCTACTCTTTGTATGGTATTGTTTCATGTATAAACTGACTCTTTGTATGTTTCATTGATCTAGTAATAGTATTAGTATCTTCCTAAACTACTCCTATAGTAGCTTACTAGTAATGTATGAACATGTATGTATACCCTTGCTACCCAAAGGTATGGAGCTGAATGAAAGAAGGAACCTTTGTATCTATATACATATACATAATATATAACTAGGATTCAAACGACCTTCGGACAGATAACCCTAATACCCTAAGTCCACAACCAAACAAGGAACAGGAAGTAAGGTGAGTTATCAGTCCTAAGTCCTTTCAATCCTACTTATATAACTATATCTATATAGATACACATTTAACAGAATATAAGTTTAAAAGAGTTTAAGTAAAAGTATTTGACATGAAAAGGAGTTTGTAAAACAGTTTGAAGTAAAACAGTTTGGTAACACAGTTTGAAAAGGAAGAAATCCACTTGTTTGGTAGTTATTAATCAAATGTGATTGATATAATAACTACAATAATTCAACTTGTATTCCCCCCATAAAAGCATTTAAAAACACCTTATATAAGTGTTATAAGTGCTAAGGATTGCATCTAAATGTTGTAGGACATTGCTATTGAGTTTAGGGTTCAAGGGATCCCTTTATATGAGTTTACGGTTTTGTGACCATAACTCATTGAGTTTACGGTCGTAAAACCATGAGTTTACGGCCATAAACTCATGCTACTTTGACCATATGTTGTTTTGAAGATCTATAAGTCTTTAGAAGCATTTCCACTTGAAGTATAAGCCTATGGAAGTGATTAGGGCACCATTTCACTCGTAAATGGAGTTTACGGTCCCTGGACCATTTGCCCTCAGGTTTACAGCCGTAAACAATGGTTTATGGTCTTTTGATGTTTTCATGTACTTAACTCACTAGGGAAGGGATCTATGGTTTATGGTCTTTTGATGTTTTCATGTCCTAAACACATTAAGGATGGGATCTAGGCTAGTTTCCAAGGCTTAGAAGGGACTAGGGCACACTTTGGCACCCTTTTTAGGGTTTACGGTCCAAGGTGTTCTTGGACCGTAAACTCCTTTGATCATTGGTTTCCTTGGTGTTTTCTTAATGTACAGAAGTGTAACAAGCCTTATTATACTCTAGGATAGAAGTACTTACAAGATAGAGGCTTGAAAAGGTGCTAAAAGTCCAAGAACATTAGTGTGTGTTCTTGGTGTTCTTGGTGAAACTTGAAGATCTAACATTTTGGAATGATTTCACGGATGGAAGTGTGTTAAATCACTAGATTAAGCAATATATCAACTTAAAAGGGCTAGAAACACTTACAAGTTAAAGGTCTTGAAGAATTGTTGGATGATACTTGAGAGAGAATTGAGTTTGGATCTTGAATTTGTGAAAAATGGTAAATAATGACTAAGTGTCATATATATACCCCCAATATAGGGTTTACGGCCGTAAACACCTTTGTTTAGGCCGTAAACTCCAAACTCTTGGAGCTTTGGGACTTTATTGTTGCACAATAAAACCTAGAGCATCCTCTCTCCTGGTATCTCCAGAAGCACTAATCTTAAAATACTCAAACTTATTCCAAAAAGCTTGAAAATTAGCAGAAACAGTTTTGACTCCTATTGAAGTGAATGGTTGTACAGGATAGAAATTTCAGGTTGTCACATCATCCCCCCGTTAGAAGGAATTTTGTCCCGAAATTAGAATTTAAGCAAATAAGTAGTTACAAATAACTAAGTAAAAAGAAGAGGATATTTCAGTTTCATCTGATCCTCTCGCTCCCAAGTGAATTCAGGTCCTTGCTTGGCGTTCCAGCGAACCTTCACTATCGGGATACGGCTTTGCTTCGTTTGCTTGACCTCCCGGTCCATGATCTCTACTGGTTCTTCCACGAAGTTGAGGTTCTCGTTGATCTCGATCTCGTCGAGTGGGATTACAAGAGTCTCGTTGGACAGACACTTTTTCAAGTTCGAGACGTGGAAAGTAGAATGTACGTTACTGAGTTCGCGTGGTAAGTTAAGTTTGTAAGCTACAGGGCCGATTCTTGCGAGAATCTCAAAAGGCCCTATGTACCTTGGATTTAGCTTTCCACGCTTTCCGAAGCGTATTAAGCCCTTCCAGGGTGAGACCTTCAATAGAACACGGTCGCCCACATGGAATTCCAACGGTTTCCTTAGTTTATCAGCGTAGCTTTTCTGTCGGTCTCTAGAGGCTTTCAATCGTTCATGAATTTGAACGATCTTCTCTGTCGTTTCCCGAATGATCTCTGGACCTGTGAGAGTGCTTTCAGGAACTCGTCCTTTAGCTAACTGGGTATCACCCACCTCAGCCCAGCACATAGGGGATCTGCACTTGCGGCCATAGAGGGCCTCGAATGGAGCAGCCTTTATGCTTGTGTGATAACTGTTGTTGTAGGAAAATTCGACAAGGGGTAAATGAGTATCCCATGCTTTCCCAAAGTCGATGACACAGGCTTGCAACATATCTTCCAAGGTTTGGATAGTCCTCTCACTTTTCCCATCTGTCTATGGATGGTAGGCTGTACTCATGTCCAACCTAGTTCCTAGGGAACTTTGTAACGACTGCCAGAACCTCGAAGTGAATCTACTATCTCCGTCCGAGATAATGGATATCGGAACACCATGCAGTCGTACAATCTCCCTAATGTAAGTTCTTGTAAGCTTCTCCATCTTGTCTGTTTCTTTGATAGGCAGGAAGTGTGCGGACTTGGTCAATCTGTCGACGATGACCCATATGGTATCAAGTCCACCCGTTGTCTTGGGCAACTTGGTTATGAAATCCATAGTGATCCGCTCCCACTTCCATTCTGGTATCACTGGCTGTTGTAGTAGACCGGAGGGTTTCTGGTATTCGACCTTGACCTTTGCGCAAGTAAGGTATGTACTTACGAAGGTAGCAATCTCTGCTTTCATGTTAGGCCACCAGTATAACTTTTTAAAATCCAGATACATCTTATCTGACCCTGGGTGGACGGAATAACGAGTGTTGTGCGCCTCGTTCATGACCAAGTCTCTGAAACCACCAAGTTTCGGGGTCCAGATCCGATCCATGAGATAATAAGCTCCGCCACCCTTAACCTCCAAGCTCTTATCCATTCCTCTCAGGGATTCACCTGTCATATTTTCAGGGTTCAAAGCGTCAAGCTGAGCCTCCTTAATTTGTGTGGACAAGTGTGAATGGATAGTCATAGTCAATGACTTGACTCTACGGCCAGAATATTCTTTCCGACTTAGGGCGTCAGCTACTACATTTGCTTTACCCGGATGATAACGAATTTCGCATTCGTAATCACTGAGTACCTCGACCCACCGTCGTTGTCTCATGTTGAGCTCCTTCTGGTCGAATATATGTTGTAGGCTTTTGTGATCTGTAAAGATTGTGCTTTTTGTACCATACAGGTAGTGTCTCCAGATCTTCAGAGCAAACACAACTGCTCCTAGTTCCAGATCGTGGGTAGTGTAGTTAAACTCGTGTGTCTTCAGCTGTCTCGAGGCATAGGCAATGACCTTACCTCGCTGCATCAGAACACATCCGAGTCCTTGATTTGACGCATCGCAATAGACGACGAAGTCTTCTATCCCTTCGGGGAGGGATAGTATTGGTGCGGTGCACAAGGCTCGCTTGAGCGTTTGGAACGCTCTCTCCTGCTTCTCTTCCCAGTCAAAGGCCATGCCTTTCTGGGTCAGTGTTGTAAGAGGTTTCGTTATGCGGGAGAAGTTCTGAATGAACCTGCGGTAGTAGCCAGCGAGGCCTAG
Source organism: Lactuca virosa (assembly GCF_052849685.1). Taxonomy (NCBI): domain Eukaryota; kingdom Viridiplantae; phylum Streptophyta; class Magnoliopsida; order Asterales; family Asteraceae; genus Lactuca; species Lactuca virosa. Next base: position 278,309,465 of record NC_136429.1, on the reverse strand, counting down.
AAATTGACGAATTTCTGTCGGTGTCTTCGGTGCTGACCAGCTCTCAATGGCTTTAATTTTGGAAGGGTCCACGTGTATTCCCTCTTCGCTAACCACGTGCCCTAAGAATTCGACTCGTCGGATCCAAAATTCGCATTTCGAGAACTTTGCATAGAGCTTCTCCGAACGTAGTGTTTCTAAGACTTGTCGCAGATGTTGACTATGTTCCTCCTTACTACGAGAGTAGATAAGTATGTCATCGATGAAGACAATGACGAACTGATCTAAGTAAGGACGACACACCCTATTCATTAAATCCATGAATATTGCGGGCGCGTTTGTTAATCCGAACGGCATCACTACGAATTCGTAGTGCCCATAACGAGTTCGGAAGGCTGTCTTCGGAATATCCTCCCCTAGCACTCGTAGTTGCTGATATCCGGATCTTAAGTCGATTTTTGAAAAGAAATTCGCCCCTTGAAGTTGGTCAAATAAATCGTCGATACGAGGCAAGGGATAACGATTTTTGACGGTCAGTTTGTTGAGCTCCCTGCAGTCGATGCACATAGGAAACGATCCGTCTTTCTTCTTGACGAACAAGACTGGAGCTCCCCAAGGTGAGAAGCTTGGTCTTATAAAGCCCTTGCTGAGCAGTTCGTTAAGTTGACAGGACAGTTCTTGCATCTCTGCAGGTGCTAGACGATAGGGCGATTTGGCTACGGGGGTAGCCCCTGGAACTAAGTCGATTCTGAACTCCACTTGTCGTTGCGGAGGTAATCCTAGAAGTTCTTCTGGAAAGATGTCGGGAAAGTCGCGTACCACTGGAATGTTCTGAATATCTTTCGTTTCTTGGCTCACATCGACTACATGAGCAAGGAATGCGCGACATTCCTTTCGCAAAAATTTCTGAGCTTGAATGCTCGAGATGATACGGAGGTTTGTGCCGGGTTTGTCGCCATATACTACTAGAGTTTCGCTAGACGACAGATTAAGGCGGACAGCCTTTTCATAACACATGATGTCGGCACGATGAAAACTCAACCAATCCATGTCGATGATGACGTCGAAACTTTTAATAGATACCGGCATGAGATCGATCGAAAATGAATGGCTATCTAAAGTTAGGGTACACCCTATGAATATACTGTTAGTGCTCTCCGTCTTTCCATTAGCCATTTCTAAAGTGAACGGTTCTTTGAGTGCTCGTGATTTTTGCTTAAGTAAATGAGCAAATCTTTGGTTCACGAAGCTCCTCTCCGCTCCACTATCAAATAGTATACATGCATATGAGTTATCGAGGAGAAACGTACCAGTGACCACTGTGGGGTCGGCAACCGCTTCCTCGTGGCCTGTGGCCAGAACTCTTCCAACTCTACCAGAATTCCCTGCCTTTGGGCAGTCCCTCTTGTAGTGGCCCACGTCGCCACAATTGTAGCAAGCCTGGCCCACACCAGCGCCGGGGACTTGGTTGAGTGGTCTCGCCGGAGCTTTACAGAAACGGGCGGTGTGCCCCTTCCTGTTGCAGTTCGAGCACTGCATTTCCCGGCAGGCTCCTATGTGGTGGAAGTTGCACTTGTTGCACTTGGGCAAACTTGCAGCATATTGCCTTACTGGAGCAGCAGCGGCAGGTGCTATTGCAGCATGTACTGCCACGATCTGCTGCTTTTTGGCAGCCTTCTTCTTTTTCTTGTCATCCCAAAACTTCTGCTTGGAATCAGCGGTTATGGCGTGTTCTGAGATGGCCAGGGTTGTTGTTGCGGCCGGGGTACGAACCCCATGGTCTATGAGCCGTTGTGCCAATCGCTTAGCACTATCAAATGTAGTGGGGTGTGTTGCGAAAACATTTCCCTGGTATGGTGGCATCAGCCCCCATATATATATCTCGATTTTCTTTCCCTCAGTATGAACCATGTTGGGACAGAGGGCCACCAGTTCACAGAACCTGGCGGTATAAGAGACTACGTCGAAGCCCTTCATGGTTAGGCTCCACAGTTCCTCCTCCAGCTTTTGGATCTCGCCCCTCGGGCAGTACTCTTCAATCATTAGATCTCTCAGAGTTTCCCATCCCATAACATTGGCCACTATTAGAGATAGTGACTTGACATGGCTATTCCACCATGTCAGGGCTTTGTCCTTGAAGGTGCAAGCAGCAAACTTGACCTTGCTCCCTTCTGGGCAGGAGCAGATCTCGAAAACCGATTCGGTTTTCTCGAACCATTGCGAGAGGGCAATGACTCCGCCAGTCCCTCTGAAAGACTTGGGCTTGCAGTTGGTGAAGTCCTTATAGGAGCACTCTCTCAAGCGCACCGGGATTTCACCATGAGTATATAGGACAGGGGTTCCTCCTTCAGTGGAACCTGAGGAATGATATTGAGCCATGGCTGTGTTGGATATAGTGTCTAAGTCCATAACTTTATTTTGTATGTACTTGACCCGACCCGGCATGGTCCATTTGGGTTGCATGGCATTGCAATACTTGGATAGACAAAATGAGAGAAAGTACACTTATGATCATTAATATATTATAAGTTCTAATATATTAATAATAGTATTATTTAATTAGTATTGATCAAGTATTAATCTAGTATTAATTTGGTGATCAAAGTGAGACTAATTAAATATATAGGGTTGTTTATGACAATCATCAATTCTTTTATGGTGGATTAATGATCCATTGTTTATGGGTTTGGTTATAACCATATGGAGCTCCATGGATAGTCCATGGGAGTTACAAACCCATGGGTCATGAGGAATGAAGAGTCATGACAATTAGGGTTTACATTTGTAACTCCTAATTATGACACACTATAAAAGAAACCATATAGCATGCAAAATGGGCACTAGAGTGTTTCTAGAGAGGGCATAACCGATTTTCAAGTGTAAGAACTATTCTCTCAAGTTATTCCAAGTTTTGTGGTGTTGTGTGAAGCATTTGAGGCACAACATTTGGGGTGCTAGGCTCACAAAGTCTTGAAGGAATCCAAGCAACAACAAGGTATGTATTTCTACTAGTATTATGTTTTATGTAATCCCCATGCCATGCTAGTTAGGAAATAACCTTGAAAACGAAATTTGCGTGTATATAGAGAAAACATAGATTCAAGGTTATTAGGGTTGCATGTACACTTAGGAAGTGTTAGAATGCTCAAAACCCATCAGTGGTATCAGAGACTAGGATTGTTTTCTGTATACTTGATGCAAAACTGCTTAAAAATCGAAAATTCTGCACTCTGACGACTGGACTCGCCGAGTTCATGGGGAGGACTCGCCGAGTCCATGAACAAAATTCGTCCTACTCGTCGAGTAGGATCATGCACTCGACGAGTAGGAGCGTGCTGGACTGTTTTTTTTTTTCTCGAGTTTTGTTGCTGGAAATGGATTAAAATCATTATCCCAATCTGTTTTGGACTTGTAAAATCTGTTTTTCAAAAGGATAATGATTACGTTAACTCATTTTACATGACTTTTATCAATTTTCAAGTATTGTATATGTTTATATGATTTCTTGAAATTGCTTGACATGAATTTGTGTTCTTATGAGTTTTAGAAGATCATAGGAATTATGTGTAACCTCCATGTGTGTTTAATTCATGATCTTAATGGCAATGATGGTGTCCATAACTTGTCCTCAAGTAATGGATAACCAAAAGTCAGTTCTTTAAATTGTGATTAAAGAACTAAAGAGGTTTCATAAAATGAAGAGTCTTCATTTTATGAACCATTAAAAACTCATAAGTTACAAATTGAAGAGACATGGAATAGTTTCAAATCTTGCCCTCAAGTTTTGGAATTTGAAAAGTCTTACACTTTAATACTTTAATTCCAAATTGAACCTTAGATTTTTAAAAAGTTTAAAAATCAACACTTATACTATTATTATAATTTTATTATACAGATATGTATAAGAATATGTCATTCTTACCGTTAGTAGGCCTCATTCACAAAGCCGGTCTATAAGGGGGGTATAAGGTTGTTGCCTATAAAATGGTGACTTAATGGGTGTCCACTCTCACCCACCGCTTCCTTGATCGGTGGAGGGTCGTTAGCCGAACGGGTAGGATACGACTTTAAATACTCATTAAAAGTATAATGAATTATAAAGTAACTATACATTATAAATTCCCAATCTTAGTTACTTTAGGAAAATGTGAAATTGGTGCTAGCCCATAAAATTACACTTTGTACCTTACCGAGTCGTTAGTGGAGCGTGTGTGGTTAACCGACACACTAACATGGACTAGTAAGTGTGGCAAAGGGTAACTTGACTTTATTATAGATCGGTGGAGTGTGTGTGGTTAACCGGCACATCGATTAGGTAATATTGTTGAGGGTACCAAGTCAATTTGTATGGTTATTCACACCTTGTTTGTGATCCTCGGCATCCCAGTCACAAACTTGAGAGGGCACAATCGAGATTCAAACATGCCATTGAAAGTTCAATGTATCTCAAAAGATCTAGGAGTTTCAAACCCAATTAAAAACTTAATTATATTTCGTTTTTATGGTGGAAATTGGTAAATCGTCATTTACCTACCTTCAAGTATTTTATAATTTGGATTACGGCATCCCTCTTCCAGTTATAAATAGGTTGTTGGGTCCTAGCCTTAATATTTCATATTGGGTGTTATATTAAGGACTTTAAATCAACTAACTTGAATTTCTCCCATTATAGATGTCTAGTTAAGACAGCTATGGTCTTCCCAAATCTCTAGGAACAAGCTTCCTAATGAAGATGATATCCCAAATGGCAACCAAGGTGAAAGATCAATCCCTTTGTTGTGCATTAGTGGGACTGGAAATCATACTTCACTTCCTCCACCTCCTCCAATAAATCTCCTTATCCCACAAGTTTCAAGACCTGATAAGTTCTAAGTCACTCAATCCCTATTGGCAAACAAAGTCTATATGTGCTTAGGTCTTGGAGATTAAGTTCCATATTGACAAGCCGGGAGAGCCGGGTGTCGAAGTATCGAGGTAGCTGGCTGTTGACTTGGTTCTTCAGTCACTCCCTGATGACAGATCACGACATGACCCTTAATGATCTTACCTATTTGCTTGATGATGCTGAATCAGCAATGATTTGGAGCATTCGTAAAGCAAAGTTTAATTGGAAGATCAACTTCCCAAACTTCCATGGACATTGACAATGGTAACATTGGAGGTCCAGAAAAACTTTTTCTTCCCAATTGAAAGGGATTGGCCATAGTCAAGTCGGTTGACCAAATGGTAAAGAGAAAGGCTAAGTATGTGTACCGTTTCCAAGGAGTCCATATGTTTCTGTTGCCAAAGGAAGGGCATTGGTTGCGAAGCTGCCAAATTTACCTAAAAGTCCATAAGGATAGTAAAGTCAAATGTTTGACTCTGCTTTAGGTAAAGTCCATTATCTAACTTTATTAAGTTTCTATTATGAGATTCTTATTGCATGATGTGACTGGGTCACATATTGATGTTTTAAGAATCAAAGAAGAGTGAAGAAACTTAAAGGAAGTATATGCTGATTCTCATCGAGAAGATGGATTTCGATCGCATGGTTCGGTGATCAGAATTTTGAGTTGTTACTTAAAAGTTATGATATATTTCTTAGGAATAGATAACAACAAGTTTTCCATATGGATTGTAAGGATAAGTTTTCCGCAAAGTTTTAAAAATAAAAGAAAATGGTTTTGATTTTATTTTAAGTATCCTTACAATGGCATTTGTTAAAAAGGTTGTTGCTTATATGTTTCCATTGATAAGCAATATGGGTAAATGGATTTGATTCTTTCATTAATGGTAGTGTCATAACTTACCAAATAAGGAAAGATTCTCATCACCCAAGTTTCAATTGGATAGAAACTTGGAATCATGCAAGCTGTATTGTGTGATGAATGAGAATTTTCATCTTTGGTAAATTAAGACTAATTCCTTGTTCACATTCGCATGTGACTCAAGCGAAGGACTAAAGGATCGGGTACATTAAGTTGTGCACCAGTCAGGTCCACCAGAAAGGTAGATAAGATTATTCGTTATGATTTACTAAAGTTTAGTAAATATGGTTATGCTTACGAGTTTAAGTGTAATTCTGAAACATTGGAAAAGTTTCAATGTATGGCAGAATGAATAAGAAGAATCAAATAAGGCAGAAAGATAAAAGTTTCTCCAATCTGAAAGAGATGGGAGAGTACTTGTGTATTTTGTTTTATGATTATCTTAGTGATTATGGAACCATATCACAATTGATCCTCTAAGGACACCTTAGTGTGTTTGTTGCCTGAGGAGAGGAATCGTGAATTGTTGAAATGGTTAAATCAAAAGATAATTCATACTTCGTTCCAAAAACAAATCCTGGAGTAATACTCCAAGATTGTAACTTGAGTGACATAGTCTTTAGAAGGTTCATAACACTTGTCAAATGTAGAGTAAGATGTTTCCTATTCTTGTACATTTGAGATTGATAAGTTGTGATGTTTTGGATAAAAGAAAGACCAGCTAAGACCAATAGTGAGAAGTGTTGAAGTTGATAAGAATCCGCACTAGCTTTTGAATATTTGTATTGTCAAGAAATGGTTCTTGACAAAGAGAAGTCTTATATGTCAAGAGGACAGTGGGAGTCTAAAAGATTCTGAAATAGTTTCAAAAACTAATCAAGAGTTTTGTTAATCACTATCCCACGACTTGAGGTTTGTAACCTATCATGTTGACATATTCTTATTTCTGTGTCTATTCCAGTTAAAAGTTGATTATGCTTGTGAGTTCTATGAGTTCTCAATTGTTTGCATAACAACCCGGAAGCAATGGTGGGCATTGTGCTACCAGGTGGCAAGAAATTAAGATTGAACAAGTTCAGTCTATATAAATTTGGATTTGTCACTAACCTTGTCTTGTGATTATGGTTATGACAAATTCACATGGGTAGGAACACATACACCATAAAAATCTAAGTGTCATAAGGTTTCTCTTCGATTCATGAAAATGATGGTAAGGAAACTCTTTCACTAAGTAGATTTTGAGTAGATAGAAATTGTGAGAATGACAGAAGGTCTAAACATTATGATTACGGCATCCCTCTTCATAATTGTTTAGACACACAAGTGAGCTATCTAAGGAAAGGTGTATGGTTTTGATAAAGTCTTATCAAAGAAATTGCGTATCAGAAATCTGAACTTTGGAAGAAAAGTCAATAAAGTGTTGGTTTCTAAAAGTCCAGCCGATCTCTGGATACATGTCAAAGCTAGTGGGAACATAAGTGTTATGCTAGTAAGATAATAATCATTATGCTAGTGGGAGGATGATGTTAATTATAGAAAACAAAAGTTTCAATTCGACTTGAAAAAGTTGTTTTGCTATAATTAAGGGAGAGGATTTTGTACTTCACTCAAATTCTACAAGCTTAGATTGAGAATTTAATCTACTTTAGTCAAGAATATATATGAATGTTATGCTGGAATGGTTCAACATAAGGAAATTCTATATATGTTGCGTTCTCAAAATTCGATTATGATTACGGCATCCCTCTTCATAGTTCGAATTATGAAAACATGGCAAATAAAAAAATTTTATAGCATAAATCATGTCCCATATGCTTTGGGTATAGGTTTGATTACATGTGCTATAATATTCATCCATTCTAAATTTATAGCATAAATCATGTCCCATATGCTTTGGGTATAGGTTTGATTAGATGTGCTATAATATTCATCCATTCTAAATTTTCCAAATGCCTAGGGAATTAAGATGGAAAAAGGAATAGAACTGGAAATGACTAAAATGATTAAGCAAAGTTGTCGAGGACAATCTGAGGTTTACCAAAGATTGGTTGCTCATGGACAATTAGAAGTATAGAGTAAGGACCATATTGACATATTTTGAAAAGAGGCAACTCTTGTTCATAAGTGGTGGTCAAAATGGTAATATGGAATTGTCTCCATAGGTGGAAGTTATTCTTTGAATCTGTGTAAGATTAAAGAACTTAATGCTAAGAAGGATGTTCAAAGGAATGTACTTTGAATTTGAGACTTCATTTCCATGGAATTGTTTTCCATTGGAATACTTTGTAATGTCTGTTGCCAAGTCTTTGTGACTTCTGTGTATAGTCATTACAAGGGGATCATTGCATATAAGTTTAGAATCTAACAGATTACAGTAAATGGCAAGAGTTTGGTATTCTTGCATTTACAATGAGGATTGGAATTGTGAAATGAGCATCATTGGAATATTGTCAATTGATCTATATGTAAACATAGTATGCATACTTGGAGTATGGCATAATTGTTGTTTGGAAAAACATAGTGTACATGCTTGGAGCATGGGACAACTAATGTTTTAATTCAAGCATAAGGTTGATTAATCGAAACATAAATAATGAGTAATCAATATGGTGCTTAAATAAAAGGTGTTTTTATTTACACTCAAAGTGTTGGGGCCATATAAGATTAGTATTATTCTTGTGTTTCACTTTGCATGTTTGGACTTCCAGAATAATTATGTTATGGTACATATCATATTATTCAAACCATCCACAGTCAGTCATATGTTGGAAGTAGATATGAATCAAGACTGTCATGAATTTGGGTTGTATGATTTGTCTAAAGTGCTTTAGACAATGCAATGGTTGCTACAACATTCATGAGTACTCATAAGGGCTGATTATTGGATTCAACCCACGCTCACTTGCATCACTTCATGGAATTTATCTCGAGTGATCGTGAGACGGTAATATCATATAAATCTTCAAACCTAGAGATATGAGTTGTTGACTATGAGTTGGTTATTCATTGATTGTACGAAAACGCATTGGTAACTCGATGTTATAAAACGTGCCTTTGTGAATAATTCAACAAGTAGTTAGTACAAGCATATCAGTCGAAGTTTATCTGTTCCTTCTAGAAATAGAAGCGATATTTGGGCCCCTCGATGATTTGGTTTTGACTTATGTACCGGGCCCGGTCAGATTAATAACAGATTAGTTGCTTTGTGTTGCTAGATTTCAGATGGATATATGACAAAATGGTCCTACCCACCAAATTTCCTACCTGATTAATCCTTACTTGATACTCTTGTAGTACAAAACAAGAATTTATAAAAGCAACCAAACAAAATTCAGATATAGACTTATATATAAAACTTTTAAAAACATACTTATATACCATAAAAAGGGGTGCGGATATCTTCCATGTCACAACGCGTTTTAAAGCCGTGAGGGCAATCTACACAGTTTCCATAAAATCAACACATTCCGAAAATCAACACAGTTTCCATAAACTAACCAAGTATTATATAACAAACTTATTTGATTATCACTTACAATATCATGCCAAATACTATGAATCATGACATATCAATTTATAATAAATTATTAAAAAGTATGCTAACTCTCAAGGTTAGGATAAGTCCACATTATATACGCTAGGGACAACATTCAGTATCCCTTAGTAGTGAAAGGTATGTTCCTAATTAAAAATTTATATCTATCTATACTTTTCGATTCGGGTGCCGATAGAATCTATAATACTCTTAAGTTTAGGCAATTACGGAACCATAAATCCAATCAGCTTAGAGAAATTTTTGTAGTAGAAATGGAAAATGATCAAGTCGGTCGTACCCAAAAAGTGTTAGAGAATTGTATATGTAAATAATTATGTCTTCCACGTCAACCTCATGCCTATGATCATTAGAAACTTCGATGACATAATAGGCATGGATTAGTTGTCCTCTCATCATGACAAAATATTATGCTATGAAAAAGGCAGTACATTTTGTGACATCACCAATTTTCATGGTCAGAAAATACCATTTTATTTATCCTTATTTTAAAACAGAGTATTCTTTATATTGCAGAATTTGACCCATAGAAGTATTTCCGAAAAAATGTTTTTCATTGATTTATTAAAACTGGGGATGTCAACACTGATAGTAGAAACATAAGGATACCATGATAATCACTGATAATCACTGGCCTTACAATATATAATGGCCAACATTTCCTTTAATCTTTCATCAGATCCAAACATCATATACCTTCGTACCACTACCTATGATACAAAGAAAATGAGTGGGTCAGGTTGGGAAATCTGGTGATTATGTAGGGTTTACAATCTACAATATTATAATTAATTTGTTATAATCATAGAATTCACATCAAACATTTAACCTGATTACCCATTCCCGTTATTCTCATTCCTTGATCCTAAACCATTGATCTCGAGGGATCTATCCTAAAGCATCTCTAAGTGAATAATACATCGTCGGTTTTCCTTAGCAATATATGCTAATAAGTTGCCCATGGGGAGAACAAAATACCCACATGAATAATTTATACCTACTGGTTGTAGTCCTGTCCATATGTGGTTCCTTAACATCTACAGATCAGTGACGTTAACATGTATAACTTCGTATCACCTACAGGTTGTCTACCTGTCCGCATATAGTTCATTACTGCCTACAGACGTAGACATGTCCGAAAAGAGTTTCATTCATATCTACAGGTTGTAAATCGACCTATATATGATCGATTAACACATACACGTTGTAAACCTACCACTGTATGGCTTATAAATATCTATAGGTTATAGGCATGTCCGTATGTGACCTAACTTGTTTAGAATAGTTTGTAGTCATCATCAATACCCTAATAAGTGGCTACCTTACTTGTCTGGTACCACTACAAATCTGGCCTCTCATCATTATTTTCATTCCTCTTTACCTATTCACTACCCTATATAGTATAATTATGTAAATGCATATACGGTTAAATGAAAATAAGCTCATATGGTTTCATCTAACACAAAAGGTCTCATTCACAGATAATAGGAATATATACCACTTTAATTATCTAAAATTCTTCATATCTATATGTACGATGAAAGTAACTATGCACTCATAATTTAAAAGTGGATGAATTGTGATTTGGGGCAGAGCTTCGCCTAATCACCTTAGCTTTTCCTTTTAATGTGACCTAGGTACAAATGTCACCGAGTCTTACTCTTATATACATGGCAACTAATGATAGTCTACATTCCTCACTAATCCTAATGTCTACATCAAAGATCTACCAAGTAAAGAACAACCAGGTAGGATCATATCGGAGGTAGGGTCCGCTTGGTATACAAAGTATATTCTTTGGAAGTCCCACTTGAAACACCACACTAAATCAATCCTAAACATTATCCCGATAAGTACAATCTATATAATGACTTCGAATTACTGATAAATCTTATTTATAGGTTTATAATAATGACTATGAACATAACTGTAAGTTACACTTGAAATAAAATAAGTGTAGCCTAACTAACAAAAAGTTTAGCGAAAACCGGGAAATTGCACGAGCATAGTTGCCAAACCGAAAACGTCTATCTGCCGAACATCTCGAACCCTCACAACCTCACTAAATAATCCAAGGAAAGCCCAAATATTTAGAAACAAGAAGGATTAATATGTCAGAGAGAAAGAGATTCAAATTTGGTGTGGAAATGAAGTAAAACTGAAGCGTATTTATATTGTAGGGGGAGCACAACGCGTGTGACCAAGAGGTATTACGCGCCCTTAAGCCTCGCCAGTTCCTTCGCCTTTTGAAACGTGTCGCACACAACTTTGTCCACACCCACATCTTATAGACGCTGCCATGTGTCACCATTCCATGGTGCCACGTGTTGTGTCTTCCTTGGGACACATCATCATGTCTTCGGAAGGAGTCGGCTCCCCGACCAGACCACGTGGCGCACTCTAGTGCTGTCAAGTCATCAGTGCAAGTAAAATTTTGAAAATATTCAGATGGCCATAACTTTTTCATATAAGCTTCGTTTTTTACGCTCTTTATATCCCCGGAATCCACTCGACGACCTCTACAACTTTCATTAATGTCTCAGAAGCTAGTTATTTCTCAAACAAAAGTTCATATTTAGACCAGTTTAGATTGTTAAAGTCCGTGCAAAATTCATAACTCTTTCATACGAAATCCATTCTTTACTTTAGTTCTATTAACGAGTTCATTTTTACGAGATCTTCAATTCTCATTTAGATTGTTTCAGCTAACAATCAACCGATTTGAATTTCAACTTTTTGTGCGCGCACTACTATACTAAAACTTCGAAAAATCATAACTTCATAATACGACGTCATATTTTGACATTCTCTATATGCACGCTCTCAGTTTATTGATTTCTACAACTTTTGTTTAGATTGCTTTGGCTACTAAGAAGCCTATATAAAATTCACTTTTTACGACACGTACAACCGTGTCAGTTTAATTGTGAAACTTTAAAAAAGCATACTTCATACGAAGTCGGATTTTAGTGTTCTTTATATGTACGGGATCCTTGTAACATATACTATAACTTTGGTTAATATTATTTATCCTAAATAAAATTCTATAAAAATGTCGTTTTTATCGCTTATTATATCTTATTTGTCTAGTCTGAATCTGTATGTGTTACAATTATCTCCCCTTAGGATTACCTCTCGGAATCATCAGTAAAACCGGGCTTGTATAATGACTCGACACATTACCTTTCTATCCTAGGTTATAATTGTAACTCTTATGTCTTTTCAAATGAGTTTCTAACTCTTTGGACTTCTCGACTGTTATAGGTGATAAATCTTGTACTTGCTCTTCATTCTAAATTTGATCTTCATCGGAGACTTTTTCTCCATATAGGACATACTTAACTTATGATAAGGTCTTTACTTTAACTACCGTAACAGACCGATGGGTCATGCTCTAATGACCTTTCATCATACGATGCAATGGCTAAATTCAGGTCTCTTTGAGTCAGACTCTAGCACGGAAGATACCTTCCTTCATTTTCTAATATGATATATATAATCACATTATTGGAGGTAACCATTCTAGCTACATGATGCTTAGTCTTAACGATGACCGCGATACTTCAATTGATCGCTTCGATTATCCTTTCCTTTAATGTTGTAATTAAAGTCGAACACTACATCAATTATGGTTAATGAACCGATTAACTTAGCTCATAGACTCATTCTCAAGTCAGAATCGATTTCGTATGATCACCTGGTTCAGAATAACATTCTTTTTCTTAGTTATTTACCGAAACGAAGGTAATGATGAAAACAAACAAAAAAAATTCAAATACTAGTGGCTTAGTAACCTTCTGACACTTTCTGATCTGAGTAGAAGTCATGTGCTTCCGGTAGTATATGCCTCTACTGTTGGGTTTTGAGCACTATAACACTCCTATGGTGCACATGCAACCCTAAATTCCTAGGATCTATGTTTTCTCTAATTATACATGTAATTTGAATTTTTCCAAAGCATACATCCTAAATAGCATACAATAGAGGATATACCATATAAAATCAAGTTAGATGAATACATCTTGATGTAGTTTGTAGTTCTTGGCCTTTCAAGAGCTTAGCACCTCAAGTGTGATGCCTCAAATGGTTCACAAACACCTTGAACAAAGGAGGACTTTGAGAGAGAGTATAGAAAGTCTAAAATTGATTATGATTCTCTTAGAAGACATAGGTGTAACGATTTTGGCTAAGGGATAACTCATATATAGTGTAGGATTCCAAGAGTCATGGGTAAATCCTAATCTATACACTTGGGTTATGATCCATATCTCATGTGGGCTAACTCTTCATGGATACTTACTTAAAACTTAGCCCAACATGGATCAAAAGCCCAAACACTATATATATCACGGATTTACATAATCAATGCCCGTTAATTTAGTTAGTCTCTTTTGATCACTAAATTAATTCCAAATTAAATCTTGATGAATACTAATTAAATAATATGATTTCACAATTAACATATTATACTTGTAATATATTAATAAATCATAAATAACCTCTTTCTTAAATATCCATCCTATTAGATTGTTCTAGTGAAGGCAACCCAATGGACCATGCTACTCTCGGGTCGATTACATACCAGTTATAGTTATGGGCTTAGACACCTAATCTAACAGTCTCCCACTTAGATAAGTCTAATAACTATTATTGAAAGTACGACTACAAAATCCCGACTAGCAATCGTAGCTCTTAAAATCCGATGTCGAACTCTGACCAAGTCAATGACGCGTCCATTAGATAAGGGATCATATATTCCTCCATTCTAGATATCGTATGAACTGAGACATGGATTATAATCATTCTCTCTGTTCATGTGTTGTTTCCCGATTTCTGATTTATGACGACCGACTAATTTAACAAATCAAATCAGTCCAGGCTTGGCCAAGCACTTACGGTTGTCATCACTAAATCATCGAGGGGCCCACATATATCGCTTTTATCCACATTTGGTAAAAGGAACGGATAAACTTCGACTCAAATGCTTGCTTGTAATTACTCATCAAATCACAAACAACAATATGTTTTATAATACCAAGTTACTGGTGTGTTTACATATGTCAATGTGCAACCGACTTGTAAACTACAACTCACATGTCTTGGTTTTAAGAATATAAGATATTATCATCTCATAATCACTCGTGATAAAATCCATGAAGTGATTCAGATGAGTGTGGGTTGAATCCAATATTCAAATCTTTTTAGAGGAGCACTCGTGAATACTGCAGCAAACTTATGGTATGTCTAATAGCCTTTAGACAATCTACAGACCCATTCATGACAGTCTAGCCTCAATACCTACTTCCAAAGTATGATCGACGGTGGATGGTATGAATAACCAAGTTATCCGGGAAGTCAAAACATGCAAAGTGAAACACAAGAATAATCAAATCCAATATGGTCTCAAAACTTTTGAATATAAATAAAACACCTTTTATTTAATCACCATATTGATTACACATTATTCATTGTATAATGTTTCGATTTATCAACTTCACACTTGAATTAAAACAATAGTTATCCCATGCTCCAAGCATGCTCACTATGTTTACCTATGGTCCTTACTTTGTGAAATAGATCAATTGTAAACATTTCCAATGACACTCATTTCACAATTCGAAATCCTTATCGTAAGTGTAAGAATACCAAATCCTTGCCACTTACTATAATATGTTAGATTCTAAGCTTATATGCAGTGATCCTTTTGTAATGACTATGTGCACAAGTCACATAGACTTTTCCAATTACAAAACTTTCCATTGGAGATTGTTACAAGACAATTCCATACATACGAAGTCTCATATTCAAAGCACATTCCTTTGAACATCTTTCTTGCGTAAAAGTTTCTAACTTACTCATAGATTCTTCATATCCAACTCCCATTATGGAAACTTTTCCATAATTGCCATATCACTATCCATTCTTAATAGAATTCTATCTATTCAAAATCATATCAATATGGTCCATTCATTACTATACTTCCATATGCCCTTAAGCAATCAATCCTTAGCGAACCTCAGATCATCCTTGACAGTTGTTTAATAACTTTAGTTAAATCCGGTTCTAGTCCTTTTTCTCTCTTAATGCCCTAGGCATTTGGAAAATTAGAACATGAGAATATTATAACACATGCAATCGATCCTATATCTGAAGCATATGGGATACAATTCATAATGTCTTATATAAAGACCTGATACTTTACCAGTCTCTTGGTATAACATTTCCATATATATATAAATATATATATATATATATATATATATATATATATATATATATATATATATAATTTCCTTATGTTAAATCTTTTCAACATAACATTCATATATGTCCTTCACTAAATTTGATTAAAATCTCACAATCTAATCTTTCAGATTTGAAATGAAGTATGAATCATCTCCCTTAATTATAGCAAAACAACTTTTCAAACTCTACAACTTTTCAAATTGAAACGTTTGTTTTCTATAATTAACATTGCCAACTTGCAACACTTACCATAATAATTATTCTCCCACTACCATAATAATTATTATCTTATTAGCATAACACTTATGCTCCCACTAGCTTTGACATGTATCCAGAAATCAGTTGGACTTCTAGAAATCAATACTTATTGACTTTCTTACAAAAGTTCAGATTTCTGACACGAGATGCTTTGAAAAACCTTTATCTAAGCTCATACACCCTTTATTAGAAAGCTCATATGTGTGTCTAAACTATTCAGAACTTAGAGCAATAAGTTCCGAGTGTTCAAACTATTTTCCATTTTGTCACAGTTCGAACTATGAAGAGGGATGCCGTAATCATAATCGAATTTGAGAATGCAAATATCACAATTGCTAACTCTTTAAAATCTACTTAGTGAAAGTGTTTCCCCACAATCATTTTCATGAAGCGGAGAGAAACCTTATGACACTTAGATTTTATGGTGTATGTGCTCCTATCCATGTGAATTTTTCATAACCATAATCACAAGACAAGTTTAGTGACAAATCCAAACTCATATGGACTGAACTTGTTCAATCTTAACTTCTTGCCACTTGGCAGCACAAGGGCCTACCACGTCTTCGAAGTTGTTAAGCATCTCACCCATCCTGATCAATGAACTTTCACTGATCAAGATGTTTTGCCTTATGCAAACAGATGAGAACTCATAGAACTCACATGAATAGTGAACTTTAATTGGAATGGGCACAAAAACAAGAATATGTCAAAATGATAGGTTACAAACCTCAAGTCGTGTGCTAGTGATTAACAATAGGTTTATTCTTGATTAGTTCTTGAAACTTTTCAAGATCTTTAAGACTGCCACTGACCTCTTGACATATAAGATTCTCTTTGTCAAGAAACATTACTTGACAAACAAATATTCAAGAGTCAGTATGGTTTCTTATCAAGACAAACACTTCTGACAATCAGTCTTGGTTGATCTTTGTTTTATCCAAAACATCACAAATTACCAATTTCAAATGTATATGAGTATAAAACATTTCACTCTACATTTGATAAATGTTATAAACCTTTCTTAAAGATTATGTAACTCAAGGAATAATCTTGGAGTATGACTTTAAGACTTGATTTTGGAACGAAGTATGATTCACCTTTTGATTTAACCATTTCAACAATTCACGATTCCTCTTCTTAGCCATACAAATGCGCTAAGGTATCCTTAGAGGATCAATTGTGACATGGTTCAATAATCATAAGGATGATCATAAAACACGATACTAAAGTACTCTCCCTTCCTTTCATATTGGAGAAACTTTTATCTTTCTATCTAATTTGATTCTTCTTATTCGTTCTGCTTTACATTGAAACTTTTCCAATGACTCATAATTATACTTAATATTGTAAGCATAACCATATTTACTAAACTTTAGTAAATCATGAAGAATATTCTTATCGTTCTTTGTGGTGGACCTGACCAGCCCACAACCAAGTGTACCCGATCCCCCAGTGCTTCACTTGAGTCAGATATATATATGTGAACAAGGAATTAGTCTTAATTTCCCAAAGATGAAAGTTCTCATTCATCATACAATACAAGTTGCATGATTCCAAGTTTCTATCCAACTGAAACATGGTGATGAGAATCTTTCCTTATTTGGTAAATTATGACACTACCACAAACGAACAAATCAAATCCATTTTCCAATATTGCTAACAATAGAAATATACAAACATCAATTTTCACAAATGCCATTGCAAGGAAATATAAATAAGATAAAATTAAAATTTTTTCTTTATTTATAAAATGCGGAAAATCTTGTCCTTACAATGCAATTATAAATGAAAACTATATTACTACATTTTCCTAAGCAATTTATCATAACTCCTAGCATCAGCTCAAAAATCTGATCATCGAACCATGCGATCGAAATCCATCTCTTCACGGTTAGACTCAACATGCTTTTCCTTTAAGCTTCCTTTGATCGTACAAAACATCAAAATGCAATATTATAACATCATGTATTAAGAATCTCTAAGTAGGAACTTAATAGAGTTAGATAGTGAACTTACCTGAAGCAGAGTCATACATTTTGACTTTACCATCTCTTAGATCTCTTAGGTAGTCAGGGCATCTTTGCAACTGTCACACCCCAAAACCGGAACGACGGAAACGTTCTGGGGTGGAGGACGTCATGTACAGTATCACAACAAAGCATAATAGTAAACAAGCAACAACATCCATTGCATTAATAGAATAATTTTTAGTACAAGCGTGTTTTGTATAGTATGTAAGACACCAAAATGAATAATCAAAATAAAAGATGATGCTTGTATATGCTCCATCTTCTCAAAAGCTTCATCGGTACCTGTCTACTGATGACCTGAGAATACAAGTTATTTTGAAAGAGTTTATCAGCATAACGCTGGTGAGTTCATAAGTATTTAGTGTCATTGCTTGTATAAAAATGTTTGTAACAACGTAGTATATATGTTCATAGCTGTTTGTAATTGATTTGTAAATGTTTGTAAATAATTGAACTCTCTAGAAAATCCTATATTTTCTACTAAAATGTAGCCTTCTACCAAGACCCGACTGTTTGTATGTTTGTTCTTTCTAGAGTAAGAGTTTTCCTCAGTGAAATTAAAATATAGTTTACTTAAATGTGTATGTGACAAGGTCACAGGGTAAATGTCATAGGAAAATAATGTTTTACCTCAACAGTGACACTGCTGGTCATAAAGTGATGAAGTATAGACTCCAGGTAGTACTAAATGTACAGAACACCTCGGGGAGTCTAAAGAAAGTGAAAATGCAGACTCCAGGTGGTATTAAATGAACAATACGCCTTGAAAAGTCTGTTTTGCCTATAATTATTAATTAGTTAATTAAAGGTTTGAATGTGAACTCGTATGTAACCATCCTGACCCACGGCTGAATAACTGATGACCCTCCAGTGTCATATGTAGTGAGGTAACATTCTGTCACCCCTTGGCCTTACCGGCTGGGACTGTAGCTAGCAGTCAGGGTGTGGGAGTGCCTGTCCCGTATAGATCTATACACACAATGTCCGCTCTCCTTCCAGGAGACTCTAGTTACAAGGTGATACCACAATGAAGTGTCGTATCGAGAAGTAGTATGTCACATTCTGTTTATAGTATTCAAAAGTTTCGTATAGTAGGTCATAATATAGTAATGTTTTCTCTATACTAGTGTATAGTATATCTTCTTGTGTAGTGTATAGTATGTTTTCTTGTATAGTGTATAGTATGTTCTCTTGAATAATGTAGAGTATGTATGGTTTCTCAATGTAGTACTTATGTAGTGACTCGTAAATGTACTGACTCTTTTATGTATCGTTGTAGTACTAATAGTGAGTAGTAATCTGTGACAACCGTCAAATTTCGGTCAAGTCAAAGTCAAACAAAGTCAACAAGTCAAACCGGTCAACTCCAATAACCCTTGTATGTTAGGGTTTACGTTATGTAATCACTGTACAATTCACTATTTTAATGAGAAAACATCATTTGGAAAATTCATGTGTTTGATTTTCCTTAGACTTAACAGTGCTAAACAACAAACCAAAGCGATAAAACACTATTGCACAATCATCGGGATTGTGTAGGACACTAAATCATGGCTTAACGGGGTTTACGGACCTTGCGTTTCAAAGCCAAACACTCAAAAAGGTCTCAAAAGAACTCTCTCTCAATCTCTTTCACTCAATCTCTCTCTATTAGAAATCTCTCCCAAATCTCTCTCAAAAGTTCCTTTAACTTTTTGTAATCATTCGGGTCATCACGACCCTTAACCGGGTCAAAAACCACTTGAAACGGGGTAAAAACGGGTAAAATAGCCTTAAGGACCCAAAACCGAAGCTTCAGGACCGAAGCCTCGCATCCGAAGTGCTCAGGACCGAAGCCTCGGACTGAAGTGCTCAGGACCGAAGCCTCGGACCGAAGCCTCAGGACCGAAGCCTCAGGTCCGAAGCCTCAGGTCCGAACCTCGGCCCAGGACCGAGCAACTTCGCAGATTCAGCCTTTTTTCCCGGTTTTCGACTACGACTTCGTTTTAACTTCGTTTTTCATTATTTTAACGTGGGATTTTCACCCAACACTTTATTTTATAAACTAAGGCCCCAAAATATATAAATCTCCAGGGTTTTTATAAAATATATTAAAAGAATTAGTGGTTGAACTAATTATTGAGGGAATATTTGCTTTTCCTTAATTTATGGCAAAAGCAAACCACCACCACCTCACTCTATGATTAGCCACTCTTTCCCACTACCCCTTGTCTCCTTAGTGGACCTTTACACCCAATCTCCAGCTCTTCCCACGTTCTAAGAGCTGGAGGATTGATCCTCTCTCCTCATTCTCCATAAAATTCTTTCATTGTACACTTAGCAACCAAGAACACTCTCCAAAATTCTCTCATCTTTTCTCTCAACTTCAAGAACTTCAAGGCTTTTTCCAGGGATTTCTTTCTTCAATTAGTAAGTATCTTCATCATTCACATATTTATTAAACTCCATTCTACTCAAATCATTGATATCTTACACAAGTTCCATCTTATTCGGTGTTAGATTCTCGAATCATCAAGACATCTTCTTAGTGTTCTTGGGTTGAAAACTTCCTCTCTCTCACTTTCATCTACTGAAACCACATAAGGTGAGTTCATACCCCTACATTTACATGTTTTTCTTAAGTTTTAAGGGGGGAATACAAGTAAAATCATCAAGAACACAATTAAACTTTTTCTAACAGATTACATCAGAAAAGATGGACTTTAATCACGAACTGTTTTGGTCAACTTAAATATTTTAGTTTTCAAAACTGTTCCAGGTGCATGTAGTTCAAACTCTTAGCTTTAAAATGGCTACTTGCACATCTCCATATTATGTTTCTACAATTTATGGTGATTTTTACAAAACTGCCTGTCATTTCAGAGGCAAACCCGTACCAGTCTGTGATTATGAACATTTTCACCTCTGTTAGAGATCACTAAAAATCATGATAAAATTTACGAACAAACTAGACTCATATTCCAAACTCTCAAAATTTGCGGATTTGGATTTAGAGCTTTGATGATGTTTCTATAAATTTTCTAAGAACAGTAACAGAAACTGTATTCAACGAAAAGTTGCTGTTAATTTCATTTCACCTTGTAACATGTTGAGCAAGGTGTATATCTTTAGGTGATTATATGTTATTGCAATATATGACATTTTATCTTAATATTTAGACACACATCAGTTTACAAATGGATTTGGACATATAAAATATAAAGAATAACAAGTGATTATAATCAAAGTACAACCGATACATTCAAACATTTAATAAACTATTTTGAATATAGTTTGCATACATTACTACGTACTACCCTTGGTTGATAAACTATAATAGGTATAGTTTATGATACATTACATAACACATACATTTAAAAAGGGTACATTTATACAAAGGATATTTTCATTAAGCAAGGTACGGCCATATGGTATCAAGTTTTCATAACACGTAATTCCGTTAATGACTTTGTGAGACATTTACTTCAAATTACCATTAAGTCTTGTATTGTAACCAGAGTCTCCTTGAGGGAGAGCGTGATACTTGTGTATAGATCTATATTGGGTTTGACAAACCCACACCTAAACTGCATGCAACAGTTAGACCGATAGGTCTGGGGTGACAAATGTCATAACATTTCCGACGCCTGAAGAACGTCGTTTTAGGCAACCTTGGTCATAGTATGGTTATAATAAATTCACATAAAGTATTAATAAACATTGGAATTTACGGGAACTTCATTAAAATTTAACGAGTTTATGTCGATTTAAACTTGCATTGTTTTACTATAAATATGACAAATTACTTGTACATTTCGGTCTTTGGGTTTTAAGACTACATTTACACATTAAGGAAAATATTGGATTTTCTAACACAAATACTACTTTTACAAACGAAAGGCTTTTAATAATACCAAACAAAAGCTTATGAACTCACCAACCTTTGTGTTGACACTTTTTCAAACAACTTGTATTCTCAGGAAATCATTAAACAGGTAATCAAGTGCTTTTGAGGATGGGACGCTAAGGCGTCTACTATTTCATATTTTGTCAACATATTGTAATTGATTCGTAAACATGTAATTCATACAATGATGTAACTTTTTCAATTATATATATGTTGGTTGTGTTTGCTTGAATTACTATTACAATTGTTGTTATGATACTATACATGAAGTCATCCACCCCCGGACGTTTCCGCCATCCTTGGTTTGGGGGTGTGACAGATTGGTATTAGAGCACAGTTTATAGTGAATTAAGTATATCAAACCACATAAGATATACAAACTATAAACACAATTGGGACTAATAGTCTCTGATTTGTGCATTTTTCAAATAAATATACTCTTAGAAAATAAATGATTTTCTTGATTAAAGTATACATACATACATTACATGCTCGCATGGTATCATAACTAGCGAAAACATAAAGCAAAAGAAGAAGAGTTGAACATTTTGAGTATGCCTTAGTATATGTGGATTAAATCTAGGAAGGATATAGCCTGATCAACTATATCTGTCCGGGAATTGACTTGCATATACCGGGGGATGGTCAGGATGGACAACAAATCTAACAAACCTAATAACAGACTACAAAGGATACTTTAAGAACTCAAAACTAAACATTTACAAATACTATAGGAGTATTTTGTGTTACTATAATAAATTATCTGAGAATTAAACAGGTCTTTATTTATAGATCAATAGCTGCTAAGTGGATGCGCTAAGGTCATATGTAACTAAGATGCTATAGACTTAGAATTTATGTATCTTTGTTTCACTTCCTGTCCTTGTTTGGTTGTGGTCTTGGAGTTAGGGTCATCTATTCGAAGGACTATTATATCTTAATCACATATGACTGGTATGCACTTTGCAACTAATTAAGTAACCGATAAAGATCATTTTAAAATATAATATATTAATTATGTCCCGACTAAATTAGTATATGTGAAACTTTTACAAACAGTCATATACTTGGAAACAAGGAAACTCAAATAAAATATTTTATACTTTCATTTTACCTCATAACCCAATGTATTGGGTCAATTAAAAGTATAAAATCGTATGTATCGTAAACATACCGGAAAAACAACGTAATAATATACTTTATGTATAAAAGATTTCTCTTCCTATAAATACACTTTTACTAAAAGTACATTGGTTTACGACTTATGACAGAACCATGCCGCCAAGGAGAAGACCAAGACCTTCCAGCAACACAGCAACACCTCCTCCGCCGCTGCCTCCACAGTTTGATCCTGCGATGTTCCAGGCTGCAGTAACAGCAGCCGTAGCGGCCGCAATGTCACAGATAGGGACAAACGGAGCAGGTGGTTCTGGATCGGGTGCTACAAACTCTAACCACGGAGATAGTACGTGGCGTGCAAGAGAGTGTTCCTACAAAGACTTCACCTATGGCAAACCCGACAACTTCAATGGGAGCGGGGGAGTCATCACTTTGATGCAATGGTTTGAAAAGACCGAAGTAGTCTTTCAGGTGTGCTCTTGCCCCGAAGCGAGCAAAGTTAAGTTCGTAGCCTTCACTTTCACCGGCCGGGCCCTTACTTGGTGGAACTGCCGGATTAATTCACTTACTCTCGAAGTGGCTAGCTCCATAACCTGGGCAGAACTAAAAACGTTGATGATGAAGGAGTACTGCCCGAGAGGTGAAATTCAAAAGCTGGAACAAGAACTTTGGAACCTCAGGATGACGGGCTCCGACCTTGAAACCTACACCACCCGATTCAATGAATTGGCTCTCCTCTGCCCAACAATGGTTACTCCGGAGGAGAAAAAGGTGGAGCGATACCTTTGGGGACTGTCTCTCCAAGTGCAAAGTAGTGTCCTGGCTTCAAGGCCAACTACTTTTGACAGTGTCAGGGAGCTGGCACAACAACTTGTTGACCACCGAGCCGGTCATAATACTACAACCACCACCACTGATCAATCAAAAGGGGGAGACAACAAAAGGAAGTTCTGGAACGAAAAGAAGAGCCAACCAGCACAGGACCCCGCTAAGAAGCAACAAACTGTTGCTGTCCATGCTGCCACTAATGCTGCCACTACTGCTACCACTCCAGCACCACCGAAGCCATATGCTGGAACCCTACCTAAGTGCAACAAGTGCAACTTTCACCACAATGGTGCTTGTAGGGAGATGCACTGTAACAACTGCGACAGGAAGGGGCACACTGCTCGTTTCTGTAAAGCGCCGGCTCGACCAATCAACCAAGTCGCCAGTACGGGGGCAACCCGAACCTGCTACAACTGTGGAGACGCAGGTCACTTCAAAAGAAACTGCCCCAAAGCACAAGCCCCTAATGTTGGTGGAGTAGGAAGAGTCCTGGCAATAGGACATGGGGAAGCAGTCGAGGATCCCATGGTGGTTACCGGTACGTTTCTCCTCAATAACTCTTATACATGCGTACTATTCGATAGTGGAGCGGAGAGGAGTTTCGTGAGCCACCAATATAAACAATTACTTGAACAAAATCCCCAATCACTAAAGGATACTTATGTAGTAGAAATGGCAAATGGGAAAGTAGAACGCACTAGCGATATATACTCAGAGTGTACTCTCACTCTAGACAACCATACATTTAAAATTGACCTGATGCCGGTCACCACAAAAAGCTTCGACGTAATCATCGGGATGGATTGGTTAGTTCCTCACCGTGCCGACATTCTATGTTACGAAAGGGCCGTTCGCCTCAATCTACCAAATGACGAAACCCTTCTCATCTATGGTGACAAACCTAGTGCGAATTTACAAATCATCTCATGCATCAAAGCCCAAAAGTATCTCCGAAAGGAGTACCACGCCTTCTTGGCCCACGTAGTAGACAAGAAACAAGACGTGAAAGACATCAAAGACATCCCCGAAGTGTGTAACTTCCCGGATGTGTTCCCAGAAGATCTTCCTGGTGTACCACTCGCACGACAAGTCGATTTCAGAATTGACTTAATACCCGGAGCTACCCCCGTAGCCAGAGCTCCATACCGCCTCGCACCAACAGAAATGCAAGAGTTGTCCAGTCAGTTGAACGAGCTTTTGAGCAAAGGGTTCATCAGACCAAGCTTCTCACCTTGGGGAGCACCAGTCCTTTTTGTAAAGAAGAAGGACGGATCCTTTCGCATGTGCATCAACTATCGGGAACTAAACAAACTCACCATCAAGAACCGATATCCTCTACCCCGAATCGACGACCTTTTCGACCAACTCCAAGGAGCAAATTTCTTCTCAAAGATCGACCTAAGGTCAGGTTACCATCAGCTACGAGTTCAAGAAGAAGATATTCCCAAAACTGCATTCAGAACTCGCTATGGGCACTACGAGTTTGTGGTGATGTCCTTCGGTTTAACAAACGCACCTGCGGTATTCATTGACCTAATGAATAGAGTGTGTCGACCCTACCTAGACAAGTTTGTAATCGTATTCATCGACGATATCTTGATCTACTCGCGAAGCGAAGAAGAGCATCGCCTACATCTACGCCAAGTGCTAGAGACACTAAGAGGGGAGAAGCTTTATGCTAAGTTCTCTAAGTGTGAATTCTGGATTAGAGAAGTGGATTTCCTTGGACATGTGGTAAGTGAGAAAGGCATACATGTGGATCCCTCCAAGATCAAGGCAATCGAGAATTGGTCAGCACCCAAGACGCCAACCGAAATTCGACAATTCCTTGGGCTTGCTGGCTACTACCGAAGATTTATACAAAACTTCTCCAAGATTGCGAAACCACTCACCACCTTGACGCAGAAAGGTGTGATATTCAAGTGGGAAAATAAACAAGAAATTGTTTTCCAAACGTTAAAACAAGCCCTATGCAGCGCACCGATCTTGTCTCTCCCAGAGGGAACCGAGGACTTCGTAGTGTACTGTGATGCTTCGAATAAAGGCCTCGGATGTGTGCTCATGCAGAGAGGGAAGGTTATCGCGTATGCATCAAGACAGCTTAAGACGCACGAGGTTAATTATACTACGCACGACCTGGAATTAGGAGCAGTGGTATTCGCTTTGAAGATTTGGAGACACTACCTCTACGGCACGAAATGCACTATCTTCACTGATCACAAAAGTCTTCAGCATATCCTCAATCAGAAAGAGCTCAACATGCGACAGAGGAGATGGGTAGAGTTGCTGAATGACTACGAGTGCGAAATTCGTTATCATCCGGGCAAGGCCAATGTAGTGGCCGATGCTCTAAGCAGGAAGGAGTACTCGGGCCGCCGAGTAAAATCCTTAACAATGACAATCCATTCCCACCTGACCATACAAATCAAGGAAGCTCAACTGGAAGCTTTGAAACCAGAAAAGGTGGCAGGAGAGACATTAAGGGGAATGGATAAAAACTTAGAAGTCAAGGATGATGGAGCACGTTATATCATGAACCGGATTTGGACACCGAAGTTCGGTGGACTCCGAGATGTCGTCATGAATGAAGCACACAAGACTCGATACTCCATCCATCCCGGGTCGGATAAGATGTATCTGGACCTCAAGAAATTATACTGGTGGCCGAACATGAAAGCTGAGATTGCTACCTATGTGAGCAAGTGCCTGACTTGCGCCAAGGTCAAAATCGAATACCAGAAACCATCCGGGCTATTACAACAGCCGGATATACCTGAGTGGAAGTGGGAACGAATAACCATGGACTTCATAACCAAGCTGCCTAAGACATCGGGCGGGCGTGACACCATATGGGTAATCGTAGACAGATTGACCAAATCAGCACACTTCCTACCGATAAAAGAAACCGACAAGATGGAGAAGCTGACTAGAACGTACATCAGAGAGATTGTACGACTCCATGGCGTGCCGATATCCATTATCTCCGATAGAGATAGTAGATTTACCTCACGGTTTTGGCAGTCTCTACAAAAATCATTGGGAACTAGGCTTGACATGAGTACGGCCTACCACCCGCAAACCGACGGACAGAGCGAACGAACCATTCAAACGTTGGAAGACATGTTAAGAGCTTGTGTGATAGACTTCGGTAAAGCATGGGATACCCATCTACCGCTTATCGAATTCTCCTACAATAACAGCTATCATACTAGCATCAAAGTCGCTCCATTCGAAGCTCTTTACGGTCGCAAATGCAGATCACCCCTGTGTTGGGCTGAGGTGGGGGATACACAGCTAACTAGAGGGCAAGTCTCTAATAGCACCCTCACTGGCCCTAAAATCATAAGGGAAACCACAGAAAAGATCGTTCAAATTCGAGAAAGACTGAAAGCGTCTCGCGATCGGCAAAAGAGTTACGCAGACAAACGACGCAAACCCTTGGAATTCCAGGTGGGTGATCGAGTACTACAAAAAGTTTCCCCTTGGAAAGGAATGATACGATTCGGCAAACGCGGGAAACTAAATCCAAGGTACATCGGGCCATTCGAAATCCTTGCTAGGATTGAGCCAGTAGCATACAAACTTCGATTACCTCAGGAACTCGACAAAGTACATCCCACATTTCACGTATCGAACCTAAAGAAGTGTTTGTCTGATGAGACACTTGTAATACCACTCGACGAAATCGAAGTTAACGAAAATCTCCACTTCGTGGAGGAACCAGTCGAAATCATGGATCGGGAAATCAAACGAACGAAGCAAAGTCGTATTCCCATCGTGAAGGTCCGTTGGAACGCTAAACGAGGACCCGAATTCACCTGGGAACGCGAGGATCAGATGAAACAAAAGTATCCACATCTCTTCCCAAACTCTTGAAATCCCAGTCAAAATGAAAATTTCGGGACGAAATTCCTTCTAACGGGGGGGATGATGTGATAACCGTCAAATTTCGGTCAAGTCAAAGTCAAACAAAGTCAACAAGTCAAACCGGTCAACTCCAATAACCCTTGTATGTTAGGGTTTACGTTATGTAATCAATGTACAATTCGCTATTTTAATGAGAAAACATCATTTGGAAAATTCATGTGTTTGATTTTCCTTAGCCTTAACAGTGCTAAACAACGAACCAAAGCGATAAAACACTATTGCACAATCATCAGGATTGTGTAGGACACTAAATCATGGCTTAACGGGGTTTACGGACCTTGCGTTTCAAAGCCAAACACTCAAAAAGGTCTCAAAAGAACTCTCTCTCAATCTCTTTCACTCAATCTCTCTCTATTAGAAATCTCTCCCAAATCTCTCTCAAAAGTTCCTTTAACTTTTTGTAATCATTCGGGTCATCACGACCCTTAACCGGGTCAAAAACCACTTGAAACGGGGTAAAAACGGGTAAAATAGCCTTAACGACCCAAAACCGAAGCTTCAGGACCGAAGCCTCGCATCCGAAGTGCTCAGGACCGAAGCCTCGGACTGAAGTGCTCAGGACCGAAGCCTCGGACCGAAGCCTCAGGACCGAAGCCTCAGGTCCGAAGCCTCAGGTCCGAACCTCGGCCCAGGACCGAGCAACTTCGCAGATTCAGCCTTTTTTCCCGGTTTTCGACTACGACTTCGTTTTAACTTCGTTTTTCATTATTTTAACGTGGGATTTTCACCCAAAACTTTATTTTATAAACTAAGGCCCCAAAATATATAAATCTCCAGGGTTTTTATAAAATATATTAAAAGAATTAGTGGTTGAACTAATTATTGAGGGAATATTTGCTTTTCCTTAATTTATGGCAAAAGCAAACCACCACCACCTCACTCTATGATTAGCCACTCTTTCCCACTACCCCTTGTCTCCTTAGTGGACCTTTACACCCAATCTCCAGCTCTTCCCACGTTCTAAGAGCTGGAGGATTGATCCTCTCTCCTCATTCTCCATAAAATTCTTTCATTGTACACTTATCAACCAAGAACACTCTCCAAAATTCTCTCATCTTTTCTCTCAACTTCAAGAACTTCAAGGCTTTTTCCAGGGATTTCTTTCTTCAATTAGTAAGTATCTTCATCATTCACATAATTATTAAACTCCATTCTACTCAAATCATTGATATCTTACACAAGTTCCATCTTATTCGGTGTTAGATTCTCGAATCATCAAGACATCTTCTTAGTGTTCTTGGGTTGAACACTTCCTCTCTCTCACTTTCATCTACTGAAACCACATAAGGTGAGTTCATACCCCTACATTTACATGTTTTTCTTGAGTTTTAAGGGGGGAATACAAGTAAAATCATCAAGAACACAATTAAACGTTTTCTAACAGATTACATCAGAAAAGATGGACTTTAATCACGGACTATTTTGGTCAACTTAAATATTTTAGTTGTCAAAACTGTTCCAGGTGCAAGTAGTTCAAACTCTTAGCTTTAAAATGGCTACTTGCACATCTCCATATGATTTTTCTACAATTTATGGTGATTTTTACAAAACTGCCTGTCATTTCAGAGGCAAACCCGGACCATTCTGTGATTATGAACATTTTCACCTCTGTTAGAGATCACTAAAAATCATGATAAAATTTAGGAACAAACTAGACTCATATTCCAAACTCTCAAAATTTGCGGATTTGGATTTAGAGCTTTGATGATTTTTCTATAAATTTTCTAAGAACAGTAACAGAAACTGTATTCAACGAAAAGTTGCTGTTAATTTCATTTCACCTTGTAACATGTTGAGCAAGGTGTATATCTTTATGTGATTATATGTTATTTCAATATATGACATTTTATCTTAATATTTAGACACACATCAGTTTACAAATGGATTTGGACATATAAAATATAAAGAATAACAAGTGATTATAATCAAAGTACAACCGATACATTCAAACATTTAATAAACTATTTTGAATATAGTTTGCATACATTACTACGTACTACCCTTGGTTGATAAACTATAATAGGTATAGTTTATGATACATTACATAACACATACATTTAAAAAGGGTACATTTATACAAAGGATATTTTCATTAAGCAAGGTACGGCCATACGGTATCAAGTTTTCATAACACGTAATTCCGTTAATGACTTTGTGAGACATTTACTTCAAATTACCATTAAGTCCTGTATTGTAACCAGAGTCTCCTTGAGGGAGAGCGTGATACTTGTGTATAGATCTATATTGGGTTTGACAAACCCACACCTAAACTGCATGCAACAGTTAGACCGATAGGTCTGCGGTGACAAATGTCATAACATTTCCGACGCCTGAAGAACGTCGTTTTAGGCAACCTTGGTCATAGTATGGTTATAATAAACTCACATAAAGTATTAATAAACATTGGAATTTACGGGAACTTCATTAAAATTTAACGAGTTTATGTCGATTTAAACTTGCATTGTTTTACTATAAATATGACAAATTACTTGTACATTTCGGTCTTTGGGTTTTAAGACTACATTTACACATTAAGGAAAATATTGGATTTTCTAACACAAATACTACTTTTACAAACGAAAGGCTTTTAATAATACCAAACAAAAGCTTATGAACTCACCAACCTTTGTGTTGACACTTTTTCAAACAACTTGTATTCTCAGGAAATCATTAAACAGGTAATCAAGTGCTTTTGAGGATGGGACGCTAAGGCGTCTACTATTTCATATTTTGTCAACATATTGTAATTGATTCGTAAACATGTAATTCATACAATGATGTAACTTTTTCAATTATATATATGTTGGTTGTGTTTGCTTGAATTACTATTACAATTGTTGTTATGATACTATACATGAAGTCATCCACCCCCGGACGTTTCCGCCATCCTTGGTTTGGGGGTGTGACATAATCCCTTAACTATACCTATTATAGTTAAATAGTAATGTTGTTTGTATGCCTTCGTTACACAAAGATACTGAACTGAAGTGAAAGCTTTTATATCCAACACACACACACACACACACACATATATATATATATATATATATATATATATATATATATATATATATATATATATATATATGATATATAACTAAGAGTTCAACGACATTCGGACAAATAACAGGATACCCTAAGTCCACAACCAAACAAGGAACAGGAAATAAGGTGAGCTATCAGTCCTAAGTCCTTCAAGTCTTAGTTATATAAATATATTAGCGTAGATATGAGTTTTAAAATAATGTAAGATTAAGAAGGTTTGAAAACAGGTTTTAGCATCTATAATAGTTTGATAAAGGGTTTGAAGTGCTTGAAATCCATAAGTTTGATAGTAATTTGAAAGTAATAGAAAATCCTTCTGTTTGTTCTAGACATTAATCAATGTGACTAAAGCAGTATCTAGAATGTTTCAACTTGTATTCTCCCCCATAAAAGCATTTAAAATCATTTCAAAGGTTGATTAAGGGGTATGAACTCACCTGTAGTGAGTGGTTGGGATGAACGGATGGTATAGGATGCTAAGTGTCAAGTGAAGACTTGAACACACACACGGATCCTATTAACATATAAAGACACATATATGAATACAATTAGTCATTTAACAACTAATTAACCAAGTTAAGACACCCTAGGACATGGAAAAACACTTTGATTCAAGTGGTAGAAGTACCAAGGGTTGCATCTAAGGGTTGTAAAGCCACTTAAGGGAGTTTTCGGTCCAAGTGGTATGTTTCTTGGAGTTTTCGGTCCATATGGTTTTCGGTCCAAATGGTTTTCGGTCCAAAGGGGTTTTCGGTCCAAATGGTTGGCCAAAAAATCATGATGTTTGATGATTTCCAAGGGCTTTCAACAATCAACGAAGTGTTCTAGACTCAATACTAAGTATTATGAAAGGCTTAAGGTCATTTTGTACCCCTTTATAAGGGTTTTCGGTCTATGGAGATGCACTATACCGAAAACTCTTTTTGTTCTTGGAAAATGACGATTTCAAGGCCCTAAATCAAGTATCCTTACTAGATAACAAGTAAGGGAGATAGATACTTACAATATGGAAGCGAAGAAGGGTGTTTTCGGCTCAAAACACTAGCGTGTGTTCTTGGTGTTCTTGAAGAACACTTGAAGATCTAAGAAAAAGAGGAGATTTCATGGATGAAATCATGTACAACTACTAGATGAAGTGTTTTATCAACAAATCAAGAGAAGAAACACTTACATTTTTGGAAGATTTGGAAGAAGCTCTTATGATACTTGAGAGAGAATGTGGGTGTTCTTGAGTTTGGAAGTAAGAAATGAGGAAGGAAGGAGTAAACTCATGCGTTAAGCATGAGTTCTCGGTCAAAGGTGCTTTTCGGCCCCACCCCTCATGTTTGGCCGTAACACCTTATCAAGGTGTTATTTGTTTTATTTGTTCCCCATTAATCCTAGAAAATACTTCCTTTCATTTGTTTTCTCGAAAAAAATAAATATTAAAAATACCCAACCGGACTTTAAACCGAGCTAAAAATTAGCGGAAGTGAATTTGACTTTTAATTTACGCGTTTGACTATAGAGTTCGTACAAATGAAAATTTCGCGTTGTCACGTCATCCTCCCGTTGGAGGGAATTTCGTCACGAAATTAGAGTTCAAACGTCACACCCCGAAACCGATGGCGGAAACGTTCCGGGGCGGAGGACGTCATGCGTAGTATCACAATAGTTGTATCATAGTAAGCGAAGTAAACACAACCATTACATTATAATATGAATATTTACATTGTTCAAAAACATGATTTGTACATAACAGTATATAGCAAAAGTAAAAGACATGACTTCAGAATATTCCGTCTTCTCCAAAAGTTGGCAAGAGTACCTGCCTATTGATGCCCTGAGAATACAAGTAGTTTTAAAAATATCAGCATAAAGTTGGTGAGTTCATAAGCGTTTGATTCTGGTGAAAGAAATGCTTCTTTGATTCTTTGAAAAGTTGTTTCCCAAGAAAATCCTATATTTTCTTGTGAAAGAGGTTTGATATTAGTTATACGATAAACAGCCTGTTTATGAAAGATTAAGTTATTCCAGGAAAATCCTATATTTTCCTTAAAAGTTGATAGTTGATTTTTGATTCTGATACGAGGTGTACAAGTATCTACCATACTTGTATCGATAGATGTAGTTTCCTTGAAAAACCCTGGTTACTCGCTGTGAGATGTATTAGCCTTATTACATAAATAAAACTAATAAAATAGGTAGTGAACTAGATCCTAAGGGCGTTACTGATGCCCTCTAGTAATCAAATCGGATATTACTTTGAGGTTAGTTCACTCGTTTCATTATTACAAAAGTAAATTCTCGTTACCTAAGTTGTGAGTGCCATAACCGTACTTAGACAGGATAAGGCACGAAACGAGGGCCAGTATCTTTTATGACTTTGTCACCCCTGAACCTAACGGTTCCGCTGTAGCTAGCAGCGAGGGTGCGGGATAGTCAGTCCCATATAGATCTATACACAATAGTCACGTTCTCCCTCCGAGAGATTCTGGTTATAAGTCGTAGTTGTAACACCCGTCAAAATTAGGTCAATAACAATCACATGTGATTATGCCAATCATGTAATGTGATTTTGTTAAACTAATAATGTGATAAACTTACTATGTAATTCATGTTAAAGTATGAACATTCATACATAATTTATGATACAACTCAAAGTATACGTCCATACGATTCCAAAAATGTAGAGAACGTCTAAATCTGACTTCGTGTGAAGAAGTTATGATAAAATGAAAACTATAAATCTCTATAATAAGAGGAATTTAAAATAGACTTAGAATTAGCTATTGGAGTCTAAAATAGAGTTATAGTGCTCGTAAATACCTACGTGTGGATATAAAGAACGTCAAAAACGGAGTTCGTATGCAAATGTTTTGGCCTTCCGAAGATGTCGCTGTCAGAAAACCCTAATTTGACTGAACTCACGACGTGAGCATAAAAACTCACGACGTGAGGAGTCAAACCGCCACATTTTGAATCTAGAAGTCTACGGAACGATAACCCAAAAGCTCACGACGTGAGCAAGGTTTTCTCACGACGTGAGGACGCTGCAGGATACGAATTGAGGCTAGAAAACACCTGGGAAGACTACGGGATGACTCTATCCATAATTCACGACGTGAATCTATCATTTCTCATGTCGTGAGGGCCAAAAATCAGCCTATTAATAGAAATTTCGACCCCAAGGCTTAGTACACCTGATCTCCTTCCTTCTCTCTCGTTTGCTGAATCCGTTTCGCTTCCCGAGCCCGGTGATCGCGAACCGCTGACTGTTTTTAGTTAGATTCTAGCGAAGTACGATATTAAGGTGAGTTTCACGGCCCCACTTTCTAATATTTCGGGGGAAAACGCATGGTAAATATTATATATACATTATTATGTCTATATGATAATATATAGTTATAATAGCCAGGGTATAGTTGTTCTAAATATAATATTTTGAATATATACAACTATTATCAACTTGTCGGCATGTTATTTTACTAATGTAGATCTTGAGTTATACTTAGGATTCTATATATATGTTGTGTACGATATAGTTCCGAAGTTTTATTCGGAAGTTCTATATGTTCAGTTATAAAGTATGATGTATTATTGGTTTTATGTCAAAATAAAACTTGGTATGTTATATGTTGTTATTATTAGTTTTATGTCAAGATAAAAATTAGTATGTTATATATATTGTTATTGATAGTTTTATGTCAAGATAAAAATAGGAACATTATATGTTGTTATTATTGGTTTTATGTCAAGATAAAACCTGGTTTTACTTCAAGTTATAGCTGTTATACTGCCTAAATGTTATGAAGTTAGGAGTAATGTTTAAAAGCATAGTCTAGTAACTTAGGGTTTTAGACATGAAAATGCTTTTGTTGTTAGAGCTATAGGAAGCCGTCAAAGTCTACATGAGCTACCTCATTCATCAACTAAGATTGGGGATCTTAGTGGAAGTCCTCTGACCTATAACTGTTAATCCCGTGTGAGCGAGGAAGTCGTGTATGAATAAGATATGGGTTGACGACCCCACTCGTGGTTGTTAATTACAACCCAAGACAAGCGAGTGACGATCCGTTCCTTTTACTTGTTATTCCGGCGTCGATGAAGCGCGCGGTGTTGTTTCTCATGGTAAATCATGAGTGTATTGTTTCTCATGGTAAATCATGACTGTATTGTTTCCCATGGTAAATCATGAGTGTGTTTTGTCAGAGGTTTTGTTATCAAGCAGCGGTTACGGACTCATGGTAGCAAATTGTTAGAAGCATTATACTTTGTCGTTATACAAGTATTAATGTTAAGTATAAGTTTCCCCCTACTTATACCCTAGGTACTACTTGTATATTAAGTAGATAATTATACATAACACACATACTCGTATAGAATTGAAATAGATTTATACGTAGCGGTTTTACTCGTATAGAATTGAAATAAGATTTATACGTAGCAACTTTCGTTTGTATGGAATTACAAACCATTATATTCATAGTATATGAGACTTATAGGTAAACTACTTATTTAATAAGTAAACCATTATACCTAATATATATACTAAATGTTGGAGAATCAAAATGATACTTTTGAAACTATACTTTTTGAACACGAAAAAAGTGTTATTTTATATGGAGTCAAAACCTGTGAACTCACCAACTTTATGTTGACGTATTTTTAAATGCATGTGTTTTCAGGAAGTTGATAACTATGATACGAGAAATGACGTTACACCGCCCGGTGTTTCCGCCGACGGCCGTGGTGTGACAGTAGTCCTCCACTCACGAATCCGATGGAGTGTTACCACGGACATGTCTCAAACTTAGCCTAACAAATTTACAAGTAATAGTACGAAAATCCTGCTTATGATTTACATGAATCCTTTATAAGATAATACATTTTATAACATGATTCACAAGTTTTTTGCTTTAGATTTGAAAACTGTTTCTACGAGTTGATTTCTTAATCGGTTGGTAAAACGGTTTTCTGAGTTAAAAGCATACTGAACATAAAATCATTCTATGCAAAATGAGATAATTTTTTAGCACAAGTTTCCTTGTACTTTTGCTTGTATTCCCCCCCTGAAAACATGAAAAACTTGGAAAAAGCGTAGGGTATGAACTCACTGTTTATCGTAGGATCCGAAAGCACAATTGGTTACGAGTGTTGAGTGTCAACCGATGTTTCGTACGTAAGTGGATCCTATTACCATGTGATAACACATATGTGTGTTAGAATTAGGGCATTTCATGTGTAAACATGACAGGAAATCACCCTAAATACTTAGAAATGCTTGTCGGGACCCAATATGATCAAATAAGGGAGTTGTACGGCCATTTGAGTGGGTGTGCGGCCAGGCTGTGTGTGCGGTTGCACACAAGAGTGTGCGGCCGTACAGAGGGTGTGTGCGGTCGTACACTCCTATGTACGGCCGCACACTCCTGTGTGCAACCGCACTGTGACAACCCGAAACTTTTATCCTGTGCAATTGATCTGTAAATCAATATTAAACTCGAATTTATCATCTTTTGACGAAATTGTGGGTCCATATGAGT
This sequence comes from Lactuca virosa, assembly GCF_052849685.1. NCBI lineage: Eukaryota > Viridiplantae > Streptophyta > Magnoliopsida > Asterales > Asteraceae > Lactuca > Lactuca virosa. The sequence goes on along the minus strand of NC_136429.1, from coordinate 278,273,322 downwards.
GCTCTAGGCTTAGTATAACCTAGATATGAGTCTTAAGAAGGATTAGAAAGTGTGTAGCATGACAAAATCGGGCCAAACACACCAAAGAAGGTGTGTGCGGCCAGCCAGCCGCACACCCAGCCGCACACACCCTCCAGCCTCACACCCGACCCTATATATTGGAGGAGACCCCCTTCGTTCACTCTTTTCTTCTTTTGGCTGCACCCTACTCTCTCTCTACTTTCTCTCTGTAGAAACATCATCCAAGAACACTCTAAAGGCCTAAAAAACGTGAAGTGCTCCATCGTTCAGCTTGTTATATTGGTAAGACACCTAAATCTAAGCCTAAAAATCACAGTGTTCTTCGTGTTCTTCGTCACTTGAAGGTGTACGGCCGTACACCTTCATAAGGTGGTCGCACACCCCCTTAAAGCTCTCCAAAGTGAAGAGTTTGGTCTTCATTCACTAGTAGGACTTGGTATTAGCACAAGAACACCTCAAAATCGACATTTCGGGCACAAATGAGGAGTGTAAAGCCGCACACTCCTCTGTACGGCCGCACACACCCTCTGTATGGCCGCACACTCCTGTGTGCAACCGCACATGCAGCCTGGCCGCACACCCTGGCCGCACACCCACTCAAATGGCCATACACCTCCCTTATTTGATCACATTGAGTCCCGACAAGCATTTCCAAGTCCTTAGGGTGGTTTTCCGTCATGTTTAGCCATGAAACATCGGTTGACACTCCGCATTTGTAACCGATCATACACCCAGATGCTACGTCAAACGGTGAGTTCATGCCCTACGCTTTTCCAAGTTTTTCATGTTTTCAGGAGGGGAATACAAGCAAAAGTATAAGGAAACTTGAACTTAAATTATCTCGTTTTGCATAAAATGATTTTATGTTCAGTATGCTTTTAACTCCGTAGACCGTTTTACCAATCGATTAAAGAAATCAACTCGTAGAAACAGTTTTCATATCTAAATCAAGAAACTTATGAATCATGTAATAATATGTATTATCTTACAAAGGATTCATGCAAATCGTAAACAGGATTTTGTACAATTACTTGTAAGTTTGTTAGGATAAGTTTGAGACATGTCCTCGGTAACACTCCCCCGGATTCGTGAGTGGAGGACTACAACTTATAACCAGAATCTCTTGGAGGGAGAGTGTGACTATTGTGTATAGATCTATATGGGACTAACTATCCCGAACCCTCGCTGCTAGCTACAGTGGAACCGTTAGGTTCAGGGCTGACAAAGTCATAAAAGATACTGGCCCCCATTCGTGCCTTATCCAGTCTAAGTACGGTTATGGCACTCACAACTTAGGTAACGAGAATTTACTTTTGTAATAATAAAATAAGTGAACTAACCTCAAAGTAATCACCGATTTGATTAATAGAGGGCATCAGTAATGCCCTTAGGATCTAGTTCACTACCTACTTTATTAGTTTTATTTACGTAATAAGGGTAATACATTTCACAGCGAGTAACCAGGGTTTTTCAAGGAAACTACATCTATCGATACAAGTATGGTAGATACTTGTATACCTCGTATCAGAATCGAAAATCAACTATCAACTTTTAAGGAAAATATAGGATTTTCCTGGAATAACTTAACCTTTCATAAACAGGCTGTTTATCGTATAACTAATGGATAATCAAACCTCTTTCATAAGAAAATATAGGATTTTCTTGGGAAACAACTTTTCAAAGAATCAAAGAAGCATTTCTTTCAGCAGAATCAAACGCTTATGAACTCACCAACTTTATGCTGATATTTCTAATATTGCTTGTATTCTCAGGGTATCAATAGACAGGTACTCTTGCCAACTTTTGGAGAAGACGGAACATTCTGAAGTCATGTCTTTTACTTTTGCTATATACTGTTATGTACAAATCATGTTTTTGAACAATGTAAATATTCATATTATAATGTAATGGTTGTGTTTACTTCTCTTACTATGATACAACTGTTGTGATACTACGCATGACGTCCTCCGCCCCGGAACGTTTCCACCATCGGTTTCGGGGTGTGACAGATTGGTATCAGAGCTATTTTTTATAGTGAACTAAGTATACCGAACCTTACATGGTATACAACTATAAACACTAAGGGGATGAAGTGCTCTGAACTAAAAGTATACTTTTAAAATATAAGTATTTTTACAAAGAATATACAAGTATACCCGAGTACCAGAATCCGTGTCACAAGTAGAACAAAACAAAAGTATTTTGGATGTTGAACACTGCGGTTAAACCTGGGCAATTATGTAATCATGTCTAGGGTTAATATAGCCTGATCAACTATATTCATTCGAGACATGACCAACATGTGCTTGGGAGTGACTTTGGTGTTGCAACAGGCCTAAAACTTACCTGCTATCCATACAACTTAAAATACTATAGGAGTATTTTAGTCAGAGCCGAATTCATTGTAGAAATTGATTCCTAGTGTTGCTACCTATTCGTTTCTTAGAGATAACTTACTTGCATTAGTAACCTTTCCTTTGCTTATCGCTTGGTAGAACACTTTATTATCAGGATGAGATATATTCTTGCTTCATATCTCTTGGTTCGATTCAGAGGACTTACCACCCTCTTCTTCCTGATTCTTTTTAGAACAAGATGCCTCCCCGAAAAAGACCTATCAGAAGGAATGACGACGCTCCACCACCACCACCGCCCCCTCAGTTGGATCTCGTTATGTTCCAAGCAGCCGTTACTGCTGTTGTGGCTGCCGCGATGGCACAAGTTAATTCTGGCGGATCTAGTGGGCAAGGAAGTGGTACTCATCCCCAAAATCAAGAAGGTGGTCAAGGACACCGGAAGGAGTGTTCTTATAAGGACTTTATGAACGTGAAACCCACATCCTTCGACAGCACTGGAGGTGTTATTGCCCTGACTCGATGGTTCGAAAAGATTGAGTCCATCTTCGAAATCTGCTCTTGTTCTGAAGATAACAAGGTGAAATACGCCGCTTGCACTTTCGCCAACAAAGCATTGACCTGGTGGAATGGCCGGGTCAAGTCCCTAACCCTGCCAATAGCAAATGCTATGGGTTGGGAGAGCTTGAAAGAGCTCATGCTTGCTGAGTACTGCCCACGGGGCGAAATGCAGAAACTGGAGCACGAACTCTGGAACCTAAAGATGAAGGGTTCCGACATTGCTGTTTACACGTCTAGGTTTGAAGACCTAGCGCTTCTCTGCCCGGGGATGGTCACCCCGGAAAGCAAAAAGGTTGAAAGATACATTTGGGGGCTGACCCAGCCGACCAAAGGAAATGTCTTGGCTGCTAGGCCAAGCACCTTCGACAACGCTAAGTGCCTGGCGCAGACTGTGATCGATCACGGAGTCGATCTCAATGAAGTGACTGCCACTCCTGAACCGGCTAAAGGGAGTGGTGAGAAAAGAAAATTCTGGAAACAGAAAAAGGGTCAGTCTTCGCAGGAACCCTCAAAGAAACAGCAAACGGTGGCAGTCCACGCTGCTACTACCCCTGTCACTGCTCCTGCAACTCAAGCACCTACCAGTAGGTATACTGGTACCCTCCCTTGGTGCAATAAGTGCAGTTATCATCACCGCATCCCTGGTCCATGTCGTGAGATGCTCTGCAACAATTGTGGTAAAAAGGGCCACCTGGCTCGAGGCTGCAAAAACCCAGTCCAACCAACCGATCAGGTCTCTGGAGCAGGTGTTGGTCAAGCCTGTTACGGTTGTGGGGAAGTCGGGCATTACAAGAAGAACTGCCCCAAAGCAGCAACACCTGGCAACACCGGGAGAGTACTAACTATAGGGCAAGAGGAAGTCGTGGCTGACCCTACCATTGTGACGGGTACGTTCCTCCTCGATAACTCTTATGCATGCATTCTTTTCGATTCTGGTGCTGAAAGAAGTTTTGTTAGTCATGCATTCAAGCATTTTCTTAAACATAACTCCCAACCATTAACCGAAATGTTTACCGTCGAAATGGCTAACGGTGAGAAAGAGAGCACTAATGACATATTCATGGGTTGTACCCTTACTCTGAACGACCATTCATTTCCCATCGATCTTATGCCAGTCTCTATAAAAAGCTTTGATGTCATCATCGGCATGGATTGGTTGAGCCCCAATCATGCTGATATCCTTTGTTTCGAAAAAGCCATCTGTCTCAACCTCTCCTCTGATGAAACCCTCGTAATTTATGGCGATAAACTTAGCACAAACCTTCGCATCATTTCGTGCATCAAAACCCAAAAACTCCTGCGGAAGGAGTGTTATGCATTCCTAGCCCACGTCATTAACGAGAAGCAGGAAGTTAAAGAACTCGAGAGCATCCCCGAAGTCTGCAACTTTCCCGATGTTTTTCCCGAAGATCTTCCGGGAATCCCTCCTGAACGCCAAGTCGAGTTTCGTATCGACTTAGTCCCCGAAGCTAATCCCGTAGCTAAATCTCTATATCGCCTAGCACCAGCAGAAATACAGGAGCTATCTAGTCAGCTCAATGAGCTGCTCAACAAAGGATTCATCAGACCGAGTTCCTCACCCTGGGGAGCCCCAATCTTATTCGTGAAAAATAAGGATGGATCCTTTCGGATGTGTATCGATTATCGGGAGCTGAACAAGCTCACAGTCAAAATCCATTACCCTCTTCCTCGAATCGACGACCTCTTCGATCAACTTCAAGGAGCCAGCTACTTCTCTAAAATAGACCTAAGATCAGGGTACCATCAGTTGCGAGTACACGAGAGTGAGACAGCATTCCGAACTCGTTATGGACACTACAAATTTGTAGTAATGCCCTTCGGTCTAACCAACACATCGGCGGTATTCATGGACCTGATGAATCGGGTGTGCCGTTCTTTCCTAGACAAGTTTGTTATCGTGTTCATCGATGATATACTTTTCTATTCCAGAAGCGAAGAAGATCATCGACAGCACTTGAGATCGGTGCTGGAAACCTTAAGGACGGAGAAACTGTATGCGAAATTCTCCAAGTGTGAATTATGGATTTGAAAATTAACCTTCCTAGGACACGTGATAAGCGAGGAAGGCATACACGTGGACACCTCCAAAATCAAAACGATAGAGAACTGGTCAGCACCGAAGACACCCACAGAAATCAGTCAATTCTTGGGTCTCGCTGGCTACTATCGCAGATTTATCCAAGATTTCTCCAGAATTGCCAAACCCTTAACCACAGAAATCGTACCCTTTTATTGGAGTGAAAAGAAAGACACTGCATTTCAAACATTGAAGCGGACCCGATGCAGCGCACCTATCCTGCCTCTTCCCGAAGGGACGGAGGACTTCGTTGTCTACTGTGATGCATCCAATCAGGGACTAGGCTGTATTCACATGCAATGGGGAAAATTCATTGCTTATGCCTCAAGACAGCTGAAAGCACACGAAGTCAACTATACAACGCACGACCTGGAATTAGGAGCAGTGGTCTTCACATTAAATATATGGACACATTATCTTTACGGAACCAAGTGCACCATCTTCACTGACCATAAAATTCTACAGCATATCTTCGACCAGAAGGAGTTGAACATGATACAACGGCGATGGGTTGAGCTACTCATCGATTACGAGTGCGAAATCCGCTACCATCCCGGTAAGGCCAATGTGGTGGCAGATGCCCTCAGCTGGAAGGAGTACTCAGGTCGTAGAGTGAAGGTACTGACCATGACTATCCATTCCCATTTATCCGCACAAATCAAAGAGACTCAGTTGGAAGCCCTAAAACCATAAAACATCAAGGACGAGGTCATAAGAGGAATGGATAAGAACCTACAGATCAAGGGTGACAGAGTCTATTATTTCATGAACCGGATCTGGACCCCAAAGTTCGGTGGTTACAGAGAGGTTGTAATGAATGAAGCTGACAAGACCAGATACTCCATTCACCCAGGATCGGACAAGATGTACCTCGATCTCAAGAAACTGTATTGGTGGCCAAACATGAAAGAAACGATCGCTACGTTTGTGGGAAAGTGTCTGACTTGCGCCAAGGTGAAAATCGAATATCAGAAACCCTCAGGTCTACTCCAACAACCAGAAATACCCGAATGGAAGTCGGAGAGGATCACTATGGATTTCATCACCAAATTACCCAAGTCTCCGAGTGGACACGACGCCATTTGGGTAGTAGTTGATCACCTAACTAAATCCGCTCACTTCCTACCAATCAAGGAAAACTTCAAAATAGAGAGGCTCACGCGAACCTATATCCGAGAGATAGTTCGACTGCATGGTGTGCCTGTGTCCATTATCTCCGATCGAGATAGCATGTTCACTTTGAGGTTCTGGCAGTCACTACAGAAGGCTATTGGAACTAAGCTGGATATGAGTACAACTTACCACCCTCAGACTGATGGACAGAGTGAGAGAACAATTCAGACATTGGAAGATATGTTGAGAGCCTGCGTCATCGATTTCGGCGCGTTATGGGACACTCATCTTCCTCTGGTTGAATTCTCCTACAACAAGAGTTACCATACCAGCATCAAGGCTGCGCCTTTCGAAGCTCTCTATGGCCTCAAGTGCAGATCCCCTCTGTGCTAGGCTGAGGTGGGCGACACACAGCTAGCCAAGGGATAAGTCCCTGACAGCACTCTCGCTGGTCCATAAATCATCCGTGAAACCACAGAAAAGATCGTACAAATCCGAGAATGACTTAAAGCCTCACGAGATAGACAAAAGAGCTACGCCGATAAACGGCGAAAACCCTTGGAGTTCCAGGTTAGAGATCGTGTTCTGTTGAAGGTCTCGCCCTGGAAAGGCATGATACGCTTCGGAAAGCGTGGAAAGCTAAACCCGAGATACATAGCACCCTTCGAGATCCTCGCTAGGATCGGTCCCGTAGCCTACAAACTTTGTTTACCACAAGAACTCAGCAACATTCATCCCGTCTTCCACGTCTCGAACCTGCAGAAGTGCTTATCCGATGAGACTCTTGTTATCCCTCTCGATGAGATTGAAATCAACGAGAATCTAAACTTTGTGGAAGAACCAATCGAAATCATGGATAGGGAGATCGAACGAACAAAGCAAAGTCACATCCCGATAGTGAAGGTTCGCTAGAATGCCAAGCGGGGACCGAAATTCACTTGGGTGCCCGAAGATCATATGAAACTGAAGTATCCGCATCTCTTTCCCTAAATTCATGATTTGTATTCTATGTTCAAATTTCAGGACGAAATTCCCTCTAACGGGGGGATGATGTGACAACCCGAAACTTTTATCCTGTGCAATTGATCTGTATATCAATATTAAACTCTATTTTATCATCTTTTAACACCGTTTAAGGGTTAGTTTAAGTGTTCTAAGCTTGAGTACAGTCAGGAATGAGATTAGAAATGAGTCAACAAGTCGTATAGAGACAAAACCGGGCCTTACACCCTCATGAGAGTTGTGTACGGCCGCACACATGGGTGTGCGGCCGCACACCCACCCTCCAGCCGCACACTCCCCCTTATATATATATATATAAGGAGACCCCCTTCACTCATTTCTTTGCTTTGGCTGCACTCTACTTTCTCTCGCTACTTTCTCTCTCTAAAAACTTCATCCAAGAACACTCTAAAGGCCTAAAAAACGTGAACTACTTCATCATTCAACTTGTTATATTGGTAAGACACTTGAATCTAAGCCTACAACTCATAGTGTTCTTCGTGTTCTTCATCCTTTGAAGGTGTACGGCCGCACACCTTCATAAGGTGGCCGCACACACCTTAAAGCTGTCCAAAGTGAAGAGTTTGGCCTTCATTCACTAGTAGGACTTGGTATTAGCACAAGAACACCTCAAAATCGACATTTCGGGCACAAATGAGGAGTGTACGGCCGCACACACCCTCTGTACGGCCACACACTCCTGTGTGCAACCGCACACACAGCCTTGCCGTACACCCACTCAAATGGCCGTACACCTCCCTTATTTGATTGTATAGGGTCCCGACAAGCATTTCCAAGTCTTTAGGGTGATTTCCCGTCATGTTTAGTCATGAAATACCCTAATTCTAACACACATATGTGTTATCACATGGTAATAGGATCCACTTGCGTACGAAACATCGGTTGATACTCAATACTCGTAACCAATTGTGCTTTCGGATCCTACGATAAACAGTGAGTTCATACCCCTACGTTTTTTCCGAGTTTTTCATGTTTTCAGGGGGGAATACAAGCAAAAGTACAAGGAAACTTGTGCTAAAAAATTATCTCATTTTGCATAGAATGATTTTATGTTTAGTATGCTTATAACTCGGAAAACCGTTTTACCAACCGATTAAGAAATCAACTCGTAGAAACAGTTTTCAAATCTAAAGCAAGAAACTTGTGAATCATGTTATAAAATGTATTCTCTTATAAAGGATTCATGTAAATCATAAGCAGGATTTTCGTACTATTACTTGTAAATTTGTTAGGCTAAGTTTGAGACATGTCCTTGGTAACACTCCATCGGATTCGTGAGTGGAGGACTACGACTTATAACCAGAATCTCTTGGAGGGTGAACGTGACTATTGTGTATAGATCTATATGGGACTAACTATCCCGAACCCTCGCTGCTAGCTACAGTGGAACCGTTAGGTTCAGGGGTGACAAAGTCATAAAAGATACTAGCCCTCGTTTCGTTCCTTATCCAGTCTAAGTACGGTTATGGCACTCACAACTTAGGTAACGAGAATTTACTTTTGTAATAATGAAACGAGTGAACTAACCTCAAAGTAATATCCGATTTGATTATCAGAGGGCATCAGTAACGCCCTTAGGATCTAGTTCACTACTATTTTAATAGTTTTATTTATGTAATAAGGTTAATACATCTCACAGCGAGTAACCAGGGTTTTTCAAGGAAACGACATCTATCGATACAAGTATGGTAGATACTTGTACACCTCGTATCAGAATCGAAAATCAACTATCAACTTTTAAGGAAAATATAGGATTTTCCTGGAATAACTTAACCTTTCATAAACAGGCTGTTTCTCGTATAACTAATGGATAATCAAACCTCTTTCATAAGAAAATATAGGATTTTCTTGGGAAACAACTTTTCAAAGAATCAAAGAAGCATTTCTTTCACCAGAATCAAATGCTTATGAACTCACCAACTTTATGCTGATATTTTTAAAACTGCTTGTATTCTCAGGGCATCAATAGAAAAGGTACTCTTGCCAACTTTTGGAGAAGACGGGACATTCTGAAGTCATGTCTTTTACTTTTGCTATATACTGTTATGTACAAATCATGTTTTTGAACAATGTAAATATTCATATTATAATGTAATGGTTGTGTTTACTTCGCTTACTATGATACAACTGTTGTGATACTACGCATGACGTCCTCCGCTCCGGAATGTTTCTCCCATCAGTTTCGGGGTGCGACATCAAACAACTAAGTTATTACAAATAACTAAGTAAAAAGATGAGGATATTTAAGTTTCATTTGATCTTCGCGCTTCCAAGTGAACTCCGGTCCTCGCTTGGCGTTCCAATGAACCTTCACGATTGGGATCCGACTTTGTTTCGTTCGCTTGACCTCGCGGTCCATGACCTCTACAGGTTCTTCCATGAATTTAAGGCTCTCGTTGATCTCGATCTCGTCGAGTGGGATTACAAGAGTCTCGTCAGATAGGCACTTTTTCAAGTTCGAGACGTGGAAGGTGGGATGTACGTTACTAAGCTCGCGGGGTAGGTTGACTTTGTAGGCTACAAGGCCGATTCTAGCGAGAATCTCAAAAGGCCCTATGTATCTTGGATTTAGCTTTCCACGCTTACCGAAGCGTATCAAGCCCTTCCAGGGTGAAACTTTCAAAAGGACTCGGTCTCCCACCTGGAATTCCAAAGGTTTCCTCCGTTTGTCTGCGTAGCTTTTCTGTCAGTATCTAGAGGCTTTCAATCGTTCACGAATCTGAACGATCTTCTCTGTCGTTTCCTGAATGATCTCCGGACCTATGAGAGTGTTGTCAGGAACTCGTCCTTTAGCTAACTGTGTGTCACCCACCTCAGCCCAGCATAGAGGGGATCTGCACTTTCGGCCATAGAGGGCTTTAAATGGAGCAACCTTTATGCTCGTGTGATAACTGTTGTTGTAGGAAAATTCAACAAGGGGTAAGTGAGTATCCCATGCCTTCCCAAATTTGATCACACAGGCTCTCAACATATCTTCCAAGGTTTGGATAGTTATCTCACTTTGTCCGTCGGTCGGTGGATGGTGCTGTACTCATGTCCAACCTCGTTCCTAAGGAGCTTTGTAGTGACTGCCAGAACCTCGAAGTGAATCTACTATCTCTATCGGAGATAATAGATATAGGAACACCATGCAGTCGTACGATCTCCCTAATGTATGTTCTTGTGAGCTTCTCCATTTTGTCGGTCTCTTTGATGGGTAGGAAGTGTGCGGACTTGGTCAATCTGTCGACGATGACCCAAATGGTATCAAGCCACCCTTTGTCTTGGGTAGCTTGGTTATGAAGTCCATAGTGATCCGCTCCCACTTCCATTCAGGTATCTATGGTTTCCGCCGTAAACCTGATGGTTTCAGGTATTCGAACTTAACCTTTGCGCAAGTAAGGCATTTACTCACGAAGGTAGCAATCTCTGCTTTCATGTTAGGCCACCAGTATGACTTTTTAAGATCCAGATACATCTTATCTGAACCCGGGTGGACGGAATATCGAGTGTTGTGCACTTCCTTCATGACCAAATCTCTGAAGCCACCATGTCTCGGTGTCCAGATCCGGTCCATGAGATATAAGGCTCCACTCAGGTATTGGTTCTACGTCCTCTTGCCTCTGGGGACACTCCCCAGGGTTGCAGACTTGTGGCTCTGTATCCGTACCACTTGACTCGCTGTCCTCAAAGGGTTCTTCGTCTGAGTCTGTGATCCAGCCTGCATTCTGTGGATTGTAGGGGTCTCCCGGTAAATTGGGTGCAGCCATAGGTTCTGTATTAGAAATAAGATTAGTAAAATACTCTCCATAGTATTTTAATCTTTGTATTCTGTTCTATAGTTCTTCTGAATATGTATGGTAAGTTTTAGACATGTCTCAACACTACTATCACTCCCAAACACATGTTGGTCATATCTCAAATCAATATAGTTGATCAGGCTATATTAATTCCAGATATGATTACATAACTGCTCAGGTTTGACTATAGTGCTCAACATCTAAATACTTTTAAGTTCTTATGATTGTGATATTATACTTGTAAGTGTGAGTGTGCTCTTATGACTGATACTTTACTTGTGAGTGTTAGTATACTTCTTATAAAAATACTTAAATCTTTAAAAGTATACTTGTAGTCAGAGCTCCTTGCCCCGATGTATTTATAGTTTGTATATCTTTTATTGATTGATATACTGAGTTCACTATAAACAATGCTCTGATACCAATCTGTCACACCCCCAAACCAGACGGCGGAAACGTCTGGGGGTGGAGGACTTGAATTGTAGTATCACAACACATGCATCATAGTAATCAAAGTAGAAACAACCATTGTATTTAATAAAATATAAATATTTACATGTGTTCAATCATTGTATATTGAACCAAAATGTAGTTATACAAAAGAAGATATGACTCAACAAAGCTCCATCTTCTCAAAAGATCGGGGAGTACCTGTGTATTATTTCCCTGAGAATACAAGTAATTTGAAAAGAGAGTATCAACATAAAGTTGAGTGAGTGCATAAATGTTTATGTTTGAAAGAGTATCGCTGTAGCTTGTATATGTAAACTGTTCCAGAAAATCCTATATTTTCTGTTTGTATATGAAAAGTAGTTTTATTCCCATAAAACCTTTCTCTGTGTATTAATGTTTTGTATTTGTATTACTTATGAAAACTTGTAACTGAGAATGTGTCTGGCTCCACCAGCTGTGGTTGAAAACTGTATTGAATCTTTGTATTTTGTATTCTATAAACTAGTACTTTGAAGGTGTACTTTCGTTTAGTTATTTATACACTAACGTATTGTTAATATCTTTTTAATGAGTTATTATAACCATACTATGACTGATGGCCTGAAACAAACGCTTTGTGGGCGTTTAAACTGGTGATAACAATTGCCACTCATCTAACTGTAGCTAGCAGCCTGAGTGTGGGGTTGTCAATCCCGATATAGATCTATACACGCTTGTTTCGATCCCCGGCTGGAGCTTCTAGTTATAATGTCAGGACTTTTCTATGTTGTCTAAAATGAATTAAACAACCTGAATCTAGTGTCTCATAAAAAGCATATAAACGTTACATGTATATTAGTTTGAAAACTCAATCATTCTGAAATAATGATTGACAGTATATTCTTTGAATCAAAACCCAATCATTCTGAAATAATGATTGACAGTATGTCCTTGAATTAGTATTTCCAAACATGTATTTGATAAGTGTAAACCTTGATTTGTTCTATATCAAAACCCTAGTTTCTTGTGTATTCTAGTATACTTGTATCATGAATTATTGTTCTATGTATAAATTATACCTATTATAATTTATATGTACTCCCTGATTGTGTATTTAACCATGTTTGCATGTAATCCATTGCTCAGCATGTTACAAAGGTAGTTAAACTGATGAAATAGCTATTATATTTATATACATATACAATTTTATATATAAGTAAAATTTAAACGACACTCGGACATGTAACCGGTACTTTAAGCCCACATCCAAACAAGGAAAAGGACCCAGAATGAGTTATCAGTCCTAAGCCTTTTAAATCTTATTTATATACATATATATATATACAAATATGAATTTTGGGGAAAAATATAAGATTATAAAAGAGTTTGATGTGTTGAGTATTTTTAGATAATTTAATGTTATTTTATCATGATTTGAATCATGATTTTATAACAAAAAGTTCTTGTGTTATGCTTGTATTCCCCCCCTTAAAACAGTAGAAATTGTGAAAATACGGCGGTATGAACTCACTTGATAGATGCTGAACCGGACAGAGTTTTGTTTCACGAAAAGGAGTTTATTTGTCGAGAAACCGGCTCAAATTGGGCAGAGTTTGGACAGGAGAGAGGTTATTTCTCGGGAATCTCGAGGCTTCGAGGCTTGCTTAGGGTTCGATACTTGATACCGGGGCTTTAGGGGTTGTATATGAGCTTAGGGGAGTGGAAAATGTGAAAGAGAATGATTTTTGGGGTGAAAAAGTGTAAAAAATCTGGAACCCTCGCATGCTATATATAGTCCGAAGGTTCGGACCCGAAGCTGCGCGAAGGTGACACGCGTCGTACAGGTGGCGAGACAAGGGGGCTTCTTCGGACCGGAGGCTCGCTGCTGGCTGGCTCGGATTGGACCGACCCTCGATCCAATGGGAAGGAGACACGTGCGAAGGGGAGGGTCCGAGGCGTGTACGAGGGGTGTCTCCGGGGCATCTCCTGCGAAGCTGTTCGCTTCTAAGTGGACCTCAGCTGCGGTCCAATCAGGAAGTGCCACACATGGGTTCGGTCCACTCAGCAGCTGCCACGTGCGAGGGTGACGTGGCATGCGAAATTGCCCGATTTTTCCCATTTTTTCTTTATTTTTGTGCCAAACTTGCGAAAATCATAACTTTCGTATACGAGCTTCGTTTTTGGCGTTCTTTATATGCACGCGTAGGTAAAATCATACTCTACGACTTTTGTTTAGACTTCGTCGGATAATTTTGAATTTATTTTTAATATTATTATTTTAAACAGACCGGGACGGGAATCCGTTAAAAATTCATAACTTCTTCATCCGACGTCCATTTTCGTCTGTCTTTTTACCGTTATACTACTACCGACGAGACCTTCAATTCTCGTTTAGGTTGTATCGGCTAAAAATCGCTCGATCTTTATTTCGAGTTTTTAGCTGTACACTGCTATACTGGAACTTAGAAAAATCATAACTTCCTCATACGAAGTCAGATTTTTCCGTTCCTTTTATGAAAGTTCTCGGTTTAACATAAACTACAACTTTCATTTAGACTGTTAAGGCTAAAAAGCCTTTTATCAAAAATTCAGTTTTTACACTGAACAGTGTTTTGTCGGTTTTGTCGCGGATTTTCGATTGGTCATAACTTCTTTGTTATAACTCGGATTTTAGTGTTCTTTATGTTTTTGGAAACCTTATTACAATCTCCATCACTTGGTTCATCCGAATCGATATTGCTAAATAATTTATTTTTGAGGGTCAGTTATGTAAATATGCACATTATGCTAAAATTTCTCTTTATTATTATAAAAAGAACTATACATTGACCTAAACTATTACATATGTTTGAAATTACGATTTGTTAGATTATCCCCCCGTTAGAGAGAATTTCGTCCCGAAATTAGTATTTCAGGTAGACTAGGGAAAAAGATGTGGATACTTCTGTTTCATTTGATCCTCCCGCTCCTAAGTGAATTCAGGTCCCCGTTTTGCATTCCAACGAACCTTCACTATCGGGATACGGCTTTGTTTGGTTTTCTTAACTTCCCTGTCTAGAATCTCTACGGGTTCTTCCACAAAGTTGAGGCTCTCGTTTAACTCGATTTCCTCGAGTGGGATCACAAGAGTCTCATCAGATAAACACTTTTTCATGTTTGAAACGTGGAAGGTAGGATGAATGTTATTTAGTTCTTGGGGTAGTCGAAGTTTGTAAGCTACAGGACCAATTCTAGCTAGAATTTCGAAAGGTCCTATGTACCTTGGACTCAATTTGTCACGCTTTCCAAAGCGTATCATGCCCTTCCAGGGTGAGACCTTTAACAAGACGCGGTCACCAACCTGGAATTCCAAGGGTTTTCTTCGTTTGTCAGCGTAGGTTTTCTGTCTATCTCTGGAAGCTTTAAGTCGCTCCCGAATTTGTGTGATTTTCTCGTTGGTTTCTCGAATGATTTCCGGACCAGTGAGAGCACTGTCAGGAGTTTGACCTCTAGCTAGCTGCGTGTCACCCACTTCAGCCCAACACAGACGTGATCTGCACTTGCGGTCGTAGAGAGCTTCGAATGGAGCAGCGTTAATGCTAGTGTGATAACTATTGTTATAAGAGAATTCAACAAGGGGTAAGTGAATATCCCATGCTTTTCCAAAGTCTATCACGCAAGCTCGCAACATGTCTTCTAGTGTTTGAATCGTCCTCTCACTTTGTCCGTCGGTTTGAGGATGGTAGGCTGTACTCATGTCCAGCCTAGTTCCCAAAGAGTTTTGTAAAGACTGCCAGAAACGAGAGGTGAATCTACTATCTCGGTCTGAAATAATAGATATTGGTACACCATGCAGTCTAACAATATCCCTGAGGTAAGTTCGGGTTAGTTTCTCCATCTTGTCGGTTTCTTTTATTGGTAAGAAGTGTGTGGATTTGGTTAATCTGTCGACGATTACCCAAATAGTATCATAACCACCCGAAGTCTTGGGTAATTTGGTTATGAAATCCATTGTAATCTGCTCCTACTTCCATTCAGGGATTTCAGGTTGTTGTAATAAACCTGAAGGTTTCTAGTATTCTACCTTAACTTTGGCACAAGTAAGACACTTGGCCACAAAGGTAGCGATTTCGGCCTTCATGTTAGGCCACCAATATAGTTTCTTAAGGTCCAGATACATCTTGTCTGAACCTGGATGAATGGAGTATCGGGTTTTGTGTGCTTCATTCATAACCACGTCTCTGTAACCACCGAACTTTGGTGTCCAGATCCGGTTCATGAAATAATAAACTCCATTATCCCTGACTTCGAAGTTTTTATCCATTCCTCTCAGGGTTTCACCTGTCATGTTTTTGGGTTTCAAGGCTTCCAGTTGAGCTTCTTTGATTTGTGTGGACAGATGTGAATGGATTGTCATGGTCAACAACTTTACTCGGCGTCCCGAGTATTCTTTTCTGCTAAGGGCATCAGCTACTACGTTTTCTTTACCAGGGTGATAAAGAATTTCACATTCGTAGTCGTTCAGTAGCTCCACCCATCGTCGTTGTCTCATGTTCAGCTCTTTCTGATTGAAGATATGCTGGAGACTTTTATGGTCCGTGAATATTGTGCATTTCGTGCCATATAGGAAATGTGTCCAAATCTTCAGAGCAAACACCACCGCTCCTAGTTCAAGGTCGTGTGTTGTATAGTTGAGTTCATGCGTCTTGAGTTGTCGTGAGGCGTAGGAGATAACCTTTCCTCTTTGCATAAGTACACACCCAAGCCCTTGATTTGAAGCATCACAGTACACTATAAAGTCCTCTGTCCCTTCGGGTAGGGACAGGATCGGTGCACTGCACAAGGCTTGTTTGAGCGTTTGGAAGGCGGTTTCTTGCTTCTCTCCCTTGTTGTAGGTTACACCCTTTTGCGTCAGGGTGGTAAGTGGTTTAGCGATTCAGGAGAAATTTTGGATAAACCTGCGATAGTAGCCAGCAAGACCTAAGAATTGTCGGATTTCTGTAGGAGTCGTGGGTGCTGGCTAATTTTCAATTGCTTTGATTTTGGAAGGGTCCATGTGTATTCCTTCTGAACTGACCACGTGACCTAGGAATTCAACCTTCCTAATTCAAAACTCGCACTTTGAAAACTTCGCATAAAGTTTTTCGGTCGTAAGGGTTTGTAATATTTGACGAAGATGTTGGCCATGTTCTTCTTTGCTTCTTCAATAGACAAGGATGTCGTCGATGAAGACTATGACGAATTTGTCCAGGAATGGACGACACACTCTGTTCATTAGATCCATTAACACAGCAGGTGCATTCGTCAATCCGAATGGCATCACAATAAACTCGTAATGACCATAACGAGTTCTAAACGCGGTCTTGGGAATGTCTTCCTCCAAAATCCATAATTGGTGATACCTGGATCTTAATTCTATCTTCGAGAAGTAGCTCGCACCTTGAAGTTGGTCGAACAGATCGTCAATGCGAGGTATAGGGTATCGGTTCTTGATGGTAAGTTTATTCAGCTTGCGATAGTCTATGCACATGCAGAATGATCCATCCTTCTTCTTTACGAACAAAACCGGTGCTCCCCAAGGTGAGAAGCTTGGTCTTATGAAACCTTTACTAAGGAGTTCGTTAAGTTGGCTGGATAATTCTTGCATTTCAGAAGGTGCAAGACGATAGGGGGATTTGGCTACAGGGGTAGCTCCAGGGATTAAGTCGATTCGGAATTCGACTTGTCGTTTGGGAGGTACTCCTGGGAGATCATCGGGAAAGATATCGGGAAAGTTGCAAACCTCTGGAATGCTCGCGATATCTTTTATTTCTTGCTTTTTGTGTACGATGTGAGCTAAGAAAGCACAGTACTCTTTGCGAAGGTACTTCTGTGCCCTGATGCAAGAAATGATCCTAAGGTTCGTTCCGGGTTTGTCGCCATAGATAACAAGAGTTTCGTTAGTTGGTAAGTTCAAACGAACAACTCTTTCATAACATAGGATGTTGGCATGGTTGGGGCACAACCAATCCATACCTATTATGATGTCAAAACTTTTGATAGAGACCGGCATAAGGTCTATTGGAAAAGACAAGTCATTCAAAGTAAGGATACATCCTATGTATATATCATTGGTGGATTCAGATTTCCCGTTAGCCATTTCTACTGTAAATGTTTCATTGAGTGGTTGGGAGTTTTGATTTAGTAGGTGTTTAAAATTATGGCTCACGAAGCTCCTCTCAGCACCACAATCAAATAGAATGTATGCATAAGTATTATTGAGAAGGAACGTACCCGTGACCACAGCAGGGTCTGCCACCGCTTCTTCATGACCCAAGGATAGTATTCTCCCAACTCCACCGGCATTTCTAGCTTTTGGGCAATCCTTCATGAAGGGCCCCACATCACCGCATTGGTAGCATGCTCGGCCTACTCCAGCGGCAGGTGCTTGGTTAAGTGGTTGGGGTGGCATTTTACAGAATCGGGCAGTATGCCCTTTCCTGTTGCAGTTACGACACTGTAGGTCTCGGCAATTTCCATTGTGGTGAAAATTGCACTTGTTGCATTTAGGGAGGGTACCAGCATAGGGCTTTGTTGGTGCAAAATTATTGGGAACAGCAGTAGGTACAGTAGCGGGTATGGTAGCAGGTACAGTTGTAGCATGGACTGCCACAACTTGTTGCTTTTTTGCTGGTTCCAGAGGAGATTTGTCCTTCCCCTTGTTCCAAACCCTCTTCTTGCTGTTGTTGTTGTTCTCCTTGGGTTGTTCTGGAGCAGAGACCACAGAGTTTTGACAGGCTCCGTGGTCGATAAGAGATTGTGCCAGTTCTTTGGCACTGTCAAAAGTAATAGGCTTTGAAGCTTAAACACTTGACTGAATTTGGGGCGACATACCCCAAATATATCTCTCAATCTTTTTTCTCTCGATAGGAACCATATCCGGGCAAATAATTGCCAGATCATAGAACCTATTGGTATAGGTTGATATATCAGAACCAACCATTGTAAGAGCCCATAGTTCTTGCTCCAGTTTCTGTATCTCCCCTCGCGGGCAGTATTCCCACATTAACATGGCTTTTAGGCTCTCCCAGCTGATGGAATTAGCCACAACTAGAGTAAGTGACTTAATGTGGCCATTCCACCACATTAGAGCCCTATTAGAAAAAGTACAAGCAGCAAATTTAACCTTGCTACCCTCAGGACAGGAGCAAATTTGAAAGATTGCTTCCGTCTTTTCTATCCACTGCTTTAGTGCCATAACTCCCAAGTCCCATTAAAGATCCTGGGTTTGGCATTAAAGAAATCCTTATAAGTGCATTCTCGCGAATGCCCATGACTTTCGCCATGGTTAGAAGGATGTGCACCGACTCCCGACCCACTAACACCAGGAGTATGAACGTGAGACATGGCAGTCGCTACAGCCGCCGTGACCGCCGCTTGAAACATAGCGGGATCGAATTGATGAGGTGGTGGTGGCGGTGGCATCGGTGCTTCATTGGTGTTGATATGTCTTGGATTTCTACGAGGAGGCATCTCTTGCTATAAAAGTCAAATAGATAAAAAGATAGTGAGATATCAAGAAGGAATATGAATTTGATATCTCTGAACTAAACACTTGATTCAACATGAATCTTACAAAGAATTGGAAATAGAAATCCACTGCAAGTACAACTTGCAACAGTATAATATGAAATTGAATGGTTATTTTTCAAAAAGTATGAATGTACATGTCAACTGTATTGGTATATTAAGTATATAAGGTCCAGAAAACTTGACCTTAAAGCAGGATTATAATATACTCCAATACTGAGAAAGTGTCGACATCAAACCGACCTACCGAAAATAACATTTCCGCGGTCGTAGTGAAAGCATGAAAAATAACACTGGAGCGTTTCTGTAATCCAAAACTTTGGAATAAGATGATTATGAAAACTGTAATAACTCTTGTTGAAGTAAAGTGCTTATCGTTTTATTGATACTTGATTTGTACATAACATAGAAAGTAGTATACACATTCGATATAGAAAGTAGAAAGTAGAAGTAGTGCGAACACTACTTGCGACGGTTTCTACGACGATTGCAAGGTTTTGCTTCGTCTTGCGCTTTCCAACGTCTTTCTTGGGCAGCTTGGTGCTCCCTCAGTTCTTTGATCTCTGATTCAGCAGCACAAAGTTGAATTTGAAGGGCTTCAGTATGGTGTTGGGTGTCATCTTGCATCTCATCAAGACGAAGGATATCTGCAATGTTTGCCTGCGCAACCGCATTCACCTCTAGGATTCGATTGATCGACATCCTTGATTGATCGAACTGCCGGGCTATTCGGTTTACTATAACTGGAAGAGCTCTGTCAGCAGTTCCTCCTCTAGATACGTTATAGAAACCTCGTGCCATTCCGTATGGAGGGCGTTGGCCGTCTTGTCGACTCCAATGGTTTATATATTGGCCCCACTCAGGTATTGGTTCTGCGTCCTCTTGCCTCTGGGGACGCTCCCCAGGGTTGCAGACTTGTGGCTCTGTATCCATACCACTTGACTCGCTGTCCTCAAAGGGTTCCTCGTCTGAGTCTGTGATCCAATCTGTCACACCCCCAAACCAGACGGCGGAAACGTCTGGGGGTGGAGGACTTGAATTGTAGTATCACAACACATGCATCATAGTAATCAAAGTAGAAACAACCATTGTATTTAATAAAATATAAATATTTACATGTGTTCAATCATTGTATATTGAACCAAAATATAGTTATACAAAAGAAGATATGACTCAACAAAGCTCCATCTTCTCCAAAGCTCGGGGAGTACCTGTGTATTATTTCCCTGAGAATACAAGTAATTTGAAAAGAGAGTATCAACATAAAGTTGAGTGAGTGCATAAATGTTTATGTTTGAAAGAGTATCTCTGTATCTTGTATATGTAAACTGTTCCAGAAAATCCTATATTTTCTGTTTGTATATGAAAAGTAGTTTTATTCCCATAAAACCCTTCTCTGTGTATTAATGTTTTGTATTTGTATTACTTATGAAAACTTGTAACTGAGAGTGTGCCTGGCTCCACTAGCTGTTGTTGAAAACTGTATTGAATCTTTGTATTTTGTATTCTGTAAACTAGTACTTTGAAGGTGTACTTTCGTTTAGTTATTTATACACTAACGTATTGTTAATATCTTTTTAATGAGTTATTATAACCATACTATGACTGATGGCCTAAAACAAACGCTTTGTGTGCGTTTAAACTGGTGATAACAATTGCCACTCATCTAACTATAGCTAGCAGCCTGAGTGCGGGGTTGTCAATCCCGATATAGATCTACACACGCTTGTTTCGATCCCCGGCTGGAGATTCTGGTTATAATGTCAGGACTTTTCTATGTTGTCTAAAATGAATTAAACAACCTGAATCTAGTGTCTCTTAAAAAGCATATAAACGTTACATGTATATTAGTTTGAAAACTCAAACATTCTAAAATAATGATTGACAGTATATTCTTTAAATCAAAATCCAATCATTCTGAAATAATGATTGACAGTATGTACTTGAATTAGTATTTCCAAACATGTATTTGATAAGTGTAAACCTTGATTTGTTCTGTATCAAAACCCTAGTTTCTTGTGTATTGTAGTATACTTGTATCATGAATTATTGTTCTATGTATAAATTATACCTATTATAATTTATATGTACTCCCTGATTGTGTATTTAACCATGTTTGCATGTAATCCCTTGCTCAACATGTTACAAAGGTAGTTAAACTGATGAAATAATTATTATATTTATATACATATACAATTTTATATATAAGTAAAATTTAAACGACACTCGGACAAGTAACCGGTACTTTAAGCCCACATCCAAACAAGGAAAAGGACCCAGAATGAGTTATCAGTCCTAAGCCTTTTAAATCTTATTTATATACATATATATATATATATATATATATATATATATATATATATATACAAATATGAATTTTGGGGAAAAATATAAGATTATAAAAGAGTTTGATGTGTTGAGTATTTTTAGATAATTTAATGTTATTTTATAATGATTTGAATCATGATTTTATAACACAAAGTTCTTGTGTTATGCTTGTATTCCCCCCTTAAAACAGTAGAAATTATGAAAATACGGGGGTATGAACTCACTTGATAGATGCTGAACCGGACAGAGTTTCGTTTCACGAAAAGGAGTTTATTTGTCGAGAAACCGGCTCAAATTGGGCAGAGTTTCGACAGGAGAGAGGTTACTTCTCGGGAATCTCGAGGCTTCGAGGGTTGCTTAGGGTTCGAGACTTGATACCGGGGCTTTAGGGGTTGTATATGAGCTTAGGGGAGTGGAAAATGTGAAAGAGAATGATTTTTGGGGTGAAAAAGTGTAAAAAATCTGGAACCCTCGCATGCTATATATAGTCCGAAGGTTCGGACCCGAAGCTGCGCGAAGGTGACACGCGTCGGACAGGTGGCGAGGCGAGGGGGCTTCTTCGGACCGGAGGCTCGCTGCTGGCTGGCTCGGATTGGACCAACCCTCGGTCCAATAGGAAGGAGACACGTGCGAAGGGGAGGGTCTGAGGCGTGTGCGAGGGGTTTCTCCGGGGCATCTCCTGCGAAGCTGTTCGCTTCTAAGTGGACCTCAGCTGCGGTCCAATAAGGAAGTGCCACGCATGGGTTCGGTCCACTCAGCAGCTGCCACGTGCGAGGGTGACGTGGCATGCGAAATTGCCCGGTTTTTCCCATTTTTTCTTTATTTTTGTGCCAAACTTGCGAAAATCATAACTTTAGCATACGAGCTCCGTTTTTCGCGTTCTTTATATGCACGCGTACGTAAAATCATACTCTACGACTTTTGTTTAGACTTCGTCGGCTAATTTTGACTTTATTTTAAATATTATTAATTTAAACAGACTGGGACGGGAATCCGTTAAAAATTCATAACTTCTTCATCCGACGTCCGTTTTCGTCTGTCTTTTTACCGTTGTACTACTACCGACGAGACCTTCAATTCTCATTTAGGTTGTGTCGGCTAAAAATCGCTCGATCTTTATTTCGAGTTTTTAGCTGTACACTCCTATACTGAAACTTAGAAAAATCATAACTTCCTCATACGAAGTCATATTTTTCCGTTCCTTTTATGAAAGTTCTCGGTTTAACTTAAACTACAACCTTCATTTAGATTGTTAAGGCTAAAAAGCCTTTTATCAAAAATTTAGTTTTTACACTGAACAGTGTTTTGTCGGTTTTGTCGCGGATTTTCGATTGGTCATAACTTCTTCGTTATAACTCAGATTTTAGTGTTCTTTATGTTTTTGGAAACCTTATTACAATCTCCATCACTTGGTTCATCCCAATCGAGATTGCTGAATAATTTATTTTTGAGGGTCAATTATGTAAATATGCACATTATGCTAAAATTTGTCTTTATTATTATAAAAAGAACTATACATTGACCTAAACTATTACATATGTTTGAAATTACGATTTGTTACAAGTTGACCTCGTGTGTCTTCAGCTGTCTTGAGGCGTAGGGGATGACCTTACCTCGTTGCATCAGAACACAGCCGAGCCCGTGGTTGGATGCATCACAGTATACCACGAAGTATTCTATCCCTTCGGGGAGGGATAGTATCGGTGCGGTGCATAAGGCTCGCTTCAGCGTTTGGAACACCTTCTCTTGTTTCTCTTCCCAGTCAAAGGCCACGCCTTTTTGGGTCAATGTAGTGAGGGGTTTCGCAATTCGAGAGAAGTTCTGTATGAATCTGCGGTAGTAGCCAGCGAGGCCTAGAAATTGACGAATTTCTGTAGGCGTCTTCGGTGCTGACCAGTTCTCGATGGCTTTAATTTTGGAAGGGTCCACGTGGATTCCTTCTTTGCTAACCACGTGTCCTAAGAATTCGACTCTTCGGATCCAAAATTCGCATTTAGAGAACTTTGCATAGAGCTTCTCTGATCGCAAAGTTCCTAGCACTTGTCGTAAATGATCGCTATGTTCCTCCTTACTTCGAGATTAGATAAGTATGTCATCGATGAAAATGATAACGAACTGATCCAAGTAAGGACGGCATACCATATTCATTAAGTCCATGAATACTGCGGGCGCATTGGTCAATCCGAATGGCATCACTACGAACTCGTGGTGTCCGTAACGAGTTCGGAAGGCTGTCTTCGGAACGTACTCCTCAAGCACTCGTAACTGGTGATACCCGGATCTTAGATCAATCTTAGAAAAGTAGCTCGCCCCTTGCAGCTGGTCAAATAAATCGTCTATGCGAGGAAGAGGGTAACGATTTTTGACTGTAAGCTTGTTGAGTTCCCTATAATCGATGCACATACGGAATGATACGTCTTTCTTCTTCACGAATAAGACTGGTGCTCCCCAGGGTGAGAAGCTTGGTCTTATAAAGCCCTTGCTAAGCAGTTCGTTAAGTTGACCGGACAGTTCTTGCATCTCAGCAGGTGCTAGACGATAGGGCGATTTGGCTACGGGGGTCGCCCCTGGAACTAAGTCGATCCTGAATTCGACTTGACGTTGGGGAGCTAAACCCGGTAGTTCTTCCGGAAAGACGTCGGGGAAGTCGCGTACAACGGGGAGGTCTTTCAGGTCTTTTGTTTTCTTGCTTCCTTAAGGGCATGAGCACATATCGAAGATTGCTTCTGTTCTCTCGATCCATTGGGACAGTGCAATGATCCTTCCGGTTCCGTTGAAGTACGTTGGTTTGCAGCTGATGAAATCTTTATAGGTACACTCCTGTGTACGTGGGTGGATTTCACCATGGCTAGAGTTTGTGCCAGTTCCAGCTCCACTTGCACCACCAGAGTTTACTTGGGCCATGGTGTGACAAACCGAAATTTCTATTTTGTACAACCATTCACTTCAATAGAAGTCAGAACAGTTTCTGCTAACTTTTGAGATGTGTAGAGTCAGTTTGAGTGTTCTAAAGCTTAGTACTTCAGGAGATAACAGGAGAGAGGATGCCCTAGGGTTTATTGTGCAACAATAATGTCCTAAAACTCCAAGAGTTTGGAGTTTACGGCCTAAACAAGGTGTTTACGGCCGTAAACCCTAAGGGGGTATAAATATGACACTTAGTCACATTTACCACTTTTTCACATTTTCAAGATCCAAAACTCAAATCCTCTCAAGTATCATCCGATTTTCCTTCTTGATCTTCAACTTTGTAAGTGTTTCTTACCCTAAAAAGTTGATATCTTACTTAATCTAGTGATCTTACATGATTCCATCCGTGAAATCATTCCATATGTGTAGATCTTCAAGTTTCACCAAGAACACACACTAGTGTTCTTGGACTTTTAACACCTTTTCAAGCTTCTACATAGTAAGTACTCTTACCTTGGCTTGTTATAAGGCTTGTTACACTTCTAAAGCATCTATGAAACACAAAGAAACACAATATCAAAGGTGTTTATGGTCCAAGATGTTCTTGGACCGTAAACCCTAATGAACGGGCCAAAGTGTGCCCTAGTCCCTTACCAAGCCTTGGATATTAGTCTAGATACCATCCTTGATGCGCTTAGGACTTAAAACATCAAAAAGACCATAAAACATTTGGGTTTACGGCCGTAAACCCAAGGAGAAATGGTCCAAGGACCGTAAACTCCACAAAGGAGTGAAACGGTGCCCTAATCACTTCCTAAGGCTTAAACATGAAGTAAGAATGCTTCGTATCACCTTTAAAGCTTCAAAACACAAAATGGTAAAAGTACCATGAGTTTACGGCCATAAACTCATGGGTTTACGACCGTAAACTCAATGAGAGTTGGTCCCAAAACCCTAAACTCCAAAAGAGTTTACCCTTGGACCCCAAACTCAATAGCCAAGTCCTACAACCCTTAGATGCAATCCTTAGTACTTATAACACTTAAATCAAGTGTTTTACATGTCTTAGGATGTCTTAACTTGGTTAATTAGTTACTAAATGACTAATTGGATACATATATGTGTGATTATATGTTAACTAGGATCCTTGTGTGTGTTCGAGTCTTCACTTGACACTTAGCATCATATACTATCCGCTCATCCAAACATCTCACTACAGGTGAGTTCATACCCCTTAATCAATATTTTAAATGATTTTAAATGCTTTTATGGGGGGATACAAGTTGATCTTTTATAGTTATTATATCAATCACATGTGATTAATAACTACCAAACAAGTGGATTTCTTACTTTCAAACTGTGTTATCAAACAAACTACTTTTCAAACATTTTTGTCAAACTCTTTTACATGTCCAATACTCTTATCAAACTCTTTTACATGTCAAATACTTTTACTTAAACTCTTTTTAACTTATATTCTGTTAAATGTATATCTTTATAGATATAGTTATATAAGTAGGATTGAAAGGACTTAGGACTGATAACTCACCTTAACCTCCTGTTCCTCGTTTGGTTGTGCACTTAGGGTATCGGTTATTTGTCCGAAGGTCGTTTGAATCCTAGTTATATATCATATATATGTATATAGATATAAAACTTCCTTCTTTCTATTCAATACCTTTGGGTAGCAAAGGTATACAGATATGTTCAAACATACAAATCACATTACTAGTAAGCTATAATAGGCGTAGTTTAGGAAGTTACTAATACTATTACTAGAACAATGGAACATACAATGAGTCAGTTCATACATGAGTCTATACATTACAATATAGCTAGTACATACTATACATTTTACAAGAAAACATACATGCTAGACAGAGAGAGAACATACAATACCATACAGAGAGAACATACAATACCATACAGAGAGAACATACATACATACTAGACAGAGAGAGAACATACATATATACTAGACAGAGAGAGAACACACAATACATCTAGTACATTCAATACGTATACAAGAATACTATTACAGTTATGTGAGCCACGTAACGGGTCATGGTACTACTTGTCATGACCGTTTTGTATCGAGAATCTCCTTAAGTGGGGAGCGTATGAGTTTGTGTATAGATCTATACTGGATTGACTATCCTACACCTTGCTGCTCGCTACAGTGGGACTTACAAGTCTACGGGTGCCAAACGTCATTTCTTCCGACATCTTACATTGTCGCGTTCTATAGTCGGTAGCAGGGTACAGGCCGATCACATGGTACTTTAAATTACAATTGGTTTAAGGTAGTTAGTACAACAGTAGTTACTTAATACAACACTACAGTACTATTTCATTTTCCCATTGCATTCACTTTGTGATCTTCACATAATATACAGTAATGTAAAAACTATATTTTTGGATGATGATAGTCAGATTTGGGAAAATACATACTCTTACAAGAGACACACACACGACCACTAGATGCCTTGGTAGAAGGCTACTTTTACTAGGAAACATAGGGTTTTCTAGGAGAGTTCAAAACATCTTACAAAACATCTTACAAAACATCTTACAAAACTTCTTACAAACACTTTCATACAAATACAGACACTAATATACTTATGATCTCACCAGCTTTAAAGCTGACACTCTCTTTCAAAATAACTTGTATCCTCAGGTCGCCAGTAGACAGGTACCGATGCCAGGTTTTGAGAAGATGGAGCTCGTTCAAGACTCATCTTTTATTTTGATTCATATTTTGGTGTCTATTTAACTTGATGGAACACACTTGTATTAAAATTATATTATTAATGCAATGGATGATGTTGTTGCTTGTTTACTACTTTGCATTGTTGTGATACTGTACATGACGTCCTCCACCCCCGAACGATTCCGCCGTTCCGGTTTTGGGGTGTGACACAGGGCTGCGGTCACAGCTCCGGTCACCGCTACTTGAAACATCACCGCATTGAACTGCGGAGGGGGTGGTGGTGGAGTTTGATTTGCAGGTCTGCCCCTGCTCGGACGCGGACGAGGCGGCATCTTTTACTAAAACTTGATAGAGATGATGACAATAGTAAGAATCAATTGTAAGTATGATGAGAGTGTTTCATGGACTAACTCGCCATAGTCCAACTATCAGATAGAGGTATAACAATAGAGTAGGGAAACACAAAGGTGAAGACTTTCCATAGATTAGATAACTGCCAATATTACTGGCATTAATGATGTAAAATGAGTTCGGGAAAAGTGCCTAACAGTAGGTCTTACATCAAACCATAAGGGAAAATGTTGGCAACTTAGAAGTTTAGTTAGAGTACTTTTAAAAGTTAGGAATGTTTTACAGACAAGTGCTCCATAGAGCACATAAAAGAAAGGCTATTCCTTAACCAAAAGAGAAGGATGAGTCGACATCTTCTACCGGCGGCGGGTATCCCTCGGGCGAACCCTCAGGTCTGCCAGTTGGCGTACAACTTCCTGAAGATGTCGCTCATGCGCCCTCTGACGCACTCGGAGTCCCATGACTTCGACTCGGGATGCAGCTAAGTGCTGCTGTAGAGCCTCATTGGTTTTCCTAGTCCTTTCCATAGCCTCTTCGAGTTGGCGAATGCGGACTGTGTTAAGGCCAGAGTTGGCGTCAACTTCCATTACTTGGTCGATGGCTGCATGACCTTACTCGACGTTCCGAGCAATCCTACGGACCATGATGGGCAGGACTCGGTCAGCTGATCCTCCCTCGCTTAGATTGTAAAAGCTTCGGTCCCCATTGTATGGTAAGGGCTGACCATGCTCATCACTCCAACGATTCAAGGTTGTTGTCCACAAGGGAGTGGGACCTTGAAATGTTAGACGAGGGTTGAGGTTTGGGACTTGACCTTCTTGGGGTAGGTTGTTGACCTCTGGTTCGGAGTCGGAGCCATCCGAAAAGCCTTCTGCGAGGTGATCATCCAAAGGGATTGGGTGATCGTCTTCTGGCTCATCATCGAGCCACCCACCATTTCCTTGGTTGGGATAGTACGGATCGCCGGGGAGATGGAAGCCAGCCATGTTATCTACCCGAGAATAGGGGAAAAGAATAGTTAAATGACGTACTAATGAGGATCCTTTTTAGTTTGCACATAAGTAATTATAGTAACACAAAATACTCTTATAGTATTCTGTTCTAGTATTCCCGTTGTAGTAGTGTTGGTAAGTTTTTAGACTTGATGCAACACCACAATCATTCTGAGGCACATGCTAGTCACTCCTCGAAAAATATAGTTGATCAGGCTATATCCCCCTAGATTTGACTATATGTCTCTAAGCCTAATTGTGATGTTCAACAATCGTAATACTTTTCTTCTATTCTAGTATGATACTGACACTGGTATGAATAGATATATATACTTAGTTAAATATTTTATTATTTAAAAGTATATATTCTTGGTCAGAGTGTTTTAATCCCGTTGCGTTTATAGTTTGTATATCTTTTATGGGTTGATATACTTGATTCACTATAAACAGTGCTCTGATACCAATCTGTCACACCCTAAAACCGGAACGGCAGAAACGTTCTGGGGTGGAGGACGTCATGTACAGTATCACAACAAAGCATAATAGGAAACAAGCAACAACATCCATTGCATTAATAGAATAATTTTTAGTACAAGCGTGTTATATATAGTATGTAAGACACCAAAATGAATAATCAAAATAAAAGATGAGTCTTGTATATGCTCCATCTTCTCAAAAGCTTCATCGGTAACTGTCTACTGATGACTTGAGAATACAAGTTATTTTGAAAGAGTTTATCAGCATAACGCTGGTGAGTTCATAAGTATTTAGTGTCATTGCTTGTATAAAAATGTTTGTAACAACGTAGTATATATGTTCATAGTTGTTTCTAATTGCTTTGTAAATGTTTGTAAATAGTTGAACTCTCTAGAAAATCCTATATTTTCTACTAAAATGTAGCCTTCTACCAAGACCCGACTGTTTGTATGTTTGTTCTTTGTAGAGTAAGAGTTTTCCCCAGTGAAACTAAAATATAGATTACTTAAATGTGTATGTGACAAGGTCACAGGGTAAATGTCATAGGAAAATAATGTTTTACCTCAGCACCTCGGGGAGTCTAAAGAAAGTGCAAATGCAGACTCCAGCTGGTATTAAATGAACAATACGCCTCGAAAAGTCTGTTTTTCCTTTAATTCTTAATTAGTTAATTAAAGGTTTGAATGTGAACTCGTATGTAACCATACTGATCGATGGCTGAATAACTGATGACCCTCCGGTGTCATATGTAGTGAGGTAACATTTTGTCACCCCTTGGCCTTACTGGCTGGGACTGTAGCTAGCAGCCAGGGTGTGGGAGTGTCTGTCCCATATAGATCTATACACACAATGCCCACTCTCCCTCCAGGAGACTTTGGTTACAAGGTGATACCACAATGAAGTGTCGTATCGAGAAGTAGTATGTCACATTCTGTTTATAGTATTCAAATGTTTCGTATAGTAGGTTGTCACACCCCAAAACCGGAACGGCAGAAACGTTCGGGGGTGGAGGACGTCATGTACATTATCATAACAGTGTAAAGTAGTAAACAAGCAACAACATCATCCATTGCATTAAAAGTAAAGTTTTAATACATAAGGGTTCTTTCATTGTAATAAGACACCAAAATATGTAATCAAAATAAAAGACGAGTCTTGTCTGTGCTCCGTCTTCTCAAAACCTGGTCATCGTACCTGTCTACTGGTGACCTGAGATTACAAGTTATTTTGAAAGAGTTTATCAGCATAAAGCTGGTGAATTCATAAGTATTTTAGTGTCATTGATTTGGAAAGTTGTTATGAAAGACATGCAATTGTTGATGAAACATTTGATATAAGTGTGAAAACCCTAGAAAATCCCATATTTCCTACTAGTATAAAAGGTAGTCTTCTACCAAGACCATGATGTTTTGAAGTTTGCATTTCTGTGTAAATGAATGTTTTTCCCATTGTGTAATTATTATTATAAATATATAGTCTACCTCATCGTTTATGTGAATGTGTCACAAAATAAAAGTAAAAGGGAAATTATATAAGTATTATCCTTTGGTACTAGGATAAACACGACATGGAAGATGCCGACTAGTATTAATTGTAGACATCTGTCGATGTGCATTTTCCCTCTATAGCTAACAGCTGGGTGTAGAATGGTTAGTCCCGTACATATATAATAATATCTACACATATAATATGTAATAGTATCTCATCATATAGTATCTATGTAACAGTATCTATGTAAAAGTATACATGTAATAGTGTCCCTGTAATAGTATCTCTTCATATTGTGTATGATGTATTAGTATCTCTTCATATTGTGTATGATGTATTAGTATCTCTTCATATTGTGTATGATATATAGTATAGACTCATGAATAACTGACTCTGGTGTAATTCCTTGTAATAGGAATAATGTTTTGTATCCCCTAAACTATACCTATAATACTTTACTGGAATGTAGGTTGAGTGTCCAAGTAGGTTTATGCACCCTTGCTACTCAAGAGTGTTGGAACTGAATGATGAATGAAAGCTCGCATATCAATACATATATTTATGAAAGATAAGAGTATAGATATGGTTTTTAACAATGAGTTGAAAGAGGTTTTGTAAACATTTAAGATTTTTGAACAATAAATAATAATGACTTGATGTCATTGCTTAAAATATTTCAAAAGAAAATCATTTGATAAAAAAGTATAACAGAACTGGAAACCATTGTGTTTATCACATTTTGAAGTATGTGAAATCAGTTGGTTGAAAACACAGTTATAAATCACATGTTATTGATTCTGTAACATGTTGTTTTCTACTTGTATTCCCCCCCATTAAAGCATTTAAAATCATTTAAAAGATTGATTAAGGGGTATGAACTCACCTGTAGTTGGTGGTTTGGATGAACGGATGATGTAGGATGCTAAGTGTCAAGTGAGGACTTGTACACACACAATGATCCTAGTTAACATATAATAAAACATATATGTATCTAATTAGTCATTTAACAACTAATTAACCAAGTTTATACACCCTAGGACATGAAAACACTTTGATTCAAGTGTTATAGGTACCAAAGGGTTGCATCTAAAGGTTGTATGGTATGGCATTGGAGTTTATGGCCCAAAGACCACTCCTTATGGAGTTTACGGCCTAAGGTCATTACCCCCATGAGTTTACGGCCGTAAACTCATGGTACTAAGTGCCATTTGGTGATTTAAGGTCTTATAAGTCAAGATTGAACATCCAATGATCAAGTCCAAGCCTTAGGAAAGCATTAGGGGCACAATAACACTACCTAGTAGAGTTTGCGGCCTAAGGACCACTTCCTTAGGTGTTTACGGCCGTAAACTCTTATGGGGACTTGTTTTGATTGTTGTTTAAGCTCTTAAACACTTCTAGGAAGGATCAAGGTTGGCATCCAAGGCTTAGGAAGGGACTAAAGTCCATTTAACCACCTTGAAAGGGGTTTACGGCCCAAGAACATCCTTGGCCGTAAACTCCTTTGTTCTTATGATTCTTGATGATTTTCAAGTGTTATTAAGATCATACTAAGCACACAAGAAGCTAGGGTAAGTGTACTTACAAGATAGAAGCTCGATTGGGTGTTTAAGGTCCAAGAACAGTAGTGTGTGTTCTTGGTGTTCTTGGTGTTTTGAAGATCTAAGTGAAAATCAACAATGAATGGATGAAATGATGTATAAACACTAGGTGATAGGTTATAACAACAAATCAAGTCAAGTGAAACTTACATTTTCGGAAGATCGGGTGAAGAACGGGATGCTACTTGAGAGAGAATGGTGAGTGTTCTTGAAGGTGGAAGTGAGAAATGAACCATTTGGGGAGTAAACTCATGCCTAAGGCATGAGTCCACGGCCACACAAGAGTTTACGGCCCAAACTGCACAATTTTGGCCGTGAACTCTTTATTAGGGTGCTAAGTGTGGGTTTGCTACTCCAAGACCCGAGACAGTACTTCCTTTCATCTGCTCGATACATGAATAATTAATATAAATACTCAAACGGACTTTAAACCGGCTAAAATTTAGCAGAAAAGTATTTAACTTTTAATTGAAGTGTTGGACTGTAGGGTTTGTACGAATGAAAATTTCGGGTTGCCATATAGGTCATAGTATAGTAATGTTTTCTCTTTACTACTGTATAGTATATCTTCTTGTGTAGTGTATAGTTTGTTATCTTCTATAGTGTATAGTATGTTCTCTTGTATAATGTATAATATGTATGGTTTCTCAATGTAGTACTTATGTAGTGACTCGTAAATGTACTGACTCTTTTATGTATCGTTGTAGTAGTAATAGTGAGTAGTAATCCCTTAACTATACCTATTATAGTTAAATAGTAATGTTGTTTGTATCCCTTCGTTACACAAAGCTACTGAACTGAAGTGAAAGCTTTTATATCCAACACACACACACACACACACACACACATATATATATATATATATATATATATATATATATATATATATATATATATATATATATATATAACTATGAGTTCAACGACATTCGGACAAATAACAGGATATCCTAAGTCCACAACCAAACAAGGAACAGAAAATAAGGTGAGCTATCAGTCCTAAGTCCTTCAAGTCTTACTTATATAAATATATTAGCGTAGATATGAGTTTGAAAATAATGTAAGTTTAAGAAGGTTTGAAAACAGGTTTTAGCATCTAAAATAGTTTGATAAATGGTTTTGAAGTGCTTGAAATCCATAAGTTTGATAGTAATTTGAAAGTAATAGAAAATCCTTCTGTTTGTTCTAGACATTAATCAATGTGACCAAAGCAGTATCTAGAATGTTTCAACTTGTATTCTCCCCCATAAAAGCATTTAAAATCATTTCAAAGGTTGATTAAGGGGTATGAACTCACCTGTAGTGAGTGGTTGGGATGAACGGATGGTATAGGATGCTAAGTGTCAAGTGAAGAGTTGAACACACACACGGATCCTATTAACATATAAAGACACATATATGAATACAATTAGTCATTTAACAACTAATTAACCAAGTTAAGACACCCTAGGACATGGAAAAACACTTTGATTCAAGTGGTAGAAGTACCAAGGGTTGCATCTAAGGGTTGTAAAGCCACTTAAGGGAGTTTTCGGTCCAAGTGGTATGTTTCTTGGAGTTTTCGGTCCATATGGTTTTCGGTCCAAATGGTTTTCGGTCAAAAGGGGTTTTCGGTCCAAATGGTTGGCCGAAAACTCATGATGTTTGGTGATTTCCAAGGGCTTTCAACAATCAATGAAGTGTTCTAGACTCAATACTAAGTATTAGGAAAGGCTTAAGGTCATTTTGTACCCCTTTATAAGGGTTTTCGGTCTAAGGAGATGCACTATACCGAAAACTCTTTTTGTTCTTGGAAAATGACGATTTCAAGGCCCTAAATCAAGTATCCTTACTAGATAACAAGTATGGGAGATAGATACTTACAATATGGAAGCAAAGAAGGGTGCTTTTGGCCCAAAACACCAGTGTGTGTTCTTGCTGTTCTTGGTGTTCTTGAAGAACACTTGAAGATCCAAGAAAAAGAGGAGATTTCATGGATGAAATCATGTATAACTACTAGATGAAGTGTTTTATAAACAAATCAAGAGAAGAAACACTTACATTTTTGGAAGATTTGGAAGAAGATCTTATGATACTTGAGAGAGAATGTGGGTGTTCTTGAGTTTGGAAGTAAGAAATGAGGAAGGAAGGAGTAAACTCATGCCTTAAGCATGAGTTCTCGGTCAAAGGGGGGTTTTCGGCCCCACCCTTCATGTTTGGCCGTAACACCTTATCAAGGTGTTAGTTGTTTTATTTGTTCCCCAATAATCCTAGAAAATACTTCCTTTCATTTGTTTTCTCGAAAAAAATAAATATTAAAAATACCCAACCGGACTTTAAACCGAGCTAAAAATTAGCGGAAGTGAATTTGACTTTTAATTTACGCGTTTGACTGTAGAGTTCGTACAAATGAAAATTTCGGGTTATCACAGCAACCAATGCCCCTTCTATTGGCAATAGAAGCAAACAGATTCTTTGGTATGGTACACGGGACAATTTCAGACTTAGTCTTTCCCTTTCCCTTGGAAAGAGAAATCTTTTCTGGACTTCCAATGTTTCCATTGTCAATGTCCATGGAAGTTTGGGAAGTAGATATTCCAATCAAATTTGCATTACCAGTGCGCCAAATCGTTGTTGATTCAGTAGCAATTAGCAAGTAGGTAAGATCGATAAGGGACATGTCGCGGTCTGTCATATAGTAATCTTTAATGAACTCACCATATGACTTAGGAAGTAATTGAAGAACCAAGTCAATATCCAACTTCCTTGTCACAACGACTCCTAACATTCCCGACATATCAATGTGTGACCTCATCTCCAAGACATGTGCACACACAGACCTTCCATCTTGGTGGTTGCTTGCCAATAGGGCTTGAGTGACCTTGAACTTTTCAAGTCTTTGAACTTGTGGGTTAGGGAGAATTATTGGAGGAAGTACAGGAAAAGCAGTTCCACTACAGCACGAAGAAGCGATTAATCTTTCACCTTGATCATCTTGTGGTACATCATCTTTATAAGGTAGATCATCCAAAAGGATAAGGTAGACCATAGTTGTCTGAACTAGACATCTACATGGGAGAAATTCAAGTTAGTTGATTTAAGTCCTTAATATAACACCCAAAATGAAATATTAAGGCTAGGACCCAGCACAATATTCTATAATTCAGAAGAGGGATGCCGTAATCCAATTGCAAAATATTTGAAGGTAGGTAAATTATGATTTACCAATTTCCACCATGAAAAACGAAAAATGGATTTTAGGTTTTAAATGAATTGAAATTTCTAGATTCTTTGAGATTCATTGAACTTTTCAATGGCATGTTTAAATCTCGATTATGCCCTTCAAGTTTGTGACTGGGATGCCAAGGATCACAAAAAAGGTGTGAATAACCGTGTAATTTAGCTTGGTACACTTAATGTTACAAATCATCCAATCAATGTGCCGGTTAACCACACACGCTCCATTGATCCATGATTAACATCGAGCTACCCATTGCAATCCTTCATTAGTCCCATATTAGTATGCCGGTTAACCACACACGCTCCACTAACGACTAATAAGGTGCAATGTGCAATTTCATGGGTTAGCATCAAATTCACATTTTTCCTAATTAACTAAGATTTGGAATTTATAAAAGTATTTAGTTACTTGGTATTTCATTATACTTTTAATGAGAATTAATGTTCTATCCTACCCGTTCAGCTAACAACCCTTCACCAGTCAAGGAAGCGTTGGGTGAGAGTGGACACCCATTAAACCACCATTTTATAGGCAGTAACCTTATACCCCCTTATAGATCGGCTTTGTGAATGAGGCCTACTAACGGTAAGACTGACCTTTTACTTATTCATATATAATATATTAAACTTTTAATTTTATATAGTATAAGGGTGTATTTTAAACTTTTAAAATACTAGATGGTTTAATATTTTAATAAATTATACTCTTAATTTAATTAAACTTATACCATGTTATTATGGATTTATTAAACTTCTCTTTCAATTAAACACTTTAATTAATTTAATAAAGTCCATAATGTGTAATTGAACTATTCAAAGCATCTAGGTTATTAAAAATTCAAAACTAAAACTATTTAATTAATTTTTAAGTTACGAACCCAAGAGTTGCATCTTTTGAAACCTTTCAATTACTAGAGTTAATGTTTTCATAATTTGAGACTTTTCAAATACCAAAAATTGAGGGCAAGTCTTGTAACTATTGAAAACCTTTTCATTTCCAAAACTTATGAAAACTTATGAGTTTTAATGTTCATGAAAGAGACTCTTCGTATAACTTGAGGACAAGTTACAAAACTCACT
Organism: Lactuca virosa; assembly: GCF_052849685.1. NCBI lineage: Eukaryota > Viridiplantae > Streptophyta > Magnoliopsida > Asterales > Asteraceae > Lactuca > Lactuca virosa. The sequence continues at coordinate 278,237,237 of NC_136429.1, read as the reverse complement.
TCAAAAACAACTTAGATCAATTTTAACGAACAACATTATCATATAATTTCACTACTGATCTAATCTAACTCATAGCAAGGCAATTCATATCAAATAATACAAATAATTACTTAATTATCTTAAAATTTCACAATTGTCCTTTAATTGGATGAGGATCATCATTACCAAATTAGAAAATACATTTTTTATGACTACAAAACAGTTTGTGGTAATGATCCTAGTCCAATTCGGGCCAAGAACTCGAATTTCTGCAACCAGAAGCATCTACTCACCGAGTTGCCCTTTTACTAAGTGGACTCATCGAGTCAACCAGTGGACTCGGCGAGTTCATCAGTTAAAGGCCAGAAAATCGATTTTTTCAGCTTTGGAAACTAACAAGCATCAAATATAACAGAAAACAATCCTAGGCTTTGATACCACTGTTGAGTTTTGAGCACTATAACACTCCTATGGTGCACATTCAACCCTAAATGCTTTGGATCTATGTTTTCTCTAATTATACATGAAATTTGAATTTTTCCAAAGCATACAACCTAACTAGCATACAATAGAGGATATACCATATAAAACCAAGTTAGATGAATACCTCTTGATGTAGTTTATAGTTTTTGGCCTTTCAAGAGATTAGCACCTCAAGTGTGATGCCTCAAATGGTTCACAAACACCATGAACAAAGGAGGACTTTGAGAGAGAGTCTAGACACTCTAAAATCGATTATGATTCTCTTAGAATACATAGGTGTAACGATTTTGGCTAAGGGATAACTCATATATAGTGTAGGATTCCAAGAGTCATGGGTAAACCCTAATCCATGCATTTGGGTTATGATCCATATCTCACGTGGGCTAACTCTTCATGGATACTTACATAAAACTTAGCCCAACATGGTTCAAAAGCCCAAACACTATATATATCACTGATTTACATAATCAGTCCCCGTTAACTTAATTAGTCTCTTTTGATCACTAAATTAATTCCAAATAATTGTTGATCAATACTAATTAAGTAATATGATTTCACAATTAATATATTATACTTGTAATATATTAATAAATCATAAATAACCTCTTTCTCAAATATCCATCCTATCAGATTGTTCTGGTGAAGGCAACCCAAATGGACCATGCTACTCTCGGGTCGAGTACATATCAATTATAGTTATGGGCTTAGACACCTAATCCAACATCTACTACCTTTCACACCTACTCATACTCTTCCCAAGAATTACCTCACAGTTCTCCAAGTCACCATACAATAAACTTATATAGCCATTTGACAAATTTGATTGCGTAACATAATTAGGGATTATATTACTTCTTGAAAAATGATTACAAGGTTATTCAATTTGACCATACATTATGTCCTTTTTCATCAGGCTACATAATACAATACTATCTATGTACGATGACTGTTAGATTAGATGTCTAAGCCCATAACTATTATTGGTATGTACTTGACCCGAGAGTAGCATGGTCCATTTGGGTTGCATATCATCATGACAATTTGTTAGGATGGACTCTTGAGAGAAAGGTGATATATGATTTATTAATATATTATAAGTTAAAATATATGAAATCATATGTTTTAATTAGTATTGATCAAGAATTAATTTGGATTTGATTTTGTGATCAAAAGAGACTAATTAAATCTATGGGGAGTAGTTATGGTAATTAATTATATTTTATATGGGTTGGGCTTATGATCCATGTTGGACTAAGTTTATGTATGGATACATAAAGAGTTGGGCCACATGTACCATGGATCATAAGACCCATGGGTATGGATTTCGGTTATACCCATGACCCTTGGAATCCTACCTATAAATATGTTATTTTATAGCCAAAAATCGGGACTACCTTTTTGAAGTGTGTGTGGACGATTTTGGGTGAATAGGAATTCTCTCTTAAGTTCCTCTTTTGTTCATGATGGGTTGTGACTTCATTTGAGGCTTCCACACTATTGGGGCTATGATCTTAAGGCCAAATACATCAAGAATTCAAGCTACAAAAAAGGTATGTGACCCTAACTAGTATCTTATATGGTTTATGTCAAATGCATGCTACTTATAGGTTTAATGCCTTGAAACCATTTGCATGTATAATTAGTGAAAAAATAGATCCAAGGTATTTAGGGTTGTATGTGTACCATAGGATGTTGTAGTATACTAAAACCCAACAATGGCTACTTCATATCTTGGACTCCGGACAAGCGGCTCCTTATTCTTAATCTTCTACAGTGCAATCTGCTTCATCAAGGATCATCTGGAATGCTCTTGCCTTCTGCTTTGGCAGAACATTCGGCCTTACTCATTTTATTTCTCTTTGGTCAGTTAATCATGAGATGCCCTGCTTCTCCATACTTGTAACACACACTTTGGGTGTAGTTACTGGCGTAGTTTCCGGTCTTTCCATAGTAGAAGCAAGTTAATTCATTGGTGCATCTCTCAAAGTGTATCTTCATGTACTTCTCACACCATTTGAATTCATTGTTATCCCCAGACCTCTTGTCCTTGGGTCTGGACTTTGAAAACCTACTCTTTTTATCAGACCTCAAAGGTCCTTCAAATTCTTTTTCTCTCCATTTTTAGCTTTCTCCAGACTTTTTTCCTTTATCTGGGTCTCCACATTCCTAGCTACCCAGATGGCTGCTTTTAGAGTAATTTATAGCTTCACCGTTGGCCCATAATTTGTTGGTACTCCAATAGAAAATTTGTTTACTTTGAAAAGTTAATTAGGAACCAAGTTAGGAACTAGTTTCATCTTTTTAGTGAAAGTTGCATCATACTCGCTGACACTCATCCTCCCCTTCTTTAGATTCTAGAATTCATTATTGATCTCCAAAAGATCTTATTTAGAGCAGTATTGTAGTTATAACTCTTCAAGGAAGTTCTACCAAGAAATTTTAATTGCTTCTCCTTTTGGCATAGTACCAACCAACAACTCCCACTAGCTCAGTACTTAAGTGTTTGGTTTTCTGACTGCAAGGACGATCTTCTACATGTTTCTGTAGTTGCAACTTTCAAACACCATCTCTATTTCAGAGATGCAGTCCATTATTTCCACCGGTGTTGGTTTACCAGAAATACATGATGGTTAGGAAGCCATAAAGTCCTTGTACTTGCGTCCATTTCTCTCAACCTCTTGGCCAGGGTTATTCCTTCTAACCCTTTGCAGTTCAGCTTGGTCTACAGTCTTACTGTAGCATTCTTTTTCGGACTGACCCTCATTCAGTACTAGTTCATCAATCAGTGCAGTGACATATCTCATATTACCTTGGAGTAGTAATCAAGTTCGCCCCATTTTCTCAGCTAGCATAACTCGGATCATGGCTTGAACTCCAACTATCGTGACCGATTCATCTGTCGGCATGACTTCTGCTGCACGCTGCATTACACGTCATGGTTTAGGATATTGATTCTCATTACCATTTCCCAATCAGCTTCGAGTCCTTACCATGATGTTCTGTACACTGAAACAATCGTTCAGGGGTACCTGAATTGCAAATATATTATGATAGAGAAGATTTTAGTTATGTTTAGACACATAATCCTCCTTATCACCCAAAAACGTTATATGCAGTTTTAATATAGTAGTTAAACATTTAGAATCTTGAACACATAAAGTTTCATAATCCAAGTTAGCAATACACCTTAAATCTAGTCAAGTAATAGCAATTTAGGCAACCTAAAGCATGTAATAAATCATTTATCACATAACAGTAAATTAGGCATCTTATCCTAAAGTAAGCTAGTTCTTGTGTCAATTTAGGTATCTTACATAAAATAAAATGGATACACACCTCACGTCATTACTTAGCAATCTAAGTCTAAGTCTGGAAATCCTCAAAGATTCCTAGTTCGCTTAAATTATGCTCTGATACGAAATGTGACATCCCCAAATTTCATGGTCAGAAAAACCATTTTATTTATGCTTATTTTAAAATAGAGTATTATTTATAATGCATAATTTTTCCCTTAAAAGTATTTTCGAAAAAACAAAATTTCATTGATTTCTTAAAACTTGGGATGTTATAACTAATACAAGAAACATAAGAATACATGATTATCACTAGTCTTACAACATCTAATGGCCTACACTTCCTTTAACCTCTCATCAGATCCAAACATAAAGTACCTTCGTACAGCTACCTGCGATACAAAGAAATTGAGTGTGTTAGGTTGGGAAATATGTTGAGTACATAGGGTTTTCAACCCACAATATTATAATTAATTTGTTCAAATCATATAACTCACATCAAACAATTAACCTGATTACCCATTCCAGTTATTACCACTCGTTAATCCTAGGAAGATGATATCTAGGGATTTATCCTAAAGGATCTCTAAGTGAACAATATTGCCTCATGGATTCCTTAGAAATATATGCTAATAAGGCGGCCATGGGGTAAATAGAATACCCACATGAATACTTTATATCTATAGGTCGTAGTCTTTTCTGTACATGGTTCCATAACATCGATTGGTCGAAGGCCTGCCCATGTAGAACTTAGTATCAACTATAGGTTTTGTACATGTTCGTGTACGGTTCATCAAGGCCTACATGTCGTATACCTATTTGAAAACAATTTCATTAACATCTATAGGTTGTAAACCTGTCCATGTATGATCGATTAACACCTACATGATGTAAACCTACCCATTTATGGCTTATAAACATCAATAGGTTATAGGCATGTCGATATTTAACCTGACTTTTCTAGAATAATATGTAGTCATCATAAATATCCTACTAGCTGGCTACATTACTTGTCCGGTAGCACTATAAAGTTGTGGCGTCTTATCATTATTTTAATTCCTCTTTACCTATTTACTACCCCATATATTATAAGTATGAAAATCCATATATGGTTAAAAAAAAATTGGCTCATATAGTTTAACTAACAAAAAAGGTCTCGATCACAGATAATAGGCACATATAACACTTTAATTATCTAAAATGCTTCATATTTATGTGTAAGATGAAAGTAACAATGCAGTCACAAGGTAAAAGTGGATGGCTTGTGATCCGGCCAGAGCTTCACCTAATCACCCCAACTTTTCCTTTGACGTGACCTAGGTACAAATGTCATTTAGTCTTAGTGTAATATACTTAGAGACTAATAATAGTGTACACCAATCCCAATGTCTAAATAAAGATATATAAAGTAAGGAACAACTAGGTATCATCATATTGGAGGTAGGATCCATTTAGTATAGGGAGTATATTGTTTGGAAATCCCACGTTAAACACCTCACTAAATCCAGCCTAGATATCATCCCGTAAATAGATCAATCAATATAATGACTTGGATATATTGATAAATCTTATTTATAGGTTCATAATAATGACTATGAACATAAATATGAGTTACGCTTGAAATAAAGTAAGTGTAGCTTAACTTACAGAAATTTTAGCGAAAACCGCGAAATTATGTGGGCAGAATCCTTGCACATATAATCTAACTTTGTTTAAGATTATTTTATCCTAAATAACCTTCTATAAAAATGTTTTTTTATTTCTTATTATATCGTATTTGTCTAGTCTGAATCTACAGGCTTTATAGTCTTCCTCTACCTAATAGAGAACCAATCGTAATCTATGGAGACAAACCTAGCAAAAACCATAGGATCATATCTTGCATAAAATCCAGAAAGTATATACAAAAGGAGTTCTATGCCTTCTTAGCTAACATCGTAAAAAAATAAAGGGAAAGAGACCAAGGATGTACCTCACGTGTGCGGCTAACCTAATGTATTTCTTCGGGATCTACCCCGATTACCGCTAGTATGTCAAGTCGAATTTCAAATTGATTTGGTCCGAGGAGCGGCGCAAGTAGCAAAATCCCCCAATAGATTGACATTGTCATATGTGCAAGAAATATCTAGCCAACTATAGGAGTTTCGCGATAAATGCTTCATCAGACTGAGTTTCTCACCACGGGGAGCCCATGTGTTGTTTATCAAGAGGAAAGATGGATCCTTTAGAATTTGCATCAAATATCAATAATTGAACAAACTTACCATCAAGAATAGATACCCACTTCCTAGGATCAACGACCTCTTTGATCAGGTGCAAGGATCCAGTTACTACTCAAAAATTTATTTGAGGTCTAGATATCATCAACTGCGCGTCATAGAGGAAGGCCTTCTACGACTGCGTTTACGATGCGCTACGAACACTACAAGTTCTTGCTTATGCCAATTGGATTAACCAACGCACTAGTTGTTTTCATAGATCTGATGGACCGTATCTGCAAGCCCTACTTCGATAAGTTTGTGATTGTGTTTATAGACGACATATTAATATATTCACAAACCAAGGAAGAAAATGAGAAGCATTTACAGATGATCCTAGAACTGTTGAGAAAGGAAACGTTGTACGACAAATTCTTTAAATGTGAATTTTCGATTACAGAGGTACACTTTCTTGGGCATGTAGTCAGCAGCAAGGGAATACACGTTGATCCCTCCAAAATAGGGGCCATCAAAAACTAGGAAGCACCAAAGACGCCACCTGAGGTGCGTCAACTCCAAGGCCTTGCACATTATTCCTTGAGTCTTGTACATAACTTCTCCAGAATAGCCAAACATCTCACAACACTAACTCAGAATGAGACGAAGTTTGATTGGGGAGACAACCAAAAAAACTGTGTTCGAAAGGTTAAAAGAAAAGTTGTGCAGCTTACTTACACTATCCTTTCCCGAAGGTACTGATGATTTCTTTGTATACTATGACGCATCACACAATGGGTTGGGATGCATGTTGATGCATGGAGACAAGGTTATCGCCTACGCCTCACGACAACTCATGGTGCATGAGAATAACTACACCACCCATGACTTGGAATTGGGATTTGTAGCTTTTGAACTAAAAAATAAGTGCCACTATCTTTACGAGACGGAGTGTACCATTTATACGAATCATAAGAGTCTCCAACACATCTTCGGTTAGAAGGAGCTCAACATGAGATAAAGAAGATGGTTAGAGTTTCTGAACGACTATAAGTGTGAGATCCGTTATCATCTTGGAATACCCAATGATGCCTTAAGCCGTAAGGAACGAGCAAAGCCTCATAGAGTCAGGGAACTTACAATGACAATCCAATCCAACTTGACCACACAAATTCAAGATTCACAAGGAGAGGCGCTCATGGAAGAAAACATTGATATAAATTGCATGTAATGAATGGAGAAGCAGCTCGAAAGCAGGGATGATGAAACAAGATACTTCATGGACCGAATTTGGGCGCCAAATTTTGGTGATACCAGGAAATTGGTCATGGATAAAGCTCATAAGACCAAATACTCCATTCATCCCGGAGCAGACAAGATGTACTTTGATTTAAGGAACCTTTATTGGTGGCCAAGCATGAAGGCAGATATTGCCACGTATGTGAGCAAATGCTTGAATTTCCATAAAGTCAAGGAAGAACATCAAAATCCTTCAAGATTATTGCAACAACCATAAATACATGTGTGGAAGTAGGAATAGATTACAATGGACTTCGTGACGAAGCAACCAAAGAATTGTGGTGGTTACGACAATATATGGGTAGTGGTCGATAGATAGACCTAGCCCGCCCACTTTCTGCCAATAAAGGAAATGGAAAAAATGGAAAAGCTGACCAGGATGTACCTTAGAGAGAAAGTCGAACTGTATGGCGTGCCATTACCCATTATATCGAATAGATATAGTAAGTTTACCGCTCGGTTTTGGTCGACTCTACAAAAAATCTCTTGGTAATCGCTTGCACATTAGTATGACATATCACCCCCAAACCAACGGTTAAATCAATAGAACGATATAGACGCTTGAGGATATGTTCAGAGCTTGTGTGATAGATTTAAAAAATGCTTACGATACTCATCTACCCTTGATTGAGTTTTCCTGTAACAACAACTATCACACCAATATCAAGGTTGCACCATTCGATTCGCTTTATGGTTGAAAATGCCGATCACAGATATGATGGGCAGAAGTCGGAGATAATCATCTTGTAAAGGAGCAAGCAAGCGATACCTTGCTAAACGGTCCACAAATCATATACAAAACCACTGAGAAGATAGTTCAAATTAGGGAGTGATTAAAGGTTTCCCATGATTGCCAAAAAAGTTATGCTGACATTAGAAGCAAATCCCTTGAGTCCCAAGTAGGGGATAGGTTGATGTTGAAACTATCTCCTTGGAAAGGGGTCATAAGATTCGGAAAACGGGGCAAGCTTAACCCAATATATATACAACCTTTTGAGATCTTTGCAAGGGTTGCCCAGTGGCCTATCAGATCAAATTTCCCTACGAGTTCAGCAATGTGCACGATGTATTTCATGTATCGAATCTCAAAATGTTGGGTCAAAAATATGTTTTATACTTTACTTTTCTAGGAAAATGTATTTTTATGTCTAGGACCGTAAACAGTTTGGTGTTTACGGCCGTATACGTGTTTACGGTTGTGTTTACGTCTGTGAACAGGTTTACGGCCGTAAACCCATTCATGGCCCATGTCTACTATATATAGGGTGAGGAGTGGTAAATAAAGAAGTGAGTAAGACATAAGAGAGAGAGCATATTGTAGAGAGAGAAAGTTAGAGAGAAGAGAGGAGCTTTAGTGTGTGTTAGTATGTGTGAATCTTGTATCTGGATCTTCATTAGATCTTGCACCATCCGTTTGATTGGGATTATGCACCATCAAACGGATTTGATTGATACACAAGCAGATTGGGGATTTACAATTGGTATCAGAGCTTGGATTGTATCAATCATTTTTTTAAGATCTGGAGCTTATTTGGTCTTATTTTTAAGGATTATTGCGTTTGTGGATAGATCTTGGCAAAATAAGGGGGGTTTTTTCTTTGTGTTTTTGATAAAAATGGGTTTTTGATCGAGTTTTGGAGCTTTAAAGTCGAAAAAACGTTGTTTTTGGTCGTAACCAGCGAGGGGGTGGCGGCGTGTACGGCTAGCAGCTAGGGTTTCCGAAGAGTTTGAGGCCGGAGTTTACGGTCCGAGGGCCCGAGAGTTTACAGTCCGAAGTCACGTGTACGGCCCTCAGAGTCTACGGCCAGAGTTTACGGCCTCAGAGTTCACGGTCGGAGTTTACAGCCTCGCTTCGGACGTTTACGGCTCGGAGTTTACGGCCAGCCTCAGTCTCGCTCAGCAGCGTGTGCGAGACTTCGATCAGATAGTCCGAAGTTTGTAGGAGTCTTCCTCGCATCCTCGTTTCCTCGCACAGCAGTGTCCAATAAAAAAAGGGAAGCAAAGTTGGGGGTGCCGGGGATCGAACCCGAGTCTCCTACCTCCTCATCCCACGCGTCTTACCAATTGCTCTAGGCTGCATCTTGTTTCATTCCTTTTGATTTTTATTCAAAAGCACTCCCTTTCGCACCTATTTTCGCAAAATTGACACTTTTAGCCCAAAATTAAATTTCTTTTATTTCTAAATTCCATCTTCAACCCAAAAATTTTAGTTTTTAATTTTTGACTTTGACTTTCAAGATTGACCTTTGACTTTAAACTTTGACTTTTTCCTTTGACTTTCAAATTTTCAAATTTAATTTATCGTTTTGACTTTTAAGTTTGACTTTTTAAGTTTGATTTTTAAAATTTGACTTTTAAGGTTGACTTTTGAGTTTTTAGTCAAAGGGCATTTTTGATAAACAATGAGTTCTTCAAACACCAAAGTCAATCAACTTTCTTGTTCTCAAACATGCACTGATAATGTTAAAAATTTACTTGAGCATATCGAATTATTAGGCAGAGAGAACGAGGACCTAAAATACGAAGGATATCAACTTAGGAAAGGTCAAAAACCCTTAAAAGCACAATTAGAAACCAAAACAAAAGATTTTAGAAAACTTCAAGAAGAATACAGTAATAAATGTGCAAACTATAGATTTGTGACAGAACAACTTGCTGAGTTAACTGTTGAACTTGACACATTGAAAAATAAGTTTGAAAATGCAGATTTTAATTTCAGAAAATTTGATGTATCGAGTGAAGTAGTTGCGACAAGGATGGAAAATAATTTCAGATTTCAAAATAACCAGTCAAAGGGTTTAGGGTATGATAAAGTGCCTCCTCCTTTTAATCACACCTATCAGTATAACCCTTTGACAAAAGAAGAAATGGACAGAGAGCCACATCTCAAATATGGATTTGTGTCAGGAGGTAGTATTAATGTTGAAAGTACTAATTTTTCTACTTCTTCTGCAGATCAACCACTAAATCATTGCAAGCAAGCTGCTGAAGAGAGTGTGTCTGATAAGGAAATTTAATCAAAGTCTGATGACTTAAATTTTTTCGATATCTTTGATAATTCTGCCGTGGTTGTGCCAGAAAGTGTTGAGCTGAACGATTCTAATGCTTCTACTTCTTGCGCAAGTAAAGTAATGGAAGATGAGAATAAGGAGAAAACTGTTGAACAAACCAATGTCTCCTTGAACTCTGAATTTGTTGCTTCGAACTCAGTTGCTTCTGATCAACATGCTGTTGAGAAGTACAGGCCACCAAAACAAGCGAAACAGAGTGCTTCCTGTAATTGTGCTTGTGGGAACAATAAGTGACAAGGCATGGATACGCCACCAGGGGCAGGAAGAAACAACTCCTACGTGAAGAAAAAGACTTGCTTTCACTGTGGAACATGTCACACCCCAAAACCGGAAGGGCGGAAACGTTCGGGGGTGGAGGACGTCATGTTTAGTATCATAAGATATGCATTATAGTAAGCAAGTAATGAACAACCATTTCATTAGAAAGAAAGTGTTTACAATGTGTGTGTTCACAAAACATAGAATTCATAAGCAAATAACAAAACAAGACTTGAAGCTATTATGCTCCATCTTCTGAATTCGCAGCACAAGTACCTGTCTATTAATCTCCTGAGAATACAAGTTATTTGAAAGAGTTGATCAGCAATTAAGCTGGTGAGTTCATCAGATTTTAGTGATGTAAGTAAGTTGTAAAATGTAGTTGAAAATGTAGTAAGTTGTAAGTTCTGTTTAGAAAAGTTCGCCTGTTCCTCTAGAAAATCCTATATTTCCTACTTTAATGAAAGACAAGTAAATATGACTTTACAACCCTTTCTATGAGTACTAAATGGATACAAGTTATATAAGACTCAGAGTAAACAAACAATCGATTGTGTGCATCTGCCCTAAGGCAGAAAGCACACATCTCGTTGTTTGTTTGATCATTGTGGTATATAACCCTGGTGTATTCACTTGTTACTCATGGAGTTAATTGTAATGGTTCCTTTATATTTAATGAAAAGATTCTTTAAGAAAACCCTTATTTCTTATAATAAAATGGTGACTGTCACACCCCAAAACCGGAACGGCGGAAACGTTCTGGGATGGAGGACTTCATGTATAATATCATAACAATGCATAATAGTAAAGACAAGCAACAACATCCATTGCATTAATATAATAGTTAAATACATGTGTGTTCTATTGTAAGTTCAGTTGACACCAAAAATGTACAATCAAAATAAGACGAGTCTTGGATCCACTCTGTCCTTCAAAAGCTGCATGGGTGTACCTTTTTTACTGGTTCCATGAGAATACAAGTTATTTTGAAAGAGTGTATCAGTATAAAATGCTGGTGAGTTCATAAGTGTTTAGTGTACATTTATAATAAAAATGTTTGTTTGTAAGTGTTCGCATCTATTTGTAAAATGTTCGTATCTCTTTGTAACATGTTCGTATCTCTTTGTAAAATGTTCGTATCTCTTTGTAAAATGTTCGTATCTCCCTAGAAAATCCCATATTTTCTACTAAACTGTAGTCTTCTACCAAGACACAAATGTTATGTTTGTTTGTTTGTAGGTGTATGCATTTTTCCCAAGTTTGACTATCGTTATCAAAATATAGTTTATACATTATCGTTTAATATCGAAAACGTTTCAAGTTTAATATATTAGGGGAAATATTATAGTACCGTAGTTTTGTATGTATTAACTACCGTGGTACTAATTACCTTAAGACCATGAATTGTAAGGTAAATGTGAAGAAACTCGTAACCATACTGATTGACGGATGTAAACACGACGAACTAATGGCGTCGAAATAAATGTGACATTTGTCACCCCTTGGCTTGGTCGGACGGGACTGTAGCTAGCAGTCAGGATGTCGGATGGTCTGTCCCGTATAGATCTATACACACAATGCCCGCTCTCCCTCCAGGAGACTCTGGTTACCAACGTGACAACGATGAAATCCGCGTCATGAGGATGTATCTCATATTCTAAATGTTATATTCGTGTATGTTCCTTTTGTTCACTTGTAAAAGTATATGTAAATATATATGTATATGTTCTCTTCGCTATACTAGTATATGTTTATGTTCTGGTAATAGTATGTAGTAATCTCCTAAACTGTACCTATTATAGTTTACTAGTAATGTTGTTTGTATGCCTTTGCTACCCAAAGGTACTGAACTGGAGTAAAAACGTTTATGTCTAAACACATATATATAATAAATAACTAAGGTTTCGACGACATTCAGACAAATAACAGGATACTCTAAGTCCACAACCAAACAAGGAACAGGAAGTAAAGTGAGCTATCAGTCCTAAGTCCTTCAAATCTTACTTATATAAATATATCTGTATAGGCATGAGTTTGGCAATAATATAAGTTTAAAAGAGTTTGATAAAGGATTTATATGTAAAAGAGTTTAAAATGTTTTGAAGTGTTTGAAATCCATAAGTTTGATAACAATTTGAAATTAATAGAAAATCTTTCTGTTTGTTCTAGTTATTAATCACATGTGATTAATATAATAACTAGAATGTTTCAACTTGTATTACCCCCCATAAAAGTATTTAAAAATCATTTCAAAGGTTGATTAAGGGGTATGAACTCACCTGTAGTGTGTGGTTTGGATGAAATTGTTGGACCAGGTGCTAGGTGTCAAGTGAAGACTTGGACACACAAAATGATCCTATTTAACATATAAAGACATATATATGTATCTAATTAGTGATTATAACACTAATTAAGCAAGTATAAACACCCTAAAACGTGGAAAACACTTTGGTTTAAGTGTTAGAAGGTCATAGGGTTGCATCAAAGGGGTGTAAGGCCTTGCTTCAGAGTTTTAGAGTTTACGGCCCAACGACCAACTCCCATGGAGTTTACGGCCTATGGTTTACGGTCTAGGGTTTACGGCCCTTGTGGGTTTACGGCCGTAAACCCATGGTAAACTCCTATCATTTCGTGGTTTAAGGTCCTTAGCTCATGCATGAAAGGTTCTAGTCCAATATCCAAGCCCTAGGAAGTAATGGTGGCACATATGCACCACCTAATGGTGTTTACGGTCCAAGGAGATTGCATTGGCCGTAAACCCATGTGTTCTTGGGCATTCTTGGTGTTTTTCAATGGTTTAACAAGTAATCTAAGCACATAACTAGTTAAGAGGGGTGTAGTTACTTATAGGAAGCTTGTAAGAGTGTTTAAGGTCCAAGAACACTAGTGTGTGTTCTTGGTGTTCTTGGTGAAATGAAGAACACTTGAAGATCTATGAAAAAGAGAAGATTTCATGGATAAAATCTTGTATAACTACTAGATGAAGTGTTGTATCAACAAATCAAGAGAAGAAACACTTACATTTTTGGAAGATTTGGAAGAAGATCTTATGATACTTGAGAGAGAATGTGGGTGTTCTTGAGCTTGGAAGTGAGAAATGAGGAAGGAAAGGAGTAAACTCATGCCTTAAGCATGATTTCACGGCCAAAGGGGAGTTCACGGCCCAAACCCCTCATGTTTGGCCGTGAACACCTCATTAAGGTGTTAATTGTTTTATTTATTACACAATAATCCTAGAAAATACTTCCTTTCATTTGTTCTCTCGAAGAATTAATATTAAAAATACCCACACGGATTTTAAACCGAGCTAAATTTTAGCAGAAATGAATTTGACTTTTAATTGAAGTGCTTGACTGTAGGGTTTATACAAATGGAAATTTCGGATTGTCACATCAACCCCCCGTTAGAGGGAATTTCGTCCCAAAATTAGAGTTTAAGCAATAAGGTAGTTATAAATAACTAAGCGAATAGATGAGGATATTTCGATTTCATTTGATCCTCGCGCTCCCATGTGAATTCCGGTCCTCGCTTCGCGTTCCAGCGAACCTTCACTATCGGGATACGACTTTGCTTCGTCTGCTTGACCTCACGGTCCATGATCTCTACAGGTTCTTCCACAAAGTTGAGGCTCTCGTTGATCTCGATTTCGTCAAGTGGGATTACAAGAATCTCGTCGGATAGGCACTTTTTCAAGTTCGAGACCTAGAAAGTAGAATGTACGTTACTGAGCTCGCGGGGTAGGTTGAGTTTGTAAGCTACGGGGCCGATTCTAGCGAGAATCTCGAAAGGTCCTATGTATCTTGGATTTAGCTTTCTACACTTTCCGAAGCGTATTAAGCCCTTCCAGGGTGGGACTTTCAAGAGGACTCGGCGTTGGATTAATGTCTAAGTCCATAACTATAATTGTTAAGACTTGACCCGACCCGGCATGGTCCATTTGGGTTGCATGGCATCATGCATTTGGATAGACTATAATGAGAGAAATAACACTTAAGGTTGGTTAATATATTATAAGTTCTAATATATTAATAAGGTTATTTAATTAGTATTGATCAAGAATTAATTTGGAATTAATTAAGTGATCAAAAGGAGACTAATTAAATATATGGGTTGATTGTGTAAATCATTCATTCTTATATATGTGGGCTTGTGATCCAAGATTCCTTATGTTGGACTAAGTCCATGGGATGACCCATGGATACTCCATGGAGGTTAAAATCCATGGAGCATAAGGAATGGGTAAAGTTATGAGTTACATGGTGTAACCCTAATAGCCACCATATAAAAGAATCCCATGGCTCAAGAAATCGTGCACTAATGTGTGAGTGTGAGGGCTAGACGATTTCAAGGAGTGTTCAAGTTTCTCTCAAGTTATTCCAAGTGTATTTGGTGCTGTGTGAACCATTTGAGGTGTCACAATTGGGGCACTAGGCACTCAAGCTTCATGAAGACATTCTACATCAAAGAGGTATGTATTCTATCTTGTTATATTTATTATTTTGTATGCTAGATTAGGATAATACCTTGGATGTATAATAGAGAAAACATAGATCCAAGGTATTTAGGGTTGCATGTACACTTAGGAGTGTTAGAATGCTCAAAACCCAACAGTGGTATCAGAGCCAGGTTTGTTTTCTTGTTATACTTGCAAAAGTAGCTGAAAAATCGAGTTGGATGCATATATTCGATTGTTTTGGCTGGAATTGGACTAGGAACATTACCCTAAGATGTTTTTGGACTTATAAACTTGTTTTTGATGTGGTAATGTTAATGCTAATCCAATTTCTAAGATAATTGTCATAATTTCAAGATTTGTATTAGTTTGTATGTTCATGCTAATTTCTTGAAGATTGATGATTTGAATTATCTTGTTCTTATGAGGTTCTTAGATTAATAGAAAAGTTGTGTGAAATAGTTGTTTTCAATCCATTTTAATCTAAGAGTTGATTCCAAAGTGTGTTTTTGTAACTTGTCCTCAAGTTATATGAAAAGTCACATTTAAGAATCATAAAACTCATAAAAGTTGGCAAAGGTTACAAAATGAAGAGTCTAGTTCTAATTAAATGGTTTTATGACTCGATAACTTGTCCTCAAGTTATGGAGGTTCAAGAGTCTCTTCATTAAATTAAAAAAAAGTGTAACCTTAATTAGTTCCATAAGTTACAATAAAAAAAAGTTATTTTTTTTATTAATTAGTTTAAAGTCTTCCATAACTTGTCCTCAAGTTATGGAACTTGAAGAGTTTTTTTTTAATTAAAACTACTTTAAACTCATAAGTTATGGAATTAATTAGTTTTGAATAGTTTCAAAACTTGCCCTCAAGTTTTGGAATTTGAAAAGTTTTCACTTATGAATACTTTAATTCCAAGTTAGCCCTTAGAATTTTAAAAGTTAAAATTCAACCCTTATACTTTATAATATTATAAGTTAATAATATTTATATATATGTATAAGAGTAAAGTCAGTCTTACCGTTAGTAGGCCACATTCACGAAGCCGGTCTATAAGGGGGGTATAAGGTTACTGCCTATAAAATGACAGTTTAATGGGTGTCCACTCTCACCCACCGCTTCCTTGACTGGTGGAGGGTCGTTAGCCGAACGGGTAGGACAATGACTATAATTCTCCTTTCATTAAAAGTATTAATGATAAATACTAAGTAACTAAACTCTTATTAATACCCAATCTTAGTTACTTAGGAAAATGTGAATTTGGTGCTAACCCATGAAATTACACTTTGCACTTTGCTTAAGTCGTTAGTGGAGCGTGTGTGGTTAACCGGCACACTAACCTGGACTTAACAAGGTAGGTAAAGAGTAACTTAATATTTATCATAGTATCGGTGGAGCGTGTGTGGTTAACCGGCACACTGATTAAGGGGTAAATATTAAGGGTACCAAGTATATTTGCATGGTTATTCACACCTTGTTTTGTGATCCTCGGCATCCGAGTCACAAAACCTGAAGGGCACACTCGAGATTGAAACATGCCTTTGAACAGTTCAATGAATCTCAAAGATCTAGGACTTTCAAATCCAATTAAAACCTAATAAATTATTTCGTTTTTCATGGTGGAAATTGGTGAATCGTCATTCACCTACCTTCAAATATTTTATAGCTTGGATTACGGCATCCCTCTTCTAAGTTATAAAATAGTTTGTTGGGTCCTAGCCTTAATATTTCATATTGGGTGTCATATTAAGGACTTTAAATCAACTTTCTTGAATATCTCCCACAAAGATGTCTGGTCAAGACATTTATGATCTTCCCAAATCTCTTGAAACAAGCTTTCCTAAATGAAGATGATGTCCCATGGATATCATACTTCTTTCACCTCCTCCAATTATTCTCCCTAACCCACAAGTTCCTAAAAAGTTTAAGGTCACTGAAGCCCTATTGGCAAGGCAAGGTCTAGGTGTGATCACATCTTGGAGATGTAGTCACATATTGACAACCCGGGAGATTTGGGTGTCAAAGTCTTGAGAAAGTTGGTGGCTCAACTACTTTCTAAGTCACATAGTGAGTTCTTTTGGGAATCGTATGAAACAGACTAAGACAAGAACCTTAATTATCTTATCTATTTGCTAAGATCAACTTCCTAAAACGCTATGGACATTGACAATGATGACATTGGATATCCAGTAAAGCTCTCTCTTCCTAATGGAAAGGGATCAGCCATAGTCAACTCGGTTGACCCAATGGTAAAGAGAGAGGCGAAGTCTGAGATAGTCCCATTATCAAGGGTCCATGGGTAACTATTGCCAAAGGAAGGGGCATTGGTTACGAAGCTGCCAAATTTACCTAAGGATGTTAAAGTCAATAAGTTTGGCTTTACTTCAGGTAAAGTCCATTGTATAACTCTATTAAGTACATGCTGATTCTGATCGCGAAGATGGATTTCAATCGCATGGTTCGGTGATCAGAGTTTTGGGCTATTACTTAAGATTTATGATATTTATATTGCTTAGGAATAGATAACAACAAGGTTTTCATATGGATTGTAAGGATAAGTTTTTCCGCAAAGTTTTAAAATAAAAGAAAAAGGTTTTGATTTTATTTATTTTAAGTATCCTTACAATGGCATTTGTGAAAAGTTGTTGCTTATAAGATTCCATTGATAGCAATATTGGAAAAATGGATTTGATTCTTTCGGTTGTGGTAGTGTCTAATATTACCAAATAAGGAAAGATTCTCATCACCCAAGGTTCAATTGGACCGAAACTTGGAATCATGCAAGTTGTATAGTATGATGAATGAGAACTTTCAGCTTGGAAAATTAAGACTAATTCCTTATGTGAATTAGGAAAGGACTAAGGGATCGAGTACACATTCTTGTGCACTGGTCAAGTCCACCATAAAAGATCAAGAAGACTATTCGTCATGATTTACTTAAGTTCAGTAAATATGGTTATACTTATAAGTTTAAGTATAAGTCTGTAGCATTGGAGAAGTTTCAATGCGAGACAGAACGAATAAGAAGAATCAAAGTATGGCAGAAAGACAAAAGTTTCTCAAATCTGAAAAGATGGGAGAGTACTTTAGTATCATGTTTATGATCATCTTAATGATTAAGATACCATATCACAATTGGTCCTCTAAAGTCATCTTAGTGCATTCTTATGACTAAGAAGAGGAGTCATGAATTGTTGAAATGGTTAAATCAAAAAGCTGAGTCATACTTCGTTCCAAAACAATTCTTAGACTCATACTGCAAGATTGTAACTTGAGTGACATATCTTAAAGAGGGTTTGTTAACACTAGTCAAATGTAAGAGTAAAAGGTTATCTACTCTTGTACATTTGAAATTGGTAAGTTGTGATGTTTTGGATAAAACAGAGACCAACTTAGGCCAATTGTGTAAAGTGTTAGTCTTGATAAAGAATCCGTACTATCTCTTGAATATTTGACAAGGGAGACTTATATGTCAAGAGGACAGTGGGAGTCGTAAAGCTCTTGAAAGTTTCAAGACTTAATCAAGAATAAAACCTAAAGTCCTTCACTAGCACACGACTTGAGGTTTATAACCTATCGTGTTGAAATTTTTGTGCCTATTCAAGTTGGCTTTGCATAAGAGTTCTGAGAGTTCTCAATTGCTTGCACAACTACTTGGAAGCAATGGCAGGCACCTGAGCTGCCAAATGGCAAGAATTTAAGATTGCACAAGTTTAATCAATATGAGTTTGGATTTGTCACTAACCTTGTCTTGTGATTATGGTTTTGACAAATTCACATGGATAAGAATACATACACTATTAAATCTAAGTGTCATAAGGTTTCTCTCCGATTCATGAAAATGATGGCGAGGAAACACTTTCACTAAGTAGATTTTAGCTAGATAGCAATTGTGATATTTGCATTCTCAAAGTCGTTAGTGGAGTGTGTGTGGTTTACCGGCACAGTAACATGGACTTGTGAGAAGTGGCAAATGTCTAAAAAATTGAGACTATGATTATGGCATCCCTTTTCATAGTTCTAAAATTGTTTAGACACATATGTGAGCTATCTAAGAGAGGTGTATGATTTTGATAAAGTTTTATCAAAACAATCTAGTATCAGAAATCTGAACTTTGTTAAGAAAGTCAGCTGATTTCTGAGTCCATGTCAAAGCTAGTGGGAGCATAAGTGTTATGCTAATAATCATCATGTTAGTGGGAGCATGATGATTATGACAAAGGTTGCAAGTTAGCAATGTTAATTATAGAAAACAAAAGTTTCAATTCGTGAGGTTGCAGGGGTTGAAAAAGTTGTTTTGCTATAATTAAGGGAGAGGAAATTATACTTCATTTAAATTCTAAAAGCTTAGATTGAGATTTTAATCGTATTTAATCAAGGATATATTATGAATTTCATGTTGGAATGGCTCAACATAAGGAAATTCTATATATGGGTCCATTATTTGCGTTCTAAAATTCGATTATGATTACGAAATCCCTTTTCATAATCTGAATTTTGAGAACTTGGCAAATTGAAATGGAAATATTATAGCAAAAGACTGGTTTAGTCTTTATGTGAGACATCATGAATCGTGTCCCATATGCTTCGGATATAGTATCGATTACATGTGCTATATACATCCTTTCTAAAATTTTCCAAATGCCTGGGGCATTATGAAGGGAAAAGGTCTAGAATTGGATATGACTAAAATGATTAAGCAATTGTCGAGGACAATCTAAGGTTTACCAAAGATTGGTTGCTCAAGGACAGTTGGAAGTATAATGTTAATTCTGGAAGGACCATATTGACATAATCTGTAAGGAGGCAACTCTTGTTCAGAAATGATAGTCAAAATGGAATATGGAAATGTTTCAAAGTTAGAAATTATTCAATCTGTGTAAGATTAGGAAACTTAATGAAAGAAGGATGTTTCCAACGAGCTGATCTCCTTTGGAATGCTCTGTAATGATTGTTGTAAAGTCTTTCTGACTTTGTGCATAACCATTAAGAGGATCAATGCATATAAGTTTAGAATCTAACCGATTTCAGTAAATGGCATGTATTTGGAATTCTTGCATTTGCAGTAAGGATTTGGGACTGTGAAAAGAGGATCATTGGAGTGATGTTTAATTGATCTATTTTACAAAGTAAAGATCATAGACAAACATAGTATGCATACTTGGTGTATGGCATGACTAGTGTTTAGAAAACATAGTGTACATGCTTGGAGCATGGGACAACTATTGTTTTAAATTCAAGTATAAAGTTGATAAAACCGAAACAATGAATAATGAGTAATCAGTATGGTGATAAATAAAAGTGTTTATTTATATTCATAGGGTTTGATACCATATTTGATTCATTTATTCTTGTGTTTCACTTTGCATGTTTTGACTTCCAGAATAACTAAGTCGCTCTTCCTGAATGATTAAGTTATTCAAACCATCCACAGTCGGTCATATGTTGGAAGTAGATATGAATCAAGACTGTCATGGGTTGGTTTGTAGAGGTCCAAGTTGGTGGACAAAGTGGTGCTACAACACTCATGAGTGCTCATAAGTTCTGAGTATTGGATTCAACCCGCGCTCATTTGAATCACTTCATGGATTTTATCACGAGTGATAATGAGACGATAATATCTTATATTCTTCAAACCTAGAGATATGAGTTGTTACTATGAGTTGGTTATACATTGATTGCACGAAAACACATTGGTAACTCGATGTTATAAAATGTGCCTTTGTGTATGATTCAACAAGTAGTAGAACAAGCCATATGAGTCGAAGTTTATCCATTCCTTTTACCTTCGGGATAAAAGCGATATCTGTGGGCCCCTCGATGATTTAAAGATGATACATGTGAGTGCTTGGCCAAGCCAGGACTGATTTGATTTGTTCAATCAGTCAGTCATCATGAATCGGAAATCGGGAAACAACAAATGGACAGAGAGAATGTTTGATAATCGATGTCTCAGTCCATATGATATCTAGAATGGAGGAATATATGATCCCTTATCTAATGGACAAGTCATTGACAACGGTCAGAGTTCATCGACAAGGTCAGAGTTCGACAGAAGCTTTTGAGAGCTACGATTGCTGATCGGTTCCTGAAGTCATACGCAATAATAGTTTTAGACTTATCCAAGTGGGAGACTGTTGGATTAATGTCTAAGTCCATAACTATAATTGGTAAGACTTGACCCGACCCGGCATGGTCCATTTGGGTTGCATGGCATCATGTATTTGGATAGACTATAATGAGAGAAATAACACTTAAGGTTGGTTAATATATTATAAGTTCTAATATATTAATAAGGTTATTTAATTAGTATTGATCAAGAATTAATTTGGAATTAATTAAGTGATCAAAAGGAGACTAATTAAATATATGGGTTGATTGTGTAAATCATTCATTCTTATATATGTGGGCTTGTGATCCAAGATTCCTTATGTTCGACTAAGTCCATGGGGTGACCCATGGATACTCCATGGAGGTTAAAATCCATGGAGCATAAGGAATGGGTAAAGTTATGAGTTACATGGTGTAACCCTAATAGCCACCATATAAAAGAATCCCATGGCTCAAGAAATCGTGCACTAATGTGTGAGTGTGAGGGCTAGACGATTTCAAGGAGTGTTCAAGTTTCTCTCAAGTTATTCCAAGTGTATTTGGTGCTGTGTGAACCATTTGAGGTGTCACAATTGGGGCACTAGGCACTCAAGCTTCATGAAGACATTCTACATCAAAGAGGTATGTATTCTATCTTGTTATATTTATTATTTTGTATGCTAGATTAGGATAATACCTTGGTTGTTCATAATTGTATGTATAATAGAGAAAACATAGATCCAAGGTATTTAGGGTTGCATGTACACTTAGGAGTGTTTAAATGCTCAAAACCCAACACTCGGCCACCCACCTGGAATTCCAAGGGTTTCCTTCGTTTGTCTGCATAGATTTTCTGTCGGTCTCTAGAGGCTTTCAATCGTTCACGAATCTGAACGATCTTCTCTGTCGTTTCCCGAATGATCTCCGAAACCATGAGAGTGCTGTCAGGAACTCGTCCTTTAGCTAACTGAGTGTCACCCACCTCAGCCCAGCACAGAGGGGATCTGCACTTCCGGCCATAGAGGGCTTTAAATGGAGCAGCCTTTATGCTCGTGTGATAACTGTTGTTGTAGGAAAACTCGACAAGGGGTAAATGAGTATCCCATACCTTCCCAAAGTCGATCACACAGGCTCGTAACATATCTTCCAAGGTTTGGATGGTTCTCTCACTTTGTCCGTCGGTCTATGGATGGTTGGCTGTACTCATGGCCAGCCTCGTTCCTAAGGAGCTTTGTACTGACTGCCAGAACCTCGAGGTGAATCTACTATCCCTATCGGAGATAATAGATATAGGGACACCACGCAGTCGTACTATCTCCCGAATGTATGTTCTTATGAGCTTCTCCATCTTGTCGGTCTCTTTGATGGGTAAGAAGTGCGCGGACTTCGTCAATCTGTCGACGATGACCCAAATAGTATCAAGCCCACCCGTTGTCTTGGGTAGCTTGGTTATGAAGTCCATAGTGATCTGCTCCCACTTCCATTCAGGGATCTCTGGTTGTTGAAGTAAACCTGATGGTTTCTGGTATTCGACCTTAACCTTTGCGCAAGTAAGGCATTTACTCACGGAGGTAGCAATCTCTGCCTTCATATTAGGCCACCAGTATAGCTTTTTAAGATCCAGATACATCTTGTCTGAACCTGGGTGGATGGAATAACGAGTGTTGTGTGCTTCTGTCATGACCAAGTCTACGAAGCCACGGTGTCTTGGTGTCCAGATCCGGTCCATTAGATATAAAGCTCTGCCACCCCTGACTTCCAAGTTCTTTTCCATTCCTCGCAGGGATTCTCCCGCCACGTTTTCAGGTTTCAAGGCTTCGAACTGAGCCTCCCTAATTTGTCCGGATAGATGCGAATGGATAGTCATGGTTAATGACTTGACTCTTCGACCAGAATATTCTTTCCGACTTAGGGCGTCTGCTACTACGTTGGCTTTACCCGGATGATAACGAATTTCACATTCGTAGTCATTGAGTAGTTCGACCCACCGTTGTTGTCTCATATTGAGCTCCTTCTGGTTGAATATGTGTTGTAGGCTTTTGTGATCTGTAAAGATAGTGCATTTCGTACCATACAGGTAGTGTCTCCAGATCTTCAGGGCAAACACCACTGCTCCTAATTCGAGGTCGTGTGTGGTGTAGTTGACCTCGTGTGTCTTTAGCTGCCTTGAGGCATAGGCGATGACTTTACCCCGTTGCATCAGAACATAGTCGAGCCCCTGGTTGGATGCATCACAGTATACTACGAATTCTTCTATCCCTTTGGGGAGGGATAGTATCGGTGCGGTGCATAAGGCTCGCTTCAGTGATTGGAACGCTTTCTCCTGCTTCTCTTCCCAGTCAAAGGCTACGCCTTTCTGGGTCAATGTCGTAAAGGGTTTCGCAAATCGAGAGTAGTTCTGTATGAACCTGCGGTAGTAGCCCGCGAGGCCTAGAAATTGACGAATTTCGGTACGCGTCTTTGGTACTGACCAGTTCTTGATGGCTTTAATTTTGGAAGGGTCCACGTGGATTCCTTCTTCGCTAACCACCTGACCTAAGAATTCGACTCTGCGGATCCAAAATTCGCATTTAGAGAACTTCGCATAGAGTTTATCCGATCGTAAGGTTCCTAGTACTTGTCGTAGATGACCGTTATGTTCCTCCTTACTTCGAGAGTAGATAAGTATGTCATCGATGAAAACGATGACGAACTGATCCAAGTAAGGATGGCACACCCTATTCATTAAGTCCATGAATATTGCGGGTGCATTAGTCAATCCGAAGGGCATCACTACGAACTCGTAGTGTCCGTAACGAGTTCGGAAGGTTGTCTTCGGAACATCCTCCTCAAGCACTCGTAATTGGTGATACCCTGATCTCAGATCAATCTTAGAAAAGTAGCTAGCCCCTTGCAGTTGGTCGAATAAATCGTCTATGCGTGGAAGAGGATAACGATTTTTTACCGTAAGCTTGTTGAGTTCCCTGTAGTTAATGCACATACGGAACGATCCGTCTTTCTTCTTTACGAATAAGACCGGTGCTCCCCAGGGTGAGAAGTTGGGTCTTATAAAGCCCTTGCTGAGCAGTTCGTTAAGTTGACCGGACAGTTCTTGCATCTCTGCAGGTTCTAGACGATAGGGCGATTTGGCTACGGGGGTAGCCCCTGGAATTAAGTCGATTCTGAATTCGACTTGGCGTTGGGGAGGTAAACCCGGTAGTTCTTCTGGAAAGACGACGGGGAAGTCGCGTACTACGGGAAGGTCTTTTAGGTCTTTTGTTTTCTGGTTCACATCGACTACATGTGCAAGGAATGCGCGATATTCCTTACGCAAGTACTTCTGGGCTTGAATACTTGAGATGATACGAAGGCTCGTACTGGGGTTTTCTCCGTAGATCAACAAGGTTTCATTATTCGGTAGGTTTAGGCGGACTGCTTTTGTCGAAACACAAGATATCGGCGCGGTAAAGACTCAACCAGTCCATGCCTACAATGACGTCGAAACTCTTGATAGCCACGGGTATGAGGTCGATTGGAAATGAATGATTATCTAGTGTGAGGGTACAACCTATGTAAATCTTGTGAGAATTCTCTGTCTTTCCGTTAGCCATTTCTACGACGAAGGTTTCTTTTAGTGCTTGCGATGTTTGATTAAGTAAGGGTTTAAATTTTTTATTTACGAAACTCCTTTCTGCCCCACAATCAAATAAGACACATGCATAAGAGTTATCAAGGAGGAACGTACCCGTGACTACTGTGGGGTCCGCCACGGCTTCATTGTGGCCAATAGCGAGTAGTCTTCCTGCTCCTTCCGCATTCCCAGCTTTCGGGAAGTTTCTTTTGAAGTGCCCTGTCTCGCCACACCCGTAGCAGGCATGGCTCACTCCTGTACCAGGGACTTGGGTGATGGGTTTGGGTGGTGTTCTGCAAAACCGGACAGTATGGCCCTTTCGATTACAGTTGATGCAATGCATTTCCCGGCAGGGGCCGTTATGATGGAAATTGCACTTGGTGCACTTGGGTAGGTTCCGTGCGTATGGCTTTGCTGGCACAGGGGCAGCAGGGGTTGTGGCAGCATGGACAGCCACAGTCTGTTGGTTTTTAGATGAGGGTTGAGATGATTTGCCCTTCTTTCGGTCCCAACGCTTTCTCTTGTTGTCGGCCGGTTTGGTTGGCGCGGAGGCAGCCGTTGTAGTTGTTGTTGTTGGAGGAGAAGGAACCTCGTGATCGATAAGCCTTTGGGCCAATTCCTTGGCACTATCAAAGGTCGCAGGGTTCGATGCTAGAACGTTCCCTCGGTACGGGGGCACCAAACCCCAGATGTATCTTTTGATTTTCTTGCTTTCGGTGGGGACCATGTTGGGACATAGAGTCACCAGGTCGCTGAATCTGGCCGTATAAGCCACTATATCAGAACCCTTCATCTTGTGATTCCACAGTTCTTCTTCGAGTTTCTAAACTTCGCCCCTCGGGCAATACTCCTTTGCCATTAGATCCTTCAGTATCTCCCAGCCCATGGCGCTAGCTACTACCCGTGAGAGTGATTTGACATTTCCATTCCACCATGTCAGGGCCCTTTCTGTGAAGGTGCAAGCAGCGAACTTGATCTTGCTTCCTTCAGGGCAAGAGCACATCTCAAAGATTGCCTCTGTTCTCTTGATCCATTGGGACAGCGCAATAATCCCTCCAGTTCCATTGAAGTACGATGGTTTGCAGCTGATGAAGTCTTTATAGGTACACTCCCGTGTACGTGGTTGGATTTTACCATGGCTAGAGTTGGTGCCTAATCCAGCTCCACTAATGCCACCAGAATTTACTTGAGCCATGGCCGCGGTCACAACTGCGGTCACAGCTGCCTAAAACATCACCGCATCAAACTGTGGAGGGGGTGGTGGTGGTGGAGTTTGATTTACATGCCTGCCTCTGGTCGGACGCTTGCGAGGCGACATCTTTTTCTGAAAGTTGATAGAGATGATGATAGAAGTAAGAATCAATTGTAAGCATAATGAGAGTGATTTATGGACTAAATCGCCATAGTTCAAACATCATATAGGGACATGACCATAGAGTAGAGAAACGCAAGAGTAAGGACTTTCCAATGGATTAGATAACTGCCAATATCACTGGTATTAATGATGTAATTGAGTTCGGGAAAAATGACCTAACTGCAGGTCTTACATCAAACCATAAGGGAAAATGTTGACATTTTAGAAATCTAGTTAAAGTACTTGAAAGATAGGAATATTTCACAGACAAGAGCTACATAGGCACAAAAAAGAAAGGCTAATCCTTAACCCAAAAGAAAAGACGCGTCGACATCCTCTACCGGCGACGGGTATCCCTCGGGCGAACCCTCAGCTCTGCCAGCTGGCGTACCACTTCTTGAAGCTGTCGCTCATGCGCCCTCTAACGCACTCGGAGTTCTATGACTTCAGCCCGGGATGCAGTTAGCTGTTGCTGCAGAACCTCATTGGTTCTCCTAGTCCTTTCCATAGCCTCTTCGAGTTGGTGAATGCGGACCGTGTTAATTCCAGAGTTGGCATCCACTACCATCACTCGGTCGATAGCTACTCGACCTTGCTCCACATTCCGAGCAATCCTGCGGACCATAATGGGCAGGACTCGGTCAGCTGAGCCTCCCTCGTTTATGTTGTAAAAGCTTCGGTCTCCATTGAAGGGTAATGGTTGACCCTGCTCATCACTCCAATGGTTCAAGGTTGTCGCCCACAAGGGTGTGGGGCCTTGAAATGCCGGTCGGAGGTTGTGGTTTGGGACTGGAGCCTCTTGGGGCAGGTTGTTGACTTCTGGCTCGGAGTCAGATCCATCCGAAAAACCTTCTGCGAGGTGATCATCCAAAGGGATTGGGTGATCATCTTCTGGCTCATCATCGAGCCACCCACCATTGCCTTGGTTGGGAAAATACGGATCGCCGGGGAGATGGAAGCCAGCCATGCTATCTACGCGAGAAAAAGGGGGTATAAGAATCTTATAATAATAGACGTACTAATCTAAGATAATTATAAGATGATCCTTACTAGTTACTTCAATACTTGCATAGTACATACTAATTACGTGTAACCAAAACAGGATATACCTTCGAATAAGTGACCCTAACTCTAAATCCACAACCAAACAAGGAACAGGAAATAAAGCAAAGGTCACAGATTCTAAGTCTATAGCACCTTAGTCACATGTAACCTTAGCGTATCCACTTAGCAACTATTGCCCTACTAGTAAAGACCTTTTTAGTTCTCAAATAAGTAACTATAGTAACACAAAATACTCCTATAGTATTTTAGGTTTATGTTCTGTTCTAATGTTCTTGTTGTAGTAGTGTTGGTAAGTTTTTAGACTTGTTGCAACATCACAACCATTCTTAGGCACATGCTAGTCACTCCTCGAAAAATATAGTTGATCAGGCTATATCACCCTACATTTAACCATATGTCTCTAAGCCTAATTGTGTTGTTCAACAATCGTAATACTTTTGTTCTGTCCTAGTGACACTAATTTTAGTATGAATGCAGGTAGGTATACTTTGGTTAAATATTTTATTATTTAACAGTGTAAACTCTTGGTCAGAGTATATTAATCCCGTTACGTTTATAGTTTGTATATCTTTTATGGGTTGATATACTCGATTCACTATAAACAATGCTCTGATACCAATCTGTCACACCCCAAAACCGGAACGGCGGAAATGTTCTGGGGTGGAGGACTTCATGTACAGTATCATAACAATGCATAATAGTAAAGACAAGCAACAACATCCATTGCATTAATGTAATAGGTAAATACATGTGTGTTCTATTGTAAGTTCAATTGACACCAAAAATGTACAATCAAAATAAGACGAGTCTTGGATCCAGTCCGTCCTTCAAAAGCTGCATGGGTGTACCTGTCTTACTGGTTCCCTGAGAATACAAGTTATTTTGAAAGAGAGTATCAACATAAAATGCTGGTGAGTTCATAAGTGTTTAGTGTCATTGATGTTGTAAAATGTAATTTAACTAGGTTCAACAAAATATATATAATAAAAATGTTCGTTTGTAAGTGTTCGCATCTATTTTTAAAATGTTCGTATCTCTTTGTAAAATGTTCGTATCTCTTTGTAAAATGTTCGTATCTCTTTGTAAAATGTTCGTATCTCCCTAGAAAATCCCATATTTTCTACTAAACTGTAGTCTTCTACCAAGACACAAATGTTCTGTTTGTTTGTTTGTAGGTGTATGCATTTTTCCCAAGTTTGACTATCGTTATCAAAATATAGTTTATACATTATCGTTTAATATCGAAAACGTTTCAAGTTTAATATATTAGGGGTAATATTATAGTACCGTAGTTTTGTATGTATTAACTACCGTGGTACTAATTACCTTAAGACCATGAATTATAAGGTAAATATGAAGATACTCGTAACCATACTGATTGACGGATGTAAACACGACGAACTGCTTGCGTTGAAATAAATGTGACATTTGTCACCCCTTGGCTTGGTCGGCCAGGACTGTAGCTAGCAGTCAGGATGTGGGATGGTCTGTCCCGTATAGATCTATACACACAATGCCCGCTCTCCCTCCAGGAGACTCTGGTTACCAACGTGACAACGATGAAAGCCGCGTCATGAGGATGTATCTCATATTCTAAATTGTATGTTCGTGAATGTTCCTTTTGTTCACTTGTAAAAGTATATGTATATGTTCTCTTCGCTGTACTAGTATATGTTTATGTTCTGGTAATAGTATGTAGTAATCTCGTAAACTATACCTATTATAGTTTACTAGTAATGTTGTTTGTATGCCTTTGCTACCCAAAGGTACTGAACTGGAGTAAAAACAATTATGTATAAACACATATATATGATATATAACTAAGGTTTCAACGACATTCGGACAAATAACAGGATACTCTAAGTCCACAACCAAACAA
Organism: Lactuca virosa; assembly: GCF_052849685.1. Classification (NCBI taxonomy): domain Eukaryota; kingdom Viridiplantae; phylum Streptophyta; class Magnoliopsida; order Asterales; family Asteraceae; genus Lactuca; species Lactuca virosa. Next base: position 278,208,211 of record NC_136429.1, on the reverse strand, counting down.
GGAACAAGAAGTAAAGTGAGCTATCAGTCCTAAGTCCTTCAAATCTTACTTATAAAAATATATCTGTATAGGCATGAGTTTGGCAATAATATAAGTTTAAAAGAGTTTGATAAAGGATTTTATATGTAAAAGAGTTTAAAATGTTTTGAAGTGTTTGAAATCCATAAGTTTGATAACAATTTGAAAGTAATAGAAAATCTTTCTGTTTGTTCTAGTTATTAATCACATGTGATTAATATAATAACTAGAATGTTTCAACTTGTATTCCCCCTATAAAAGTATTTAAAAATCATTTCAAAGGTTTATTAAGGGGTATGAACTCACCTATAGTGTGTGGTTTGGATGAAAGTGTTGGACCAGGTGCTAGGTGTCAAGTGAAGACTTGGACACACACAATGATCCTATTTAACATATAAAGACATATATATGTATCTAATTAGTGATTATAACACTAATTAAGCAAGTATAAACACCCTAAAATGTGGAAAACACTTTGGTTTAAGTATTAGATGGTCATAAGGTTGCATCAAAGGGGTGTAAGGCCTTGCTTTAGAGTTTACGGACTAAGGACCAACTCCCATGGAGTTTACGGCCTAGGGTTTACGGTCTAGGGTTTACGGCCCTTGTGGGTTTACGGCCCTTGTGGGTTTACGGCCGTAAACCCATGGTAACTCCTATCATTTCGTGGTTTAAGGTCCTTAGCTTATGCATGAAAGGTTCTAGTCCAATATCCAAGCCCTAGGAAGTAATGGTGGTACATATGCACCACCTAATGGTGTTTACGGTGCAAGGAGATTGCCTTGGCCGTAAACCCATGTGTTCTTGGGCATTCTTGGTGTTTTTCAATGGTTTAACAAGTAATCTAAGAACATAACTAGTTAAGAGGGGTGTACTTACTTATAGGAAGCTTCTAAGAGTGTTTAAGGTCCAAGAACACTAGTGTGTGTTCTTGGTGAAATGAAGAACACTTGAAGATCTATGAAAAAGAGAAGATTTCATGGATGAAATCATGTATAACTACTAGATGAAGTTTTGTATCAACAAATCAAGAAAAGAAACACTTACATTTTTGGAAGATTTGGAAGAAGATCTTATGATACTTGAGACAGAATCTGGGTGTTCTTAAGCTTGGAAATGAGAAATGAGGAAGGAAAGGAGTAAACTCATGCCTTAAGCATGAGTTTACGGCCAAAGGGGAGTTCACGGCCCAAACCCCTCATGTTTGGCCGTGAACACCTCATTAAGGTGTTAATTGTTTTATTTATTACACAATAATCCTAGAAAATACTTCCTTTCATTTGATCTCTCGAAGAATTAATATTAAAAATACCCACACGGATTTTAAACCGAGCTAAAATTTAGCATAAATGAATTTGACTTTTAATTGAAGTGCTTGACTGTAGGGTTTGTACAAATGGAAATTTCGGGTTGTCACAGTGACCACAGTGATTACTTCTACAATCACTTAGTTTATACTGGATATATATAATCTAATATCGGATAGAAAGTTAATTGGGTGAATCTGCCCTAAGCACACAACCAAACAAGGAACAGGAAGTAAGGCGGAAAGCACACATCCAACTACCTATTGGGTATTAATTATATATAACCATGATGTATAAACTAAAGTATTATAGAGTTAAGCACCTAAGGTCCTTTAAGTTTATACTGGTTTAATAAAATGGATTAAACCCTTTACCGGTAAGTTTCTAGTTTTGTATACTAAAAGTTCTGATTTGGAAAGTATGTTTTGTACTACAAAATTGTGCATTGACTCTGTGTCCTATGACCTGACCCATACATGGTACCCCTTATGATTACTTGGTGTAAATGGAACATATATATAGCCAAGCCTGGATAGATAGTAGGATGGGTGTATCTGCTTTAAGCCCACAATCAAACAAGGAATAGGAAATGAAGCGGAAGGCACACATCTTACTACCTGTCGGACCCGATTAATATATAACCCGGAATGCATACACTAAGGAATCATAAATTTAGCATTATAGGTCCCTTTCTACTGATTGTACTAGACCCGATTGTTCTGTGTGTCGTTTGTAAAATGTAAGTTTTCCCTAGTTTATAACTATCTTGAATCGAAAATAGTTTGTATTAGCTTTCAAGTGGAACTGCCACTTACTGAAAGTAATGGGAATTTATAAGTACGCAGTTGTCTTTTGAATTGACCATCTTTAGTACTAATTACCTTCAAACATGTTTGTTTTAGTAAGGTCATAATGTGAAGGCTAGTACCCATACTATACGCTCTCCCTATCAAGAGATTCTGGGGACCAAACGCGACTGTAGAAAACAATTGCTAATCGTGTAATTCACATGAAAGTTATATGATCATGTATACCCAATTTAACTATTACCTTTTGTTAAGAACAACGAGTTAGTGATTTATTGGTATAATTAGATCTTGTAGTTGTTTTATGCTATAACATCTTACTATGTTCGTTCTGTTTGTTTCTCATCATAGTATGTTTTGACTCATGTATGAACTGACTCTTTGTATGCTTCACTGTAGTAGAAGTAATGAATAGTTTCTTCCTAAACTATACCTATTATAGTTTACTAATGTTTTACTTGAACTGTTATTGAAAAGACTCATTTTACTTCTAAGTTATGCTTGTAGTTTAAAAATGGAGTTTGATTAACTCTAAAGTAACATAACTTTAAAAGAGTTTTTGAAATGTTTTGATCACTTATAAAAGACATATGCAACATTTTGAAAGAAGTTTATAACAAACAATTTATCATTGTGTTCAACTTGTATTGCCCCCCTTAAAAGCATTTAAAACAGTTAAAAGATTCATTACAAGGTATGAACTCACCTGATGTGGGTGATTCAACGAATACGCGTGTAAGGATGAGAACTTCCACGAATGAAGTCACGAGACACAACAAGTTCTAAATGACATATATTGACATATATTGGCATGAATATAGTGTTTATAGGCATCTATATGAAAGGAAACACCTTCCGGGACTAGGAAACACTTGGAATGAAGTGTTGAATCACATGTGATTCAACTAAGGGATGTTTCAGGTCAAGAAATGGTGTTTACGGCCATGGGTTTACGCCCAAGGGAGTTTACAGCCGTAAACTCATGGTCAAACATGCATAAGAGGGTGTTTGAAGGTTAGGGAAACTTGAGGGATCAATGCACTACACAAGGACGATCAAAACCAATGATTTGGAGGGTGTTGATGAGTTTACAGCCAAGCAAGGAGTTTACGGCCGTAAACTCATGATCATTAAGCAAATGAGAGTGGTTTAAGGTCCTATTTTCATCCATTAAGGGTTCAAGGTCACAAGCTTTGCATCTAGGAGGGTTTATGGCCAAAATGGCACCCTTAAAGGGGTTTACGGCCATGGGAGATGGCTTGGCCGTAAACTCCTTTTGTTCTTGTGTTTTTGATGTTTTCAAGGCTCTAAGCATGAGTCCTAACTAGATATCAAGTGTAGGGAAGAGTACTTACGATATAGAGGCTTGAAATGGTGATTAAGGTCCAAGAACACTAGTGTGTGTTCTTGGTGTTTCTTGAAGATCTATGAAAAGATGATTTTCATGGATGAAATCATGAGATGATGCTAGTTAAGAAGGATTAACATCAAACTAAAGGAAGAACACTTACAACTTTTAATGATCTAGGACGAAAATCGGGATGATACTTGAGAGGATTTGGAAGTGTTCTTGAGGTTGGAATGAGATAATGAATGAAAATTGAAGAATATGAGACTTAAGGAGGAGTTTACGGCCCACCTTGAGTTTACGGCCGAAAACTCAAGTGTTGTGGTCGTGAACTCTTTTTGAAGAGGCTAAGTCTTGATTTGTTGGACAGTGTCTCTAGCAGGTACATTCTTACACTCATTCCTTAAGTCTACTAGGTTTAAAACTCCTTAGAATGACCTTTAACCAGGCTAGAACTCATTACCAATGAGTCTGACATTCAGTTGAGTTGACTGACTGAGCTTTCAAAGCAAAAAAATTTCGGGTTGTCACATCATCCCCCCGTTAGATGGAATTTCGTCCTGAAATTAGCTTTCTTAGCAGTACTACTGGAGTTTGCGCTCCTCTGATTTGTAGAATACCTACTCGTAGACCTGGCAACTTGGACCTGGTGCTCGATAGGATTCGTACTTGGTCCATCTATCATTACCTTGTGTATACAAGTCGTACATAATTAGGATTAGTAAGACAGTCGGATGTGTGACTCTGCCCCAAGTCCACAACCAAACAAGGAACAGGAGATAGGGCGGAAACACACATACTAAATCTGCGTAATCATAATCATATACCACCCTCGCATATACACTGAATAGGGATAGGTGGGTTGTATTCGTCCTTAGCCTCTGTGCTTGAACTTGGTCTGCTGGACGAGTGGTATTTTGTGACGGCCTACGGACATCTGACGTTAAGGCTTCGGAGGACAAAGTATTCTTCGCATGAGTACTTCGGTGTTTAGAATACGAAAGATAAAACTGAGGTTTAGGTCGGACTGTCGATACGAATAACGAAAGTTCCGAGAACTTGCCGATCGAGGCGATAGAAACATATGAACTTAGTATGGTGAGGACCATGCCAATTCATGACGAATGATAGTAACGGACTCTTTACTGAACAAAGTTTTGGCCAATTTGAAAGAAATGTATGTTATACGATGATGTATCCCTAGTGTATTCGACAATGTACTCTTTGTGTGTTCCAGTGCTTTCTGTTTTCCCTTTGATTTTAACACTCCTACCTATCGTACTGCAATGTGCGCATACATACAAATGAAAGTGCTTTGATAACTGGTGATGATACTTTATATCATGATCCTCCTTGGTACCACTACGATCGCCTGTCATATACAAGTTATGGATAATTAAGATGAATAAGACAGTCGACTGAGTAACTCTACCTCAAATCCTCAACCAAATAAGGAACAGGGATTAAGGCGGAATCACTCACTCTAAGCCTGCAACTTCTTAGTTATTCACAACCATGATGTATATGCTACGCCATCATAGCTTCTCTAAACAAATCTTTTAGCTCTCTTGACTACTGTGATCTATTTCAATATATGAGTTATTATAATTACTTTTTAAGTGTTTTTCCCCAAGGTTTAATCTTATATAAATATAAATTAATTTTCAAAGTAATTACTATTTCGAAAACGTACCAAAATCTCAAAAGCGGGATTCCTCGCTGCTCCCTTATGTCTTTTTGTTAGTTTCTTCCTCCTCCGTCACCTCTCTCTGTTGGGCAGTCTATCTTGGCATGACCCAATGCACCACATGCATGGGATACCTGAACTATACCTGCATCGGTGGTGGAAGTGATGTGCTGAGTTGGGGTTTCACAGAAACGAGCGTCTGCGTCTTCCCTTTCCATTGGACAATTCCTCTTAAAGTGTCCCGATTTGCCGTAATTGAAACAAGCCAAGTTTACTTGGGGAATTGGCTGTGTCGGCTTCCTGCAGAAAAGGGCAGTGTGCCACTTTCTACTGCAATTTGTGCATTGCATCACTCGGCAAGCTCCATTGTGGTGGTAAGTGCATATGTCTCACTTTGGGAGATTTCCAGCATATTGTTTACCGGGGGTTGTAGTGGTAGCTGAAGTGTCAGATGTTGTGACTGCTGTTGTGGCCACAGGGGTAGCCACGGGCTGTCGTCTCTTGTTACAACCTTGGGTCGAATTTTTGTTTTGTCTAGCCCAGTATTTTCACTTCTTGTTATTAGGCTCGTGGTCTGGGGTGTCCTTGACAGCAGCCACTCGCGGGTTCCCTTGATTACTATTGTGATGAGCAAAACTAGCTCCGCTTCCGCTAGCGTTATTTGTATCGAACTGTGCCAAAACGGTTGTCACAGTAGCTGTGACCGCAGCCTGAAAGGTAGCGGAGTCTATTTGCAGAATTGGTGCTTCGCCTGGTGGTCGGTTCCCTCCTTGTGAAGACATGAATTTGTCGCATGGCGAAGAATGATCTCGTGAGTCTAAAACAGTGGATATAAACCGAAAGCTGAAAGACAAGGTTATCCTAGTTCTGAGTGCATCGGGTCCTGACTTCCACAGAGTTCTAGAAACAATTCATAAAAGAGTCTATACCTAATAAACTCTATGAATTCGAATGGCTATCCTCGAATGAATATCTGTTACCTGAATAACTGTTACCAGCTGCATGTAAGAAAATAATCCTAACACATAATGTGAGCAGTGTTTCCACTAACTCATTAAGTTAACAAGATTATTATTTATTTGTGTGACGGGTAAGACGTTTTGGTTACTTCTGTTGATCCCTCTTTGAAAGCTTCTCTTGACTGCTTATGAGGAAGTGGTTACATCTATTTGGGTTTGTCGTGTGAGAATGGAAGTGTCTAAAGAATCTATGAGATTTAGGGTAAGTTTATGGGGTGATCCTTACAGAGTCCTTCTATAATTGTACAATGCATACAAGTTGTATATAATTCAAGATTAAATAGACCTTCGAATAAGTGATCCTACTCTAAAACCACAAGCAAACAAGGAACAAGTAGTGAAGCGTAGATCACAAATTCTAAGTCTATAAAACCTCAATTATATATAACCTTGGGAGTATACATTGCAAGATTATAGACCTATCCGTAAGGGTCGTTTAAGTTATCACATAAGTTGTTTACATGGCCTAAAATACTCCTATAGTACTTTAATGTAATGTACTTGATCTAGAATTCTCTTGACTGGTGTGTTTAGGTAAGTTTTAAGACTGTTGTAACACCACATCACTCCCAAACACATGTCGGTCACATCTCGAATGAATATAGTTGATCGGACTATATTGATCCTAGCTATGATTACATAACTATTTAGGTTTGACGACAGTGCTCAACCTTTAAATATTTTAGTTCTTTTCTTCTTGTGATACTTGGTCTACATGTATAAGCAACTAGGTATATTTTTATAACTTATCGTTATACTCTTAAAATATATCATTATCCAGAGCACTTAAGCCCTATTGTATTTATAGTTGTATATCTTTTATCAGTTGATATTTAGTTCACTATAAACAATGCTCTGATACCAATCTGTCACACCCCAAAACCGGAACGGCGGAAACGTTCGGGGGTGGAGGACGTCATGTTTAGTATCACAAGATATGCATTATAGTAAGCAAGTAATGAACAACCATTTCGTTAGAAAGAAAGTGTTTACAATGTGTGTGTTCACAAAACATAGAATTCATAAGCAAATAACAAAACAAGACTTGAAGCTATTATGCTCCATCTTCTGAATTCGCAGCACGAGTACCTGTCTATTAATCTCCTGAGAATACAAGTTATTTGAAAGAGTTGATCAGCAATTAAGCTGGTGAGTTCATAAGATTTTAGTGATGTAAGTAAGTTGTAAAATGTAGTTGAAAATGTAGTAAGTTATAAGTTATGTTTAGAAAAGTTTGTCTGTTCCTCTAGAAAATCCTATATTTCCTACTTTAATGAAAGATAAGTAAAAATGACTTTACAACCCTTTCTATGAGTACTAAATGGATACAAGTTATATAAGACCTAGAGTAAACAAACAATCGATTGTGCGCATCTGCCCTAAGGCAGAAAGCACACATCCCTTTGTTTGTTTGATCATTGTGGTATATAACCCTGGTGTATTCACTTGTTACTCATGGAGTTAATTGTAATGGTTCCTTTATATTTAATGAAAAGATTCTTTAAGAAAACCCTTATTTCTTATAATAAAATGGTGACCACAGTGATTACTTCTATAATCACTTAGTTTATACTGGATATATATAATCTAATATCGGATAGAATGTTAATTGGGTGAATCTGCCCTAAGCCCACAACCAAACAAGGAACAAGAAGTAAGGCGGAAAGCACACATCCAACTACCTATTGGGTATTAATTATATATAACCATGATGTATAAACTAAAGTATTATAGAGTTAAGCACCTAAGGTCCTTTAAGTTTATACTAATTTAATAAAATGGATTAAACCCTTTACTGGTAAGTTTCTAGTTTTGTATACTAAAAGTTCTGATTTGGAAAGTATGTTTTGTACTAGAAACTGTGCATTGACTCTGTGTCCTATGACCTGACCCATACATGGTACCCCTTATGATTACTTGGTGTACAAGGAACATATATATAGCTAAGCTCGGATAGATAGTAGGCTGGGTGTATCTGCTTTAAGCCCACAACCAAACAAGGAACAGGAAATGAAGCGGAAGGCACACATCTTACTACCTGTCGGACCCGATTAATATATAACTCTGAATGCATACACTAAGGAATCATAAAGTTAGCATTATAGGTCCCGTTCTACTGATTGTACTAGACCCGATTGTTCTGTGTGTCGTTTGTAAAATGTAAGTTTTCCCTAGTTTATAACTATCTTGACTCGAAAATAGTTTGTATTAGCTTTCAAGTGGAACTGCCACTTACTGAAAGTAATGGGAATTTATAAGTATGAAGTTGTCTTTTCAATTGACCATATGTAGTACTAATTACCTTAAAACATGTTTGTTTTAGTAAGGTCATAATGTGAAGGCTAGTACCCATACTATACGCTCTCCCTATCAAGAGATTCTGGGGACCAAACGCGACTGTAGCAAACAATTGCTAATCGTGTAATTCACATTAAAGTTATATGATCATGTATACCCAATTTAACTATCACCTTTTGTTAAGAACAATGAGTTAGTGATTTATTGGTATAATTAGATCCTGTAGTTGTTTTATGCTATAGCATCTTAGTATGTTCGTTCTGTTTGTTTCTCATCATAGTATGTTTTGACTCATGTATGAACTGACTCTTTGTATGCTTCATTTTACTAGATGTAATGAATAGTATCTTTCTAAACTATACCTATTATAGTTTACTAATGTTTTACTTGAACTGTTATTGAAAAAGACTCATTTTACTACTAAGTTATGCTTGTACTTTAAAAACGGAGTTTGATTAACTATAAAGTAACATACATTTAAAAGAGTTTTTGAAATGTTTTGATCACTTATAAAAGACATAAGCAACATTTTAAAAGAAGTTTATAACAAACAATTACACAATTATTATTGTGTTCAACTTGTATTGCCCCCCTTAAAAGCATTTAAAACAGTTAAAAGATTCACTACGGGGTATGAACTCACCTGATGTGGGTGATTCAACGAATACACGTGTAAGGATGAGAAGTTCCACGAATGAAGTCCCGAGACACAACAAGTCCTAAATGACATATATTGACATATATTGGCATGAATATAGTGTTTATAAGCAACTATATGAAAGGAAACACCATCCGGGACTAGGAAACACTTGGAATGAAGTGTTTAATCACATGTGATTCAACTAAGGGATGTTTAAGGTCAAGAAATGGTGTTTACGGCCATGGGTTTACGACCAAGGGAGTTTACAGCCATAAACTCATGGTCAAACATGCATAAGAGGGTGTTTGAAGGTTAGGGAAACTTGAGGGATCATTGCACTACACAAGGATGATCAAAACCAATGATTTGGAGGGTGTTGATGAGTTTACGACCAAGCAAGGATTTTACGGCCAAGTAAGGAGTTTACTGTTGGGTTATGAGCATTCTAACACTCCTAAGTGTACATGCAACCCTAAATACCTTGGATCTATGTTTTCTCTATTAGACATACAATTATGAACATCCAAGGTATTATCCTAATCTAGCATACAAAATAATAAATATAACAAGATAGAATACATACCTCTTTGATGTAGAATGTCTTCATGAAGCTTGAGTGCCTAGTGCCACAAGTGTGACACCTCAAATGGTTCACACAACACCAAATACACTTGGAATAACTTGAGAGAAACTTGAACACTCCTTGAAATCGTCTAGCCCTCACACTCACACATTAGTGCACGATTTCTTTAGCCATGGGATTCTTTTATATGGTGGCTATTAGGGTTACACCATGTAACTCATAAATTTACCCATTCCTTATGCTCCATGGATTTTAACCTCCATGGAGTATCCATGGGTCACCCCATGGACTTAGTCCAACATAAGGAATCTTGGATCACAAGCCCACATATATAAGAATTAATGATTTACACAATCAACCCATATATTTAATTAGTCTCCTTTTGATCACTTAATTAATTCCAAATTAATTCTTGATCAATACTAATTAAATAACCTTATTAATATATTAGAACTTATAATATATAAACCAACCTTAAGTGTTATTTCTCTCATTATAGTCTATCCAAATGCATGATGCCATACAACCCAAATGGACCATGCCGGGTCGGGTCAAGTCTTACCAATTATAGTTATGGACTTAGACATTAATCCAACAGTCTCCCACTTGGATAAGTCTAAAACTATTATTGTGTATGACTTCAGGAACCGATCAGCAATCATAGCTCTCAAAAGCTTCTGTCGAACTCTGACCTTGTCGATGAACTCTGACCTTTGTCAATGACTTGTCCATTCGATAAGGGATCATATATTCCTCCATTCTAGATATCATATGGACTGAGACATGGATTATCAATCATTCTCTCTGTCCATTTGTTGTTTCCCGATTTCCGATTCATGATGACTGACTGATTGAACAAATCAAATCAGTCCTAGCTTGGCCAAGCACTCACATGTATCATCTTTAAATCATCGAGGGGCCCACAGATATCGCTTTTATCCCGAAGGTAAAAGGAATGGATAAACTTCGACTCATATGGCTTGTTATACTACTTGTTGAATCATACACAAAGGCACGTTTTATAACATCGAGTTGCCAATGCGTTTTCGTGCAATCAATGTATAACCAACTCATAGTAACAACTCATATCTCTAGGTTTGAAGAATATAAGATATTATCGTCTCATGATCACTCGTGATAAAATCCATGAAGTGATTCAAATGAGCGCGGGTTGAATCCAATACTCAGAACTTATGAGCACTCATGATTGTTGTAGCACCACTTTGTCCACCAACTTGGACCTCTACCAACCAACCCATGACAGTCTTGATTCATATCTACTTTCAACATATGACCGACTGTGGATGGTTTGAATAACTTAATCATTCAGGAAGAGCGACTTAGTTATTCTGGAAGTCAAAACATGCAAAGTGAAACACAAGAATAAATGAATCAAATATGGTATCAAACCCTACGAATATAAATAAACACTTTTATTTATCACCATACTGATTACTCATTATTCATTGTTTCGGTTTTATCAACTTTATAATTGAATTTAAAACAATAGTTGTCCCATGCTCCAAGCATGTACACTATGTTTTCTAAACACTAGTCATGTCATACACCAAGTATGCATACTATGTTTGTCTATGATCTTTACTTTGTAAAATAGATCAATTGAACATCACTCCAATGATCCTCTTTTCACAGTCCCAAATCCTTACTGCAAATGCAGGAATTCCAAATTCATGCCATTTACTGAAATCTGTTAGATTCTAAACTTATATGCATTGATCCTCTTAATGATTATGCACGAAGTCAGAAAGACTTGACAACAATCATTACAGAGCATTCCAAAGGAGATCAGCTCCTTGGAAACATCCTTCTTTCATTAAGTTTCCTAATCTTACACAGATTGAATAATTTCTAACTTTGAAACATTTCCATATTCCATTTTGACTATCACTTCTGAACAAGAGTTGCCTCCTTACAGATTATGTCAATATGGTCCTTCCAGAATTAACATTATACTTCCAACTGTCCTTGAGAAACCAATCTTTGGTAAACCTTAGATTGTCCTCGACAATTGCTTAATCATTTTAGTCATATCCAATTCTAGACCTTTTCCCTTCATAATGCCCCAGGCATTTGGAAAATTTTAGAAAGGATGAATATAGCACATGTAATCGATCCTATATCCGAAGCATATGGGACACGATTCATGATGTCTCACATAAAGACTAAACCAGTCTTTTGCTATAATATTTCGATTACAATTTGCCAAGTTCTCAAAATTCAGATTATGAAAAGGGATGCCGTAATCATAATCGAATTTTAGAACGCAAATAATGGACCCATATATAGAATTTCCTTATGTTGAGCCATTCCAACATGAAATTCATATATATATCCTTGATTAAATACGATTAAAATCTCAATCTAAGCTTTTAGAATTGAAATGAAGTATAATTTCCTCTCCCTTAATTATAGCAAAACAACTTTTTCAACCCCTGCAACCTCACGAATTGAAACTTTTATTTTCTATAATTAACATTGCTAACTTGCAACCTTTGTCATAATTATCATGCTCCCACTAACATGATGATTATTAGCATAACACTTATGCTCCCACTAGCTTTGACATGTACTCAGAAATCAGCTGACTTTCTTACCAAAGTTCAGATTTCTGATACTAGATTGTTTTGATAAAACTTTATCAAAATCATACACCTCTCTTAGATAGCTCACATGTGTGTCTAAACAGTTTTAGAACTATGAAAAGGGATGTCGTAATCCTAGTCTCAATTGTTTAGACCTTTTCCACTTCTCACAAGTCCATGTTAGTGTGCCGGTAAACCACACACGCTCCACTAACGACTTTGAGAATGCAAATATCACAATTGCTATCTAGCTAAAAACTACTTAGTGAAAGTGTTTCCTCACCATCATTTTCATGAATCGGAGAGAAACCTTATGATACTTAGATTTAATAGTGTATGTGTTCTTATCCATGTGAATTTGTCAAAACCATAATCACAAGACAAGGTTAGTGACAAATCCAAACTCATATTGATTAAACTTGTGCAATCTTAAATTCTTGCCATTTGGCAGCTCAGGTGCCTGCCATTGCTTCCAAGTAGTTGTTCAACCAAATTAAGAACTCTCAGAACTCCTATGCAAAGCCAAATTGAATAGGCACAAAAATTTCAACACGATAGGTTATAAACCTCAAGTCGTGTGCTAGTGAAGGACTTTAGGTTTTATTCTTGATTAAGTCTTGAAACTTTCAAGAGCTTTAAGACTCCCACTGTCCTCTTGACATATAAGACTCCCTTCTCAAATATTCAAGAGACAGTGCGGATTCTTTATCAAGACTAACACTTTACACAATTGGCCTAAGTTGGTCTCTGTTTTATCCAAAACATCACAACTTACCAATTTCAAATGTACAAGAGTAGATAACCTTTTACTCTTACATTTGACTAGTGTTAAGAAACCCTCTTTAAGATATGTCACTCAAGTTACAATCTTGGAGTATGACTCTAAGAATTGTTTTGGAACGAAGTATGACTCATCTTTTTGATTTAACCATTTCAACAATTCATGACTCCTCTTCTTAGTCATAAGAATGCACTAAGATGACTTTAGAGGACCAATTGTGATATGGTATCTTAATCATTAAGATGATCATAAACATGATACTAAAGTACTCTCCCATCTTTTCAGATTTGAGAAACTTTTATCTTTCTGCCATACTTTGATTCTTCTTATTCGTTCTGGCTCACATTGAAACTTCTCCAATGCTACAGACTTATACTTAAACTTATAAGTATAACCATATTTACTGAACTTAAGTAAATCATGACGAATAGTCTTCTTGATCTTTTGTGGTGGACTTGACCAGTGCACAAGAATGTGTACTCGATCCCTTAGTCCTTTCCTTATTCACATAAGGAATTAGTCTTAATTTTACAAGCTGAAAGTTCTCATTCATCATACTATACAACTTGCATGATTCCAAGTTTCGGTCCAATTGAACCTTGGGTGATGAGAATCTTTCCTTATTTGGTAATATTAGACACTACCACAACCGAAAGAATCAAATCCATTTTTCTAATATTGCTATCAATGGAATCTTATAAGTAACTACTTTTCACAAATGCCATTGTAAGGATACTTAAAATAAATAAAATCAAAAACTTCTTCTTTTATTTTAAAACTTTGCGGAAAAACTTTTCCTTACAATCCATATGAAAACCTTGTTGTTATCTATTCCTAAGCAATATAAATATCATAACTCTTAAGTAATAGCCCAAAATTCTGATCACCGAACCATGCGATTGAAATCTATCTTCGCGATCAGAATCAACATGTACTTAATAGAGTTAGACAATGGACTTTACCTGAAGTAGAGCCAAACTTATTGACTTTAACATCCTTAGGTAAATTTGGCAGCTTCGTAACGAATGCCCCTTCCTTTGGCAATAGTTACCTATGGACCCTTGATAATGGGACTATCTCAGACTTCGCCTCTCTCTTTACCATTGGGTCAACCGAGTTGACTATGGCCGATCCCTTTCCATTGGGAAGAGAGAGCTTTACTGGATATCCAATGTCATCATTGTCAATGTCCATAGCGTTTTAGGAAGTTGATCTTAGCAAATAGATAAGATCATTAAGGGTCTTGTCTTATTCTGTTTCATAGGATTCCCAAAAGAACTTACTATGTGACTTAGAAAGTAGTTGAGCCACCAACTTTCTCAAGACTTTGACACCCAACTCTCCCGGCTTGTCAATATGTGACTACATCTCCAAGATGTGATCACACCTAGACCTTGCCTTGCCAATAGGGCTTGAGTGACCTTAAACTTTTTAGGAACTTGTGGGTTAGGGAGAATAATTGGAGCAGGTGAAAGAAGTATGATATCCATGGGACATCATCTTCATTTAGGAAGGCTTGTTTCAAGAGATTTGGGAAGATCATAAATGTCTAGACCAGACATCTTTTTGGGAGATATTCAAGATAGTTGATTTAAAGTCCTTAATATGACACCCAATATGAAATATTAAGGCTAGGACCCAACAAACTATTTTATAACTTAGAAGAGGGATGCCGTAATCCAAGCTATAAAATATTTGAAGGTAGGTGAATGACGATTCACCAATTTCCACCATGAAAAACGAAATAATTTATTAGGTTTTAATTGGATTTGAAAGTCCTAGATCTTTGAGATTCATTGAACTGTTCAAAGGCATGTTTCAATCTCGAGTGTGCCCTTCAGGTTTTGTGACTGGGATGCCGAGGATCACAAAACAAGGTGTGAATAACCATGCAAATATACTTGGTACCCTTAATATTTACCCCTTAATCAGTGTGCCGGTTAACCACACACGCTCCACCGATACTATGATAAATATTAAGTTACCCTTTGCCTACCTTGTTAAGTCCAGGTTAGTGTGCCGGTTAACCACACACGCTCCACTAACGACTTAAGCAAATTGCAAAGTGTAATTTCATGGGTTAGCACCAAATTCACATTTTCCTAAGTAACTAAGATTGGGTATTAATAAGAGTTTAGTTACTTAGTATTTATCATTAATAATTTTAACGAAAGGAGAATTATAGTCCTTTCCTACCCATTCGGCTAACGACCCTCCACCAGTCAAGGAAGCGGTGGGTGAGAGTGGACACCCATTAACCTGCCATTTTATAGGCAGTAACCTTATACCCCTCTGATAGACCGGCTTCGTGAATGAGGCCTACTAACGGTAAGACTGACTTTACTCTTATACATATATATAAATATTATTAACTTATAATATTATAAAGTATAAGGGTTGAATTTTAACTTTTAAAATTTTAAGGGCTAACTTGGAATTAAAGTATTCATAAGTGAAAACTTTTTCAAATTCCAAAACTTGAGGGCAAGTTTTGAAACTATTCAAAACTAATTAATTCCATAACTTATGAGTTTAAAGTAGTTTTAATTAAAAAAAAAAACTCTTCAAGTTCCATAACTTGAGGACAAGTTATGGAAGACTTTAAACTAATTAATAAAAAAATAACTTTTTTTTATTGCAACTTATGGAACTAATTAAGGTTACACTTTTTTTTTCATTTAATGAAGAGACTCTTGAACCTCCATAACTTGAGGACAAGTTATGGAGTCATAAAACCATTTAATTAGAACTAGACTCTTCATTTTGTAACCTTTGCCAACTTTTATGAGTTTTATGATTCTTAAATGTGACTTTTCATATAACTTGAGGACAAGTTACAAAAACACACTTTGGAATCAAATCTTAGATTAAAATGGATTGAAAACAACTATTTCACACAACTTTTCTATTAATCTAAGAACCTCATAAGAACAAGATAATTCAAATCATCAATCTTCAAGAAATTAGCACGAACATACAAACTAATACAAATCTTGAAATTATGACAATTATCTTAGAAATTGGATTAGCATGAACATTACCACATCAAAAACAAGTTTATAAGTCCAAAAACATCTTAGGGTAATGTTCCTAGTCCAATTCCAGCCAAAACAATCGAATATATGCATCCAACACGATTTTTTAGCTACTTTTGCAAGTATAACAAGAAAACAAGCCTAGGCTCTGATACCACTGTTGGGTTATGAGCATTCTAACACTCCTAAGTGTACATGCAACCCTAAATACCTTGGATCTATGTTTTCTCTATTATACATACAATTATCAACATCCAAGGTATTATCCTAATCTAGCATACAAAATAATAAATATAACAAGATAGAATACATACCTCTTTGATGTAGAATGTCTTCATGAAGCTTGAGTGCCTAGTGCCCCAAGTGTGACACCTCAAATGGTTCACACAACACCAAATACACTTGGAATAACTTGAGAGAAACTTGAACACTCCTTGAAATCGTCTAGCCCTCACACTCACACATTAGTGCACAATTTCTTGAGCCATGGGATTCTTTTATATGGTGGCTATTAGGGTTACACCATGTAACTCATAACTTTACCCATTCCTTATGCTCCATGGATTTTAACCTCCATGGAGTATCCATGGGTCACCCCATGGACTTAGTCCAACATAAGGAATCTTGGATCACAAGCCCACATATATAAGAATGAATGATTTACACAATCAACCCATATATTTAATTAGTCTCCTTTTGATCACTTAATTAATCCAAATTAATTCTTGATCAATACTAATTAAATAACCTTATTAATATATTAGAACTTATAATATATTAACCAACCTTAAGTGTTATTTCTCTCATTATAGTCTATCCAAATGCATGATGCCATGCAACCCAAATGGACCATGCCGGGTCGGGTCAAGTGTTACCAATTATAGTTATGGACTTAGACATTAATCCAACAAGATTTTCCGTTGGTCTGAATGCTGCTTGCTTTGTGCTTAGTAGGACTTTGAGTGATGGCAGTTAGCTACTAGGTGAATACGTTAAGTCACATGTGATATGGGTTGAATAATCTCAGAGTGCTGGATTTGACCCTACTGCGCAGCTCTTGTCTGAGTCCAACCATTGTAGGGATGAGTCCTTTACTCGAAGGATTATCCGAGCCTCGTTACATGTGATGGTATTCACGTAATGGCTAATTGGCATTATGAAGAGTCCTTCAGCAGCTGAGGACTGGGTTGGGTTATAGATTTCCATATATTTAATTAGTCTCCTTTTGATCACTTAATTAATTCCAAATTAATTCTTGATCAATACTAATTAAATAACCTTATTAATATATTAGAACTTATAATATATTAACCAACCTTAAGTGTTATTTCTCTCATTATAGTCTATCCAAATGCATGATGCCATGCAACCCAAATGGACCATGCCGGGTCGGGTCAAGTCTTACCAGTTATAGTTATGGACTTAGACATTAATCCAACATTTACGGCCATAAACTCATGATCATTATGCAAATGAGAGTGGTTTAAGGTCCTAATTTCATCCATTAAGGGTTCAAGGTCACAAGCTTTGCATCTAGGAGGTTTTATGGCCAAAATGGCACCCTTAAAGGGGTTTACGGCCATGAGAGATGGCTTGGCCGTAAACTCCTTTTGTTCTTGTGTTTTTGATGTTTTCAAGGCTCTAAGCATGAGTCCTAACTAGATATCAAGTGTAGGGAAGAGTACTTACGATATAGAGGCTTGAAATGGTGATTTAGGTCCAAGAACACTAGTGTGTGTTCTTGGTGTTTCTTGAAGATCTATGAAAAGATGATTTTCATGGATGAAATCATGAGATGATGCTAGTTAAGAAGGATTAACATCAAACTAAAGGAAGAACACTTACAAATTTTGATGATCTAGGACGAAAATCGGGATGATACTTGAGAGGATTTGGAAGTGCTCTTGAGGTTGGAATGAGATAATGAATGAAAATGGAAGAATATGAGACTTAAGGAGGAGTTTACGACCGTAAACTCAAGTGTTGTGGCCGTGAACTCTTTTTGAAGAGGTTAAGTCTTGATTTGTTGGACAGTGTCTCTAGCAGGTACATTCTAACACTCATTCCTTAAGTGTACTAGGCTTAAAACTCCTTAGAATGACCTTTAACCAGGCTAGAACTCATTACCAATGAGTCTGACACTCAGTTGAGTTGACTGACTGAGCTTTCAAAGCAAAAAAATTTCGGGTGTCAGAGAACACCTGGACACATTTCCCGAAATTGTCCAAATCGCGCATACATTCCCTAATATGCACAAGGGTGGCAGAATATGCCAAGAGGGAGATTTTCCAAAAGAAAACCCTCAAGGTCACGATCAGACAATGGCGACTGGAATGCCATGAAGGGCAAGAATTCAACTCCCAAGGCCAAGAAATCAACTCCCAAGGGCAAGAAGGGAATGTCGGCGCAGAAGTCAAGTTCAGGAGATGCTCCAGTGAAGCCAAGACCGGTTAGGTCAAAGTCATCTCAAAGATCGACTTCAAGTTCTGAAACAAGTGCCGGGGCACCCATCGGATCGAAAAAGAAATGGGTTAAACCCAACTACAGATGGGTACCAAAGGTTCAATCTCCCAAATCACCCAATGAATCTAATATTTCTTCATCTTCTGTTTGTGATGAGCAAGACACGTCGTGGGAGAGAGTTCCTTGCAAAGACGACAAAGGTCAACCCAGTTTCAAAATGGACTGGGTTCCAAAGATCAACTAATCCCGCTCGGTGTCGGAGCAGCTATGCAGGCATATCATCAGACTTCGGTTTGTTGATAGTAGTTGTTCCTGGCACATGCTATGGGACATCTCTCAACTATACAACATTCAGAACATTGTTTGAGAGTATGTGTACTTTGCGGGAAAGGATGAAAGGAAGGGATCACTCATGGGGTTTGTGCTTAACGATGTGAAGAATTTTCGGATCTGTTCTGAGATTATGCGTGCTGTTCTTAGACCTTCTGGATGCAAATTAAATCGGTGACTTACGGTTTGAGTTTTCTTCTCTATACTCTTGAGTTTATCTTACACTGATTCGTTTTGAAGACAATCTTTTATTTCTTATAGTTTTTAGTTAGTAGATATTATTGGGAAGTGATATGAAGTATAGTGTTAAAAGGAAATTTATGATGCGTGTAATGCACTAAAGCCGAATTGTCTAGACTCTGTATTCAATGTGCTCGTAGGCACAAAGGATTCAAAAGGACTAGACATTGATTGACCATGAAAGGACTACACAATATAGACTTAGATAGTTTCATTTGGACTGACCATACGACGCTCGGGTAGATTGAGTAGTGAGATAAACACGGGAACCCACGAGATACACTAAATTAATATGCATCTAGAACTGTGGCTTAACTCTTCCTTGATGTACGGACTTATGTCTTTAATTCCGGTATTGATAGGGCGACTGGGGGGATACGATAAAGTAGGTCTATAGGAAATTATTTTCTTTCTTTCTATTTATCAGTCATATGTTGCTTCCTCTGCGTGATTGGAAGAGATTCGACCTGGATTGCAACATATGCAACTCTAATTCTATGCACCTCCTTATCTATGAAATGTTTTCTATCTGTTAGCCATATATTGTCCCCTCTGCGTGATCGGAAGATCCGACCTGGGACACAACATATGCAACATTCTACCACACAATCCCTCTATCTCTGTTAGTCATATGTTGTTCCCTCTATGTGATTGGAAGACATCCGACCTGGGATAAAACATATACACTTCTATATCTGACTTCTTTCTTAATGATTGAATACTCACCTAAAGTAAGGAGTTCTTTGGAAGTTCTTGATTACCGGGGTATATCGGGAAGTGGGAAACATGTTCTAGTGCAACTAAAATTTAATCATTTAGAGGTTGTTTGTAGATCTCGCTACTTAATATAAGTGGACAACAATATCCTTGGTTGTCGTCAGCTAAATGTCCATTTAGGAATATATATCACAATGACTTGTCACTTATAATCTGTCCAAATTGTCAACATCCTTTGTGTTTAAGTGGACCACAATACCGGTGATTGACCAGATATAGACATGCAGGCGTGTGCTGATAAACGATATTGGATTGCTTGACAACTTTGATCCCAAATATTTTTGTTTTTGTTAAATTTGTTCATAGTTTTCTTCTAATTTATCAAATTAAGGGGGACAATTAAAAAAAATTCAAAAATCAAACAAAAATCAGAAAAATTCAAAAATCAAACAAAAATCAGAAAATTAAAAATCCAAAAATAGTGTTATTTCTGTTTTATTTTTTGTTCATAAAGTTTTGTTTTTATCTTTTAGTTTTGTTTTGTTTTTGTTAAATTTGTTCATAGTTTTCCTCTATGCACAAATTTAGGGGGAGAATTAAAAAAATTGCAAAAATCAAACAAAAATCAGAAAATTAAAAATACAAAAATAGTGTTATTTATGTTTTATTTCTTGTTCAAGAAAATCAAAAATCCAAAAATATTTTTGTTTCTGTTTTATTTTTTCAGAAAATATAAAAAAATCCAAAAATATTGTGTGCTAAGTTTTGTTTTAGTTTTTGTTTTGTCTTGAAAAGTGAATTCAGATGTAGATGAGACTCATGGAGACTGTATAGAGATTTCCGAGCCAAGGCTTCATCCGTGATCATCGAAGAATTCTCATTCGAAGGAGCAAGAAATGAAGATTATTCTTTCAACATTCATTCTTTCAACCCCAGAAGCAAGGTGAAGCTGCGCTTGAAGATTATGTGACAAGTTGCATTGAAGCCTCCTCAATCAATTTGTTGCTATTCTTGAACCTGCTGAAGTGATCCAAAAGTTTTGTTCTCTATTCTCTCTGAAGATTCTCAACCTGAAAGCGCTATCCTTCAAGAATGTTTTCAAGAAGCATCCTCACCCAACGTGCGTTCAATACCAAATTCTGAAGAAAAGCCCAAGTGATCAAGATGAAGTCATTTATTGAAGATTCATCATGTTCATCTTGAAGCTGTGAAGAATTTGACGATTAATGCTGAAGCCAAGCTCCCAATGAAGATTGACAAGAAAAGCCAGCTACCTTTTTAGGGGGAGTTTGTTGGGTCAATTAGAAAAGAAAGTTATAAACCAAGGGTGATATTGTTGGGTCAAAAATATGGTTTATAATTTACTTTTCTAGGAAAATGTATTTTTATGTCTAGGACCGTAAACAGTTTGGTGTTTACGGCCGTATACGTGTTTACGACCGTGAACAGGTTTATAACCCTAAACCCATTCACGGCCCATGTGTCACACCCTCGAAACCAGACGGCGGAAACGTCCGGGGGCTCGCGTGACTTAAATTGAATATCATCACAATGGATATACAAGAATCATAACATAAACATCACCATGCATCAATACATTACAACTTATATTGTTTACATCCAGTATATTGTTTTAAATGTTACACATTCATAACACAAAATGTTTCAGAGTTTTCAAAACAAAACATCTTAACATACTTGGTATTACCCTTCCGCTTACCTGTTACCTGAGAATACAAGTTATTTTGGAAAAACGTCAACATATGGAATGTTGGTGAGTTCATAAGCAAAGTTGTGATAAAAATGATTTGTATAGTTTGTAAAACCCAGAAAATCCGATATTTTCTGAAAAGACAATAGTTTATCAAAGTGTGAAGATCCATAAGTTGATGCATGAATGATTTCAAAGCATATATATAAAAAAGGTGTTTTGTATTATAGTTATAGAATTTACGAGCGAGTGGTGTTGATTTCCCCGGAAAACCCGATGTTTTCTGATGTCGAATGATATACTTGATTACTAATTGTTATATCGTCACGTCGAATGAATATTGATTACTCTTCCTTGATTTCTCGGGTGGTGTCGGATAGTATCATTACTAGTGAGTCGTTATAACGAGGTCCGGTAAGGACTGGTTATAAGTGTCAACTACGAACGACCCATAGAGGTGCCGTCCGTGGTTACTCACGTAATCCAAACCACCTTGATTACTGTTGAATAACGTCCTAAGTCCGTCTACTTTGATTACTCATAAGCCTTAGCAAACGAAGAGAAGAGGAGTACGAAGTCCTGCTACTATCGTAAGTACTCTAGGCTGTCGGGGATGCGAAGGTCACGTTGGCCCATCTCGTATTTGATTACTTTGACCTTACTAGCAATACTAATGGACCACTAGGGCCCAATAGCACATAAAAGCCATTGAAAGTCCTTTTATATGGAATTGGGTCATAGGAGGCCCAATAACACATAAGCGTTATCCCTTTGGGCCCAAAGATCATGTAAATGGACTTGCAAGGTCCAACAAGCATGATTTGAAACTTTCAAGCCCAAAGTTTGAAAATCTACTCGTCTTAGGTATCGCATATCTATTGGAGGGTTCGATTGAACGATTGTTGTATTTGTATCGATTCGAGACCGATCGATTTGTTTATAACGATATTTGGAGTTATGCGTGTATTCCTCTTTCAATTTTTTTCGTAATTCGTAGTTTAGTATTCTTTTGACTTAATAAAATAATTTACTTAAGTGTAGTGGTTTGACCCTTTCAACCCTTTTCTTTTACAAAAATAACAATTTTAGTCCTTTAGATAAAAGAAAGGACGATTTGAACCCTTAAAACATTTTCTTGACACTTTTGCACCATAGTTTTTTTGAAATGATATTTTTAACTCAAAACTTATTTTATTGACAGTTTCAGCCCCTTTCAGAATAGTATTTTCCGGTTAAAACCCAACTATTTGCAATTTTTACAGTTTTGGCCCAAAATCCAAAAAACTTTACATTTTTGATCCTTTTTGGAAATGAAAAGCATTTTTAACCCTTGAAATAGTTTTATTACACTTTTTATCCCCTGTTTTGAAAAGTTTACCAATTCAGCCCCTTTAAATGCCATTTTTTCGCAATTTTAGGCTTGTTGGGCCGAAAAGCCCAAAATTAGCCCATTAAGCTAGAAATTTCATTTTAAGTCCTTTAAAAATCATAATATTCATAAAAACAATTATTGCAACTGTTTTGACTCTTTTAACCCTTAAGAAACCGTGATTTGGCAACCTTTAACCCAATTTTTGTATATTTGACAATTTAAGCCCAAAAATGGATTTTTATGTTGAAATATGTTCATCACAATCTTATAAGCTATCATTCTTGACTTGTTTAGTGTAACATAACTTAGATCATGTTTGTTTTCTTTCTCATGTCATAGATCTCGAGATATCACTCCTTTTTGGTTACATGTTTATCACAAAAACACATAAAATCACACACACATGCATAAAATCATACATAGCATACATATACACATAGATCTACACATTTTCTTGTATTCTCCCCCAGAAAACTTA
Source organism: Lactuca virosa (assembly GCF_052849685.1). Taxonomy (NCBI): domain Eukaryota; kingdom Viridiplantae; phylum Streptophyta; class Magnoliopsida; order Asterales; family Asteraceae; genus Lactuca; species Lactuca virosa. The sequence continues at coordinate 278,184,775 of NC_136429.1, read as the reverse complement.
TAAAAACCGAAAAGAGAGGGGTATAAAGCTCACCTTGAATTGTGGGTTCGGTTTTTGAAGAGAGAAATGAGGAAGATTCGATCCTAGCAAGTCTTCTTTGGGAATCTCGAACTTAGATGTTTTCTAAGAGGGTGATCATGAGTTTGAATAGATTAGGAAGAGATTTTTGATAAAATAAAGAATCTGGATCATAGATCCAAGCATGAACTTACCTTAGATGATGAATTTGTGGAATAATCTTCTTGAAAAGCTTCCTAAATCTCGAAAATTTGATGAAGGATGAAGAGGTTTCTTTGAGAGTGTTTGAGTGAAGTGTGTGTGTGTTTGTGTTGTTCTTCGGCCGGGAGAAAAAGAGAGAGGAGAAGAAAGAGGGTGAGATGACTAGTCTAGATACATGTTGGTCCATGCATGGGTGCATGGTGTGCAATAAGGATGTGGCACCTCCTAAAGTCAACCCTTCTCCTATTTTTTTGTTTTCTTTTTGGGCCGAGAAAAGGGAGGAAAGAAGAGAGTTTTGGGCCTTTGGTGCTTAATTCCATCTTATGGCCCATTTTTTGACGATTAATGGCCCATTGGGCTCCTATTATGAATTAGGGCCCAATTTGGCAAAAATAATGGGTTTCATAGCCCATTAAAGCTAATTAGGTTAGTTATGGCCCAATATGGTCCATTAGGGTATTTTATTTCATTCTAGGCCCAATATGGACCAAAATGTTAAAATAAATGAAAGTGGGTCCAATTAGAGCCCATTTAAGAGTTCTAAGCCCAAAATAGTCAAATTGGAAGCTTATTGGCCCATTAGGCCCAATAAGGAAATCCTAGTCCAAAATGGACTTAAACCGGGATTTCTAGGGTTTCCAATTCTTTGTCGACTATTTGCAGTGCTTGCATAAAGTGTTTGATGGAAGTTTTTGTTGTTATTGAATAAGCATCATGCATGGTTTCACCTTGTTGGTTCACAATTGATATAATTGTTGTAGTTACAAAGCATCAAAATTCCTAGTTATGACATCATTCCCCCGTTAGAGGGAATTTCGTCCCGAAATTCTTTTGAAAGCTAGATTTGTGAATGCGAGAATAGGTGAGGGTACTTCTGCTTCATCTGGTCTTCGCATTCCCATGTGAATTCTGGCCCACACTTCGCGTTCCACCGTACTTTCACAATCGGAATGCGGCTCTGCTTAGTACGCTTCACCTCTATGTCCATGATTTCGACTGGTTCCTCAATGAACAGAAGATTCTCGTTGATTTCGATTTCTTCCAATGGAATGACGAGAGTCTCGCCGGATAAGCACTTTTTTAAATTGGAAACGTGGAACATAGGGTGTACACTACTGAGCTCAGCGGGTAGCTGCAGTCTATAAACCACTGGACCGATTCGGGCAAGAATCTCGAAGGGTCCAATGTATCGAGGGTTCAGCTTTCCCCGCTTTCCAAAACGAACCACTCCTTTCCAAGGAGAGACTTTTAGTAACACCCTATCTCCGACTCTGAATTCCAAGGGCTTCCGTCGTTTATCGGCGTAGCTCTTTTGTCTGTCTCGTGATGATTGCAGTCGGGCCCTGATCTGGACTCTCTTTTCGGTCGTCTCACGTATGATTTCCGGTCCCGTTACGGCATTGTTTGGCGTTTGCCCTCTTGCTAGTTGGGTGTCCCCTACCTCAGTCCAACACGTCGGTGATCTACATTTGCGCCCATACAATGCTTCGAAAGGAGCGACTTTAATGCTCGAGTGATTACTGTTGTTGTATGAGAACTCGATCAAAGGCAAGTGGGTATCCCACGATTTTCCAAAGTCTATCACACACGCGCGAAGCATATCTTCTAGCGTTTGAATGGTTCGCTCACTTTGACCATCCGTTTGTGGGTGGTAGGCAGTGCTCATGTCTAGTTGCGTTCCCATAGCTTTCTGAAGCGATTGCCAAAAGCCTGAAGTAAACCTACTGTCTCTATCTGAGATTATAGATATGGGCACTCCGTAGAGTCTCACGATTTCTTTGATGTAGATTCTTGTCAGGCGCTCCATCTAGTACGATTCTTTCATTGGTAGGGAATGAGCGGATTTTGTTAATCTATCAACTATTACCCATATGGTATCCAAACCATCCGTCGACTTGGGTAGTTTGGTCACAAAATCCATGGTAATCCTTTCCCATTTCCACTCGGGAATTACTGGTTGCTGTAGTAATCCAGATGGCTTCTAATATTCCACCTTTAATTTAGCACATGTGAGGCACTTGCGAACATAAGTGGCAATCTCTACCTTCATGTTAGGCCACCAATAATGTTGCTTAACATCCAAGTATATTTTATCTGAACCCGGGTGGATGGAGTATCGCGTCTTGTGGGCTTCGTTCATGACTACTTCTCTGAATCCCCCAAGTTTAGGGACCCAAATGCGGTTCATGAAGTAACATGTCCTGTCCTCCTTTACTTCGAAGTTCTTCTCCATTCCACGCAACGCTTCACTTATTTTGTTTTCTGCCTTCATTGCATCGAACTGGGCTGCCCTGATTTGAGAGGTTAGGTGAGATCGAATGGTTATGGAGAGGGTGTTCAAACGACGATTCGAGTATTCTTTCCGACTCAAGGCATCAGCTACCACGTTAGCCTTGCCTGGGTGGTACTTGATTTTGCACTCATAGTCGTTCAGTAGTTCAACCCATCTTCGTTGCCTCATGTTCAGCTCTTTTTGATTCAAGATGTGTTGGAGACTCTTGTGGTCGGTGAAGATGGTGCACTTAGTACCTTAAAGGTAGTGCCTCCAAATCTTCAGGGCGAAGACCAATGCTCCCAGTTCCAGATCATGAGTGGTGTAATTTACCTCATGCGTCTTTAGTTGTCGGGACGCGTAGGCTATCACCTTTCCACGCTGCATGAGTACACAGCCTAAACCCTGATTTGACGCATCATAGTAAACTATAAAGTCGTATGTTCCTTCTGGTAGTGATAGCACTGGCGCACTATAGAGTGCTTGCTTTAGGGTTCGGAATGCAGCTTCTTGCTTGTCCGTCCATTCGAAGGGTACGCCCTTTTGTGTAAGCGAGGTAAATGGCTTTGCTGTTTTGGAGAAGTTTTGAATGAATCTCCTGTAGTAACCTGCGAGGCCTAAAAATTGGCGAATTTTGGTAGGTGTTGTTGGGATTTCCCATCCTTCGATGGCTTGGATTTTAGAAGGATCCACATGAATTCCTTCCTGACTAACAACATGTCCCAAAAAGTTCACACTACGAAGCCAAAACTCGCACTTAGAGAGTTTTGTGTATAGCTTTTCGGTTCGTAGGGTTTCCAGGATTTGTCGGAGATGTCGGCCGTGTTCTTCCTCGCTTTGAGAATAAACGAGGATGTCGTCGATGAAAACGATGACAAAGTTATCGAGGAATGGTCGGCAGATTCGATTCATTAAGTCCATGAATGTGGCGGGAGCATTCGTTAGACCGAAGGGCATTACGATAAATTCATAGTGTCCATAACGAGTTCGGAAGGCGGTTTTAGGAATATCCTCCTCCCGGACCTTGAGTTGGTGGTATCCAGATCGCAGATCTATCTTTGAAAAGTAACTAGCTCCTTGGAGCTGGTCAAATAGATCGTCGATTCGCGGAAGTGGATAGCGGTTTTTGATGGTAAGCTTATTAAGTTCTCTGTAGTCGATACACATCCTGAAGGTACCGTCTTTCTTTTTGACAAAGAGAACCGGAGCTCCCGAAGGTGAGAAGCTGGGTCGGATGAATCCTTTGTCCAAAAGCTCGCTGAGTTGATTGGACAACTCTTGCATCTCCTCAGGAGCCAATCAGTAGGGTGATTTGGCGATGGGAGTAGCTCCTGGCACTAGATCAATTCGAAACTCGACTTGTCTTCCTGGGGGTATCCCCGGAAGGTCCTCTGGAAAGACATTCGGGAAATCACAATCCACAGGGATGTTTCGAATATTGATCTCTTCTTTGGACTTATCCACTATATGAGCTAGATACGTCAAGTCCTTCTTTCGTAGGTACTTTTGTCCCTTAATGCACGAGTCGAGACGAAGGTTCGTGTTGGGTTTGACTCCGTAAATAACTAGGGTTTCGTGATTTGGGAGATGAAGGCGAACGCCCTTCTCGTGACACATAATTTCAGCATGGTAGGGGCTTAACCAATCCATGCCGATAATCACATCAAAAATCCTAATGGAAACATGCATTAACTTTATTGGAAAGACGTGATGATTTAAGGTCAGGGTACATCCGATGTAGATTTCCCCAGTGGATTTTGTTTTCCCATTAGCCATTTCCACCGTGAAGGTTTCATTAAGCTTCTGGGGTTGTTGTTTCAATAAGTGTTTGAATTTATTGCTCACAAAAATTCGTTCTGCCCCGGTATCAAATAGGATGCATGTATAAGTGTGGTTTACGAGAAACGTACCGGTAACAACAGCGGGATCCTGAACCGCTTCTCCCTGACCCACAGCTAGCACCCTTCCTGTTCCTTCATTCCCATGGTTGTTGGTGTTGGGGCAGTTTCGACGGATATGTCCAGTCTTTCCACATCCATAGCAGGTGGGGCTTGACCCCGTGTTAATGCCGCTATTGTTGGTGTTGTTGTTGTTGTTGCGGCTATTGTTGTTGTTGTTTCCTTGTGGTTGGTTCTGGGGAGGATAGGTCCTGCAATACCTTGCCGTGTGACCCTTCCGATTGCAACTGGTGCATTGCATTTCCTTGCATTCGCCATTATGATGGAGACTGCACTTGTTGCACTTTGGGAGATTCCCAGAATACTACCTAGGAGTGCTTGGATTAGCTGAGGCTGGAGCATGTGGTGTGGAGGGTACTTGGGTGGTTGCAGCTTTGACTGTCACTGTTTGTTGCTTCTTTGTCGACTCCGAGCCTTGTCGCCCTTTTCTCTTGTTGTTCTTTCCCTTCTTGTTGTCACTCTCCTTCTTGCCTTCAATTTCTGCTGGCTTCTGGCCCTTTTTGTTGTTGTGGTCGTATAGTTTCTTGGCCAACCTCTTGGCATTGTCGAAGGTTTCAGGATTTGCAGCGATTACATTTCCTTGAATTGGGGTGGTCAATCCCCAGATGAATCGTTCGATTTTCTTTCCTTCTGACGTAATCATGCCAGGGCACAACAATGACAGTTCGCTAAATCTTGATATATATGCATGAATATCAGACTTTCGGACGGTGAGATCCCACAGCTCTTGCTCCATTTTCTGAATTTCGCCACGAGGGCAGTACTCAGCCATCAACATTTCTTTCAGCTTCGTCTATGGCATAGCGTTGGCTACGGGGAGAGTCATGGCCTCTATATGTCCATTCCACCAGGTGAGAGCCTGGTCAACAAATGTGCACGTGGCAAACTTCACTTTCATCTCCTCGGGGCATTCATATATTTCGAATACTGATTCCACCTTTTCCACCCATCTCTTTAGGGTTATCATTCCGCCCGTGCCATTAAAGGTTTGTGCTTTGGCGTTGGTGAAGTCCTTGTAGGAACATGTTTTGGTAGGTCCGTGATTTGTTCCATTGTTCGAACTCCCAGCCCCTTGTCCATTGACTCCACCATTGTTCCCTTGTTGGATTTGTGCCATGGCTGCAGTAACTGCAGCAGATACAGCTGCTTGGAATGCAGCTGAGTTGGCTTCGGGTGGGGTTGGTCCAGGGTTTCCACGAGTTGGTCGTTGAGGCATCTTTCTGTCATGGAACAGAAAGATGTTGAGTGCCTATCATTTTTGTGAGATTTTGGCCCTACAAACTAAGTGTTTTGCATGAACTTAAGTGGTTTCACAAATTAGCATACAATCATGTATATATAACACATAACAGATCACAACATCACAATAGAACACATAAAGTTTTTCATTAATATTATCCGCATTTTTGATACATGAAAATTTTGCTCAGAAGAGCATACATAAGTGGTGCAAGTTCGGCAGCGTAACGGCTCTATGAGTAGTGTAATCACTTAAACATAAAGTTGTTGGTACATAGCATAGATCACATAAGCAACATACTAAAGATTGATATGACTAGTCCTAACACTCTAAGGTACGCTCGACGGCGGTAGTGAGGTCACATGCCGAAGTGTTGTGCCAGCAACTGGGCCATCTCAGTCATTTCTCCAATGACTTCATCTCTTTCCTGTCCAGCTTGCACCGCTCGTGCTTCCATGGCGAATAGTTGTTGCCGCAGAGCAGCAATCTCAGCTTCCGGAGAGCGATTCTCCCTTACGGGATTCCCCGGTGGTGCGGGGTGGTCCTGCTGCATCTCGCTGGTAGGCAATGTGGTAGAATCCTTGCCTGAGTCTTGTTCTTCATCCATGTCATCGTCGGTACCATCAAACTCGTAGTCTGTGTCCGTGTACTCGTCGGGACCCACGCCGTGTGCTCCTCCCTGATCTCCCTCAGGCTCATCCTCAATCATCCCATGAGCCACTAGGACCTGATGAAACTGAATGCCCTGGTGTTCTCCTTCCATGGTGGCTGAGAGGAGGTGAACGAGTAAACTATTATTGCTACTTATATGTTTTAGTTATTATGTAATTTTAATTTAATGTTCTCTTCTTGGTATCAAGGGGTATGTTTTTAGGTTTACTGATCATCGTGGTTTTCCCGAAGCATGTGATAGTTGCACTTCGGAGGAAATGTAGTTGATCAGGCTACATTAACCCCTTACTACAACTATGAACAGTCCCGACTTAACTGAGATGTCAATGTTATCTTATTTGATTAGGTATCATATTCTTTCTCCTATATCACACAAGTAAAGATGTTTTATCGTTGTGTTTTATTTGTTTCGTTCAGAGTTGTGTTAGTCCCTTTTTGGTTTATAGTTGCATATCAATGTGTGGTTAGATATGTCAGTTCACTATAAACAGAGCTCTGATACCAACCTGTCACACCCCCGAAACCAGACGGCGGAAACATCGGGGGGCTCGCGTGACTTAAATTGAATACATCACAATGAGTATACATGAATCATAACATAAACATCACCATTCATTAATACATTACAACTGATATTGTTTACATCCAGTACATTGTTTTAAATGTTACACATTCATAACACAAAATGTTTCAGAGTTTTCAAAACAAAACATCTTAACATACTTGGTATTACCCTTCCGCTTACCTGTTACCTGAGAATACAAGTTATTTTGGGAAAACGTCAACATATGGAATCTTGGTCAGTTCATAAGCAAAGTTGTGATAAAAATGATTTGTATAGTTTGTAAAACCCAGAAAATCCGATATTTTCTGAAAAGACAATAGTTCCATAAGTTGATGCATGAATGATTTCAAAGTATATATATAAAAAGGGTGTTTTGTATTATAGTTATAGAATTTACGAGCGAGTGGTGTTGATTTCCCCGGAAAACCCGATGTTTTCCGATGTCGAAAGATATACTTGATTACTAATTGTTATATCGTCACGTCGAATGAATATTGATTACTCTTCTTTGATTTCTCGGGTGGTGTCGGATAGTATCATTACTAGTGAGTCGTTATAACGAGGTCCGGTAAGGACTGGTTATAACTGTCAACTACGAACGACCCATAGAAGTGCCGTCCGTGGTTACTCACGTAATCCAAACCACCTTGATTACTGTTGAATAACGTCCTAAGTCCGTCTACTTTGATTACTCATAAGCCTTAGCAAACGAAGAGAAGAGGAGTACGAAGTCCTGCTACTATCGTAAGTACTCTAGGCTGTCGGGGATGCGAAGGACACGTTGGCCCATCTCGCATTTGATTACTTTGACCTTACTAGCAATACTAATGGACCACTAGGGCCCAATAGCACATAAAAGCCATTGAAAGTCCTTTTATTTGGAATTGGGTCATAGAAGGCCCAATAACACATAAGCGTTATCCCTTTGGGCCCAAAGATCATGTAGATGGACTTGCAAGGTCCAACAAGCATGATTTGAAACTTTCAAGCCCAAAGTTTGAAAGTCTACTCGTCTTAGGTATTGCATATCTATTGGAGGGTTCGATTGAATGATCGTTGTATTTGTATCGATTCGAGACCGATCGATTTGTTTATAACGATATTTGGAGTTATGCGTTTATTCCTTTTTCAATTTTTTTTGTAAGTCGTAGTTTAGTATTCTTTTGACTTAATAAAATAATTTACTTAAGTGTAGTGGTTTGACCCTTTCAACCCTTTTCTTTTACAAAAATAACAATTTTAGTCCTTTAGATAAAAGAAAAGACGATTTAAACCCTTAAAACATTTTCTTGACACTTTTGCACCATAGTTTTGTTGAAATGATATTTTTAACTCAAAACTTATTTTATTAACAGTTTCATCCCCTTTCAGAATAGTATTTTCCGGTTAAAACCCAACTATTTGCAATTTTTACAGTTTTGGCCCAAAATCCAAGAAACTTTACATTTTTGATGCTTTTTGAAATGAAAAGCATTTTTAACCCTTGAAATAGTTTTATTAGACTTTTTATCCCCTGTTTTGAAAAGTTTACCAATTCAGCCCCTTTAAATGGCATTTTTTCGCAATTTTAGGCTTGTTGGGCCGAAAAGCCCAAAATTAACCCATTAAGCTAGAAATTTCATTTTAAGTCCTTTAAAATCATAATATTCATAAAAATAATTATTGTAACTGTTTTGACTCTTTTAACCCTTAAGAAACCGTGATTTGGCAACCTTTAAACCAATTTTTGTATATTCGACAATTTAAGCCCAAAAATGGATTTTTATGTTGAAATATGTTCATCACAATCTTATAAGCTATCATTCTTGACTTGTTTAGTGTAACATAACTTAGATCATGTTTGTTTTCTTTCTGATGTCATAGATCTCGAGATATCACTCCTTTTTGGTTACATGTTTATCACAAAAACACATAAAATCACACATACATGCATAAAATCATACATAGCATACACATACACATAGATCTACACATTTTCTTGTATTCTCCCCCATAAAACTTATAAAAACCGAAAAGAGAGGGGTATGAAGCTCACCTTGAGTTGTGGGTTCGGTTTTTGAAGAGAGAAATGAGGAAGATTCGATCCTAGCAAGTCTTCTTGGAGAATCTCGAACTTAGATGTTTTCTAAGAGGGTGATCATGAGTTTGAATAGATTAGGAAGAGATTTTTGATAAAACAAAGAATCTAGATCATAGATCCAAGCATGAACTTACCTTAGATGATGAATTTGTGGAAAAATCTTCTTGAAAAGCTTCCTAAATCTCGAAAATTTGATGAAGGATGAAGAGGTTTCTTTGAGAGTGATTGAGTGAAGTGTGTATGTGTTTGTGTTGTTCTTCGGCCGACAGAAAAAGAGAGAGGTGAAGAGAGAGGTGAAGAGAGAGGGTGAGATGACTAGTCTAGATACATGTTGGTCCATTCATGGGTGCATGGTGTGCAATAAGGAGGTGGCACCTCCTAAAGTCAACCCTTCTCCTTTTTTTTTTTTTCTTTTTGGGCCGAGAAAAGGGAAGAAAGAAGAGAGTTTTGGGCCTTTGGTGCTTAATTCCATCTTATGGCCCATTTTTTGATGATTAATGGCCCATTGGGCTCCTATTATGAATTAGGGCCCAATTTGGCAAAAATAATGGGTTTGATAGCCCGTTAAAGCTAATTAGGTTACTTATGGCCCAATATGGTCCATTAGGGTATTTTATTTCATTCTAGGCCCAATATGGCCCAAAATGTTAAAATAAATGAAAGTGGGTCCAATTAGAGCCCATTTAAGAGTTCTAAGCCCAAAATAGTCAAATTGGAAGCTTATTGGCCCATTAGGCCCAATAAGGAAATCCTAGTCGAAAATGGACTTAAACCGGGATTTCTAGGGTTTCCAATTCTTTGTCGACTATTTGCAGTGCTTGCATAAAGTGTTTGATGGAAGTTTTTGTTGTTATTGAATAAGCATCATGCATGCTTTCACCTTGTTGGTTCACAATTGATATAATTGTTGTAGTTACAAAGCATCAAAATTCCTAGTTATGACACCATGTCTACTATATATAGGTTGAGGAGTGGTAAATAAAGAAGTGAGTAAGATATAAGAGAGAGAGCATATTGTAGAGAGAGAAAGTTAGAGAGAATAGAGGAGCTTTAGTGTGTGTTAGTGTGTGAATCTTGTATCTGGATCTTCATTCATATCAAATCATACAAGATTCTTCATCTTCTTCTTCTCCTTCTTCTTCATTAGATCTGGCATCATCCGTTTGATTGGGATTCTGCACCATCAAACGGATCTGATTGATACACAAGTAGATTGGGGACTTACACAAAAAGTGTTGTCCATATTACACACTAATTATCCCTCTCGACGAAATTCAGCGTAATCCCAAACTTAACTACTTTGAAGATGCAATCGAAATCATGGATCGAGAAATCAAGAGACTTAAGCAGAACCGTATTCCCATAGTAAAGGTATGATGGAACTCTAAGCGAGTACCAAAGTATACTTGGGAAGGAGAAGATCAGATGAAAAGCAAGTACCCACACCTGTTTGAAATCATCTTGATTACAAGCTAAATTTCGGGATAAAATCTCTCAATGGTAGGAGAATGTGACAACCGAAGGAAAACATCACCGACCACCCTTAGAAATACTAGCATCAAGCAATTGTAATAAGTAAAGGGTGTAAAATTTATTTAGTATTAATAAATTATGCAATTACGTCGTTACATATTTGTAAAAATACGGCTAGACAAACCAAAAGACTAGAAACCGCATGCGCGAAAAGTACAAATAATATATATATATATATATATATATATATATATATATATATATATATATATATATATATATATATCGACGTATTCGGAAAATACGCGTTAGCATTATTCTGTAAATATAAACTTTCTAAAAATCGGACTTCATATGAAGGAGATATAGAATTTACAAGATCTAAATATCAAATGCGCGTAAAAATTTGTGATGTAAAAATTTATAGAGAGATTGATTGAGTATTAGCCAAAATCATAAAAATGAGAACCGCAATACTCCTTAAGATAAGACTTTTGAGACAAAGAACACCAAAAATAGATCCAGCATAGGGGGGTTATTATTTTTTATAAATTCATTTTAAAATACCCCTTCCTTACGAAGTGTCAGATAAAAAGAAAGTTGGAATCGACTAAAACAACCTACAGGAAAGTTTTAGTATTCGCCGAGACCATCCCGTAGGTATATAGAACGTCGATAACGGGACTCGTACACGGGAGTTACGGATTTTCTAAAATCCGTAAATATGTGCACGCGCGGTGCACGCTGTGACGTCAGATTTGTGAATATATGAGTGACGTGGCCTGAAGAGAGAGAGAGACATTTGTTCATGACCGGGGAGCCACCGCTCACTCGATTCTTGAGCCCCTCGACCTCCCGAGCGACCCCAAGTCCCAACGTGATGCTGTTGATCCTTTATAAAACGGGCTACTAGGGTGAGCTCATGGCCCCACTTCTATATGTTCAAAAGTTTTCCGGGGTGGGGGGATACATGCTAGTTAATAAATGATCGATTTCTATAATGATCATTAGATATTAATTCATAATTTTTTATGCAAAATTATTATACCTGACCGATTACGATAATATTATGCCTGGTTATCACTCCACCCAAATGTCATGGATAACATTATGCCTAGTTGTTATACTGCATAAATATTTAGGATAATATTATTCCTTGTAGTTACTTTGCCGAAATCTCAAGGATAATATTATGGCTAGCCATTCCTATGGCTAAATCTCCTAAAATAACATTGTATGTAGGGATTACTATGCCCGAATATCCGTTAAAATCTAACTAATGTAATTATATAGTAAAGTATAATTACATTAGCAAAGAAACAAAATAAAAACTATATTTTAAGGCTAATCAAAACAGATGTTAATTATACCAGTATTCATCTCTTAGCTAATTAAACATTAGCTAATCCCCGGCCTATAATCGTTAAGTCTTAAGTGAGCGGGAAAGGTATGTATATATTTATACGGGACTAACACCCCCACCTGCAGTTACTGGCCACAACCCCAAGCATGAATAACTTTCTAATGTAATACGATGTCTAGTGAAACATCGTATGGGACAATTTCAAGTCGAAAGTTCAATTATGAGAACTCATTATAACATTGTTCTGCCACCCATAATTAGATAAACTACCTAGAGAGGAACGTCTTGAAGTAGTCATAATATACATTTATTAAGGAAAATACTTTAAAGGAAAATAAACATAGGAAAATTGAGTAATCTAACCGCTTTTTTTTTGGTGTTTTTTAAAAAATATAATCTTTTTTTTAAATGACCACTTATTCCGGAATGGGGCATTCCGAAACATATTTCAGACTAAATTTCGGGTGGGCCGGCTCATTACCGTGGGTCCATAATTGTCATTCCAGACTATCCGTCCATGTTCCGGATCGGGAATTTGAATTTCAAATTCCGAAATATAATTTGACAAAAATGTGAACCCTCACCTTCATTCCATATCTTGCTCCGACTTTCGATTCCGATTCCGAAACGCAAATCTGCATCTTCCTACTTTCGATTTTGATCGCGATTCTGATCTCCGACATGCAACTCCGACATGGAAGAAGAGCACTATGACCACTTTATTTTACGGGTACATTCTTCGCTTTCTCTTTACTTAGTTTTCTTGTTTATATAAGGTTCCCATTCATCTACAACTATTGTTCCAGAATGCATACAACACCTCCGGAATGAGCTGAAAACGTTCTGGAGTATAAATTAAAGATGCCATTGTTGTAGGACCAACTGAAAAGTAGTTTAGATATTTGGGTATTGTTAGATTGCATCGAAATGTAGTGTTCTAGATCATAAAAATTCATTCCATAAGCCTCCAAAACATGAGGAACTATTTTGGAGCATGAGGAACTATCAGAACACGAGGAACTTGTCCGTAACTGCTCCAGAATATTGTTCTGCTTTCATTTCAGAATGAAGTGATAACAACTTTTTTTATTTGTACCGGACGATGGGATTTTTTATGCATCCATTACACTCTCTTGTAAACACAAAATTGGCGGGCGAATTTTTGCGGCATTCAGAGGCAGACCCGAATGCAAGACTATGCTCCGGAATACATGGTTTGGGAGGTGGTTAGATATTCCTAATGTAGATGGGAATCCTTTGCTTCTACATTAAGTATTTTGCCACGAAGTTGTCATCGACCCCCAAAGGCAAGTAGAGGAAATGGTTTTTGAGATTGGGGGTAAAGAGCTGTCTTTCATGAAGAAAGAATTTTTTCTCATCACTGGCTTCCAGTTTGGTGACTATTTTGCTGCTTCTGCATCCGGTGCCGCCTTCCGTTTCCGTTACATTTCTATGGTCCCGAGGACTATTTCGGTCAAATTAGATGATGTTATGACGGTGTTTAAACATTCACTTATTGAGTTATCGGAGGAGAATGCAGTCTGTGTATGTCTTCTATACCTGTTAGAGAAGGGTTTCACTAGGTAGTTACCTAAACAACATGTTATAGAAGAGCATTTCAATTTGCTATCCAACCTTGATGAGTTCAAAAGGTATAATGCCGACTATTTTATAATTATTGATTATAATTACTTATCCTTACTAATATTTTTTAGAAATTTAATTGTTAATTAATTTTTTTATGTGTCACATATCCATGGGGGAGGATAACTTGGGATCAATTGTACTCACAACTACTTATTGTATTCAATAAGGTTGACAAGGATAAACATCTAGTCGAACCGAAAGAGAAACAACCTCAAAAAATAACCTACACCATAAACGGGTTTTTATACGCTTTTAAGGTTAGTATATGATGAATTATTTTTTATTTATTTTTGTTTGCTAACATTCTAACAATTTTTTATTTATTTGTTTGTTAACGTTCAGATATGGATTCATGAGACTTTTTTGGTAAGGAGTTTGTTCGGTACTCGACAACAAAATGTGAGCCCTCGAGCTGTTGCATGGTCAAAACCGAGGCCTTTAGAAAAGCCTAAATGCAACCAGTCTTTACAAATCCACGATGTATGGTTACTAAATTATTAAAATAATTATTTTTTTTATAATTTATGTTTATTTATAATTTTATATTTTGTTAGCACGATAATAGACTCGTATAGAAGTTGGAGCCTACAAAAGCTAATATATATGTTGGATGGTGGATCGTTAGCTCGGCGTGGATTGATGGCCCTGATTTTCCTGACACTCAAGTTCATAGGGCACCTTCCCTAACACCATCACCGAAAAATTGCCCTACCCATAATCCTCGAGAAAAGAAGGAATAAATAGATGATTCATCTCACCCGCCACAACCACCACTGTCAAACACTGACCCATTAACTAATAAGGACGAAATTATTAATCACTTGCAAAACGCGGTCCATCAATTAAAAAATGAGCTCAGTGAATGTCTCGAGCATTTGAGGTCACAGGATGAGCGTTCAGCAGAGCATGATGCTACTTTAGTCATGGTTCTAAAACTTATCAATAAGACTCCCGAAGACGATGTTGGTAACTCGAAGGGGGTAGAGGTATATTTTTAATATTTCATCATTTAAGGTATTTTTGTTTTTGCATCATTTAGATGTATACATTATTAAATCGAAAAGGCATTCATCATCATGCCAGATGTTGGTACCACATACTATAATGACGATGACTTACGGGAACATGATTATATGTTAGGCACCTCCGAACAGCTGTTGAATGACGGCCCTAAGCAGCCGTCTTTGTGTATTCAATCTTAGGATGTAAAAGAGATTTTGTGGGATGAATACTAAACACCGTCGCCAACACCTCTTAGGTGTTCTAAGTGCAAAAAATTTATGTCTATATGGTATAAGTCCCCATGGATACAAATGAAGAGGAAAGGTTTTACAAGGCAACAACCAACATCGTTGGACAATATTTTACAGCCTATGATACATAATATATATAAAGAACGATATGGTTCGCTGTTATTTGGTCACAGTTATTTGACCGGTTTTGCTACGATTAAGTTTTGGACATGGTTATATGCGGATAGTCATGGAGGATGGTTATCATGTAATGTAAGTAATATAATTATGTGCTCATTACATACTATGCTTCTAATAACAATACTTACTTTACTGGAAAAAAAATTGGCAATACATCATGATGTGGATCTCATTGCTACTAGAGTGTAGATCGGATGATGCTCGGTGGACGTTTGTGTCGTTAGCTTTCAACACTGATACATTTAACTGGAGTGACATGACTGACGAATCCATTTACTCAGCTTGGACAAAGTGTAATACAGTATAAATTTGTAAAGATTACATTACCTGAGTATTTACATCCTAATTAATCATGTCTAACCTTTTTTGGAGCTTTACATCCCAATCAATACACCACATGCTCATTGGTTTTTGGGTGCTTTGGATTTGAAGAAATTCAAAATGATAGTATAAGATAGTCATTAAAAGGGTGGCTGATATTCAAAAAATGAGGATTGGTTTATAGGTATGAGAGCTCGCATCCACAAACTGCTAGTGGAGTCAACTACTGGGGTACCGAACCAACTGATTCAATCCCACTTGATAGCTTTAAGATGAACCTTGAAATGGTCACAGACGTACCACAACAAATTGACAGCGGAGGGTATTGTGGGGAGTTATTGTGTTGGTTCCCGGAGACATTAAACACCGAAAAATTGATTTTTATAGAGGGTAAAACCGGTCCATGAGCTATGGGTTATCGAAAACAACTAGCATAGTTTTTTTGGGTACAAGGACAAAGATAATTTTAACATTATATTTGTAATATGATATATAGACACATCCCTTTATTTAGTTTATGTATTTATTAGTTGTTTGCTGATTTTAATTGCATTTTACATTTTATAAAACCCAAAGTTATACATTTTACAAATGAAAAACTTATACATTAATTAAAACAAAAACTTATACTAAAACGACATGTTACACGCAAAATATAAAAAACAAGTAAAATATATTGCGGAAACATGGTCCGAAATCGTATTCCGGAATTCTAGAGACCTCTCCAAAACAATGTGTTCCGGAGAATGTGGTTACTATACAAAAAAATAAAAATAAAATAAAAATATATTAAAAAATAAATAAATAAATAAAATAAAAATAAAAAACCGTTAGGTCATTTTGTCAAAGAAGTCATGTATAAGAGTTAGATTCGTTAATTTCCCATAAACAAAAGTAATAAATGTGAAATAGTTCCTTTAAAAATAGTCGTAACAAGTATCCTAAAATACTTGGAATTATACAAATATGTATACAAGTATTTTCAAAACATAAAAACCTATGAACTCACCAACATTACCTTGACGTTTTAAATCACATGTATTCTCAGGGAAATCGGAGTTGGAAGAGGCTATGTCATTGGAGATCTATACAAGGGGATCGATTTGCAATGTCATTAGATTGTTGATGTTTAGTTTATAGTTTTGTAATTGTCATGCTAGTACTACAATAAATACAATGTAATATATTATATTATTAATAAAGTAATGTTTGTATTGTATTGTGTATTGTTCAGTGTATTTAATATTTGTGATTCATATCAAACGTCGCGCACCAAGCGCTTTTGTCATTGGCCGGGGGTGTGACATTATGTCTTGAAGGACACATGCGTTGTCCTCATAGCAGGAAGCTGAAGGGTAAGGAACTCATTGTGGTCAATAGTTCTTTTCGGAAGCGCTAGGGATATTGATAGAGGATATTTGAGATGCATAAGTTGTGCATCGGAGATAGAGAACATGGTTAGCTCACGGTACGGGTTGGTTATCTTTGCTTAAGATGGGCAATTGTTGATTTGTCGATGTGCCTCAGAGTTTGGTAAGAGTATTTTCACGTGGGTTGTGTTCACTACGTGTGGAATCATTGGGCTTGGTTTTCGATCCACTTTTGATCGATTGGTCATTTCATTCCTCATCAGCATTAGTCGATCGAGGGTGTCCGAACATTACTAGTTGAAGGTGCAACCGATGCGTCAACCCTTCGTCAAGTTTTGTAAGACTTATATATTGGTCTATGTGTATGTGTATGTATACTCTCGACTGTTTGATTGAAGGATTGTTGTTCCTAGTAGGCTTGAGTTGGTAGTTGTCCTTGGTTATTGGGGAATTCAGATGTTGGATGTCCTTGCAATGTCGTGTCAGTTGGGAAAGGTGATATTTCGGTCTTCTTGCATGAATTAATGATTTTAGTTTAGTACGTTTTTAGTCAAAAGTATTAGATATAATTGTGGGGCTTGTCAATACCTTTTTATGCATACAAAGTTTGTCAAAAACAAAGTTGATATATAGAAATTATGATTGTTTAAACCTCTAATGGATTTGAGTGAAAACATGTCTCCACGGGGTGGTGAGCAGGTCTCCACAACGTGGTAATCACCACGGAGCGGAAAACTGTTTTCCACAGAGCGGACGCTGGCCAGGACTAAGCCCATGATTTTTTTTAGGCTTTTCAATGTATTTAAAGGCTATGATTCATGTTTAGGTCATTTTCTCATCATCCATGACATCTAGAGCTCCTTAAGATCAACCCCAGCCTCACTTATCATGATTTTAGCTCCTCCTGTCTCCTTGAACCTCTTTTGGTGCACATTTTGGGTGTTTTGTTGAACGAAGCAAGAATGGTTGTGCTTGGAAGCTTGAAGCTTGTGGATTCATGCCTTCATCCAGCTTTTGGACATTTGTAAGTTACAAAGTTCCTTGCTTTTTGGTATCTTGTCTTCGTATCTTGAAGTATTATGAGTGTTAGTCCAAGTTGAAGAGTTTTGAGTGAGATCTGGTAAAAAAAATTTCAACTTTATTACTCTCAAAGGTCCCAAGAACAATATATGTTTTAGATATAGAGTCACAAATTGTTTTGATGTCTTGCATGAAGTTTTGAGTTTATTTCTTATCATTTTGACCTAGTTTTGGGTGAGACATGAATTGGACATGCATGTATAAAGTCATGATTTTTATGGTCCTTTGTTATTAAAAGAAGCTCTCTGGAAAGTATTAAGGATTGTCTTAATGCATTAAGCTATTAAGGAAGAAATGTCTTCCTGACCGAAAACTATGGTGTGGCCAATGAAGGCCCACGACGTGGTGGTGCGATGCAATGCATTTGTTTTTTCCGGACATGCCCACGACGTAACATGATTCTCGTCATGACGTGGCGGCGGGCTTCTCCATGATTGTTTGTCGGATGGCTGCTACGGTACTATCAGCGGTTGGCCACAACGTGGTGGGTAACAGTTGACCATTGACCATTGAATTTTGAATAGTTTGAATTTTGGTCAAAAGTTGAGTAGGTGTAACATCTAATGCATGTACTTGATCTTTTAATGCTTTGAAATTAATAAAGAATGATAAACCTCATTTTAGCTGGTCACAACATTAGAGATAGTGTCTGACGACGTGACATTCGACCAAACCGCGTATCCTTCCTTGAGAGCATTCTAACACTCCTATGGTGTACATGCAACCCTAGAAACCTTGGATCTATGTTTGACTAAGATACATGCAAATAATTATTTTTCCAAGGTTCTTATCCTAACTAGCATGGCATGGGGTACTTGAATCAAATAAAACTAGTAGAATTACTTACCTTGTAGTAGTAGTTGATTGCTTGGAGTTTGAGAGCCTAGCACCAATAATGTGGATGCCTCAAATGGAAGTCACAAATCACCACAAACTTGGAAACTTGAGAGAATAGTCACAAACTTCTTGAAATCGGCCCTCTTAGTTTACACACATCAACTAGTGCAATTTCAAAAACCAAAGCCTCCTTTATATAGTGTGGTGGATTAGGGTTACATCCATGTAAACCCTAATACCCATGTCTTTTCATTTCCATGAGATCCATGGGTTAAAGCTCCATGGAGTAACCATGGACTTTCCATGCAAGCCTAGCCCATTCGAAATAAGCATTAGCCCACATTATATAAATACAAGAGCCCATATTTAATTAGTCATACTTTTGATCTCTAAATTAATTCTAAATTAATTATAGATCAACACTAATTAAATAATATGATTTTATATTAATATATTAGAACTTATAATATATTAATAAATCATAACTTATACTATTCTCAAAAGATTATCCGTAAATTGTTCGGGTGAAGTGCAACCCAAATGGACCATGCCGGGTCGGGTCAAGTACATACCAAATATAGTTATGGACTTAGACACTATCTCCAACAGTCTCCCACTTAGATAAGTCTAATAACTATAGTTGCAAGTATGACTTCAGGAACCGATCAGCAATCGTAGCTCTTAAAACTCTGTTAAACTATGAAGCACCATTTTAGATAAGTGATCATATAATCCTCTGTTCTAGATATCAGCCGGACAAATACATGGAACATGGTCTTGCTTATTGTCCAGCATTTGTTTCCCGATTTCTGATTTGTGTGACATAGAACTTAACTGAACACATCAATTTAGTTCTGACCGGGCCCGGTACATAGGTCAAAACAAAATCATCGAGGGGCCTAGATATCGCTTCTAATCCTAGAAGGAACAGATAAAGTTCGACTCATATGTTTGCTCTACTACCTATTGAACTACACACAAAGGCACGGTTTATAACATCGCGTTACCAATGCGTTTTCGTGCAATCAATGCATAACCAACTCATAGGCAACAAATCATATCTCTAGGTTTGAAGACTTATATGATATTACCGTCTCACGATCACTCGAGATAAATTCCATGAAGTGATACAAGTGAGCGTGGGTTAAATCCAATACTCAGAACTTATGAGCACTCATGAGTGTTGTAGCCCCGCTTTGTCTAACATCTTAGACCTCTACAAGCCAACCCATGACAGTCTTGATTCATATCTACTTCCAACATATGAACGACTGTGGAGAGTTTGAATAATATGATATAAACCATAACATAATTATTATGGAAGTCAAAACATGCAAAAAGAAATAATAGTAAACGATTGACAAGAGATAGCAACACTTTACTCATAAATAACAGCTTTTATTTATCATCAAATGTCAATTACATTTTACAAATTTCAAGATTATCTAACTACTAAAACTAATATCATCCTTCAGCCCTATGCTCCGAGCATGCTGGAGATGCTTAGCCCGAGTCAGTCCCTTCGTGAGGGGATCTGTTGGGTTCTCATCCGATGATACCCTCTTTGCCACGAGGATTCCTTCTTCTATTCGATGTCTGATGAAGTGATATTTTATGTTAATGTGTCTGGATCTCCCATGATCTCTTGGTTCCTTGGCTAAGGCAACCGCACTATTGTTGTCACAGAAAATATCCATTGGCTCCTTTATAGATGGTACAACTCCAAGCTCTCCGATGAAGTTCTTGAGCCATATAGCCTCCTTTGCTGCCTCACTTGCTGCTATATACTCTGATTCACAAGTGGAATCAGCCACTGTCTCCTGCTTGGAACTTTTCCAAGTAATTGACCCTCCGTTTAGAGTAAAAACCCAGCCCGACTGAGAGCGGAAATTATCCCTGTCAGTCTGAAAGCTAGCATCATTGTACCCTACAACTCTCAAGTCCTCACTACCACCAAGGATAAGGACCCAGTCATTAGTCCTTCGTAGGTACTTGAGGATATTCTTTACCGCAGTCCAGTGTGCCTTGCCAGGGTTCCCCTGATACCTGCTAACCATGCTCAAAGCAAAGGCTACATCAGGTCGAGTACACGTCATAGCATACATGATCGATCCTACAGCTGAAGCATAAGGTATTCGACTCATTTCTGCTATCTCAGCCTCAGTACTAGGGCTTTGTGTCTTACTCAATCTGGCTTTACTCTGGATGGGTAACTCTCCTTTCTTGGAGTTATGCATGTTGAACCTTTTCAACACTTTGTCGACATAGGTGCTTTGACTAAGTCCAATTAGTCTTTTACTCCTGTTTCTCAAAATCCTTATCCCTAGGACATAGGCAGCTTCTCCAAGGTCCTTCATAGCGAAACACTTCCCAAGCCAGGACTTTACTTCCTGCAGGGTTGGGATGTCATTTCCTATGAGTAGTATGTCATCCAAAAAGCTGACTACACTCCCACTAGCCTTGATATAGACACAAGATTCATCTTCACTCCTTGAAAAGCCAAATTCTTTGATTTTCTCATCAAAGCAATGATTCCATATGCGAGGTGCCTGTTTTAATCCATAAATGGATTTCTCGAGCTTACACAATCTACTGGGGTACTCTGTACTGACAAAACCCTCTGGCTGAACCATGTAAATATCTTCAGCCAACTTTCCATTAAGGAAAGCGGTTTTGACATCCATTTGCCATATTTCATAATTATGAAATGCAGCAATGGCTAACAGAACCCTAATAGACTTAATCTTGGCCACTGGTGAAAAGCTCTCATCATAATCAACTCCCGGAGTTTGAGAATAACCCTTTGCAACCAGTCGTGCCTTATAAGTGTGTACATTACCATCCATGTCGGTCTTCTTCTTGAAGATCCATTTGCACCCAACTATCTTACGATCATGTACATTGTCAACCAAGTACCAAACTTGATTGTCATACATGGACTGTATCTCACTATCCATAGCCTCTTTCCATTTAGCAGCCTCAAGGCCTGCCATGGCTTCCGTGTAGCTATTAGGCTCATCCAGATTTACCAGTGTGTTATCACTGATAAGTGTCCCACCTTCTGCAGTAATATGAAAACCATAATAATGCTCAGGTGCATTCCTAACTCTGGTGGAATGCCTCAGAGGTATAGATTCTTTAGTCGGCTCAACAGGAGTTTCCTCCTCAGGTTGAGCGCTAGGGTTTGAGGTTCCTTCACCACTTGAATCTTGAATTTCCTCAAGGTCAATTTGCCTCCCACTGTCTCCTTGGCTCATGAATTCTCTCTCTCGAAAGAATCCTCTTCTTGCTACAAAGACCACATTATCACTGGGTCTGTAGAAGATGTAACCAAAGGAATTATGTGGGTAGCCGATGAAAATACACCTTTCGCTACGGGGTTCGAGCTTATCGTGAGTCTCGTGTCTCATGAAAGCCTCGCAACCCCAAATCTTTATGTGGTCTAGATTGGGAACTTTTCCAGTCCACACCTCGTGAGGTGTTTTGGCAACCTTCTTTGTAGGGACTAGATTAAGGATATGGGCGGCAGTCTCTAAGGCATACCCCCAAAATGAGATTGGTAGCGAAGCTCGACTCATCATGGAACGAACCATGTCCAACAAGGTCCGATTGCGCCTCTCAGCTACACCATTCAACTGTGGTGTCCTAGGAGGTGTCAATTGTGAGACAATCCCACATTCCTTAAGATAGTCAAGGAACTCAGTACTAAGATACTCACCACCACGATCGGATCGAAGCATCTTAATGTTCCTGCCCAACTGATTCTCCACTTCTTGCTTAAACTCTTTGAATTTCTCAAAGGTTTCTGACTTATGCTTGATTAGGTAGACATATCCATATCTACTAAAATCATCTGTAAAAGTCACATATAACCGATTAGCATCTCTTGTGGCGGTTCTGAAGGGTCCACACACATTCGTGTGTATGAGGTCCAACAAACCTTCACCCCTAGCACAAGTGCCAGTAAAAGGTGACTTTGTCATTTTACCAAGCAAACAATATTCACAACTATCATCTGACTTTAGGTCAAATGACTCCAAGACTCCATCCTTTTGGAGTTGGCCTATGCGTTTCTTGCTTACATGTCCAAGACGAGAATGCCATAAGGATGCTTTATCTAAGCTAGTGGAAGAGTTAATACATTATACATTATTTCCTAGATTATCTACAACAGATACAGTTTCATACACGCCATCACAAGGTAATGCTTTAAAATAAAGAACATTATTAAAGAAAGCATCAATACTACCATTATTATTATCAAAATAAAAGGTAAAACCTTGTTTATACAATGCATGAAGGAAATAACATTTCTTGCCATTTCTGGCGAATAATAACATTTATTCAAATCTAATGTAAACCCACTATTTAGCACTAAGGAATAAACTCCTATCTTGGTGACAGGTGAAGCTTTCCCGTTTCCCATGATCAAGTTTATCTTTCCCTGCTCCACATTCTCACTTCTTTTTAGTCCCTGCAAATCACAACATATGTGAATACCACAACCTATAACAAGGACCCCAAGACTTAGAATGAGGTGAGTTATTAGACAATATAGTGTATATACTTGCATGGTTGGGTTTTACTTTCCCATCCTTCAAATCTTGCTGGTACTTTGGGCAGTTTCGCTTCCAGTGCGACTTTTCATGGCAATAGAAGCATTCAACCTCATTAGGGTTAGCAGAAGGAGTGACAAAACCTTTCATGGTTTTGCTTGAAGAGGAGCCTTCAAGGGTCGTACCCTTGGTACCCTTAGAAGGGTTCTTTCTCTTCTTCCCTTTGCCATGCCCGATTTCCAAGACATTGGCCGCAGTTGGAGTAGGAGTAGGAGTAGTAACAACTGACTTACCCTTTAGACCACTTTCGGCGGTCTTCAAGAGTCCTTGAAGTTTTCTGAGGGTGACTTCTTCCTTGTTCATGTGATATGTCATGCGGAATTGATCATAACACGATGGCAAGGAGTGCAAAATGATGTCTATTGCTAACTGCTCAGGGAAGTTCACATTCAACTTCAGTAAACAGTCCACATACCTTTGCATTTTCTGCATGTGGCCCGTGATGGGTTCACCATCCTTCATTCGGGTTGTTATTATGGAGGAGATTATTTCATATCGCTCTTGACGAGCACTTTGATGGTAGCGGTCCATCAAGTCCTGGTGCATCTCAAAAGGATAATAGTCCTCATAGGACTTTTAGAGCTCGGCTGTCATGGTGGCCATCATGATGCATGCCACTTTTGTAGCATCTCTTTCATGTACCTCATATTCAGCAAGCTCTTCAGGAGTAGCAGTTGGCTCGGGTACCTTCAGCTCCTTGTCGAGAACATATTCTTTGTTCTCATACCAAGTGACGATCCTGATGTTTCTGATCCAATCTGTAAAGTTGGACCCATCAAAGATGACTCTCCCACAAAGATTCACAAGAGAGAAGGAACTAGTAGGGTTTGAGCCAGAAGCATTGTTATTGGAAGACATCTGAAAAGAAGAGGGAATAGATTAGATTAGATATAGAGATAGTCCTTAACAAAACACCCAAATGTAATATTAAGGCTAGGACCCAACACAATATTTTATAACTTAGAAGAGGGATGCCGTAATCTAAGCTATAAGATATTTGAAGGTAGGTGAATGACGATTCACCAACTTCCACCATGAAAAACGAAATATTTAATTAGGTTTTAATTGGTTTAGAAACTCCTAGATTCTTTGAGATTCATTGAACTTTCTTCAGTGGCATGTTTCAATCTCGAGTGTGCCCTTCAAGTTTTGTGACTGGGATGTCGAGGATCACAAAACAAGGTGTGAAGTAACCATGCAAGTTACTTGGTACCCTTAATGTATTACCCCTCAATCGATGTGCCGGTTAACCATACACGCTCCATCGATACTATGATAAACATTAAGTCACCCTTTACCTACCTTGTTAAGTTCAAGTTAGTGTGCCGGTTAACCACACACGCTCCACTAACGACTTAAACAAAGTGTAAAGTGTAATTTCATGGATTAGCACCTTATTCACATTTTCCTAAAATAACTAAGATTGGGAATTCAATAAAGTTTAGTTACTTTAGTATTATCATTATACTTTTAATGAGAATTTATAATTCCTTGTCCAACCCGTTCGGCTAACGACCCTCCACCGATCAAGGAAGCGGTGGGTGAGAGTGGATACCCATTAAGTTGCTATTTTATAGGCAACAACCTTATACCCCCCTTATAGGCCGGCTTCGTGAATGAGGTGTACTAGTGGTAAGACGACTTGATCTTATACATATATAAATATTATTAAACTTATAATATTATAAAGTATAAGGGTTGAATTTTAACTTTTAAAATTCTAGGGGTTGGAACTAAAGTTTTTAATATGACTTTACATGTTCCAAAACTTGAGGGCAAGTTTTGTAAACTTTCAAAACTTTACATTTCTCATATGGTTATTAAAAATGAAGACTCTTCATTTTTTGTAACCTATGTGTTCTTTTAATGGTTATTTATAAATGTGACTTTTGGTTATCCATAACTTAAGAACTAGTTATGGACTCCATTAAAACACATAAAGATCAAGAATTAATCTAATCAATTATTATCACATAATTTCTATGATCTTCTAAACTCATATGTTTATGAATGTTCATATGAAAAATTTCAAGAATCGTAAGTACATATACAAAACTTGAAATTTTGATACGAGCTTTTGAACAAAACTTCGATTTTCAAGTTTTTTTTTTTTTTTTTTTTTTTGCATCAAGTATCAAATAAACAAACCAGTCTCTGATACCACTGATGTGTTTTCAGCATTCTAACACTCCTATAGTGTACATGCAACCCTAGAAACCTTGGATCTATGTTTGACTAAGATACATCCAAATAATTATTTTTCTAAGGTTCTTATCCTAACTAGCATGGCATGGGGTACTTGAATCAAATAAAACTAGTAGAATTACTTACCTTGTAGTAGTAGTTGATTGCTTGGAGTTTGAGAGCCTAGCACCAATAATGTGGATGCCTCAAATGGAAGTCACAAATCACCAGAAACTTGGAAACTTGAGAGAATAGTCACAAACTTCTTGAAATCAACCCTCTTAGTTTACACACATCAACTAGTGCAATTTCAAGAACCAAAGCCTCCTTTATATAGTGTGGTGGATTAGGGTTACATCCATGTAAACCCTAATACCCATGTCTTTTCATTTCCATGAGATCCATGGGTTAAAGCTCCGTGGAGTATCCATGGACTTTCGATGCAAGCCTAGCCCATTCCAAATAAGCATTAGCCCACACTATACAAATACAAGAGCCCATATTTAATTAGTCATACTTTTGATCTCTAAGTTAATTCTAAATTAATTATAGATCAACACTAATTAAATAATATGATTTTATATTAATATATTAGAACTTATAATATATTAATAAATCATAACTTATACTATTCTCAAAAGATTATCCATAAATTGTTCGGGTGAAGTGCAACCCAAATCGACCATGCCGGGTCGGGTCAAGTACATACCAAATATAGTTATGGACTTAGACACTATCTCCAACAATAACAACCCTAATCCTATGTTTTACACCCTATTTAAAGGCAGTATGAGGCTTGGGTTTGAAAACCCTCAGTCTCCATCACTTCCTTCCTATCCAAATCGATTTTAGCCTCCATTGGTGACCTTGAAGAGATTTTTGGTGATTTTGTCTCTTAGAAGAAGAAGAAGACTCCTTGGGTGCATCACTTGTGGCAAGTAAATTCCTTCCTCACTATATATTTTAGTGTTATTAGACTTTTGCAAGTCCTAAAGCACCCGCCTTTTCTATATTGCATGCTAGATCTAAGATGTGCTCCTTTCTCTTCATGGTGGGGTTTGATATCATGCATGGGATACATAAAGTTAGCAACTTTATTAATCATGGAGGCCTTTTGTATAGTATAAGTTTCAGATCTAAGGTTTGGTGTTGGTTTTAGACTCTAAGCATGATTATCGGCCTCGTTTTCTTCCTATTGACCTTGTTGGTGTTCAAGTCATGCAATGGACATGCATGACTGGAAAGCTAC
Organism: Lactuca virosa; assembly: GCF_052849685.1. NCBI lineage: Eukaryota > Viridiplantae > Streptophyta > Magnoliopsida > Asterales > Asteraceae > Lactuca > Lactuca virosa. The sequence continues at coordinate 278,158,196 of NC_136429.1, read as the reverse complement.
AATTTTTATGGTCCTTAAGGTTAAGAAAGACCCTCTGGAAAGTCCCAAGGAGTAGCTAAAAGGATTAAGAGCTTAATTCTCAAATCCATCTAGAACGGATCTCACGACGAGGGGTATGGCTTGTCACATCGTGAGATTAGCACGTTCGTGATTATTTTGTCCGGGTTTGGTCACGATGTGACCTATGGGTGATCACGACATGAATGTTGGTTGTAGTTGACCATGGTTGACTTTTTAACCATGGTTGACTTTTTGGGTCAAACTAGGCTTTTAACGGTGTAGGCTAATAGGGTATGACTTTACTGTTGTTAGGTGTCTTGTTGATCATGTCGACCGGGTGTGTGAGAGTTATGGTGTTTCTAGTTGCTATTCACAAGGTGGGTCTTCTCACTACATTTAACAGTGTGGTATTTATGTCTATGACCAGCTTGGTCTTTATTGTTGATTGTTGTTTTATCTGAATTGAAATGCTAATAACTTTAGGATTGTTGAGAATCCCTAGGGTTCGTGATAACCCCTGTAACGTGACGTTAATCCACAGGGTGTGCTATTAGCCCACCAGGATTACTGATAATCCCCACAGTTGCTGATAACCTATAGATGTTTATTATGTTGTGTTGTATGGATATTTATGGAGTGACTCATTAAGCTTTATGTTTATAGTTGTGGATTAAATGTGTTTTAGGTACCTCAGGTGATCGCGGGAAGGTGAAGGCATGATTGTACACTCTGTCCTACAGATCTTCTTATGATTTCCATATTTTGATACTCTGACTTTCGTATGACTGTATTGATACAGTTGGGATTTCTTGTTTTGGTTTTTATGATACTTGAGGTCTTTGCTGAATTTAAAATAAAAATTTTGTTAGAAAATTTGGGTTGTTACAATTTGGTATCAGAGCCCTGGTTTGAGAGAATTGGATGAACATTCATAAGATTCCAGACTCAAACTATGGATCTGAAAGTTTTATCAAAAATCTTTCTACAAAAATATTGAATCTCAAGGAAAGAAGCGAATGAAGCAGGGTGTACAGTCAGCCCGAGCTCGAAGCAGTGATCTCCCAAAATATCCATAACTATGTGTTATGATGTATTATAGTTGTTATATTGAATTGATAGAAATGTATGCTAGTTGGTAGGCTAAGGATCCCTCATGAATTCCAGGATAGAGTTGCCTAACTTTGTGACGCCTTGTAGCCTAGGAGATTACTTGTGGATGCTCTACTATGGTTGAAGCTAAGATTGTTAATTACTTTGTGTAAACTGCATGGTTGTACATAGTTAGGATTATATAGCCATAGAATGCTTGGTTTAGCCTTACTTCATGTTCCTTGTTTGGTTGTGGATTTGCGGTGGAATCTCTTATTCTAATGTTTATTGAGTCTAAGTTATGTACAATTGGTTTACGCAGAGCCATTGGCAAGGTTAGCATATACTTCTTGCCAAACGGTGTGGTAGCTAAGCAGAGACCTAAGATGTATGTCTTGGGGTTTAGATGTGGCTCTTTGAGCACTTAGATGTATGTGAGTTGCTTTTGTGAAAGAAGAGTGTTTGTGATTTGGGACCTTGAGAGGGGATCTAAATCAACTATGGATGTGGTTGGAAAGTAGTATGGTTATGTACTACTGAAAGTACATGATCCATATGAGATTTAAAAGGAATCTGGAGGGTACCAAGGGTTTGTTTGGACTATATGCTTACTAGTGTTTTTACTCTGGTTTTAACCTTTTCCTTGTGTATTTCAATGTTATGTATACCCAAGGTTCAAGCTCCAACGGTTCGGAGAGGCATGGTATCAATGATGATGAGATATGTAGGATCATTGTTGCGGAGGTGGCTGCAACGGTTAGGGAGGCTATCTCGGATGTATTTGGGTCTATCAAGACCATGATGATCGAAATGTTTGATGAGCGCTACGATGTTGTCTCCAAGGATGTTGATGTTGGATTAGGTGTCTAAGCCCATAACTATTATTGGTATGTACTTGACCCGAGAGTAGCATGGTCCATTTGGGTTGCATATCATCAGGACAATTTGGTAGGATGGACTTTTGAGAAGAGGTTATTTGTGGTTTATTAATATATTATAAGTTCTAATATATTAATATGAAATCATATATTTAAATAGTATTGATCAAGAATTTAATTTGGAATTAATTCTGTGATCAAAAGAGACTAATTAAATATATGGGGATTGATTATGTAATTCATTCATTCTTTTAATGTGGGCTTATGATCCATAGTTCTTTATGTTGGGCTAAACCCATGTGGTGACCCATGGATGATCTATGGAGGTTTCAACCCATGGAGCATGAGGAATATGAAAGGCCATGCACATTAGGGTTTGCATGGTGTAACCATAATTAAGCCACACTATATAAGAAGCCCCTAACTCATAAAATCGGTTACACATGTGTTCTTTGGAAGAGCTATCCTAATTTAAGTGCAAGACACCCTCTCTCAAGTTATCCTTTGTCCTAGGTGTGTTGTGATTCCATTTGAGGCATTCATACTATTGGTTCTAAGTTCTTAAAGGTCCAAGGTTTCCAGCTACAACAAAAGGTATGTAATCTGACTAGAATTTTGTAGTAAAGATACTCCATTGTATACTAGTTAGGATGATGCTTTGGAAAAACAAAGTTTGCATGTATATTAGAGAAAAAATATATCCAAAACATCTAGGGTTGCATGTACACCATAGGAGTGTTAGAATGCTCAAAACCCATCAGTGGTATCAGAGCCAAGGGTTGTTTTCCAATATACTTGATGTTACTTGCTTAAAAATCGATTTTCTGCTGTCTGGACAGTGGACTCGCCGAGTCCACTGGGCAACTCGATGATTCCACCCTACAAACTGACCAACTCGCCGAGTCAGTTCATGCACTCGACGAGTTGGTGCTCCTGGATGCAGATTTTCGAGTTTTAAAGCTGGAATTGGACTAGGATCATTACCCTAAATTGTTTTTGAACTTATAAACCTATTTTGATGTGGTGATGATCATGCTTATCCAATTTATAAGATAATTGTCAAAGTTTCATGTTTGGTATTACTTTATATGGTTAGGCTAAATACATGAAATTTGTTTGATATGAATTGTCTTGTTCTTATGAGTTTAATTTAGATCATAGACAAATTATTTCATTTTGTAAGTTACCATAGTTGATCTAAATGTTTTTTGATGAATTCTATATCTTGTCCTCAAGTTATGGAAAATGAAAAGTTTTCTTTTAAAAAGATCATTAAAATCATAGGTTATGAACTTGAAGAGTCTTTTCCCATAAATGGTTTTATGAACTCCATAACTTGTCCTCCAGTAATGGATTTTCAAGATTCTTTTCATTAAAACTTATATTAAACTCATAAGTTATGGATTTGAAAAGTTTTGACAAGTTTCAAAACATGCCCTCAAGTTTTGGAATTTGTAAAGTCTCACCTTTTGAATAATTTAGTTCCAAACCCTAGAATTTTAAAAGTTTAAAATTCAACCCTTATACTATTGTATTATTATAGGTTTAATATTTATATATGTATAAGAGTAAAGTAAGTCTTACCGTTAGTAGGCCTTATTCACGAAGCCGGTCTATAAGGGGGTATAAGGTTAAAGCCTATAAAATGGCAGTTTAATGGGTGTCCACTCTCTCCCACTAAAGTCAGTCTTACCATAAGTTCCTTGACTGGTGGAGGGTCGTTAGCCGAACGGGTTTGACGGGACATTTAAATTCTCATTAAAAGTTACTTAGGAAAAATGTGAATTTGGTGCTAACCCATGAAATCGCACTTTGCACCTTGTTAAGTCGTTAGTGGAGCGTGTGTGGTTAACCAGCACACTAACGTGGGACTGACAGTGCGTGGCAAAGGGTAGCTTGATGTTAATCATAAATCAATGGAGCGTGTGTGGTTAACCGACACATTGATTAGGTGGTTGTAACATTGGGTGTACCAAGCTAATTTGCATGGTAATTCACACCTTGTTTGTGATCCTCGGCATCCCAGTCACAAACTTGAAGGACACAATCGAGATTTAAACATGGCATTGAATTGTTCAATGAATATCAAAGGATCTAGGAGTTTCAATGCATTTAGAACTTAATAATCAATTTCGTTTTTCGTGGTGGAAATTGGTAAATCGTCATTTACCTACCTTCAAATATTTTGCAGTTTGGATTACGGCATCCCTCTTCCGAATTGTAAATTATTGTGTTGGGTCCTAGCGTTAATATTTCATTTAGGTGGTATATTAAGGACTAAAATCAACTAAACTTGAATTTCTCCATCATAAATGTCTAAGTTCAGACAATTATGGTCTTCTAGAATCTTTTGAAAAAAAGCTTTCTTTATAAAGATGATTTTCCAGAAGGCAATCAAGGTGAAAGATTAATCCCTTCTTTGTGCTTTAGTGGAACTTCACTTCCTTCACCTCCTCCAATAATTCTCCCTAACCCACAAGTTCTAGGTCACTCAAAGCCCTATTGGAAGGAAGGAAAGTATGTATGTGCTCATATCTTGGAGATGAAGTTACATATTGACAAGCTGGGAGAGATGGGTGTCGAAGTCTCAAGGAAGTTGGCTGTTGACTGGGTTCTTCAGTCACTTTCTAAGTCATATAGCGGGTCTTTAAGGACTACTAAGTGACAAACCATGACATGACCCTTATCGATCTTACCTATTTGCTTGTTGCTACTGAATCAGCAATGATTTGGTGCACTGGTAAAGCAAATTTGATTGGAAGATCTACTCCCCAAACTTCCATGGATATTGACAATGGTAACATTCGAAGTCCAGAAAAGCTTTCTCTTCCCAATGGAAAGGGATCGACCATGGTCAACTCATTTGACCAAATGGTAAAGAGAAAGGCTAGGTCTGAGATAGCCCCGTGTACCATTCCAAATAGTCCATATGTTTCTATTCCCAAGAAAAGGGGCATTGGTTGCGAAGCTGTCGTATCTACCTGAAGGACCATAAGGATGGTAAAGTCAGAGTGTATGACTCTGCTTTAGGTATGTCCACTATCTAACTCTATTAAGTTCCTATTTGGAGATCCTTAATACATGATGTAATGTAATTACATTTTGATGTTTTGAAGGGTCGAAGAGGAGAAAGGAAGCTTAAAGGAAGAGTATGATGAATCTGGTCGCGAAGATGGATTTCAACCGCATGGTTGGATGATCGGATTCTTGAGCTGCTGCTTAATAGTTATGATAGATTACTTAGAAATATTTAGAAACATAGTTTTCATTTGTAAATGCATTGTAAGGAAAAAGTTTTTCCGTATTTTATAAATAAATAAAATTTTGTTTCTTTGCAATGACATTTGTGAAAATTGATGTTTGTATGTTTCTATGTAAGCAATATGAATTTGATTATTTCGTTTGTGGTAGTGTCGAGAATTTGCCAAATAAGGAAAGATTCTCATCACCGAAGTTTCACTTGGATAGAAACTTGGAATCATGCAACTTGTAGTGTGTGATGAATGAGAACCTTCATCTTTGGCAAATTAAGACTACTTCTTCGTCCACATGTATATGTGAGTGAAGTGAAGGACTAAGTGATCGGGTACACTGGGTGTGCGCTGGTCAGGTCCACCACAGAGAACGATAAGACTATTCTTCATGATTTACTAAAGTTCAGTAAATATGGTATTGCTTACAAGTTCAAGTATAATTCTGAAAGTTTGGAAAAGTTTCAATATATGGCAGAACGAATGAGAAGAATCAGATTGGGCAGAAAGATAAAAGTTTCTCCAATCTGAAAAGATGGGAGAGTACTTAAGTATCATGTTTTGTGATCATCTTAATGACTTTGAAAAACCATGTCACAATTGATCCTCTAAGGATATCTTAGTGCATTTGTATGGCTAAGAAGATGAACCGTGAATTGTTGAAATGGTTAAATCAAGAAGATAAGTCATACTTCGTTCCAAAACAAGTCTTAGAGTCATACTCCAAGCTTGTGCCTTGAGTGACATGGTCTTAAGAAAGGTTTATAACACTCATCAAATGTAGAGTAACATGTTTCTTACTCTTGTACATTTGAAATTGGTAAGTTGTGATGTCTTGGTAAGGACAAAGACCAACTAACACCAATTGTGTGAAGTGTTAGTCTTGATTAGAATCCACACTAACTCTTGAATATTTGTTTGTCAAGTAATGTTCCTTGATAGAGTGAATCTTATATGTAAAGAGGTCAGTGGGAGTCTTAAAGATCTTCAAAGTTACAAGAACTAATCAAGAGTAAACCTATTATTAAACACTAGCACACGACTTGAGGTTTGTAACCTATCGTGTTGGCATATTCTTGTTTATGTGCCCATTACAGGTAAGTTGACTATGCATGTGAGTTCTATGAGTTCTTAGTTGTTTGCATAACAACCTGGAAGCAATGGTAGGCCCTTGTGCTGCCAGGTGGCAAGAAATTAAGATAAAACAAGTTCAGTCCATATGAGTTTGGATTTGTCACTAACTTTGTCTTGTGATTATGGTTATGAAAAATTCACATGGATAGGAACACATACACCATAAAATCTAAGTGTCATAAGGTTTCTCTCTGATTCATGAAAATGATGGTGAGGAAACGCTTTAACTAAGTAGATTTTAAGGAGATAGCAGTTGCGATATTTGTATTCTCAAATTTGATTATGATTACGGCATCCTTTTTCATAATTCGAATTGTGAGGAATGGCAAAAAGTCTAAACATTTGAGACTTATTGCTGTAAGTTCTTAAATTGTTTAGACACACATGTAAGCTATCTAAGGAAAGGTGTATGTTTTTGAGAAGCCTACATAAAGTCTTATCAAAGCATCTCGTACCAGAAATCTGAACTTTGGTATTGAAAGTCAATAAGTATTGATTTCTAGAAGTCCAGCTGATTTCTGGGTACATGTCAAAGCTAGTAGGAGCATAAATGTTATATTAGTAAGATAATAATTATTATGCTAATGGGAGCATAATTATTATGGTAAGTGGTTGCAAGTTAGCAACGTTACTTATAGAAAACAAAAGTTTCAATTCGCAATGTTGTAGGATTTGAAAAGTTGTTTTTGCTATAATTAAGGGAGAGGAATTTATACTTCATTTCAAATCTAAAAGCTTAGGTTGAGTTTTAATCAAATTTAGTCAAATATATATGAATGTTATTTTGGAATGGTTCAACATAAGGAAATTATATATATAGAAATGTTAATTGCATTCTCAAAATTTGATTACGATTACGGCATCCCTCTTCATAATTCAAATTATGAGAACATGGAAAAAAGTAATATTATAGGATCGCATCTCATATGCTTCGGGTATAGGATCGATTCCATATGCTATAATATTCTCATGTTCTAATTTTTCCAAATGCCTAGGGCATTAAGAGGGAAAAAGGAATAGAACCGGATATGACTAAAATGGTTAAGCAATTGTCGAGGACAATCTGAGGTTTACCAAAGATTGGTTGCTCATGGACAATTGGAAGTATATTTAAAATTTTGGAAAGGGCCATATTGACATACTCTGAGAAGAGGTAACTATTGTTCGGAAGTTATAGTCAAAATGGGAGTATGGAAATGTTTCCATTAGTGGAAGTTATTCTTTAAATTTGTGAAAGATTAGAAAACTTAATGCAAGAAGGATGTTCAAAGGAATGTACTTTGAATTTGAGACTTCGCTTTCATGGAAATGTCTTGAAACAATCTCCAAAGGAATACTTTGTAATATCGTTGGTCAAGTCCCTGTGACTTTTGGTACCTAGACATTACAAAGGAATCATTGCATGATAGTTTAGAATCTAACACATTCTGGAAGTGACAAGAATTTGGAATTCTTACATTGGTGATAAAGATTTGGAATTGTGAAATGAGTTTCATTGAAGATGTGTTCAATTGATCTATTTCACAAAGTAAGGACCATAGACAAACATAGTGTGCATGCTTGGAGCATGGCATAACTATTGTTTAGACAAACATAGTGTGCATGCTTGGAGCATGGCATAGCTATTGTTTTAATTCAAGTATTAAGTTGATTATTCGAAACATTATACAATGAATAATAAGTAATCAATATGACTCAAAAGTTTTTGGGCCATATAGGATTAGTATTATTATTGTGTTTCACTTTGCATGTTTTGACTTCCCGAATAACTAGGTTATTCAAACCATCCACAATCAATCATACTTTGGAAGTAGGTATTGAGGCAAGGTTGTCATGAATTGGTCTGTAGTTTTGTCTATGTGTGTTAGACATAGCTGCAGTGTTCATGAGTACTCCTGGAATAAGATTCGAGTATTGGATTCAACCCACGCTCATCTGACTCACTTCGTGGATTTTATCACGAGTGATTGTAAGACGATAATATCTTATATTCTTGAAACCAAGACGTGTTAATTGTAGTTACAAGTTGGTTACACATTGAGATATGTAAACACACTAGTAACTTCGTGCTATAAAACATATTGGTGTGTGTGATTTGATGAGCAAACACAAGCAAGCATTTGAGTCGAAGTTTATCCATTCTTTTTACCCTTGGAGGGATAAAAGCGATATCTGTGGGCCCCTAGATGATTTAGTGATGACAACCCTAAGCGCTCGACCGAGCCTGGACTGATTTGATTTGTTCAATTAATCGGTCGTCATAAATCAAAAATCGGGAAACAATAGATGGACATAGAGAATGATTATAATCCATGTCTCAGTCCATATGATATCTAGTAGAATGGAGGAATATATGATCCCTTATCTAATAGACGCGTCATTGACTAGGTCAGAGTTCGACAACGGCTTTTAAGAGCTACGATTCCTAGTCGAGATTTTGGAGTCGTAATTGCAATTATAGTTATTAGATTATCCAAGTGGGAGACTGTTGGATTAGGTGTCTAATCCCATAACTATTATTGGTATGTACTTGACCCGAGAGTAGCATGGTCCATTTGGGTTGCATATCATCAAGACAATTTAATACGATAGACTTTTGAGAAGAGGTTATTTGTGGATTATTAATATATTATAAGTTCTAATATATTAATATGAAATCATATTATTTAATTAGTATTGATCAAGAATTACTTTGGAATTAATTATGTGATCAATAGAGACTAATTAAATATATGGGGATTGATTATGTAAATCATTCATTCTTATAATGTGGGCTTATGATCAATAGTTCTTTATGTTGGGCTAAACCCATGTGGTGACCCATGGATGATCCATGGAGGTTTAAACCCATGGAGCAAGAGGAATATGAAAGGTCATGCACATTAGGGTTTGCATGGTGTAACCCTAATTAAGCCACAGTATATAAGAAGCCCCTAGCTCATGAAATCGGTTACACATGTGTTCTTTAGAAGAGCTATTCGAATTTGAGTGCAAGACACCCTCTCTCAAGTTATCCTTTGTCTAGGTGTGTTGTGATTCCATTTGAGGCATTCATACTATTGGTGCTAAGTTCTTAAAGGTCTAAGGTTTCCAGCTACAACAAAAGGTATGTCATCTAACTAGAATTTTGTAGTAACGATACTCCATTGTATGCTTGTTAGGATGATGCTTTGGAAAAACAAAGTTTGCATGTATATTAGAGAAAACATAGATCCAAAGCATCTAGGGTTGCATGTACACCATAGGAGTGTTAGAATGCTCAAAACCCATCAGTTGCTACCGCACCCACCGCAGTTGTCATCGCTGTGAGGTCTCACATGGGTGATTCAATGAAGTACCGGTAGTTCAAAAACATGAAGCCCTAGATTTTCATGGAGTCCAAGATCGTTATGAGGTGGATCACTAATGTTGAGTGGTGCTTTTATACCTGCTACTCTCTAGATGATTTAAAGGTTTGCTTTGAGGTGAACCTACTTCTCTTGGAAGGGAAGTGATGGGTTTTCTAGGTTATAAAAAATTCATGTGGCAGAAACACATTTAAACCCTTAAGTTCACCTGCAACCAAGAAATGATCTATGTTTTCTCTATTAATAGCAATAAATTAAGAACATCAAGAAACCCTAGAGAGAGACTATGAAAATCAAAATTAACATAAAGATTTGGGTTATATACCTTTTGATTACGATAACAAATAATCCAATCAAATCCTCTTGAAGTTCCTTGGAAAGCAAGCACAAAAAAGATGATGCCTCTCATGGCTTACACCCAAAACCAGAAACCCTAGAATGAGGAAGGGACAGGAGATATGAAGGGAATTTCATTCCTATGCATTTAAGTAATGTGATGAACGAAAATTGAAAGACAAGGGGTCCTATTTATAATTTAGGTAACTTGAAGGAAAAGCAATATTTGAATTGATTAAATAATAGATTTAACCCGAATTCAAATCCTTTCCTTTAAGAGGAAATTACACGAATGCTCCCTATGGTTTAGGGTAATTTATGCGTTTAGTCCCTAACTTATTTTTTTTAACTCGGAAGGTCCCTACTGTTTCTTTTTGTTACGTGTTTGGTCTCTGTCTTACCTAAAAAGACTTTTTTGCGCTCGATTTTTTAACTTATTTAATAAAACACACCCCTAACCCCACCCCCCTCAACTTACCTTACCTACCCCACCATATTAATAATTGTTTTTCTTAGGTAAGATTGGACCAAGCGTGTAACAATAACAAACAATACGGACAAAACGTGTAACAAAAACAAACAGTAGGGACACTCCGAGTTAAAAAAAATAAGTTAGGGACCAAGCGCGCAAATTACCGCAAACCATAAGGACCATTCGTGTAATTTACTTTTCCTTTAATGCAACCAGGAGGCTTCCAGAAAACCCTAGGAAATCCTCCAAAAGAGTCCATGCCATGAGGTTTCTAGAATTGCTTCTTTTATTCAACTATTGAACATTTACAGTTCACCCCTTGCACCTTTAAATAATTCCAATTAATCCCGAATTAATTATAGATTATTTCAGATTAATAAATAAACAATTCTAATTGATTTCACATTTATTTATTAATCATATGAATTAAAAATCAATTATTTAACAATTGATCTCATATTAATTTACTAATGACATAATAAATTAACAAATCAACTGTCTATATCCAATTAACATATTAATCACATAATATATTAACAGATCAATTTCACTTAACTTCAATCTAGTTTATTAATCATATAAAAATCTAATGAATTATACTTCTCTCTCCTAATAGCATTTCAAGCTATTTATGGTCATGAGGGAAACCCAAAAAAGGACTTTGCCTCTAATTACAAGAATATAACAATTTAGTTACTAGCTTAGACACCTTAATCCGACAGTATCCAACTTAGATAAGACTGTAACTATAACTGAAACTATAGACCTTGAACTAAACAACAAAGAGTGCTTTCCAAAGCCACTGTTGAACTTTGATTCAAATCAAAAGTTGGCCCGGAGATAGGTGATCAGCTATTCCTTCGTTCTATAATATATCATATAAACTGAGTTATGGATTAAATGATCAACCTTATATTCATTTATTCTGTTTCTCGATTTTCCCGATATGTGATCAAATTTCAGACTATAAATTGAACACATCAATTCAGTCCGAACCAGGCACCTGGTTTTCATAGATCAACTTAAATCACTGAGGGGACCACAAATATCGCTTTTCCTGTTAGGGCAAAAGGAACCAATTACATTGACTATATAGTAATACGATTTACATATCAAATCACATATGGAATAACCCTTTACAACATCTAGTTATGATATGCGTTTGAGCAAACCAATGCATAACTGGTTTGTAAACTATGAACTATATATCTCTGCTTTAAGAATAAAATATATTTGCGTGAACAACTTGTGATTGAATCCATGAAATAATCTCTAAGTGTGCATTTATCCAATACTTAAAATCTCTATTTTCAAACTACTCACGAATATTGTAGCAATTCCAATTGCAATGTATTAACCTCAATAGACAATCTACAATCAATTCATGATAGTCTTAATTCACTACTTACTTCCAAAAGTATGAGTGACTGTGGAATTTTGAATAATACTAAAATTTCTCAAGTAAGTAAAACATGCAAAGTGAAACACAATAATAAATTAATTAAGTATGGCATCATGCCTATTGATCATAAATAAATCCTTATTATTTAATCACCATAACAATTACTAATTTATTTATCGTATATTGTTTCGAGTAATCAACTAACCACTTGAATTAGATAACATCGGTCATGCCATGTTATGAACATGCATACTATGCCTCTCGATGGTCCTGCCACTGTAAACAGATCGACTGTACATTACTCCAACGATGCTCATTTCACAATTCCAAATTCTTATCGTTATCTAAAATGTAGTGGAATTTCATCTTCACATGCATTGTCTTTCTGTGATGTGGAGGTTCCAAAGATGCAGAGACTAAGCCTTCGACATTACAAAATATTTCAGTGGAACTTGTCACTAGAAACAATTTCATGGCTATGAAGTTTCAAATTCAAGATACACTCCTTGAACACTTCTCTTGCATTAAAGTTTCCAACTCACATGTAGATTTTTCAAACATCTCCCATTATGGAAAAATTTCCATATTTCCGTATGATCATCAATTCTGACGAAGAATCATCTCAATCCAAAACATGTCACTATGGTCCTCTCCAAACAATATCATACTTCCAACTCTCCACAAGCAACCAATATTTAGTAAACCTCATAATGTTCTTGATAGTTTGTTTAGTAACTCTAGACACACAAAATTCTAATCCTTTTCACATGATTCTAAAAGCATTTGAAAAGTAGAATAATCGAATATTATAACATATATAGTCGATCCTATATCCGAAGCATATGGGAATCAACTCATTATTACAAGGGTCTAATATATGTTCAATATCTTGCTATAATATTTCCATATATATAATATCCAATGTTGAAACATTTCAACATGCTATTCTTATATATCTTTGACTACGTTTTATTAAAATATACAATCTAAAGCTTTAGATTTGTAACGAAGTATGAGTTCCCTCTCCCTTAAGTCCACTATAGTGAAACAATTCTCAATTTTAGCAACTTGAAAACTAGGGACATTGTTCCCTATCAATAGTATTGTCAACATGCAATACCAACATAATAATTATGCTCCCATTTGCTTTGACATGTACTCAGAAATCAACTGGACTTCTAGATATCAATACCTTTTGTCTTTCTCATGGAAGTGCATATTACTATTTTGAGATGCTTCGTCAAGCCTCTAATTAGGCTTCTTAAGTTGATGCACTTTATCCTGCTACTGTATGTGTGCAAACGCTTTCAAAACATGATAAACATATCTCCTGAAAATTTAAACACATCCTTTCCATTCCTCACTATTCAAAATATGAAGAAGGATGTCGTAATCATATTTTGAATTTGAGAATGCAACTAACACAAAAAATATCCATATTGATCTTTATTAGATTTTAAAATCTACTAGCGAAAGTATTTCCCCATTATCATTTTCTTGAATTAGAGCAGAACCTTTGCCACCTAGATTTCAAGGTGTATGCATTCCTAGCAAAAGTATTTCGCCGTTACAGTCACAAAACAAGGTTTAGGACAAACCAAATTCAAATTCAGTTTTCCTTCATGGACTGAACTTTTCTATTTTTTCAATTTCTTGCCTTCTGACAACTCAAGAGGCCCACCGGTGCTTCCATGTTGTCAAAAAATCACCCATATTAATCAATGTACTTTCAATGACCAACGTTCTTAGCCTTCTATAGTTAAATGAAGAACATCGAACTCATAGGCATTCCCAAATGAACTGGAAGAGCATAGAAATTAGAATGTGTCAATAAAAACGGGTTATCAACCTCAGGTGGTGTGATAGTGATAACTAAAAGGATCATTGTCGGGTGACTCTTGACACTCTCAAGATCAATACGAATCCCACCCACTTCTTGATATATAATTTTTCTCTCATGAAACATTCCTTGATGAGATAAAACCAATATTCAAATGTTTCTGTGGATTTCCGACAATAAAACACTTCATAGAATGGGTCTCATTATCTTTTGTTTCTTGATCAATGAAAACATCAAAACTCCAATTCTAGATGTGCTAGAGTAACAAAAACATCATTACTCCACATATACGAGGTGTTATCATCATGCTTAGTTATGAAATGAGTTTCAAGATACGATTTACTGTTACTAGATCATGCCTCTACAACTTTGATTGGAATAAAGTATCGCTCGTCTATGATCTAACCATTTCCAACAATGTTTGATTCCTCTTCTTAGTCATACAATTACACTAAGATGTTCTTAGATGATTAATTGTGATACAATTCTACAATTACTAATATGGTAATAAAACATGATACTAAAGCATTCTCAATTTTTTCAGACTGGAGAATCTTTTATCTTAATGCTTAATTGATTATTTTATTCGTTCTACTACTCTTTGAAACTTTTCAAAGTATAAGAATTTTGTTTCATCTTATAAACACAATGATATTAGTTAATCATGACGAATAGAGTTATCATCCCTTGTAGTGGATCTGAGGAGTCCATATCAACATGCACTAGATCTATTAGTCTTTCACTTGCCCCACATAAACATGTGAACAATGATTTAAGTCCTAATTTTCCAATGAACAAGATTCTCATATACTATACAATTCAAATTGTACGACACCAAGTATCTGTCCAGTTGGTGATGAAATTTCTTTTCACTTGGTCAATTATGACAAAACCACAAGTGATATAAGAATCAAATCTACAATTAATATTGCTATTATTATAAACATAACCAACACTTTCATTAATTCCATTTCAAGGAAATACAAATAAGGCAACTTCATAAACCAAAACTTCATTTTATTGCTACAAAGAAAATTAGAATTTGTCACACCCCAAAACCGAGAACGGTGGAAACGTTCTGGGATGGGGGACGTCATGTACAGTATCATCACAATGCATAATAGTAGAGACAAGCAACAACATCCAATGCATTAATATAATAATTGTAATACAAGCGTGTTCTGTATAGTTTGTAAGACATGAAAAATATAATCAAAATAAGAGAGGAGTCTTGTATGTGCTCCATCATCTCAAAAGCTTCATCTGTACCTGTCTATTGATGACCTGAGAATACAAGTTATTTTGAAAGCGAGTATCAGCATAAAGCTGGTGAGTTCATAAGTATTTAGTGTCATTGCTTGTATAAAAATGTTTACAACAATGTAGTATAATAACTGATCTCAATGTTTGAAAATAGTATACTCCCTAGAAAACCCTATGTTTTCCAGTAAAAGTAGTCTTCTACCAAGACCCGGTTGTTTGCATGTTTGATCCTTTGAAAGTGTAAAAGTTTTCCCAGTGAAACTATCAGGATGAAAATATAGTTTTAGACTTCACTAATGTAAAGTAATGGGAAAATAATATTTTACCCCAGCAGTATCGCTGCCGGCTGAGTGTAGTGACAATGCAGGCTCCAGGTAGTATTAAATGTAGAATACACCTCGGGGAGTCTGTTTTGCCTTTAATTCTTAATGTGTTAATTAAAGGTATGAAAGTGAACTCGTATGTAACCATGCTGATTGACGATCGAATAACTGATGACCCTCCAGGTCACACGTAGTATGGTGACATTTTGTCACCCCTGGGCCTAGTCGTCTCCGACTGTAGCTAGCAGTCGGGATCTGGGAGTGTGTGTCCCATATAGATCTATACACATAATGCCCGCTCTCCCTCCAGGAGACTCTGGTTACACGATGATACCACCGTGAAGTGTCGTATCGAGAAGTAGTATGTCACATTCTAATTATAGTATATTCTCTTGTACAATGTATAATGTATTCTCTGGTATAATGTATAGAGTGTTCTTTTGTATAGTATATAGTATTCTCTTTGTATAGTATTTAGCATGTATTGACTTACAACTGTACTAACTCTGGTAGGTGTCATTGTAATAGTAGTAATGAGTAGTAATCCTTAACTATACCTATTATAGTTAAGTAGTAATGTTGATTTCGTGCCTTTGCTACACAAAGGTAATGAACTGAAGTGAAAACTTTTATATCTAACACAAATATATATGATATATAACTATGAATTTAACGACAGTCAGACAAATAACGGCATACCCTAAGTCCACAACCAAACAAGGAACAGGAAATAAGGTGAGCTATCAGTCCTAAGTCCTTCAAGTCTTACTTATATATATATATATATATATATATATATATATATATATATATATATATATATATTAGTATAGATACGGGTTTGAAAATAAAGCCAGTTTAAAAGAGTTTGAAAACAGGTTTGATATTTAAAGAGTTTGATAAAAGGTTTGAAACATTTGAAAATCCAAAATTTGATGGAAATCTGAAAGAAGTAGTAAAATCCTGTAGTCTGTTCTAGTTATTAATCACATGCGATTGATACAATAACTATAACAGTTCAACTTGTATTCCCTCCCATAAAAGCATTTAAAATCATTTAAAAGGTTGATTTAGGGGTATGAACTCACTTGTACTGAGTGGATTGGATGGAAGTGTCGGGTAGGATGCTAGGTGTGAAATGAGGACTTGCACACACACACGGATCCTATGTAACATGTAGTGATACATAAATGTATCTAATTAGTTATTTAATCACTAATTAAGCAAATAAAGACACTTTAATATGTGAAAACACTTTGTTTCAAGTGCTCGGAGTGCTAAGGGTTGCATCTAAGGAGAGTATGGCTTCACATTGGAGTTTACTCCTCAAATGGTCACCCTACAGGTGTTTACGGTTGATGGACCATTTCCCCCATGAGTTTACGGCCGTAAACTCATGGTAATGGTGCATTTGAGTGTTTTAAGGTCTTATGCTTCACAAAGAAGTGCCCTAGGGTTGAATCAAAGGCTTAGGAAGTGGTTAGGGCTCGAAATGGCACACTTTTGGAGTTTACGGTCCTTGGACCACTCCTTGGGAGTTTACGGTCGTAAACCCATGAGTTTACGGCCGTAAACGCATGACCACTTCTTCCATTTCATTTTTGGTGGTTTCTAGTTCATGCATGCAAGGTTCTAGTCTCTTATTCAAGCCATAGAAGGTGTTAGGGGCATCAAAACACCATTTGGGGGTGTTTACGGTTTTGGGAGATCCCCAAACCGTAAACACATCTGTTCTTGGGGATTTTGATGATTTTCCAAAGGATTAACAAGTATACTAAGCAAGTAACTAGATAGGAAGGGTATACTTACTTATATGAAGCTTGTAAGAGTGATTAGAGCCCAAAAACACTAGTGTGTGGTCTTGGTGTTCTTGGTGTTTTGAAGAACACTTGAAGATCTAAGTAGAAATGAAGAATCCATGGATGAAATAATGTATAAACACTAGATTAAGTGTTATATGAACGAATCTAGGAAGGAAACACTTACATTTTGGCGGATTTGAAGAAATGAACTTATGATACTTGAGAGAAAAAGTTTGTGTTCTTGAGGTGGGGTGTGTAAAACGAGGGAAATAGTGGGTAAACTCATGCTATATGCATGAGTTCTTGGGAAAAGAGTGTTTACGGCCCAAACTCCTCTTGTTTGGCCTTAAACACCTAGCTAAGGTGTTGTTTCTTTTGTTTGTTACACATCACTAATAACGACACTTCCTTTTATTAAATCATTTGACGAAAATAAAATAAAACACCCAAACGGACTTAAATCCGGCCAAAAATGTACTGAAATGTTTTTGACTTTTATTTGAAGTGTCTGACTGTAGAAATTATACAAATGAAAATTTCGGGTTGTCACATCATCCCCCCGTTAGAGGGAATTTCGTTTTGAAGTTAAAGTTCAAGCAGCTAAGTTATTACAACATAACTAAGCAAAGAGGCGAGGATATTTAAGTTTCATTTGATCCTCGTGCTCCCAAGTGAATTCTGGTCCTCGCTTGGCCTTCCAGCGAACCTTCACTATCGGGATACGGCTTTGTTTCGTTCGTTTGACCTCTCGGTCCATAATCTCTACAGGTTCTTCCACAAAGTTGAGGTTCTCGTTGATTTCGATTTCGTCGAGTGGGATTACAAGAGTCTCGTCGGATAGGCACTTTTTCAAGTTCGAAACGTGGAAGGTAGGGTGTACGTTACTAAGCTCGTGGGGAAGATTGAGTTTGTACGCTACGGGGCCGATTCTAGCGAGAATCCCGAAAGGCCCTATGTATCTTGGATTTAGCTTTCCACGCTTTTCGAAGCGTATCAAGCCCTTCTAGGGTGAGACTTTTAAAAGGACTCGGTCTCCCACCTGAAATTCCAAAGGTTTCCTTCGTTTGTCTGCGTAGCTTTTCTGTCGGTTTCTAGAGGCTTTCAATCGTTCACGAATCTGAACGATCTTCTCTGTCGTTTCCTGAATGATCTCCGGACCCGTGAGAGTGCTGTCAGGAACTCGTCCTTTAGCTAATTGAGTGTCACCCACCTCAGCCCAGCACAGAGGGGATCTGCACTTTCGACCATAGAGGGCTTCAAATGGAGCAGTCTTGATGCTCGTGTGATAACTGTTGTTGTATGAGAATTCGACTAGGGGTAAGTAGGTATCCCACGCCTTATCAAAGTCAATCACACAGGCTCGCAGCATATCTTCCGAAGTTTGGATAGTCCTCTCACTTTGTCCGTCAGTCTGTGGATGGTAGGTTGTACTCATGTCCAGCCTCGTTCCTAAGGAGCTTTGTAATGACTGCCAGAACCTCGAAGTGAATCTACTATCTCTATCTGAGATAATAGATATAGGAACACCATGCAGCCGTACGATTTCCCGAATGTATGTTCTTGTGAGCTTCTCCATCTTGTCGTTTTCTTTGATGAGTAGGAAGTGTGCGGACTTGGTCAATCTATCGACGATGACCCATATGGTATCAAGTCCACCCGCTGTCTTGGGTAACTTGGTTATGAAGTCCATAGTGATCCGCTCCCACTTCCACTCGGGTATCTCCGGTTGTTGGAGTAGACCTGACGGTTTCTGGTATTCGACCAAGACCTTCGTGCAAGTAAGGCATTTACTTACGAAGGTAGCAATCTCTGCTTTCATGTTAGGCCACCAGTATGACTTCTTGAGATCCAAATACATCTTATCTGAACCTGGGTGGACGGAATATCGACTATTTTGTGCTTCTTTCATTACCAAGTCTCTGAAGTTACCGTGCTTCGGTGTCCAGATCCGGTCCATGAGATAATAGGCTCCGTCACCCTTGGCTTCCAGGTTCTTATCCATTCCTCGCAGGGATTCTCCCGCTACATTTTCAGGTTTCAAAGCTTCGAGCTGAGCCTCCTTAATTTGTGCGGATAGATGCGAATGGATAGTCTTTGTTAGTGACTTGACTCTTCGGCCAGAATATTCTTTCCGACTTAGGGCGTCTGCTACTACGTTGGCTTTACTAGGATGATAACGAATTTCACATTCATAGTCATTGAGTAGCTCGACCCATCGTCGTTGTCTCATGTTGAGCTCTTTCTGGTTGAAGATGTGTTAGAGGCTTTTGTGGTCGGTATAGATGGTGCTCTTCGTACCATACAGATAGTGCCTCCAGATTTTTAAGGCTAACAACCGCTCCTAATTCGAGGTCGTGCGTGGTGTAGTTGACCTCGTGTGTATTCAGCTGTCTTGAGGCTTAGGCGATGACCTTACCTCGTTTCATCAAAAGACAGCCGAGCCCTTGGTTGGATGCATCGCAGTATACCACGAAGTCTTCTATCCCTTCGGGGAGGGACAGTATCGATGTGGTGCATAAGGCTTGCTTCAGAGTTTAGAATGCCTTCTCTTGTTTGTCTTCCCAGTCAAAGGCCATGCCTTTCTGGGTCAATATAGTCAGGGGTTTCGCGATTCGAGAGAAGTTTTGAATGAACATGCGGTAGTAGCCAGCGAGGCGTAGAAATTGACGAATTTCTGTAGGCGTCTTTGGTGCTGACCAGTTCTCAATGGCTTTAATTTTGGAAGGGTCCACGTGGATTCCTTCTTCGCTCACCACATGCCCTAAGAATTCGACTCTTCGGATCCAAAATTCGCACTTAGAGAACTTCGCGTATAGCTTCTCCGATCGTAAGGTTTCCAGGACTTGTCGTAGATGATTGCTATGCTCTTCCTTACTTCGAGAGTAGATAAGTATGTCATCAATGAAGACGATGATGAACTGATCCAAGTAAGGGCGGCATACCCTATTCATCAAGTCCATGAATACTGTGGGTGCGTTGGTCAGTCCGAACGGCATTACTACGAACTCGTAGTGTCCGTAACGAGTTCGGAAGGCTGTCTTTGGAACATCCTCCTCAAGCACTCGCAACTGGTGATACCCAGACCTCAGATCAATCTTGGAAAAGTAACTCGCCCCTTGTAGTTGGTCAAATAAATCCTTTATGCAAGGGAGAGGGTAACGATTTTTGATCGTAAGTTTGTTGAGTTCCCTGTAATCGATGCACATACGGAACGATTCGTCTTTCTTCTTCACGAACAAGACTGGTACTCCCCAGGGTGAGAAGCTCGGTCTTATAAAGCCCTTGCTGAGCATCTCGTTAAGTTGACCGGACAGTTCTTGCATCTCAGCAGGCGCTAGACGATAGGGCGATTTGGCTGCGGGGGTGGCTCCTGGGATTAAGTCGATTCGGAACTCGACTTGACGTTGGGGAGGTAATCCCGGCAGCTCTTCTGGAAAGACGTCGGGGAAGTAACGTACCACGGGGAAGTCTTTCAGGTCTTTTGTTTTCTGGTTCGTGTCGACGATGTGTGCAAGGAACGCGCGATATTCCGTAAGCAAATATTTCTGGGCTTGAATACTTGAGATGATACGAAGGCTCGTACTGGGTTTGTCTCCGTAGATCAACAAGGTTTCGTTATTTGGTAGGTTCAGATGGACTGCTTTGTCGAAACACAGAATATCGGTACGATGGAGACTCAACCAGTCCATGCCCACAATGGCATCGAAGCTCTTGATTTCTACTGGTATGAGGTCAATTGGAAACGAATGCTTATCTAGTGTGAGGGTACAACCTATGTAGATTTCATTAGAACTCTCTGTCTTTCCGTTAGCCATTTCTACGACGAAGGTTTCTTTTAGTGGTTGCGGGGATTGTTTAAGTAAGTGTTTAAAGTTTTGATTTACGAAACTCCTCTCTGCCCACTATCAAATAGGATACAAGCATAAGAGTTATCGAGAAGGAACGTACCCGTGACTACTGTGGGATCTGCTACTGCTTCATTGTGGCCAATAGCAAGTAGTCTGCCTGCTCCTCCCGCATTCCCAGCCTTTGGGAAGTTTCTTTTGAAATGTCCTACCTCGCCACAGCCGTAGCAGGCCTGGCTTACTCCCGAACCGGGGACCTGGGAAATGGGTTTCGGTGGTGTTCGGCAAAACCGGGCGGTATGGCCCTTCCGGTCACAATTAGTGCAGTGCATTTCCCGGCAGGGGCCGTTGTGATGGAAAGAGCACTTGGTGCACTTGGGTAGACTCCCTGCATATGTTTTGGCTGGTACAGGGGCAACAGGAGTAGTGGCAGCATGGACAGCCACCGTTTGTTGGTTCTTTGAAGAGGATTGGGCTGATTTACCCTTCTTTCGGTCCCACCGCTTCCTTTTGTTATCGGACGTCTTGGTCGGTGCAGTGGCAACCGTTGTGGTTGCTGATGGGGTGTAAGGAACTTCATGATCAATCAACCTTTGGGCCAATTCCTTGGCACTGTCAAAGGTCGTATGGTGTGATGCTAGGATGTTCCCTCGATACGGGGGCACTAAACCCTAGATCTATCTTTCAATTTTCTTGCCTTCGGTGGGGACCATGTTAGGACACAAAGTCACCAGGTCGCAGAACCTGGCTGTATAAGCCACTATGTCGGTCCCCTTGATCTTGAGGTTCCAGAGTTCCTCCTCGAGTTTCTGGATTTCGCCCCTAGGGCAATACTCCCTTATCAGACGGTCTTTCAGTGTGTCCCAGCCCATGGCGTTGGCTGTTACCAAACAGAGTGATTTGACATGGCCATTCCACCTTGTCAGGGCCCTTTCAGTGAAGGTGCAAGCAGCGAACTTTATCTTGCTTTCTTCGGGGCACAAGCACATCTCGAAGATGGCTTCAGTTCTTTCGATCCATTGGGACCGTGCAATGATCCCTCCGGTCCCATTGAAGAATGTTGGTTTGCAGTTCATGAAATCCTTATAGGTACACCCCTGTGTACGTGGGTGGATTTCACCATGTCTAGAGTTGGTGCCCATCCCAGCTCCACTTGTGTCACCAGAATTTATTTGGGCCATAGCTGCAGTCACAGCTGCGGTCACAGCTGCCTGGAACATCACCGCATCAAACTGTTGCGGAGGAGGTGGTGGTGGTTGAGTTTGACTTGCAGGCGTGTTTCTGGTCGGACGCTTGCGAGGAGGCATCTTTTACTGAAAATTTATAAAGATGATGCCAATTAGTGTGAAACAATTATAAGCATGATGGGAGTATTTCAGGGACTAAATCGCCATAGTCCCACTATCAGATAGAAATATGCTAATAGATTAGAGAAACACAAGAGTACAAACTTTCCCATAGATTAGATAACTGGCAATATTACTGGTATTAGTGATGTAAAATGAGTTCAGAGAAGTTGACCTAACAGTAGGTCTGACATCAAACCATCAGGGGAAAATGTTGGCAGTTTAAAAGTCTAGCTAGAGTACTTTTAATAGTTAGGAATATTTTACAGACAAGTGCTCTCTAGAGCATAGGAAAGAAAGGCTATTCCTTAATTCAAAAGTAAATATGAGTTGACATCTTCTACCGGTCACGGGTATCCCTCGGACGAACCCTTAGGTCAGCCAGTTGACGTGCAACTTCCTGAAGATGTCGCTCATGCGCTCTCTGACGCACTCGGAGTTCCATTACTTCGGCCCGGGATGTAGCTAATTGTTGCTGTAGAGCCTTATTGGTCCTCCTAGTCCTATCCACAGTCACTTCAAGTTGGCGAATGCGGACCGTGTTAAGGTTAGAGTTGGCATCAATCTCTACTACTCTGCCGATGGCTGCATGTCCTTGCTCGACGTTCCGAGCAATCCTACGGACCATCATGGGTAGGACCCGGTCAACTGAACTTCCCTCGCCTATGTTGTAGAAGCTTCGGTCTCCATTGAAAGGTAACGGCTGACCCTGCTCATCACTCCATTGGTTCAAGGTTGTTGCCCACATGGGAGTCGGACCTTGAAATGTCGGACGGGGGTTGGGGTTTGGAGCTACTGGGGGTAGGTTGTTGACTTCTGGTTCGGAGTCGGAGCCATCTGAAAAGCCTTCTGCGAGGTGATCATCCAAAGGGATTGGGTGATCATCTTCTGACTCATCTTCAAGCCATCCTCCAATGCCTTGGTTTGGATAGTACAGATCGCCAGGGAGATGAAAGCCAGCCATGCTATCTACGCGAGAATGGGGAAAGAATAGTTAATAGATGTACTAATCTAAGATACTTATGAGATGATCGTTATTAGTTGATTCAATACATGCAATCAAAAAAGGGAAAGAATTGCATAGTGCATACCAATTACATGCAATCAAAAAAGGATAGACCTTTGAATAAGTGACCCTAACTCTAAATCCACAACCAAACAAGGAACATGAAGTAAAGCAAAGATCACATATTCTAAGTCTATAACCCCTTAGTCACATGTAACCTTGGTGTACCTACTTAGCAACTATTGTCCTACTAGTAACGACCTTTTTAGTTCTCACATATGTAATTCATAGTAATGCAAAATACTCCTATAGTATTCTTGTTCTAATGCTCTTGTAGTAGTGTGGGTAAGTTTTTAGACTTGTGGTAACACCACAATCGTTCTTAGGCACATGCTAGTCACTCCTCAGAAAATATAGTTAATCAAGCTATATCCCCTCAGGTTTGATCATATGTCTCTAAGCCTAATTGTGTTGTTCAACAATCGTAATACTTTTGTCATGTTCTAGTATGATACTGACCTTGGTACGAATAAGTGTATATATAAACTTAGTTAAATATTTTATTATTTAAAAGTATATATTCTTGGTCAGAGTGTTTTAATCCCGATGTGTTTATAGTTCGTATATCTTTTATGGGTTGATATACTTGATTCACTATAAACAGTGCTCTGATACCAATCTGTCACACCCCAAAACCGAGAACGGCGGAAACCTTCTGGGGTGGAGGACGTCATGTACAGTATCATCATAATGCATAATAGTAAAGACAAGCAACAACATCCATTGCATTAATATAATAATTGTAATACAAGCGTGTTCTGTATAGTTTGTAAGACACCAAAAATATAATCAAAATAAGAGAGGAGTCTTGTATGTGCTCCATCTTCTCAAAAGCTTCATTTGTACATGTCTACTAATTACCTGAGAATACAAGTTATTTTGAAAGCGAGTATCAGCATAAAGCTGGTGAGTTCATAAATATTTAGTGTCATTGCTTGTATAAAAATGTTTACAACAATGTAGTATAATAACTGATCTCAATGTTAGAAAATAGTATACTCCCTAGAAAACCCTATGTTTTCTAGTAAAAGTAGCTTCTACCAAGACCCGGTTGTTTGCATGTTTGATCCTTTGAAAGTGTAAAAGTTTTCCCAGTGAAACTATCAGCGTGAAAATGTAGTTTTAGACTTCATTAATGTAAAGTAATGGGATAATAATATTTTACCCCAGCAGTATCGCTGCCGGCTGAGTGTAATGACAATGCAGGCTCCAGGTAGTATTAAATGTACAATACACCTCGGGGAGTCTATTTTGCCTTTAATTCTTAATGTGTTAATTAAAGGTCTGAATGTGAACTCGTATGTAACCATGCTGATTGACGATCGAATAACTGATGACCCTCCAGGTCACACGTAGTATGGTGACATTTTGTCACCCCTAGGCCTAGTCGGCTCGGACTGTAGGTAGCAGTCCGGATGTGGGAGTGTCTGTCCCGTATAGATCTATACACATAATGCCCGCTCTCCCTCCAGGAGACTCTGGTTACACGATGATACCACCGTGAAGTGTCGTATCGAGAAGTAGTATGTCACATTATAATTATAGTATATTCTCTTGTATAATGTATAATGTATTCTCTGGTATAATGTATAGAGTGTTCTTTTGTATAGTATATAGTATTCTCTTTGTATAGTATTTAGCATGTATTGACTTACAACTGTACTAACTCTGGTAGGTGTCATTGTAATAGTAGTAATGAGTAGTAATCCTTAACTATACCTATTATAGTTAAGTAGTAATGTTGATTTCGTGCCTTTGCTACACAAAGGTAATGAACTGAAGTGAAAACTTTTATATCTATCACAAATATATATGATATATAACTAAGAATTTAATGACAGTCGGACAAATAACAGCATACCCTAAGTCCACAACCAAACAAGGAACAGGAAATAAGGTGAGCTATCAGTCCTAAGTCCTTCAAGTCTTACTTATATAAATATACTAGTATAGATATGGGTTTGAAAATAAAGCCAGTTTAAAAGAGTTTGAAAAACAGTTTTGATATTTAAAGAGTTTGATAAAAGGTTTGAAACATTTGAAAATCCAAAGTTTGATGGAAATCTGAAAGCAGTAGTAAAATCATGTAGTCTGTCCTACTTATTAATCACATGCGATTGATACAATAACTATAACAGTTCAACTTGTATTCCCCCCCCCCAAAAAAAAGCATTTAAAATCATTTAAAAGGTTGATTTAGGGGTATGAACTCACCTCTAGTGAGTGGATTGGATGGAAGTGCCGGGTAGGATGCTAGGTGTCAAGTGAGGACTTGCACACACACACGGATCCTGTGTAACACGTAGTGATACATAAATGTATCTAATTAGTTATTTAATCACTAATTAAGCAAGTAAAGACACTCTAATATGTGAAAACACTTTGTTTGAAGTGCTAGGAGTGCTAAGGGTTGCATCTAAGGAGAGTATGGCTTCACATTGGAGTTTACTCCTCAAATGGTCACCCTACAGGTGTTTACGGTTGATGGGCCATTTCCCCCATGAGTTTACGGCGGTAAACTCATGTTAACGGTGCATTTGAGTGTTTTAAGGTCTTATTCTTCACAAAGAAGTGCCCTAGGGTTGAATCAAAGGCTTAGGAAGTGGTTAGGGCTCGAAATGGCACACTTTTGGAGTTTACGGTCCTTGGACCACTCCTTGGGAGTTTACGGTCGTAAACCCATGATTTTACGGCCGTAAACTAATGACCACTTCTTCCATTTCGTTTTTGGTGGTTTCTAGTTCATGCATGCAAGGTTCTAGTCTCTTATTCAAGCCATAGAAGGTGTTAGGGGCATCAAAACACCATTTGGGGGTGTTTACGGTTTTGGGAGATCCCCAAACCGTAAACACATATGTTCTTGGGGATTTTGATCATTTTCCAAAGGATTAACAAGTATACTAAGCAAGTAACTAGATAGGAAGGGTATACTTACTTATATGAAGCTTGTAAGAGTGATTAGAGCCCAAAAACACTAGTGTGTGTTCTTGGTGTTCTTGGTGTTTTGAAGAACACTTGAAGATCTAAGTAGAAATGAAGAATCCATGGATGAATGGTGTATAAACACTAGATTAAGTGTTATATGAACGAATCTAGGAATGAAACACTTAAATTTTGGCGGATTTGAAGAAATGAACTTATGATACTTGAGAGAAAAAGTTCGTGTTCTTGAGGTGGGGTGTGTAAAATGAGGGAAATAGTGGGTAAACTCATGCTATATGCATGAGTTCTTGGGAAAAGGGTGTTTACGGCCCAAACTCCTCTTGTTTGGCCTTAAACACCTAGCTAAGGTGTTGTTTGTTTTGTTTGTTACACATCACTAATAACGACACTTCCTTTTTATTAAATCATTTGATGAAAATAAAATAAAACACCCAAACGGACTTAAATCCGACCAAAAATGTACTGAAATGTTTTTGACTATTATTTGAAGTGTCTGACTGTAGAAATTATACAAATGAAAATTTCGGGTTGTCACAGAATTTGTTCTTACAATGCATGGAATGAAAAACTATGTTTCAAAACATATCTGAAGAGTAATAGAAATCTATTAAATTATCCTAACTCCCTAGTAGTAGGTCCAAATTCTGATCATCGAACCTAATGATCAAATTTCATTTCTCACATTCAGATTTAACTCACTTTGCTTAAGCTTCCTTCTTTCTTTTATATTATGTGATACCATCAAATGTGGTCATCACATTATGTATTAAGAGTCTAAGAATAGGAACTTGTGGATTAAGATAATGGATGTACCTGAAGTAGAGTCACACTAATTGACTTTACTATCTCTAATGGACTCTTTGGGTTGAACACATGGAACGATCCTAAAACTAGCCTTTCTCTTTACCATACAATCAAATGCTTGGATTATGGACGGTCCCTATTTATTGGGAAGAGAAATCTTTTCTGGACCACCAATGTCACCATTGCCAATGTCCATGGAAACCTTTGAATTAGACCTTATATGCATTTCTACTTTAGTTGTGTTCTTAAGCATTTCTGCTTCATCAACCACCAACATATACATCAGATCCTCATATGAAAGCTCTTAATGAACTGACCATATGACTCAGGAAGAGAAAGAAGAACCAAATCATTGGCTAGCTCCTTTAGGAATACAATACCCATACTATCCAATTTGTCAATGTACGACTTCATTTTCAAAACTTGCGCACACAAACTATCTCCATCTTCATGTTTAAATGCCAAATGGGATTGATTTGTTTCATATCTTTCAACTCGTGACGTTAGGAGATTCACATGATGAGGAGGTGGAAGAGTTGAAGAAACATGATGTCCAGTTCCACCATTACTCGAGGAAGAGAATACATTTTCACCTTGATCTGAATGTGCAAGACCATCTTCAAAAGATTGAGGACAAACATTTTCTAAAGAACGAGGAAGACCGTCTTAAATTTGGGAGAATAGAGAGTTCAAGTTATTTGATTTTAATCCTAAATTATTAACCCAAAATTTAAATTATGTCTAGGATCCATACTTTCGATTCGAACTTTGAAGAAAATGTCGTAATCAAGTTCACATCTATTTTAAGTACATAGAACATTTCACCAATTTCAATTACATGAAACTCCTATATCTTTTGAGATTCATTAAATCTTATCAATCGCATGTTTAATCTCGATTATGCTCTTACCAATTGTCACTGGGATGCCAAGGATCACAATTAAGATGTGAATAATCATGCAAACCCACCCAAACACCCTCGATCGATTTATAATCTCCCATTGATGTGCAATTTAACCACACACGCTCCAGCAACAATTATAAACATGAGTTTTTTCATCATTTCATCTTTATAGTCCCAAAATAGTGTGTCGGTTAACCACACACGCTCCATTAACGACTCATAAAGAAACAATGTATGTTTTCATGGATTGGTATACACTTCACATTTGTCCTAAAGTAACTAGAGTTGGGATTTATATAAAAGCTTCTAGTACTTTAATAGAATTATACTTTTAAGAGGTTATGTCCTACCAAATCCGTTCAGCTAACGACCCTCCACCAAACAAGGTAGCGGTGGGTGAGAGCGGACACCCATTAAATGGTCATTTTATAGGTTGTTTCCTTATACCCCCCTTATAGTACGACTTCGTGAATGAGACGTACTAGCGATTTGACTTACTTGTCTTATACATATAATATATAAAACTTTTAATCATATGTGGTATAATGTGTATTTTAAAAACTTTTCAAAATACTAGCGTTTAAAACTAATTTTTTA
Organism: Lactuca virosa; assembly: GCF_052849685.1. Taxonomy (NCBI): domain Eukaryota; kingdom Viridiplantae; phylum Streptophyta; class Magnoliopsida; order Asterales; family Asteraceae; genus Lactuca; species Lactuca virosa. The sequence goes on along the minus strand of NC_136429.1, from coordinate 278,129,554 downwards.
ATTAAACTTTCAATAATTAATTTAATTTAAATCATTAGGGATTTAAATAATTATTTTTAATTAAACAATTAATAAAATAATTCAAATTATTATCTTCAACTAACATTTAATAAAATAATTCAAATTTAATCCTAATCTTTTAACCCTTCTTTTTTTCGAAAAAGGAGTAAGGGTTACCCAATTTTAATTATCCAAAGTTTAAGTCATTTAAAATCATAATTAAGGAAACTATAAAACCTAAGGGATCCTCCTATGTTTTCGAAAATAAGTGTGGAGGTTAGGGTTTCAGGAACCCTATCCTTTTTCAAAAATTTAAGGCCATTACGGTTTAATTTCCATAAACCCTAATTTTGATCAATTCATTGTTATGCACAATCATTTAGAAAATGTGGTTCTGATACCACTGATGGGTTTTCTAGGTTATAAAAATCCATGTGGAAGAAAAACACTTAAACCCATAAGTTCACATGCAACCTAGAATGGATCTATGTTTTCTCCATTGATAGCAATAAACTATGAACATCAAGAAACCCTAGAGAGAGACTATGAAAATCAAAATTAACATGAAGATTAGGGTTACATACCTTTTGATTATTATAAAAAATAATCAAATAAAATCCTATTGAAGTTCCTTGGAAAGCAGGCACAAACAGGATGATGCCTCTAATGAAGAATTTTGTTCCTATGCCTTTAGGTAATGTGGTAAACGAATATTGCAAGCTAATGAGTCCTATTTATTGTTTAGGTAATATGCAGTCACAACAAGATTTGAATTGATTAAATAATAGATTTAATCCTAATTCAAATCATTTATTTTTATGCAACTAGGAGGCTTCCAGAAACCCTAGGAAACCCTCCAAAACCATCCATACCATGGAGGGTTCTACAATTGCTTCTTGTGTTCAACTATTGAATAGTTACAATTCATCACTTGCACCTATAATTAATTCCAATTAATCCTGAATTAATTCCTGATTAATTCTTATTAATAATTAATCAATTCTAATTGATTTCACATTAATTTACTAATCATATAAATTAAAAAATTAATTATTAAACAATTGAACTCATATTAATTTATTAGTCATATAATAAATTAACAAATCAACTGTTCATATCTCATTAATATATTAATCACATAATATATTACCAAATCATTCTCCCATAATTTCTAATTAGTTTGTTAAACATATAATAATTTAATGAACTATACTTCTCTCTTATAATGTCATTTCAAGCTATTTCCGGTCATGAGGGCAACCCAAAAAGAACTTTGCTTCTGAATACAAGAATATACAAATTTAATTACTGGCTTAGATGAAGGTTCCTATTTTCTCGATTGGATTGGTGCGGAAAGATAATATAAAGAAGATAATCATTGTATGAACATGATGAAAAAAAATATGTGAGTAAACCGTGATGAATAGATAGAGAGAAACAATATAATACATGAAGAACACTCATGGATGGGGAGAGACCCCATCCAAACTCTCTCTAGTCTAAAGTCTACATAAGTTCATTCATTAATAAATGACCACTCACCTCCACTTTATATACTAGTGGAGGGAATATACTCTCATACAAGGGAATTGTCACACCCCCGAACCAGACGGCGGAAACGTCCGGGGGCGGGTGACTTCATCTTGTAACATCATCACAGTGTATATAAATGAATCATAGACAACATCATCACCATACATTCCATAGTACAACTGTGACAACCGTCAAAATTCGAGTCGGTTCTAAATTTGACTAAACTTAGTTGCACGTATAGGCACGACACATACTAGACTTAGTAACTAGAAGCTAAGTTATAATCTACTAGAAACTTGGAAACAATTAGAAACGATGGATAGTGTACTTAGATTTCTCATTGTAATGTGAATTCTACAACTACTTAACCGTAGAGACTATCCATATTTGGGTCACTATTTGACTCGAACACCTCTTCATGAATCATATACACACATCGTGCACTTGACCTAGTGGTAGAAATTAGGTCCGGGTCTCGTAGGAACTTAAGTCAAAGTTGAAGACTAGGACTAGTATACTTGATTCCTCAATTTCGCTTGAATCTTGGAATCACTACATAGAATGCCAATAAATCAATAAAAATAAATTACAAACATTATTTCTAACTTGAATAAGAGTTAGGAAACACACAAATAATTTGAAGTCTCAAAGATTTAATTTATTTTGATATCCAAAAAAAAAATTATTAAATCTCAAGACCCTAAGAACCCTAAACCCTAAATTTTATAAAGTATAACCTCAAGAATTCAATTAAAATAATTATGAACCTTATAATATCACTTTAAGATAATTAAATTCACGAATATATCATCAAGGAAAAATTAAATTTAAGTCATTAGTATTTAACCTTATTTTCAAAGCCAAAAATTAAGCTTTATGAATAAAAATTTGATTAAAATGCACATTTTATAAAAAAAAATTGGTATTTTTATAATGGAAATTGAATTTTATAAAAATGGAAGAGAGAGGTTCCCTCTCTCCTCTTAAAAATTCGGCCCCTACACCCAAATGAGCCACTTCCCAACAAACATTAATCATTCTTCACCCACACACTCCATCTCCTTCACTTCTCTCTCTCTCTCTCTCTCATTTCTCTATCACACTCTCACACACATTTTCTCTCTTCCTCTCTCTATGAACCACGAAATTTCCAGAGAATAGGACCCAAAAACACTCCTTAAACTCGAATTGTTCATCATCTAGGAGTGTTCTTAAAGGTAAACCCGAAAATCCTTCATTTTCCTTCACTTTTTTTTCTTGTTTTAAAGGTTTTTCTTGCACTTCTCATTCTTCTACACCATTATTTATGAACATTCACGAACATATCCATGAATGTAGAGTTTCATGATGATGGTGGTAGGGTTTCAGCCAAGAACTGTTGGATTAATGTCTAAGTCCATAACTATATTTGGTATGTACTTGACCCGACCCGGCATGGTCCATTTGGGTTGCACTTCACCGGCACAATTTATATGGATAGTCTTTTGAGAATAGTATATTTATGATTTATATTAATATATTATAAGTTCTAATATATTAATATGGCATCATATTATTTAATTAGTATTGATCAAGAATTAATTTAGAATTAATTAAGTGATCAAAAAGAACTAATTAAATATGGACTCTTATATATATATGGAATGGGCCAAGTTTATTTAGGTTGGGCTAAGCTTTAATGGATGGTCCATGGAGCTTTTAACCCATGGATCCTATGTAAATGAAAGGTCATGGGTATTAGGGTTTACATGGATGTAATCCTAATCCTCCATAATATATAAAGGGGTCCTTCGCTCACAAAATTGGCACAAGTGTGTGAAAATAAGAGTGGCCCGATTTTAGTGTGCATACATATTCTCTCAAGTTCTTCCAAGGTGTTTTGGTGATTTGTGATTCCATTTGAGGCTTCCACACTATTGGGGCTAAGCTCTTAAAGCTTGAAGACATCAAGCTACATCAAAAGGTATGTCATCTAACTAGAACTTTGTAGTATAGGTGCTTCATAATATGCTAGTTAGGATGAAACCTTGGAATAGTTAATATTTGCATGTATAATAGAGAAAACACAGATCCAAGGTTTATAGGGTTGCATGTACACCATAGGAGTGTTAGAATGCTTAAAACCCAACAGTGGTATCAGAGCCATGGGTTGTTTTCTATTATATTGATGCAAATGTTTTATTTTCAAAGTTGAAAAAAAAGGAAAAAAAAACATGACGTTTGTCAAATTTTAAGATAATTACTTGTTTTTGTGAAAAACTAATTATTTGTAAAATTTGAATCATTTGCTATATGAGTTGAATTATGTCAAATTTAGTAAAAGATAAAATGATATGATTATTTTATTAGTTTTAAAAGTTTGATCTAAAGAGTTTTTTGAAACCTCCATAAGTTATGGATATGAAAAGGTTTAAAAAAAAATTGATTCAAAATTTTTTTATGGAGTTACAAAACTTGGTCTTAATGTTTTAAAGAATTCCATAACTTGTTCTTAAGTTATGCAACATGAAAAGTTTCATCATAAAACAAAACATTAAACTCCATAAGTTATGGAATCCAAAAGTTATTTTTTTTGTGTTTCCTTGATTTATGAGTTAGTTTAGATTAATAAAAAAAATTGTGTTTTAGTTGTTTTCAATCCTAATTAATCTAGTGGTAGTTCATAAAATTTGTTTTTGTAACTTGTCCTCAAGTTACATAAAAGGTCACATTTATGAATCTTAAAACTCATAAAAGTGTCATAGGTTACATAAAAAAAATGAAGAGTCTTTTTCATTAAATAGTATTATGACTCCATAACTTGTCCTCAAGTTATGGATGTTTAAGAGTCACTTCTTTAAAAGTGTTATTAAAGAACAAGAGGTTACATAAAAAATGAAGAGTCTTCATTTTAATGAACCATTAAACTCATAAGTTATGAAATGAAAAAATTTTAATAGTTTCAAAAACTTGCCCTCAAGTTTTGGAATTTGTAAAGTTTTCCCATGAATACTTTAATTCCAAGGTAAGCCCTTAGAATTTTAAAACTTAAAATTCAACCCTTATACTTTATAATATTATAAGTTAATAATATTTATATATATATATGTATAACAGCAAGTCGTCTCACCATTAGTAGGCCTCATTCAAGAAGTCGGTCTATAAGGGGGGTATAAGGTTACTGCCTATAAAATGGCAGTTTAATGGGTGTCCACTCTCACCCACCGCTTCCTTGACCGGTGGAGGGTCGTTAGCCGAACAGGTAGGAAAAGGACTATAATTCTCCCTTCATTATAAGTATAATGATAAATACTAAGTAACTAAACACTTATAAATTCCCAATCTTAGTTACTTAGGAAATTGTGAATAAGGTGCTAATTCATGAAATTACACTTTGGACTTTGTTTAAGCTGTTAGTGGAGCGTGTGTGGTTAACCGACACACTAACCTGGACTTAACAAGCTAGGCAAAGGGTAACTTAATGTTTATCATAGTATCGTTGGAGCGTGTGTGGTTAACCGGCACATCAATTGAGGGGTAAATATTAAGGGTACCAAGTATATTTGCATGGTTACTTCACACCTTATTTTGTGATCCTCGGCATCCCAGTCACAAAACCTGAAGGGCACACTCGAGATTGAAACATGCCATTGAAAAGTTCAATGAATCTCAAAAGAATCTAGGAGTTTCAAAACCAATTAAAACCTAATAATACATTTCGTTTCTCTTGGTGGAAATTGGTGAATCGTCATTCACCTACCTTCAAATATTTTATAGCTTGGATTACGGCATCCCTCTTCCAAGTTATAAAATAGTTTGTTGGGTTCTAGCCTTAATATATCATATTGGGTGTTATATTAAGGACTTAAATCAACTTTACGTGAATTTCTCCCATTGTTGATGTCTGGTTTAGACAACAATGATCTTCCCAAACCAAGCTTTCCTAATGAATATGACTTCTCGAGTTTGGCTCATGGAAGTCATACTTCTCTTCCTCCACCTCCTCCAATTATTCTCCCTAACCCACAAGTTCAAGGTCACTCAAGCCCTAATGGCAAGATGGGTCTATGTATGATCACATCTTAGAGACGAAGTCACGTATTGACAAGCCGGGAGAGTTGGGTGTCAAAGTCTTGAGAAAGTTGGATGTTCAATCACTTTCTAAGTCACATAGTGAGTTCCTTTGGGACTACTATGAAACAGACTATGACATGAACCTTAATGATCATATCTATTTGCTTGGTGCTGCTGAATCAGCAATGATTTGGAACGATAGTAAAGCAAATTTGATTAGAAGATCATCTTCCCAAAAACTTTATGGACAGTGACAATGGTGACACTGGAAATCCAGAATGGTAAAGAGAAAGGCTAAGTCTGAGATAGTCTCATTACCAAAGGGTCCATATGTTTATTTTGCCAAAGGAAGGAGCGTTGATTGCAAAGCTGCCAAATTTACCTAAGGATGTTAAAGTCAATAAGTTTGACTCTACATCAGGTAGAGCCCATTATCTAACTCTGTTAAGTTCTATTCTGAGATCCTCATTACATGATGTGACTGGGTCACATGTTGATGTTTTAAGAATCAAAGAATAGAGAGAAATCTTAAAGGAAGTATATGCTGATTCTGATCGCGAAGGTGGATTTCGATCATATCAGAATTTTGAGTAGTTGCTTAAGAAGTTATGATATATTGCTAAGGAATAGATAACAACAATTTTCCATTTGGATTGTAAGGATAAGTTTTTCCGCAAAGTTTTAAAATAAAAGACAATTGTTTAATTTATTTATTTGAAGTATCCTTACAATGGCATTTGTGGAAAATTGTTGCTTATATGATTCCACTGAAAGCAATATTGGAAAATTGATTTAATTCTTTCATTTGTGGTAGTGTCTAAATTTACCAAATCAGGAAAGTTCCTCATCACCCAAGTTTCAATTGGACCGAAACTTCGAATCATGCAAGTTGAATAGTATGATGAATGAGAACTTTCAAGCATTGGAAAATCAAGAATAATTACTTGTTCACATGGATGTGTGAGTCAAGTGAAGGACTAAAGGGATCGAGTACACATTCTTGTGCACTGGTCATGTCCACCACAAAGCTCGTTAAGACTATTTGATTTACTAAAGTTTAGTAAATATGGTTATACTTACAAGTTTAAGTATAATTCTGAAACATTGGAAAAGTCTCAATGTATGGCAGAACGAATGGGAAGAATCAAATTAGGCAGAAAGATAAAAGTTTCTCAAATCTGAAAATATGGGAGAGTACTTTAGTATCATTCTTGTGATCATCTTAATGATTTAGAAATCATATCACAATTAGTCCTCTAAAGGTCATCTTAGTACATTCTTACGACTAAGAAGAGGAGTCATGAATTGTTGAAATGGTTAGATCAGGAAGATGAGTCATACTTCGTTCCAAAAAAATTCTTAGAGTCATACTCCAAGATTGTAACTTGAGTGACATATCTTAAAGAAAGGTTTAAAACACTTGTCAAATGTAAGAGTAAAAGTGTCCTACTCTTGTACATTTGAAATTGGTAAGTTGTGATGTTTTGGATAAAGCAAAGACCAACTAAGGCCAATTGTGTGAAGTGTTTGTCTTGATAAAGAATCTGCACTATCTCTTGAATATTTGGCAAGATAGTCTTATATGTCAAGAGGATAGTGGGAGTCTTAAAGATCCTAAAAAGAATTTCAAGAACTAATCAAGAATAAAACCTGAGGTTCTTCACTAGCACACGACTTGAGGTTTATAACCTATCGTGTTGACATATTCTGTGCCCATTCCAGTTAAAGTTGGCTTTGCATAGGAGTTCTGAAAGTTCTCAATTGGTTGCATACCAACTTGGAAGCAATGGCAGGCCCTGTATTGCCAGGTGGCAAGAAGTTAAGATTGCATAAGTTCAGTCCATATGAGTTTGGATTTGTCATTATCCTTGTCTTGTGACTATGGTTTTGACGATTCACATGTATAAGAACACATACACCATAAAATCTAAGGGTCATAAAGTTTCTCTCCGATTGATGAAATTGATAGTGAGGAAACACTTCCACCAACTAGATTTGAAGCAGATGGCAAAATGTCTAAACAGTTGAGACTATGATTACGGCATCCCTTTTCATAGTTCTGAAATTGTTTAGACACACATCTCGTATCAGAAATCTGAACTTTGGTAAGAAAGTCAATAAAATATTGATTTCTAGAAGTCCAACTGATTTCTGAGTACATGTCAAAGCTAGTGGGAGCATAAGTGTTATGCTAATAATCATCATGTTAGTGGGAGCATGATAATTATTGTTAGTGTTGCAAGTTAGCAATGTTAATTATAGAAAACAAAAGTTTCAATTCGTGAGGCTGCAGGGATTGAAAAAGTTGTTTTGCTATAATTAAGGGAGAGGATATACTTCATTTCAGTTCTAAAGGCTTAGATTGAGACCTTAATCATCTTTAGTCAAGAATATATATACGAATTTCATGTTGGATTGGTTCAACTTAAGGAAATTCTATATATTGTGTTCTCAAAATTCGATTATGATTACGACATCCCTCTTCATAGTCAAATTTTGAAAACATGGCAAATAAAAATATTGTAGCAAAAGACTGGTCTAGAATCATGTCTTTATGTGAGACATCATGAATCGTGTACCATTTGCTTTGGGTACAGGATCGATTCCATGTGCTATAATATTTGTCATTTCTAAATTTTTCCAAATGCCCAGAGGCATTAAGAAGGGAGAAGGTCTAGAATTGGATATGACTAAAATGATTAAGCAATTGTCGAGGACAATCTGAGGTTTACCAAAGATTGGTTGCTCAGGGACAGTTGGAAGTATAGTGCTAATTTTGGAAGGACCATATTGACATATTCTGAAAAGAGGCATCTCTTATTCAGAAGTGATAGTCAAAATCAGAATATGGAGTTGTCTCCATAGGTGCAAGTTATCTGTGTAAGATTAGAAAACTTAATGCAAGAAGCATGTCCAAAGCAATGTACTTTGAATATGAGACTTAGTTTCCATTGAGTTGATCTCCATTGGAATACGTTATAATGATTGTTGACAAGTCTTTGTGACTTTGTACATATTCATTACAGGAGGGTTAGTGCATATAAGTTTAAAATCTAAACAGATTTCGATAAATGATAGGAATTTGAAATTCTCACATTTTTCGATAAGGATTTGCGAGTGTGAAATTAGAATTATTGAAATTATGTTCAATTGGTTTATTTCACAAACTAAGGATCATAGACAAACATAAAGTGCATACTTGGTGTATGGAAAAGCTATTGTTTAAGAAAAACATAGTGTACATGTTTGGAGCATGGGACAACTAGTGTTTTTAATTCAAGTATAAAGTTGATAAAACCAAAACAATGAATAATGAGTAATCAGTATGGTGATAAATAAAAGTGTTTATTTATATTCATAGGGTTTGATACCATATTTGATTAATTTATTCTTGTGTTTCAGTTTGCATGTTTTGACTTCCAAAATAACTAAGTCGCTCTTCCTGAATGATTAAGTTATTCAAACCATCCACAGTCGGTCATATGTTGGAAGTAGATATGAATCAAGACTGTCATGGGTTGGTTTGTAGAGGTCCAAGTTGGTGGACAAAGTGGTGCTACAACACTCATGAGTGCTCATAAGTTCTGAGTATTGGATTCAACCCGCGCTCATTTGAATCACTTCATGGATTTTATCACGAGTGATCATGAGATGATAATATCTTATATTCTTCAAACGTAGAGATATGAGTTGTTACTATGAGTTGGTTATACATTGATTGCACGAAAACGCATTTGGTAACTCGATGTTATAAAACGTGCCTTTGTGTATTATTCAACAAGTAGTAGAACAAGCCATATGAGTCGAAGTTTATCCATTCCTTTTACCTTCGGGATAAAAGCGATATATGTGGGCCCCTCGATGATTTAGCGATGACACATGTGAGTGCTTGGCCAAGCCAGGACTGATTTGATTTGTTCAATCAGTCAGTCATCATAAATCGAAAATCGGGAAACAACAAATGGACAGAGAAAATGATTATAATCCATGTCTCAGTCCATATGATATCTAGAATGGAGGAATATATGATCCCTTATCTAATGGACAAGTCATTGACAAGGTCAGAGTTCGAGAGCGGCTTTAAGAGCTACGATTGCCAGCTAGGTTTTAAGGACATACTCAATAATAGTTTTAGACTTATCCAAGTGGGAGACTGTTGGATTAATGTCTAAGTCCATAACTATACTTGGTATGTAGTTGACCCGACCCGGCATGGTCTATTTGGGTTGCACTTCACCGGCACAATTTATATGGATAGTCTTTTGAGAATAGTATATTTATGATTTATATTAATATATTATAAGTTCTAATATATTAATATGGAATAATATTATTTAATTAGTATTGATCAAGAATTAATTTAGAATTAATTAAGTGATCAAAAAGAACTAATTAAATATGGACTCTTATATATATATGGAATGGGCCAAGTTCATTTAGGTTGGGCTAAGCTTTCATGGATGGTCCATGGAGCTTTTAACCCATGGATCCTATGTAAATGAAAGGTCATGGGTATTAGGGTTTACATGGATGTAATCCTAATCCTCCATAATATATAAAGGGGTCCTTGGCTCACAAAATTGGCACAAGTGTGTGAAAATAAGAGTGGACCGATTTTAGTGTGCATACATATTCTTTCAAGTTCTTCCAAGGTGTTTTGGTGATTTGTGATTCCATTTGAGGCTTCCACACTATTGGGGCTAAGCTCTTAAAGCTTGAAGACATCAAGCTACATCAAAAGGTATGTCATCTAACTAGAACTTTGTAGTATACGTGCTTCATAATATGCTAGTTAGGATGAAACCTTGGAATAGTTAATATTTGCATGTATAATAGAGAAAACATAGATCCAAGGTTTATAGGGTTACATGTACACCATAGGAGTGTTATAATGCTCAAAACCCAACAAGAACAACATGCATGTTGTCTAATGGTGAAATCCAATGGCCAAAACCTATGTCAAACCCTAAACTACGAATTTTTACAAGTTTTAAAGGTTCATCTACCTCGTGCATTCAAGTTTTTCCTTTGAAAACATCACTATGAACAAAATATGTCCATGCATGGTCTTCAAACCGTGATGCATGTGATGAACACCAAGCTAAAGAGGTTGATGATCAAAGTACATTGTTAATAGTGCATGTAAATGATTTTATTTATATAAAAATCTACAAATCCTTTTCTGTTTAAAACAAAATTTCTTCAGAATCCCAGTAAAATATTATGTGGATTTGAAAAATCCCAAGAGTTTTTATCGTTTTCTTTATTTATTAAAATTCTTACAAGAAAAAAAGGCCATAAATCATATAAAATACTTTCTGAGGTCTATAACTCCTAGGTAAATTCGTGGATGACCCCAACGATAAATAATGACCTCTCATTAAGTGTCATCGACTTTTGTTACTGTTTAGTGTGTTTTTGAATTTTCTTTTTGTTTAGCCCCAATAAATCATAAAACCACTTTAGAAAATGTGAAAAGGGTATATAATAATTTTCGCAACTCCTACCCTATGTGTATGACTTAGAAAAATATTTTCAAAATTTTTCATAATGCATTCCTATTTTTCCTCGATTTTTGTATTTATAATGGACTAATAATGAGAAAAATAGTTCTACTCATCTAAAATTCATGAACATTTACCAGAAGATCTTATAATATTTTATAACTCCAAATAAAAATTTGGATGATTTTTATGTTCAGTATGCTATTTTTCTTCTATTTTCTAAGATTAAAAACACTTAAATTCACAAAATCGGAATACACTATATAAAAATAACCATTGGTATTTTTCCCAGATTATTTACAGTGTAAATGAACTTTACAAAAAATTTTGTAATTTAATTTAACTGTTTGATAATTATTCACCAATTATCGATTACTCAAGAGAATAAAATAAAGAAAAATGGCAAAACTAATTGAAAAATACCTTTTATATTTTTCACAGCTTCTATTTGTTTAATAACAATGTTACAAAAAGTCTGGGCAATTTTGGAAACTGTTTTCTATTTATTTCAATTTTTATTAAAATAAATGTACAAAAATCTTAAAATTGGATTAAACAGTTTAATAATCCATTTTTATATTTTTCCCAGGTTAAGTATGTTTAGTGGTAGTATTATAAAAATTGTGGGAATTTTTATCATCTGGATACTATTTTTCACGAATTTATATTATTATGAAGGCTTAGAAATTGGGAAAAATAGTTAATCACATTAAAAATTCAAGGGAAAATTTCTGGAAAACGTCTACTGTATTTGGAACAAAAATGTAAAATTTTATGAATTTTGGGAACTGTTTGATAGTATTTTTGGATTTTTAGGAGTTTAAAACACCTATAAATGTATTGAAATACCCTCAAATAATATTACAAAAATATGGAAAATAATATCCATAATTATCTTAATCACATGAGTTATAAAATTTCACCATTTCAGAAAAATGTTGGTTACTTAACAATATTAAATTTTGACACATTATTGGCATAATTCTATTGTAGTAGTAAGTATACTAGTGTTAGATTTCGATTAGAGACTTACTAGCATATACCATTATTGTAGGAATCGGTAGTGGTACGAGTGGAACGTAGTTCAAGGCACCATTTGCATCATCTCAATGCATATTGTGAGTATTCACGCACTCCCCTATTTTCGGTTTTTTTGTTTTGGGGTGGAAAAGCATGTCCGAAAAACTATTTATTGTTCGTTGTATTTAAATTGATTCGTATCAAACTCGATTGCTATATTTTGCTATAATTTGCTATATTCTGCTATGTATGTCTATGCAACACGGAACATGAGAACTTATCGTCTTAAGTCCCTTCCCTTATACTTTTCTCCAACCATTAACTCTTTGAGCCAATGGTCATTGTGGATAGCGCTATTAGGAATTTACACCTCCTCACTCGCCCGATTGTTGGAGTGCATGATACCATATAATCTATGGAACGATAAGCATAGATCTTGATAGGACATCAGTCATAGGCTTGGTTGGGAACTCATTGTTTGCTCAGACATATACAAACTTGTTATTTATTATGGCAATAAACTTGTTTATTAATTAGAGCAATGAACTTTATTCTCATTATAGCAATGAACTTTGTTTCTCATTACAACAACGAACTTTTATTACTGGAAACTTATATACATGTTTTAGCAATGAAATTGTTTGCTCCTTGTAGCGACGAACTTGATTACTCATTTTAGCAATGAAAACTTGTTTACTCGTTTGAGTAACGAACTTTATTTCTCATGAGAATATGAACGTTGTATCTCATTTGGGCAACATACTTTATCTCTCATGATGACAATGAACTTTGTATATAGAAACTTATTTACTCATTTTAACAATATACTTTTATTTATGGAAACTTTTATCAAAACTTTGATTTCGATTCAAGAAACCAATATTATTATTATTATTTTATTTGTGAGTACTCACCAAATATTTTTATAGTTGACGCTCATTTTACATGCTTTTTCAGGAATCATCAAGTAAGTGGCACTTAGGGACTCATCACTTTTAGGAGCATTCGCATGTGTTGTATTTCAAATTACATTGTAATTTCTTTTAAAAGTTGTTCAAACCCATTGTAATTTGTAATGATTTTTAATACCATGGTTGGTGTTGTCTTTTAACTTTTGCTATGAAACCCTTTATACTGCCACGCCTCGTGTTCCCGCTTTAGCGGGGTGTGACAACAGCATTCATGGTTTATATCAATATGTTTGTTCAAAAATTACATCCCAAAATATTAAATGTATGATGGAAACAAAAATACAACAAAATTCCACATTTCCTTGACGAACGAGCTGATTAACGAGTCCCTGACAATACAAGTTATTTTAAAAAGGTCAACATATATAATGTTTGTGAGTTCATAAGCATGTTTGTATGAAAAATTTTGTAGCAGTTTGTAAACACCACAAAATCCGATATTTTTCCGTAAAAATAGTTTGAGAGTTTTGTTTCAAATCTTATATTCAATCATGTGTGTTCCTGTTTTGACAGTGTATAAAGAGTAGTTCCCAGAAAATCCTATATTTTCTGTTTGTAAAAAAGTAGTGGTCTTAAAACCCTAAGACTCGAGTAAAGTAGTAAATGTATAGTCCGTACAATGTATCAAGAGTATAGTATCTGTATTTCATAAATTTATTGTGTTTGTTAATCCCTATGTGAGTCGCTATAACCATACTTGATATGACTGATATGCCTGTCATGACATTCTTCAAGCGTCGGTTAGGTAAGACCTTTGTCACCCTAGACTGGCCCGTCTAGCTGTAGCGAACAGCTCAGGTGCGGGGGTGTCAACCTCGTATAGATCTATACAAAAATTCTCGCTCTCCCTCCAGGAGAGTCTGGTTATAACTACAGAGCTTACGATGTACGCTAGGTAGGTACGAATGAAGGCTTGTCTCACAATAGCCTTAACTAAGTTTACGCGGATATTGTATCACACTATTTAATGCTTTAAATAGGGGTTCGAGTATGTATTTTGACGACAAAGCATCGGTGATAAAATATATTTGTTTTTATCAAAATGTCAAATATTTATGCGTCATTTACCCGATTAACATAGTACGAGTCATAAGGGCCCGATTTGGAATGAATTACTAAACATAGCCCAATAAGCATGTAAGGCCCAATTAGATTAAAAATGTCGTAAATAGTCCGTTTTTTATCAAAATGCTTGTCTTAACTCAATTGATACCAAAATGACATAAAAGGCCCACGTTTATTAAAAATGTCCATCTTGGCCCAACAAAAGCGAAGTTTATAATAAAGGCCCACTTTTGTTAAAATTTGCCATTTTTGGCCCATTTAAGCCGAAAATTACAACCAAGGCCCATTCTTTGTAAAAAATGACATTTTAGACCTCATAAAACCGTGATTTATCAATTAAAGGTCCATTTTATCAAAAATAACATTTTTAGCCCATGAAACCATGAATTTCCACTAAAAGCCCTTTTTGTTTATCTTTATTGACAAATGTGGCCCTTTTTGCATTCTTTATTTGTTATCCTAGAAACTTTACCATGTTTAATCATTTCAACATTATGTAAAGTTACTTCAAGTAGTTAGCTTACAAATATCAACAAGACTTGGAAGGTATTTCGTATTTTGTGAGTGTTTAACATGTTTTCATGGCATAAATATAACCTATCATGAAAATTACACACATACATTCATAATACTAAGACTAATCACAAAACTAGCTTGTATTCTCCCCCAAAAGATAGTAAAATTCGAAAACAAGGGGGTATGAAGCTCACCTTAGGTAGAGAAAAGGTGTAGTGGAAGTGATGAGGTGAAAGTTTGGAGCCTAGAACACTTGGAGTGTTTGATGAATTTCTTAGAGACTTTGATACCCTAAGGTTGTTAACACATAAATTTATGTGTGATTAGGAAGAATTTCAACAAAGTAATGTGTAAAATCTATAGCTAGGCACGAAATACTTACAAGGATTTAGAAGAGTTTTTGAAGAAATAAGATTCCTGGAACTTGGCTTGAATTCTTTGACAGTGTTCACGGACTTCTCAGTAAGTGAAAATGAGTTTGGTGAAATAGGGAGTGGGGTTTACATTCATCTTAAGGGATAAGGAGGTGATTTGATATTTGCTTGGATTACTGATGGATAAAGCTTTGTTATTGATGGTTAATGCATGTTTTACTGAGATTTGCATGAAAAAGTGGCAAAAGACAACTCATAATCCGTAAACACTTCAAATCCTTCAATCCTAGGCGTAAACACATGAGTTTATGCCCCATGTGTGGTCCACCAAGGGTGTTTACGCCCAATCCTTGCCTCTTTAAGGATTTTATGCCCCAAAACATCCAATCCTAAAGTATTTTACGCCCAAGACACTTCCTAGGAAGGTGTTCACAGCCTAACTTGGTCTAGTAAAGTTTTTACACCTCAAAGGGGTCCACTAAGGAGGTTCACGGCCTAACTTGGTCTATTAAAGGTGTTCATGGTCTTAGCAAACTTAATTATGTTGGCCTTATAGTTCAATTGTTCAAGATTGTAACATATACACAAGTCTTTATGTCTATATCATGATCCTTATTTGATTTGCTATAATCATTAGGGCTTAGGGTAATATGAACTTCAATTATATATCATAGTTGTATCATAGCTAAAACACTTGCATATACAAGACCCTTAGACTTGGTTTTGACCTGGAATTTCTAGTTGTGACAGGAATATTCTACCATAATAAATCACTCATCATTGTAGAGCATTTTCATGCTCCAACAATCTCCCCTAAATGCTCGGAAATGGTGAGGGTAATAAGTAGTGATAAACAGCAGAACATCCGACGGGAAGGCTTTGAAATTGAAGTGTCTCAGAAAAGCTGAAGTTGTCGTGATCTCAGAATCTAGCAATGGATTCTCTATCATAAAAGAACATATATGTCACACCCCCAAACCGGAACGGCGGAAACGTTCTGGGGTGAAGGACGTCATGTACAGTATCACAACAATTGCATCATAGTAATCAAAGTAAACACAACCATTACATTGAATAAGTAGAATATTTACATTTGTTCGATACATAGTTTGTATACATCAAAATGTATAACAAAAAGTATGAAAGACGCGACTCTAAAAGCTTCGACTTCTCAAAAGCCTGCAGGAGTACCTGTCTACCGGTTCCCTGAGAATACAAACGGTTTTGAAAGAGTATCAGCATTAAAGCTGGCGAGTTCATAAATATGATTTTGTATTGAAACCTGTCTGTGAATCTGTAAAATGTTTGTATGTTCTCAAGAAAATACAATATTTTCTTTTGTAACGAAAATTAGTCTTAAGCCCTAAGACCAAAGTGTACGTTCGTTACTGTATTCTGTAGTAGTGAAAGACCCACACTTTCATAAATTCTACATTATTACTCCAAAACATGTTACATGCATATTCACAAATAATATTTTACATTGATAACTTGCTTACAAACGACTGGATACAAAACGACTAAGTTTTAATATTTTACATAACTACCCAGGATATTGTAATTTTATACAAACATAAACCGAAATAAAAAAGTACTATTACAAACTATTCTAAATATTCCAACAGTATACTACCATACTGCTTATTTATTTCCTGCAATTGTTAAACATTGAGAGGGGTAAGCGGTGACGCTTAGTGAGTTCAATAATAGATACAATATAACATTATGCCATATATATACATCAATATGGCATAAGCAAAGAGGAACAGCAAAGGCATATGAGAAATCATGTGACAAGCTTTTCATATCAATAAATGACTCGATTCAAAGATATACAGTCAATGAGATATAACAATTTGAATACTTGATAAACATCAATAAAGCTTCGGCCCAAATGGCACTGAAGACAAACAAATTCTGATTACCATTAAGGTAGATTTCAGGTTTTCACGCCCTGTCTAACCTTCTGCCAATACCATAGAATAGAAGTCATTCTCTTACGAGAGATGCTCTACATGGCCAGAGGCTTCATACTAGTACCACCGTGAATCTAAGTTCTTTCACTGATCACATGGTCAAAGGTATAATATTGCAATCAAAATAGCGGAAATAATAAAAACGGAAAAGCACAAAGCACATATAACACATAACATACACTTGTTCTAATATATTGAACTCACTGTGTTGTAACCGAATGTTACGATAGAATTCCGAATTCTATTGAAATTACACCATCCGCAGGCCTCTAAAACCTTCAGTTATACTCCGCAGGCCTCTAAAACCTTCAGTCATAAACTCATGCCTAATTTCCTGAAATCAGTGGTAAACCCACTTTGATCAAACCCTAATCTCTTAATAACTCACTAATTACAAGGGTTAATCCAAAAATTAAGAGTTCATACCTTGACTACTAGACTTGATACTTCAAGAACACTCAATATCTTGATTTAATCTTCAAAAGTTGTTCACGATTGATCATGTGTGTGAAAATCTCCCATAGGGATGGTGAGGAACTGAAAATGGCAGAAAAATGACCCAAAATCGTGTTTCAATGGGTAAAAACCCGAGTTGGGTCGGGTTTGACCCGGTTTGGGTACTCATTTTGCACCTAAACACTAATAAAATTTTACTTATTTCAAATTTTATATTTTCGTTAAAATTCAATATTTACCATTTGATTGGAATCTCATAAAACTTCCAATATTTTCCAAGTGATTCTAAACATAGTTTTACATCATTTCAAGTAAAAACTATCTGTTAGAACTCAATTACTCAAATTCACATAATATTTTGTAATATATTCATTACAAAACACGATTTCAAAACGTGTATGTTACAAGTAGTATATGAAAATGTTAGTTTGTCTGCCTGGTTAATACCAGTTGTATTGTATAGTATGCTCTGTACGAAAACCTTTGTATAGTATGTTCTGTATGAAAACCCTGGCTACTACGAGTATGTATAGTATGTTTTATATGAAAACCCTGGCTACCACCAGTATATATAGTATGTTCTGTATGAAAACCTTGGCTATCACCAGTATGTATAGTATGTACTGTATGAAAACCCTGCTACCACCAGTATGTATAGTATGTTCTGTGTGAAAACCCTAGCTACTACTAGTATGTATAGTATGTTCTGTATGAAAGCCTATGTATGAAAACCCTGGCTGCCACCAGTATGTATAGTAGTTTTATTACTTAAAATAAAACCATGTATTTGTATCCCCTGGAATCCTCGAGTTGTAATGTATGATAGTTCTATTAATGAAAATAAAACTATTTGAAGAATTGAAATCCCGTAAACAAATGGTTAGTTTATACTGTTGTGAGTTTGATATAACTGTAGCTAGCAGTTTAGGCGTGGGATTGTCAGTCCCGAATAGATCTATTCACAAATCTCACGCTCTCCCTCCAGGAGACTCTGGTTGTACTGTGGTAGGATTTAGTTCCGCACCCCGGAGGGTACTATTTGAAGAATTGAAATCTATGACGTTCTTCAGGCATCGGATGTTATGACATTTGTCACCCTAGACATGCCTGCCTAACTGTAGCTAGCAGTTTAGGTGTGGGATTGTCAGTCCCGAATAGATCTATTCACAAATCTCACGCTCTCCCTCCAGGAGACTCTGGTTGTACTGTGGTAGGATTTAGTTCCGCACCCCGGAGGATACAATTGAAGTAGTGCCTCACAACCATGTATTAACTAGTTTACGTGTAGTATTGTATTGCTCTCTTGTTCTCAGAAAGTCGTGATGTATGCCATAAACTATATCTAACATAGTTTATATGTTTGTTCATGTATAAGCTCTGGACTTGATAAAATCGTGTGTTGAATCCCAAACAATACCTATTATAGTTTGCATGTATGTTATTTATTCGGTTCATGTCTTGTACTGAGAATTTGCAATTATGGTTGTATGTTGAAAAATTTCCCTCATGATCAGCATGTTACAAAATGGATAAAATATCTAAGTATTTTATAAAATGTGGTGATCTCTTGGTTGTATCAATTGCATAAGTTTTAATCCTTTTGAAATCCTTTATATAAGAACACAAAATTCCTTTGTGTTTTGCTTGTATTCCCCCTGAAAACGTTAAAAACAGTAAAAGTGTAGGCGTATGAACTCACAGTTGATTATGTGAACGAGCTCGATAGCAAAACCGGAAAGATGACCCTTGAGTTGGAGTACGCGAAATTTATGGTATCCTAATGATAATTAAGCATATATTTGTATTTAAATTAGCGAATCCATTAATTAAAGTATTAGAAAACACTTGCTTTTGGGTTAGGAATGTTACCGAGACTTGTATTTTGTGAAAAACGAGGGTTTGTAGCCATGGTTCACGACTCAAGGCTTTTTGCGGCCGTGAACTACGTTTGCGGCTGTGAACGGTTTGCGGCTGTGAACGGTTTGCAGCCTTTGAAGATTCGAAGGTTGTTCTTGGTGTTCTTGGTGTTCTTGAGGAAAAACTTGAAAATTTGAAGGTTTGATCTTGATGATTTGAATGTTCTTGGGAAGTTCTTGAGAGCACTTTGAGAGGACTTTCAATTGAAAAAGATGAGAAATGAGGAATCTCTCCGGGATAAACCTTTATACCGGTTTGGTTTACAGTCGGAAATGGGTTTACGGCCGTAAAACTCGTTTACGGACGTAAACCTCGTTTAAGGCCGTAAACACTTGGCTGAACGATTTTTGCTGATTTTTCGAAGGAAACTAGATTTTTTAATGTTTTTGGTTCCGAAAACTTATATAAACTTCATTTATATATATTTTAGATTATTTCCTAACCCACAAGAGCTTAACGGAATAAACAAAATTCGACATTTTATTTAACGGAAATTGACTTTTGTTGACTAGAAAGTATCGGGTTGTCACATCATCCACCCGTTAGAGGGAATTTTGTCTCGAATTTCTTTCTAAAATGAATACAAAATGGACTAGGGAAAGAGATGCGGATACTTCTGTTGCATCTGGCCTTCTCGCTCCCAAGTGAATTCAGGTCTCCGCTTGGCATTCCAGCAAACCTTCACTATCAGGATGCGACTTTGCTTTGTTCGCTTGACTTCCCTATCCATGATTTCAACTGGCTCTTCCACATAGTTAAGACTCTCGTTGATCTCGATTTCATCGAGTGGAATTACAAGAGTTTTTTCGGATAGACACTTTTTAAGATTTGACACGTGGAAGACGGGATGAATGTTGCTAAGTTCTTGGGGTAACCGGAGTTTATAAGCTATGGGAGTGATCCTAATAAGGATCTCAAATGGTCCAATGTATCTTGGATTCAGCTGTCCACGCTTTCCGAAGCATATCATGCCCTTCCAGGGTGAGACCTTCAACAGAACGCGGTCACCAACCTGGAATTCTAAGGGTTTTCGTCTTTTGTCGGCGTAGCTCTTTTGTCTATCTCTGGAGGCTTTTAGTCGTTCTCGGATTTATACGATCTTTTTTGTGGTTTCTCGAACGATTTCAGGGCCAGTGAGAGTGCTATTAGAGACTTGACCTCTAGCTAGCTGCGTGTCAACCACCTCAGCCCAATATAGAGGGGATCTGCACTTAATTCTATAGATGACTTCGAATGGAGCAGCCTTAATACTAGTGTGATAGCTGTTGTTGTAGGAAAACTCGACTAGTGGGAAATGAGTGTCCCATGAATTGCCAAAGTCGATAACACATGCTCTCAGCATGTCTTCCATGGTTTGAATGGTTCTCTCACTCTGCCCGTCAGTTTGAGGATGATAAGCTGTACTCATGTCCAACTTAGTTCCAAGAGCCTTCTGCAGTGACTGCCAAAACCGCAAGGTGAATCTCCTATCTCTGTCCGTGATAATGGATATAGGCACCCCGTGCAGTCGTACTATATCTGGGATGTAGGTTCTAGTCAGTTTCTCTATTTTGTATGTTTCTTTGATTGGCAGAAAGTGGGCAGATTTGGTTAATCTATCGATGATTACCCAAATGGTATCATGACCACCCAATCTTGGGCAACTTGGTTATGAAGTCCATCGTAATCCGCTCCCACTTACACTCAGGTATTTCTGGCTGTTGAAGTAAACCTTGGCTTTGGCGCAAGTTAGGCACTTGCACACGTAGGTAGCAATCTCTGCTTTCATGTTTGGCCGCCAATATAGTTTCTTGAGATCCAGATACATCTTATTTGAACCTGGGTGTGTTGGATTAGATGTCTAAGCCCATAACTATTATTGGTATGTACTTGACCCGAGAGTAGCATGGTCCATTTGGGTTGCATAACATCAGGACAATTTGTTAGGATGGACTTTTGAGAAGAGGTTATATATGATTTATTAATATATTATAAGTTCTAATATATTAATATGAAATCATATGATTTAATTAGTATTGATCAAGAATTAGTTTGGAATTAATTTAGTGATCAAAAGAGACTAATTAAATCTATGGGGACTAATTATGGTAATTGGTTATATTTATATGTGTTGGGCTAATGATCCATATTGGACTAAGTTTATGTATGGATACATAAAGAGTTGGGCCACATGAACCATGGATCATAAAACCCATGGGTATGGATTTGGGTTATACCCATGACTCTTGGAATCCTACATAGAAATATAAGCTCCATAACCTAAAAACGATACACTTCTAGTTCTTGGAGTTCATGGAGGTGTTTTTGGTGCATGGAAGTTCTCTCTCAAGAGTCACCTTTGTCCTAGGTGAGTTGTGATTCCATTTGAGGTGCAACACTTGGGGCACTAAGTTCTTAAAGGCCAAAGTTTTCCTAGCAACATCAACAACATCACGAGGTATGTCTAAAACTTGTCTTATTATACATATGTTATTTGTATGCCAGTTGTAGGCTTAAAGCTTTGGAAACCATATGTATGAATAATTAGAGAAAACATAAATCCAAAGCTTTTAGGGTTGTATGTGCACTATAGGATGTTGTAGTATACAAAATCCAACAGCGGTATCAGAGCCTAGGGTTGTTTTTCATCGTACTTGATGCTACTTGTTTTCAAAGCTTGAAAAAATCATTTTTTTTATTCTGCCTGATCACCACGAGGTGGTCAAAATTACCACGAGGTGGTGACGGGTCTGGCAGATTTTTGGATTTCTTGGCTTAATTTGGATTTGGATAATTACTATAAAATGTTTTCTTGATAAAAATTCGATTTTTTGTTGTGAAAATAATTATCCTCATCCTATTACAAGATAATTGTCATAGTTTCAAGATTTTATTAGTTTATGTAATAGACTAATTTCTTGTAAAATAGTTGATATGAATTATCTTGTTATTATGAGTTTAATCTAGATCATGGAAAAATTATTTGATTATTGTGTTAATTAGAATATTTGATCTTAATGGTTTTTATGAACTCCATAACTTGTCCTCAAGCTATGGAAAATGAAGAGTTTTTCCTTTTAAAAGTTCATTAAGATTCATAGGTTATGAAAAAAAATGAAAGGTCTTATTTTAATGTCATCATAAAATAGTTTTATGACTTCCAAAACTTGTCCTCAAGTTATGGAACTTGAAAAGTCTTCCATAAAAACCATATTAAACTCATAAGTTATAGAAACCAAGACTTTTTGAATTGTTCAAAACTTGCCCTCAAGTTTTGGAATTTGTAAAGTCCCCCCCCCCCATGTATACTTTAATTCCAACCCTTAGAATGTTAAAAGTTTAAAATTCAACCCTTATACTATTATAATATTATAGGTTTAATATTTATATATATGTATAAGAGTAAGTCAGTCTTACCGTTAGTAGGCCTCATTCACGAAGGGGGGTATAAGGTTACTGCCTATAAAATGGCAGTTTAATGGGTGTCCACTCTCACCCACCGCTTACTTGACTGGTGGAGGGTCGTTAGCCGAACGGGTAGGACAGGACATTAGTTCTCCCTTCAATAAAAGTATAATGATAAATATAAAGTAACTAAACTTTATTAAATTCCCAATCTTAGTTACTTTAGGAAAATGTGAATTTGGTGCTAACCCATGAAATTGCACTTTGCACCTTCTTAAGTCGTTAGTGGAGCGTGTGTGGTTAACCGGCACACTAATATAGGACTGACAATGTGTGACAAAGGGTACCTTGATGTTAATCATAGATCAATGAAGCGTGTGTGGTTAACCGACACATTTATTAGGTTGTTGTAACATTAAGTGTACCAAGTTAATTTGCATGGTTATTCACTCTTTGTTTGTGATCCTCGGCATCCCAGTCGCAAACTTGAAGGGCACAATCGAGATTTAAACATGCCATTAAATAGTTCAATGAATCTCAAAAGATCTAGGAGTTTCAATTCATTTAAAACCTAATGTTAAATTTTGTTTTTCATGGTGGAAATTGGTAAATCGTCATTTACTTACCTTCAAATATTTGTAGCTTGGATTACGACATCCCTCTTCCTAGTTATAAAATATTGTGTTGGGTCCTAGCCTTAATATTGCATATTGGGTGTTATATTAAGGACTTAAATAAACTAGACTTCAATTTCTCCCTTATAGATGTCCAGTTATGACAAATATGGTCTTCATTATCCTTTTGGATAAAGCTATCCTAATGAAGATGATATCCCAAATGGCGATCAAGGTGAAAGATTAATCCCTTTATCGTGCATTATCGGACTGGATATCATACTTCACTTCCTCCACCTCCTCCAATTGTTCTCCCTAACCCACAAGTTCTTGAATAGTTCAAGGTCACTCAATCCCTATTGGCAAGCAGTGTCTATATGTACTCACATCTTGGAGATGAAGTCTCATATTGACAAGCTGGGAGAGTTGGGTTTCGAAGTCTCAAGGAAGTTGACTATTGACTGGGTTCTTCAATCGCTTTCCGAGTCATATAATGAGTTCATTAAGGACTACTATGTGACAGACCATGACATGATCCTTAATAATCTCACGTATTTTCTTGTTGTTTCTTAATCAACAATGATTTGGAGCAGTGGTAAGGCAAATTTGATTGGATGATCTACTTCCCAAACTTCCATGGACATTGACAATGGTAACATTGGAAGTCCAGAAAAGAATTCTCTTCCCAATGGAAAGGGATCGGCCATAGTTAACCCGGTTGACCAAATGGTAAAGAGAAAGGGTAAGTCTGAGATAGTCCCATGTAACATTACTACAGAGTCCATATGTATCTATTGCCAAAGGAAGGGGCATTGGTTACGAAGCTGCCTCATTTACCTGAAAGTTCACTAGGATGGTAAAAGTAAAAAAATTGACTATGCTTAAGGTAAAGTCCACTATCTAACTCTATTAAGTTCCTATTTGGAGATTCTTATTACATGATGTGACTAGGTCGCATTTTGATGTTTTGTAGAATCAGAAAAAGAGAGGAAGCTTAGAAGAAGAGTATGTTGAATCTGATCACGAAGATGGATTTCGATCGCATGATTCCAAGATCAGAATTTTGAAGCTGCTGCTAAGAGTCATGATAGATTGCTTAGGAATGGATAACAACATAGTTTTCATATGTATTTGCATTGTAAGGATAAGTTTTTCCGCAATTTTAAAATAAAAGGAAAATTTTTGATTTTATTTATTTTAAGTATCCTTACAATGGGATTTGTGAAAATTGTTGTTTATATGATTCCATTGATAGCAATATTGGAAAATGGATTTGATTCTTTCATTTGTGGTAGTGTCATAATTTACCAAACAAGGAAAGATTCTCATCACCCAAGTTTTAGTTGGATAGAAACTTAGAATCATGCAACTTGTATTGTATAATGAATGAGAATTTTCATCTTTGGGAAATTAAGACTAATTCATTGTTCACATTTATATGTGAGTCAAGTGAAGGACTAGGAGATCGGGTACACTTGGTTGTGCGATGATCAGGTCTACCACAAAGAACGATAAGTCTATTCGTCATGATTTACTAAAGTTTAGTAAATATGGTTGTGATTACAAGTTTAAGTATAATTCTGAAACATTGGAAAAGTTTCAATGTATGGCAGAACAAATAAGAAGAACCAAATTAGGCAGAAAGATAAAAGTTTCTCCAATATGAAAAGATAGGAGAGTACTTTAGTATCATGTTTTATGATCATCTTAATTGTTATGGAAAACCATATCACAATTGATCCTCTAAAGACATCTTAGTGCATTTGTATGGCTAAGAAGAGGAATCGTGAATTGTTGAAATGGTTAAATCAAGAAGACGAGTCATACTTCGTCCCAAAACAAGTCTTAGAGTCATACTCAAAGATTGTAACCTTGAGTGACATAATCCTAAGAAGGTTTAAAACACTTGTCAAATGTAGAGTAAAATGATTTCTACTCTTGTACATTTGAAACTGGTAAGTTGTGATTTTTGGATAAAACAAAGACCAACTAAGGCCAATTGTGTGAAGTGTTTGTCTTAATTAGAATCCGCACTATTCTTGAATATTTGTTTGTAAAGTAATGCTCCTTGACAAAGTGAATCATATATGTCAAGAGGTCAGTGGGAGTCTTAAAGATCTTGACAAGTTTCAAGAACTGATCATGAATAAACCTATTTGTTAAACACTAGCACGATTTATGACCTATCATGTTGACGTATTCTTATTTCTGTGCCCATTCCAGTTAAATTTGACTATGTATGTGAGTTCTATGAATACTCAATTATTTGCATGACAACTTGGAAGTCATGGTAGGCCCTTGTGCTACCAAGTGGCAAAAAGTTAATATTTAACAAGTTCAGTCCATATGAGTTTGGATTTGTCACTAACCTTGTCTTATGATTATGGTTATGAAAAATTCACATGGATAGGAATACATACACCATAAAATCTAAGTGTCATAAGGTTTCTCTTCGATTCATGAAAATGATGGTGAGGAAACGCTTTCACTAAGTACATTTTAAGGAGATAGAAATTGTGATATTTGCATTCTCAAATTCAATTATGATTACAGAATCCCTTTTTGTAATTCGAATTGTGAGCAATGGCAAAGGTCTAAACATTTGAGACTATGATTGGGGCATCTCTTTTCATAGTTCTAAAATTGTTTAGACATACATGTGAGCTATCTAAGGAAAGGTGTATGATTTTGGGAAGCTTAGATAAAGTCTTATCGAAGCATCTCGTATCAGAAACCTGAAATTTGGTAATGAAAGTCAATAAAGTATTGATTTCTAGAAGTCCAGCTGATTTAGAGATACATGTCAAAGCTAGTGGGAGCATAAGTGTTATGCTGATAAGAATATAATTATCATGTTAGAGGGAGCATGATTATTATGTTAAGTGTTGCAAGTTAGCAATGTTAATTATAGAAAACAAAAGTTTCAATTTGCAAAGTTGCAGGGTTTGAAAAGTTGTTTTGCTATAATTAAGGGAGAGAAAATTATACTTTATTCCAATTCTAAAAGCTTAAATTGAGATTTTAATCAAATTTAGTCAAGTATATATATGAATGTTATGCTGGAATTGTTCAACATAAGGATATTCTATATATGGAAATATTAATTGCGTTCCTAATATTCGATTATGATTACGGAATCTCTCATCATAGTCCAAATTTTGAGAACATGGCTAATAGAAAATATTATAGCAAAAGACTGGTCTAGGATCATGGCTTTATGTGAGACATTATGAATCGTATCCCATATGCTTCGGATATAGGATCGATTGCATATGCTATAATATTTCTATGTGTTCTGAATTTTCCAAATGCCTAGGGCATTAGGAGGGAAAAAGAACTAGAACTGTATATGACTAAAATGATTAAACAATTGTTGAGGACAACCTGAGGCTTACCAAAGATTGGTTGCTCATGGACAGTTGGAAGTATAGTGTTAATTTTGGAAGGACCATATTGACATATTCTTAAAAGAGGCAACTCTTGTTCAGAAGTGACAGTCAAAATGGGAGTATGAAACTGTTTCCATAAGTGGAAGTTATTCTTTAAATCTGTGTAAGATTAGAAAACTTAATGCAAGAAGGATGTTCAAAGGAATGTACTCTGAATTTGAGACTTCGTTTCTATGGAATTGCTCTACATTGGAATACTTTGTAATGTCTTTTGCCAAGTCTTTGTGACTTTTGTGCATAGTCATTACAAGAGGATCATTGCATATAAGTTTAGAATCTAACATATTTCAGTAGATGGCAAATAATCTTGTATTCTTACATTGGTCATAAGGATTTGGAATTGTGAAATGAGCATCATTGAAATGTTTTCAATTGATATATTCCACAAAGAAAGGACCATAGGTAAACATAGTGTGCATGCTTGTAGCATGGGACAACTATTGTTTTAGTTCAAGTATTAAGTTGATTATTTGAAACATTATACAATGAATAATGAGTATTCAACATGACTCAAAAGTTTTGGGGTCATATAGGATTAGTATTATTCTTGTGCTTCACTTTGCATGTTTTGACTTCCCGTATAACTAGGTTATTCAAACCGTCCACGGTCGATCATACTTTGGAAGTAGGTATTGAGGCAAGACTTTCATGAATGGGTCTGTAGTATGTCTAGGTGTTTTAGACATAGCTGTAGTATTCATGAGTGCTCCTGGAATAAGATTCGAGTATTGGATTAAACCCACGCTCATTTGAATCACTTCATAGATTTTATCACGAGTGATCATGAGACGATAATATCTTATATTCTTCAAACGGACACGTGTGAGTTGTAGTCGCGAGTCGGTTGCACATTGACATATGTAAATGCACCAGTAACTTGGATGTTATAAGACATATCGTTGTGTGTAATTTGATGAGTGAGTACAACCGAGAATTTGGGTCGAAGTTAATCCGTTCCTTTTACCCCATGTGGATAAAAGCGATATCTTTAAGCCCCTCGATGATTTAGTGATGACAACCATAAGTGCTCGGTCGGGCCTGGACTGATTTGATTTATTCAATTAGTCGATCGTCATAAATCAGAAATCGGGAAACAACAGATGGACAGAGAGAATGATTATAATCCATGTCTCAGTCCATATGATATCTAGAATGGAGGAATATATGATCCCTTATCTAATGGACACGTCATTGACTAGGTCAGAGTTCGACAGCGGATTTTAAGAGCCACGATTGCTAGTCGGGATTTCGGAGTCATATTTGCAATAATAGTTTTAGACTTATCGAAGTGGGAGAATGTTGGATTAGATGTCTAAGCCCATAACTATTATTGGTATGTACTCGACCCGAGAGTAGCATGGTCCATTTGGGTTCTATAACATCAGGACAATTTGATAGGATAGACTTTTGAGAAGAGGTTATATATGATTTATTAATATATTATAAGTTCTAATATATTAATATGAAATCATATGATTTAATTAGTATTGATCAAGAATTAGTTTTGAATTAATTTAGTGATCAAAAGAGACTAATTAAATCTATGGGGACTAATTATGGTAATTGGTTATACTTATATGTGTTGGGCTTATGAGCCATACTGGACTAAGTTTATGTATGGATACATAAAGAGTTGGGCCACATGAACCATGGATCATAAAACCCATGGGTATGGATTTGGGTTATACCCATAACTCTTGGAATCCTACATAGAAATATAAGCTCCATAACCTAAAAACGATACACTTCTAGTTCTTGGAGTTCATGGAGGTGTTTTTGGTGCATGGAAGTTCTCTCTCAAGAGTCACCTTTGTCCTAGGTGAGTTGTGATTCCATTTGAGGTGCAACACTTGGGGCACTAAGTTCTTAAAGGCCAAAGTTTTCCTAGCAACATCAACAACATCAAGAGGTATGTCTAAAACTTGTCTTATTATACATATGTTATTTGTATGCTAGTTGTAGGCTTAAAGCTTTGGAAACCATATGCATGTATAATTAGAGAAAACATAGATCCAAAGCTTTTAGGGTTGTATGTGCACCATAGGATGTTGTAGTACATACAACCCAACAGGGTGAACGGAATATCGAGTTTTTTGGGCTTCATTCATGACCACCTCTCTGTAACCACCGAACCTTGGTGTCCAGATATGGTCCATGAAATAACAAACCCCGTCACCCTTGATTTCGAAGTTCTTGCCCATTCCTCTCAAGGCTTCATCTGCCACATTATCTGGCTTCAAGGCTTCTAGCTGAGCCTCTTCGATCTGTGTGACCAGATGTGAATGGATTGTCATGGTTAATTGCTTCACCTTACGACCTGAGTATTCCTTCTGGCTAAGGGCGTCCGCTACTACATTGGCTTTGCCCGGATGATAGCGAATTTCGCACTTGTAATCATTGAGTAGCTCTACCCATCGTCTTTGCCTCATATTAAGCTCCTTTTGGTCAAAGCTATGTTGTAGGCTTTTGTGGTCGGTGAAGATAGTGCACTTGGTACCGTAAAGGTAATGTCTCTATATTTTCAGCGCGAATACCACTGCTCCCAACTCGAGATCGTGAGTAGTATAATTGACTTCGTGTGTCTTTAGATGTCTCGAGGCATAGGCAATAACCTTTCCTCGCTGTATAAGTACACAGCCTAGCCTCTGATTGGATGCATCGGAATAAACTACGAAGTTCTGTCCCTTCAGGAAGAGACAAGATAGGTGCGCTGCACAGGGCTTGCTTCAGAGTCTGGAACGCAGTATCTTGTTGTTTTACCCAACTAAAGGTTACACCTTTCTGAGTCAGGGCGGTAAGAGGCTTAAAAATTCTAGAGAAGTTTTGGATGAACCTGCGATAGTAGCCAGCAAGACCCAAGAATTGACGAATTTTTGTGGGCGTCTTCGGTGCTGACCAATTCTCGATTGCCTTTATTTTGGAAGGGTCCACGGGTATGCCTTCTTCGCTAACCACGTGACCCAATAAAGTTACCTTTCTAATCCAAAACTCACACTTAGAGAATTTCGCGTAAAGCTTTTCTTCTCTGAATGATTCTAGAACTTGTGTTAAGTGCTGGTTGTGTTCTTCCTCGCTTCGTGAATAGATAAGTATGTCGTCCATGAATACTATCACAAACTTGTCTAGGAATGGACAGCACACCCTATTCATCAGGTCCATGAATACGGCGGGTGCGTTGGTTAGACCAAAGGGCATCACTACAAACTCGTAGTGACCATACCATGTTCGGAAAGCTGTTTTCGGAACATAACTCTCCGGGACTCGTAGCTGATGGTACCCTGATCTCAGGTCTATCTTTGAAAAATAGCTCGCTCCCTGAAATTGATCAAAAAGGTTGTTGATTCTGGGAAGAGGGTAGCGGTTCTTGATAGTGAGTTTGTTGAGCTCACGATAATCTATGCATATCCGGAAAGATCCATCCTTCTTCTTAACGAACAAGACCGATGCTCCCCAAAGTGAGAAGCTCGGTCTAATGAATCCCTTGATGAGCAGTTCGTTAAGTTGACTGGATAATTCATGCATTTCCACTGGAGCTAGACGGTAAGGGGATTTGGCTACGTGGGTAGCTCCGCGAATTAGGTCGATTTGGAACTCGACTTGGCGCTCGGGAGGAACTCCGAGAAGATCCTCGGGGAAGATATCGGGAAAGTAACAGACTTCATGGATGCTCTCTAGGTCTTTAACTTCTTGTTTTTCGTTGATGACATGGGCTAAGAATGCATGACACTCTTTTCGTAGGTATATTTGGGCTTTGATGCACGAAATGATACGAAGTTTGGCACAACCCCGAACCAGACGGTGGAAACGTCTGGGGCTTGGGTGACTTCATTCTTGTAGTATCATCACAGAGTGTATAATTGAAACATAACATCATCATCATCACACATGTAATATTACAACTGTCATTGGTTTTCATTCTTGTAGTATCATCACAGAGTGTATAATTGAAACATAAAAAAATATCCTTGTAATCTTTATACCCAACCTGCTCAACGATTTCCTGAGAATACGAGTTAATTTAAAAAGGTCAACATAAAAATGTTGGTGAGTTCATAAGCATGTTTGAGAAAATGTTTTGTATTGATTTCTAAACACCAGAAAATCCGATATTTTCTGAAAAACAGTTTGAAATATTTGAAATGTTTGTGTCCGATCTTGTATTAATGCATGAGTGTTATTATCTGTGAGAATATAAAGAGAATGACCCCAGACAACCCGATGTTGTCTGCTTATGAGAATGCTGAATCTCAAAACCCGAGATTGAGTACAAGCGCGAGTATGTTACCGTGTTATCCCAAAACGAAAAGAAAAAAATGGTTTCGCGTAAATTTTATAACGTTAATTCCTCTAAGTGAGTCGTTATAACCATACTAGATAATGACAATTTCGCCTGTCTTGGCGTTTTTCGGACGCCGACGGAAGAAGGTAAGTTTTTTGTCACCCTAGACTGACCTAGTCTAACTGTAGCGAACAGCTCAGGTGTGGGGTGTCACCCCCGTATAGATCTATACACAACTCCCGCTTTCCCTCCTGGAGACTCTAGTTATAACTACAGGCTACGGTTGTACACTCAATAGGTGTCAACCGACACGTCTCACTAGATCCTTAATCGAATTTACGCGAAAAATAAAAAAAACATATAAGGTATCTTCAGGCCCAATAAACATATAAGTGGACAATTAAGGCCCATTAAGCATGTAAATTATTTCCAGGCTCAAGAGGAATGAGAATATATATATCCCGGCCCCAATATACATGTAAAAGGACAACTAAGACCCATTTAACATGTATATTATTTCCAGGCCCAATAAGGACGTGAATACCAAAATTGATCCGTGGTTTGTTACGTTGGTTGTTTAAGCTATGTTGTTTACCAAAGTGACATAAAAAGCTCACCTTTTTTGTAAAAGGTCATTTTGGTCCTAAAACCAAAAATGTACAATTGTGGCACGTTTTTGGTAAAAATGACAATTTAGGTCCTTTAAGGAAAAAAAATTGAATTTAAGGCTAGTTTTAAGTAGATATAACATTTTTAACTCACTTATGTCAAAAATATCAATTTTGGCTTGGTTTTACGAAATGTGCATTTTCGGCCCATTTATAAATAAATTCATCTTTTTGGCCCAAGTTTTAATAAATATACAAATAGGGTTCCTAGACCCAAAGTAATCAAATTGAGAGTTTATTGGCCCATTAGGCCCAATAAGAGGATCCTGGTCCATCCTGAGGTGAATCGGGTTATTAGGGTTGTCAAACCTACAATTGAGTATCTGAGATGTATTAAATTAGGTTTTAGACTTCACTCAGGAGTTTTGATTCAAATGGGTGTTTTTAATTGAGCATAGGACATGATATCCACTTAGATTACAAGTTTTACAAGAGTTGATGTTTATATGAAAACAGAATATCCTAGCTAAAAATGCTACTTGTGACATCATCCCCCCGTTAGAGGGAATTTCGTCCTGAAATTCTTTTGAAAGATAGAACTACGAACGAGAGAATAGGTGAGGATACTTCTTCTTTATCTGGTCTTCGTGTTCCCATGTGAATTTTGGTCCATGCTTAGCGTTCTATCGAACCTTCACAATCGGAATGCGACTCTGTTTTGTATGCTTCACTTCCCTATCCATTATCTCGATCAGTTTTTCGATGAACAGGAGATTCTCGTTTATTTCGATCTCTTCCAGAGGAATGATAAGAGTTTCATCTGATAAGCACTTTTTCAAATTTGAGACGTGGAATACGGGGTGTACGTTTATGAGCTCCGCAGGTAGCTGCAGCTTATATGCCACAGGACCAACTCGGGGTAGAATCTCGAACGACCTGATGTATCACAGATTGAGTTTTCCCCGTTTCCCAAAACGGATCATCCCTTTCCTGGGAGAGACCTTTAATAGCACCCGATCTCCGACTTGGAAATCCAGAGGTTTCCGTCGTTTATCAGCATAGCCCTTTTGTCGGTCACGCGATGCTTGGAGTCGGGATTTGATTTGGATTATCTTCTCTGTTGTTACTCGAATGATTTCTGGTCCTGTAAGAGTGATGCTCGGTGATTTCCCTTTTGTCAGCTGGGTGTCACCCACCTCATCCCAGCAGAGAGGTGATATGCATTTGCGACCATATAAAGCCTCAAAAGGAGCAACCCTTATACTCGTGTGATAGTTGTTGTTGTACGAGAATTCAATCAAGGGCAAGTGGGTATCCCATGATTTGCCGAAATCGATCACACGGGCCCGGAGCATTTCTTCAAGTGTTTGAATGCTCCGTTCTCTCTGGCCATCGGTTTGAGGGTGGTAAGCAGTGCTCATGTCTAGTTGTGTTCTCATTGCCTTCTGGAGCGACTACCAAAACCGTGAAGTAAATCTACTATCCCGATCCGAGATAATAGATAATGGCACTCCATGAAGTCTCACGATCTCTTTCATATAGATTTGTGTTAATCTTTCCATCTTGTGTGATTCCTTGATTGGCAGGAAATGGGCGGATTTGGTCAATCTATCGACAATTACCCAGATGGCATCCAATCCATCCGCGGTCTTAGGTAATTTGGTTATGAAGTCCATGGTAATCCTTTCCCATTTCCACTCGGCTATCACTTGTGTTGTAATAATCATGAGGGCTTTTGATACTCCAATTTCACTTTGGCGCAAGTGAGACACGTGCCCACATAAGTGGCGATCCCTGCCTTCATATTTGCCCACCAGTAATGTTGCTTAATGTCCGGTACATTTTATCCAAACCTGGATGGATGGAATATCGCATTTTATGAGCCTCGTTCATGACTAACTCTCTGAATCCACCAAATTTTGGGACCCAAATTCTATTCATGAAGTAGTAAGCTCCGTCCTCTTTGCTTTAAGGTTTTTATCCATCCCACGCAGTGTTTCCTGTGCGGCAGTCTCTGGCTTCATTGCCTCCGATTGGGCTCCCTTAATCTGCGAGGTTACGTGGGAGTGGATGGTTATCGATAATGTCTTCACCCAGCGACCTGGGATTCTTTCCTGCTCAGGGTATCGACTACCACGTTAGCCTTGCCTGGCTGGTACTTGATCTCGCACTTGTAATCATTTAGCAGCTCAACCCACCCTCGCTGCCTCATGTTCAGCTCCTTTTGGTTTAGAATGTGCTGGAGGCTCTTGTGATCCGTGAACATGGTACACTTCGTACCATAGAGGTAGTGCCTCCAAATCTTTAGGGCGAAGACCACAGCTCCCGGCTCGAGATCATGAGTGGTGTAATTTACTTCATGCGTCTTCAATTGTCTGGATGTGTAAGCTATCACATTTCCACACTGCATGAGGACACAGCCTAACCCTTGGTTCGAAGCATCACAGTATACTACGAAATCTTTGGTTCCCTCCGGTAAGGATAGCACTGGTGCACTACAAAGGGCTTGCTTCAAGGTTTGGAAGGCAGCTTCTTGCTTGTCCGTCCAGTCGAAAGATACACCTTTTTGCATCAAGGCAGTAAAGGGCTTGGCTATCTTGGAAAAGTTCTGTATAAATCTTCGGTAGTAGCATGCGAGGCCCAAGAATTGTCGATTTTCTGTTGGTGTTTTCGAAATTGCCAAGCCTTCAATGGCCTTGATCTTGGAAGGATTTACGTGAATCCCTTTCTCACTGACTACATGACCCAAGAAGTTTACACTGTGAATACAGAACTCGCATTTGAAGAGTTTTGCATAAAGCCTTTCGGCTCTTAGGGTTTCCAAGATTTTATGGAGATGTTGACTGTGCTCCTCCTTGCTTCGGGAGTATATGAGAATGTCATCGATGAAAACGATTACGAAATTATCGAGGAATGGGAGGCAGACTCGATTCATGAGGTCCATAAATGCTACGGGGGCATTTGTTAGACTGAAGGGCATCACGACGAATTCGTAATGGCCATACCGAGTTCTAAAAGCAGTTTTTGGAATGTCCTCTTCTCGGACTCAAAGCTGATGATAACCGGATTTTAGATCTATCTTGGAGAAGTAACTACCTCCTTGAAGCTGGTCGAATAGATCGTCAATCCGAGGGAGGGGGTATCGGTTTTTGACAGTGAGCTTATTCAATTCCCTATAATCGATGCACATCCTAAAGGATCCGTCCTTCTTCTTGAGAAACAAGACCGGAGCTCCCCAGGTTGAGAAGCTTGGTCTGAAAAATCCTTTGCTCATTAATTCGCTTAAGTCACTGTATAACTCCTGCATTTCGGCGGGATCTAACTTTTAGGGTGATTTGGCAATTGACGTGGCTCCTGGTATTAGGTCGATTCAGAATTCGACCTGCCTTTCTAGGGGTATTCCTGGAAGGTCTTCAGGAAATACATCTCGGAAGTCTCATGCCACTGGGATGTGTTTAATTTTTACTTCTTCTTTGGCCTTATCCACAACATGGGCGAGGAAAGCATAGATTTTCTTGTGCAGGCACTTCTGTGCCTTGATGCACGAGATAAGACGAAGATTGGCGCCAGGTTTATCACCATTGATTATTAGGGTTTCGTGATTGGGGAGGTGAAGGCGAACGACCTTCTAGTGACACATAATATCAGCACGGTGGGGGCTTAACCAATGCATGCTGATTACCACATCAAATCACCTAATATTTACTGGCATCAAATCCATTTGAAATGAATGGTTGTTTAGTGTTAATGTGCACCCTACGTAAACATCTTTAGTTGATTCGGTTTTCCCATTAGCCATCTCCACCGTGAAGGCTTTGTTTAGCTTCTGGGGTTGTTGATTTAGTAAGTGTTTGAATCTGTTACTAACGAAGCTCTGCTCGGCTCCACTATCGAATAATATGCATGCGTAAGTGTTGTTAATTGGGAACATACCAGTAACAACCGTCGGGTCTTGAACTGCTTCACCTTGACCCAACGTCAGGACCCTTCCTAATCCTCTTGCTCCTTGGTTGTTAGCCTTGGGACAATTGCGTATGAAATGGCCAGTTCCTCCACACCCATAACAAGTGTGACTAGCCCCAGCATTATTGTTGTTGTTATTGTTGCTGCGGTTGTTGTTGTTGTTGTTTTTGTTGTTGTTGTTTTTGTTGTTGTTGTTGTTGTTGTTGTTGTTCGGATATAGGTTATGTTGGGGTTGAGATCTGCAGTATCATGCGGTATGGCCCTTACGATTGCAACTTGTACATTGCATATCTCTGCATTCTCCTTAGTGGTGGAAGACGCATTTGTTACACTTGGGCAGGGTTCCGCCCGTCCCTCAGGTTCCTCCATCTAAGGTCAGGGAGGAACCTGAGGGAAAAACCGCTTTCTTACCGGAAGAAAGAGGGAGCCGCCCGTCCCGGGAAAGGAAGTACTCTTTGGTGAGCGAGAGGCAGCCAGGTATAGGGGAAGAGGCGGTGGGCTTAGTAAATATAGTATATAGTTCCACTTGGTGAATAGTGCCTCGGCTCGGTTGAGTCATTTTTTTCACGGACTGTGTGCCCCTTTTTTCCGCTGTTGTTGCGTTGCATATCACGGCAGGGTCCGTGATGATGAAAGTTGCACTTCTCGCACCTTGGGAGGGTTCCAGCATACCTACTGGCAGGTGCTTCAGCAGTACGAACCCAACAGGAGTAGTAGCAGCGTGGACTGCCACTTTCTGTTGTTTCTTGGAGGGATCTTGCAAAGACTAGCCCTTGCGCTTATTCCAAAACTTTTTCTTTCCACCACTCTCCTTAGGTGGCTCAGGAACGGCTGCTACGGGTTCATGGCTATCCCCGTGATCTATTAAGGTTTGCGCTAGGAACTTGGTGCTGTCAAATGTGAGAGGTTTAGCAGCCAAGACGTTCCCTGGAGTTGGGGGTGTCAATCCCCATATGTACCTCTTAACTTTCTTGCTTTCCGGGGTGTCCATCCCGGGACACAGAAGAGCCAGGTCGCTGAACCTATCAGTGTATGCAGCAATGTCAGAACCCTTCATCTTTAGGTTCTAGAGCTCTTGCTCCAGCTTTTGCATCTCGCCCCGCGGGCAGTATTCAGCGAGCATCAGTTCCTTCAGATTCTCCCAAATCATGGCATTGGCCACCGGCAGAGTTAAGGATTTGACTCGGTTGTTCTACCAAGTTAATGCTCTATCTATGAAGGTGCATGCGGAAAACTTCACCTTTCTTGCCTCGGGGCACGCACAGATCTCAAAGATTGATTCGTTTTTCTAGAACCAACGAGTTAAGGAAATGACACCTCCATTGCCGTCAAAGGATTTGGTCTTCGTGTTCATGAAGTATTTGTAGGAACACTCCTTCGGGTGTCCCTGGTTACCATCAATGTTGAGGGGATGGGTACCACTTCCCGATCCGCTAGTGCCACTATAATTGATCTACGACATTGCGGCAGCCACAACAGTTGTAACTGCTGCTCGGAACACAGCAGGATCGAACTGAGGAGGTGGTGGTGGTGGAGGATTGTTGTTCTTTTGGTTGGACTTCTTCTTCGGAGGCATTTTCCTTTAAGATAATTTATGAGAAAAACGAAGATAAGTCCTCTATAGTTGTCAGAAGTCAGGTGATATTGAACAGTGTATATCTTATCCTGACTGTTATAGTTTTCTATCAAGTGATTTACAGAGGGAGTCTACTTAATGCAAGTAAACAATCGCTAGAGAATGAATAGCAACACTTGGAATGAAATTTGTACGATATGTTAGGCTATAGTATCGAAATGCTACCAAATACTCCTATAGTATTTTAGTTTGTATATTGTATTCTATTGATCTCTTTTGTATGAAGTTTGGTAAGTGTTAGACTTGTCGCGACACCACTATCACTCCTAAAAACGTGTTGGTCGTATCTCAAATAAATATAGTTGATCAAGCCATATTTATCCCAGATATGATTACATAACTGCCCAGGTTTGACCGCAGTGACCAACATCTAAATACTTTTGTTTTGTTCTTCTTGTGATACTGGTTCTAGTATGTGTGTATACTTGTATACTGCTTATAAAATACTTAGATTTTAAAAGTATACTTTTAGTTCTGAGTGCTTCGGCCCCTTAGCGTTTATAGTTGTATATCATGTAAGGTTTGATATACTTAGTTCACTATAAACAATGCTCTGATACCAATCTGGCACAACCCCAAACCGGAACGGCGGAAACGTTCGGGGGTGGAGGACGTCATGTACAGTATCACAACAATTGCATCATAGTAATCAAAGTAAACACAACCATTACATTAAATAAGTAGAATATTTACATTTGTTCGATACATAGTTTGTATACAGCAAAATGTATAACCAAAAGTATGAAAGACGCGACTCTAAAAGGTTCGTCTTCTCAAAAGTCTGCAGGAGTACCTGTCTACCGGTTCCCTGAGAATACAAGCGGTTTTGAAAGAGTATCAGCATTAAAGCTGGTGAGTTCATAAGTATGATTTTGTATTGAAACATGTCTGTGAATCTGTAAAATGTTTGTATGTTCTCAAGAAAATCCAATATTTTCTTTAGTAACGAAAAGTTGTCTTAAACCCTAAGACAAAAGTGTACGTTCATTACTGTATTCTGTAGTAGTATATGAAAATGTTAGTTTGTCTGCCTGGTTAACACCAGTTGTATTGTATAGTATGTTTTGTACGAAAACCTTTGTATAGTATGTTATGTATGAAAACGCTAGCTACTACCAGTATGTATAGTATGTTTTGTATGAAAACCCTGGCTACCACCAGTATATATAGTATGTTTTGTATGAAAACCCTGGCTATCACCAATATGTATAGTATGTACTGTATGAAAACCCTGGCTACCACCAGTATGTATAGTATGTTATGTGTGAAAACCCTGGCTACCACCAGTATGTATAGTATATTCTGTATGAAAACTTATGTATGAAAACCCTGGCTGCCACCAGTATGTATAGTAGTTTTATTACTTAAAATAAAACCATGTATTTGTATACCCTGGAATCCTCCAGTTGTAATGTATGATAGTTCTATTAATGAAAATAAAACTATTTGAAGGATTGAAATCCCGTAAACAAATGGTTAGTTTATACTATTGTGATTTTGGTATAACCATACCTGATATGACCTAGTAACATCTACGATGTTCTTCAGGCGTCGGATGTTATGACATTTGTCACCCTAAGCATGCCTGCCTAACTGTAGCTAGCAGTTTAGGTGTGGGATTATCGGTCCTGAATAGATCTATTCACAAATCTCACGCTCTCCGTCCAGGAGACTCTGGTTATACTGTGGTAGGATTTAGTTCCGCACCCTGGAGGGTACAATTGAAGTAGTGGCTCACAACCCTGTATTAACTAGTTTACGTGTATTATTGTATTGTTCTATTGTTCTCAGAAAGTAGTAATGTATTCCATAAACTATATCTAACATAGTTTATATGTTTGTTAATGTATAAGCTCTGGACTTGATGAAATCGTGTGTTGAATCCCAAACTATACCTATTATAGTTTGCATGTATGTTATGTACTCGGTTCATGTATTGTACTGAAAAAATTGCAATTATGGTTGTATGTTGAAAAACTTCCCTCATGCTCAACATGTTACAAAAGGGATAAAATATCTAAATAATTTATAAAATGGGGT
This sequence comes from Lactuca virosa, assembly GCF_052849685.1. Lineage (NCBI taxonomy): Eukaryota > Viridiplantae > Streptophyta > Magnoliopsida > Asterales > Asteraceae > Lactuca > Lactuca virosa. Next base: position 278,090,196 of record NC_136429.1, on the reverse strand, counting down.
GATCTCTTGGTTGTATAAATTGCATAAGTTTTAATCCTTTTCAAATCCTTTATATAAGAACACAAAATTCCTTGTGTTTTGCTTGTATTCCCCCTGAAAACATTAAAAAAAGTAAAAGTGTAGGGGTATGAACTCATAGTTGATTATGTGAACGAGCTCGATAGCAAAACCGGAAAGATGACCATCGAGTTGGAGTATGCCGAATTTACGGTATCCTAATGATAATTAAACATATAATTGTATTTAAATTAGCGAATCCATTAATTAAAGTGTTAGAAACATTTGATTTTGGGTTGGGAATGTTACCGAGACTTGTATGTTGTGGAAAACGAGGGTTTGTAGCCAAGGTTCACGGCTCAAGGCTGTTTGCGGCCATGAAATATGTTTGCGGCTGTGAAGGTTTAATCTTGATGATTTGAATGTTCTTGGTTTTCTTGAGGAAAAACTTGAAGATTTGAGGAAAAACTTGATACCGGTTGGGTTTACGGTTGGAAATGGGTTTACGGCCGTAAACGAGTTTACAGCCCAAGGGTTTACGGCCGTAAACACTTCGTTGAACGATTTTTGCTGATTTTTCGAGTGTTTTTGGTTCCGAAAACTTATATAAACTTTATTTATATATTTTAGATTATTTCCTAACCCACAAGAGCTTAACGGAATAAACAAAATTAGACATTATATTTAACGGAAATTGACTTTTGTTGACTAGAAAGTATCGGGTTGTCACAATATAAATGTCTCAACTCAGAATAAAATATCAAATTCCAATCTTCGAAAATTATCAGTCCCCAACAACCGATCATGTTCACAATCTCCCCCTCAACTGTTGAACCAAAGAGCACAATGTCGAATCACATAACGTATTCAATATTCCGAACTCGAGTGATAATGCACCAAATAATCTCTGAAGAATAACCTTCTGAAAATGTGAAATATCCCAAACTAAAGTCCGGATGATAAATAATGTGAATCTGACGACATGGTCTAGCAATGCCAAAAATTCGATCATAAGATCAAAAATAAGTGTCACGCCGAATCGCCAAAATAATCTTCGTCTTCAAAGTATCGCAAATCCAAACTCGATAAATCAAAAGATCTGATCTGAAGGCAAACACAAATAAGACATGCCAAAATGTAGAGTCTGAAGATAAATATCTCCATCTTCAAATATCTCTAACGTCAAAACTCCAATAATAAACTCAAAATGGATGCTCATGATTCTCCCTGTATTTTTGATCGACCATGCAATAAAGATCAAAACTAATCATGAAACCGAGCAACAGAAAATGTCGAATATGTTGGAGCATCGCACGCTCCTTCTTGATGTCAGCATTTACCCGTAAAAACGAAGATACTATTTTTTGGTCATGGGTAGACATGGTAATGTATTGCCGAACAGAACAAACACTGTAGAATATAAATGATAAAATAATGTTGAACTGAAGTGATGTTGGTAACTGAAGTGCAAACCCGAACTCCCAAAGCATGACCAATGACTCATCAATCAAGGTCGAAATCAACTGGTATACACCTCTAATAGGCCCGAATGATGGTCTGAGACCATATGTAACTAGTCCAAAGGAAGTAAAATGTGAACCTCGGAAAGATCCAAACCTCAGAAAATGTTGTTGATCAGAAAAGTTTTTCGAAGGAAAATATGTGGATCCGAATCTCTGAAGTATATAAATCGGAGGCTACAAATGCGAGTTGCTTGGAAAGATGAATAGCTCACAAATAATAATCTCTGAAATAAATGTTTCTTCACTCGTAATCAGCAAAAGGAATGAAGCCTTGAACCATGGGGCTAAAATTGGTGTTAAAAAAAATAATGGGTTTTAAGAAAAAAAATAATTGGTAAAAAAATAATGGGTTTTAAAAAAATAATGGGTGTTAAATAAAATTAATTGGGAATAAAATAATTAATTGGTTATAAATAAAATAAGTAGATATAAAAAAGAATAAAAAAATGTTTTTAAAAAAGTAGTTCAAATAAATGAAAAACAAAGGTGCTTGGAGAAGGTTTGGTCGGACAGGTAGAGTCCAAGGTGAATGGGTCGGAGTTCAGTAGGTCTTGGATTGATGGGTTTAGTTCGGACAGGTGGAGTTCGAGATTGGATTCCAAAAATGGATTCATTTTCGAACAAGGTTTTAGCTTGAAAAGTGGATCCATTTTTTAAGGTGAATCTGAGATATGAGGTTCGAAATTAAGTTGAATCCGAGATGAATGGTTTCATATTGATGATTACTTCAGACAAAAGGAGTCTCAAAATATTGTAAAGATGGATCGGGTATATCTGTATCCGAGATGGATCCATAAATTAAAATTCATCTCAGAAATCAAGTCTTTTGAAATTGATTCAATGCAAAAACCGAAAAAAGCAATTAAATGGATGGTCGACAAAAGATGGAATGGTGACAGATCTTTTTCATGTTACACTTTAGGAAGAGACACGTCACAGGAACAATAAATGTACATGTCAGATGAGGGACCCGGCTAACATGCGCTCTCAACAGATATATAGTAGTGTGATAACTACTTATTGGCAAGTAAGAGTGTGGCATGAACAAATTAAAAAAATCTGCCCCACAACAATTAATGCTCATTTCACATGCATGTGACACCCCAAAACCGGAACGGCGGAATCGTTCAGGGGTGGAGGACGTCATGTTTAGTATCACGAGATATGTATATGGTAAGCAAGTAATGAACAACCATTTCATTTCGAAAGAAAGTGTTTACAATGTGTGTGTTCACAAAACATAGAATTCATAAGCAAATAACAAAACAAGAATTGAAGCTACTATGCTCCATCTTCTGAATTCCCAGCACGAGCACCTGTCTAATAGTCTCCTGAGAATACAAGTTATTTGAAAGAGTTGATCAGCAATTACGCTGGTGAGTTCATAAGATTTTAGTGATGTAAGAAAGTTGTAAAATGTTGTTGAAAATGTAGATAAAAATGTAGTTGTAACATGTAGTTGTAAAATGTTGTAAGTTGTAAGTTTTGTTTTGAAAAGTTAGCTTGTTCCTCTAGAAAATCCTATATTTCCTACTTTGATGGAAGTTTAAGTAAAATGACACTACAACCCTTTCTATGGGTACTAAGTGGATACGAATTATATAAGACTCAGAGTAAACAAACAATTGATTGTGCGCATCTGCCCCAAGCTCACAACCAAGTGAGGAATAGAAATTAAGGCGGATAGCACACATCCCATTGGTTGTTAGATCATCGTCGTATATAACCATGGTGTATTCACTTGTTACTCATGGACTTAATTGTAATGGTTCCTTTATATCTAATGAAAAGGTTCTTTAAGAAACCTATATTTCTTATAATAAAATGGTGACCATAGTGACTACTTTTATAATAGCTTAGTTTATACTGATATATATATAATCTAATATCAGATAGAAAGTTAATTGGGTGAATCTGCCTTAAGTCCACAACCAAACGAGGAACGTGAGGTAAGGCGAAAAGCACGCATCCAACTACCTATTGGGTATTAGTTTTATATATAAACATGATGTATAAACTACGGTATTATAGAGTTACTCACCTAAGGTCCTTTAAATTGTACTGGTTTAATAAAATGGATTAAACCCTTTACTGGGAAGTTTCTAGTTTTGTATACCAAAAGTACTGATTTTGGAAAGTATGTTTTGTACTAGAAAACTGTGCTTTGACTTTGTGTCCTATAACCTGACCCATACCTGGTACCCTTATGATGACTTAATGTATACTGAGCATACATATATATAGAATCGGATAGAAAATAGATTGGGTGAATTCGTTCCAAGCCCACAACCAAACAAGGAACAGGAAATGAAGCGGAGAGCACACATCCTATTACCTGTCGGACCCTGTTGGTATATATATATCCTGTGATGGATACATTAAGGAATCATAAGACTAGCATTATGGTCCTTTCTTTTAAACGTAGCCTTCTACCAAGGCATCTTCTGTTAAACGTAGCCTTCTACCAAGGCATCTTTCGTTAAATGTATCCTTCTACCAAGGCATCTACTGTTATGTGCTAGACTTGACGGTTCCGTTTGTCATTTGTAAAAATGTATGTTTTCCCTAGTTTATAACTATCTTAACTCGAAAATAGTTTATATATAAATGAATATGTGAGAAGATCACAAAGTAAATGTAATAGGGAAAATAATTTTTACCTCAGCAGTAAATATTGTTGGCTATAAGGTAATAAAATACAGACTCTAGGTAGTATTAAATGTACAATACACCTCGGAGAGCCTAAAGTAATAAGCTGCAGACTCCAGGTGGTATTAAATGGACAATACGCCTCGGAGATTCTAAAGAAATGAAATGCAGACTCCAGGTGGTATTAAGTGGACAATACACCTCGAAGAGTCTAAAGAAATGAAATGCAGACTCCATGTGGTATTAAATGGACAATATGTCTCGGAGAGTCTAAAGAAATGAAATGCAAACTCCAGGTGGTATTAAATGCACAATACGCCTCGGAGAGTCTATTTGCCTTTAATCCAAAGTCGGTTAATTAAAGGTTTAAATGTGAACTCGTATGTCACATTAATTTATCGTATGACAGTGTTTGTACAGTATGTCATAACGTAGAAATGTTCTATCTGTACTAATTGTATAGTATTTTCTCTTAGTTTCTCGTAATAGTATATATAGTGAGTCATGTATGAACTGACTCTCTGTATGTTTCATTGTCCTAGTAATAGTATTAGTGACCTCCTAAACGATACCTATTATAGTTTACTAGAAATGTACTTGAACTGATGTGGAAAAGACTCATTTTACCGCTAACTTTTGCTGATACTTTAGAAACGGAGTTTCGTTAAACTATAAAGTAACATAACTTGAAAAGAGTCTTTGAGACGTTTTGACAACTTACCAATGACAAGTAATCCTTTTGAAAATGTTTATAACAATCAATTACACAATTAATATTGTGTTCAACTTGTATTCCCCCTTAAAACATTTAAAACAATTAAAAGATTCATTACGGGGTATGAACTCACCTGATGTGGGTGATTCAACGAATATGCGCGTAAGGATGAGAAGTTCCCCAAGTGAAGTCCCGAGACACAACAAGTCCTAAATGACATACATTGGCATATACAGACATAAATATAGTGCTTGGAAGCAACCAAATGCAGGGAAACGCCTCACGGGACTAGGAAACACTTTGACCAAGTGTTGGAATCACATGTGATTCAACTAAGGAGTGTTTAAGGCCATGGTTTGATGTTTACGGCCATGTGTTTACGGCCAAGGGAGTTTACGGCCGTAAACTCATGGTAAAAGTTGCACATGATGGTGTTTGAAGGCTAGGGAAGCTTGAGGGGATTTTACTCACAATGGTGAAAAAGACCAACCCATTGAAGGCTTTTGATGAGTTTACGGCCAAGCAAGGAGCTTACGGCCGTAAACTCATGGACATTATGAAGTGAGTGTGGTTTAAGATCCTACAATCATCAAGGAAGGGTTCTGGGTCACTACGTTTGCATCCAGGAGGGTTTATGGCCCATACATGCCATAACATTGAGTTTACGGCCAAGGGAGATCTTGGGCCGTAAACTCAAAATGTTCTTGGGAAATGCATGTTTCAAGGGTGTGATTCAAGGCTTCCTAGTAGATATGAAGTATAGTAAAGAGTACTTACGATTTAGAAGCTTTAAATGGTCGGTTTTGGCCAAGAACACTAGTGTGTGTTCTTGGTGTTCTTGGTGTTCTTGGTGAAACTTGAAGATTTGAAGATCTAGTCAAAATAGATGTTTTCATGGATGAAATCAAAGAGTGTGACTAGTAGATGAAGGGTAACAACAAACCAAGGAAAGAACACTCATGTTTTTAAAGATCTCGAGTGAAGATCGGGATGATAGTTGAGAGAGAAATGGAGTGTTCTTGAGGTTGGAATGTGAGAAATGGCTGGAAATGACCAAGGACCACATATATACCCTTGAGTTTACGACCACATGAGCTTACGGACGTAAACTCATTGTCTTGTGGCCGTGAACTCATTTTGATGAGGTTAAGGTTTGATTTGCTTCACTGTGGTTCTAGCAGGTACTTTCTAACACTTAATCCTCAAGTGTATTAGGCTTATAACTCCTTAGAATGTCCTTTAGCCAGGCTAGAACTCAGTACTAATGAGTTTGACACTCAGTTGAGTTGATTGACTGCGCTTTAAAAGTAAAAAAGAAATTTTTCGGGTTGTCACATCATCCCCCCGTTAGATGGAATTTCGTCCCGAAATTAGCTTTCTTAGCATTACTACTGGGGTTGCGCTCCTCTGATTGGCAGAATGCCTACTCGTAGACCTGGCAACTTCTGTTCATGATAGGATTCGTGCTTGGTCCATCTATCATTACCTCGTGTATACAAGTCGTATATAATTAGGATTAGTAAGACGTTCGGATGTGCGACTCTGCCCCAGGTCCAGAACCAAACAAGGAACAGGAGATAGGGCGGAAACACACATACTAAATCTGTGTAATCATAATCATATACCACCCTCGCGTATACACTAAATAGTGATAGGTGGGCTGTATTCGTCCTTAGCCTCTGTGCTCGAACTTGGCCTGTTGGACGAGTGGTATTTCGTGACGGTCTGCGGACATCTGACGATAAGGCTTCGGTGGACAAAGTACTCCTCGTAGGAATACTTCGGGGTTTAGAATACGAAAGATAAAACTGAGGTTTAGGTCGGACTGTAGATACGAATGACAAAACTTTTGAGAACTTGCCGATCGAGGCGATAGAAACATATGAACTTACTATGGTGAGGACCACGCCAATTCATGACGAATGATGGTGATGGACTCTTTACTGAACAAAGTTTTGGCCAATTGAAAGAAACGTCTGTTATACGATGATGTATCCCTAGTGTGTTCGATAATGTACTGCTGGTGTGTTCGACAATGTACCCTTTGCAAATGATCTAGGGCTTTCTGTTTTACCTTTGATGTTGACATTCCTACGTATCGTACCGCTATGTGCGCATACATACAAATGAAAGTGCTTTAATAACTGGTGGGGATACTTTATATCATGATCCTCCCTGGTACCACTACAATCGCTTGCCATATACAAGTTATGAATATTTTAGGTGAATCAGGCAGTCGATTGAGTAACTCTGCCTCAAATCCTCAACCAACTAAGGAATGGGGACCTAAGCGGAGTCACTCACGCTAAGTCTGCAACATCTTAGTTATGCACAACCCTGATGTATATGGTAAGCCATAATAGCTTCTCTAAACGGATCTTTTAGTTCTCTGGAATACTGTGACCTATTTCAATATGTGGGTTATTATAATTACTTTTAAGTGTTGTCCCCAAATTTTAATCTTATATCAATATAAATTAATTTTCAAAGTAATTACTATTTCGAAAACGTACCGCTACTCGTCGACGACTCCGGGGTAGATTCTCCTGCGATGATCATCAGAATGCGTCCATCCGCTCGTGAGTTCTTTGTTATCGGGTAGTCCCTCTGATAATGTCCAGTCTCAACACAGCCATAGCAGGCTTGGTTTTCTTCAGCTCCGGGGACTTGGGAGATCAGTTGAGCCGGTGCCCTGCAGAAACAGACTGTGTGTCCTTTTCTGTGGCAGTTCATACACTACATTTCCCGGCATACTCCGGTGTGGTGAAAGTTGCACTTTCCACACTTCGGGAGGGTTCCAACATATCGACTGGCAGGTGTTGGAGCAGTAGGCGTTGTAGCGGCGTACATAGTACTCGCTCGTTGCCCTTGCGGGGTGTCCTGTGTTGTTTGCTTCTTCTTCCTCTTGTTCCCCGACTTCTTATTATAGTCCTCTTCCCTCGATGGCTCGGGAATAAGGATTTTTACACCATAGCGGACTCCGTGGTCGATGAGTCGCTGAGCCACGCGTTTAGCACTATCGAATGTGGCTGGGTTAGAAGACAACGCATTTCCTCGGGTCGGGGCAGTCAGACCCCATATGTATCTTTCTATCTTCTTGCTCTCCGGGGTAACCATCCCGGGGCATAGTGCTGCCAAGTCGCTAAACCTATCAGTGTAGGCCACTATGTCTGAGCCAACCATCCTGAGTTCCCATAGCTCTTGTTCCAGCTTTTGTATTTCGCCCCTTGAGGAGTACTCTCTCATCATCATTTCATTTAAGTTTTCCCAGCCCATAGAGTTTTCCACTGATAAAGTCAGTGACTTAACATGGCCATTCCACCACGTTAAGGCTCTGCCGAAGAAGGTGCAGGCAGCAAACTTCACTTTGCTCCCTTCGGGGCACGAACAGATCTCAAAAGTCGACTCTGTTCTCTCGAACCATTACATTAGAGCGATGACTCCACCATTTCCATCGAAGAAATTTGGTTTGCAGCTCATGAAGTCTTTATACGGACATTCCCTCGGGCGTTCGTGGGTATCTTCGTGGTTGGTTAGGCGAGCACCGCTACTAGATCCATTGATACCACTTGCACGAATTTGGGTTAGGGCAGCTATCGTTGCTGCCGTTACCGCTGCCTGAAAAGCAGTTAGGTCAAATTGTGGCGGTTGAGTTGGAGTTATCGGAATAGTGCATCTGTTATATTTGCGGGGAGGCATCTTTGCTAAAAGAATAAAAAGATGAGACGGGATAAGTCTAAAGCAATGGACACAAGCCGAAAGCTGAAAAGACAAGGTTATCCTAGTTCTGGGTGTATCGGGTCCTGACTTCCACAGGGTTCTAGATTCAATTCATAAAAGACTCTATACCTAATAAACTCTATGAATTTGAAATGGCTATCCTCGAATGAATATATGTTGCCTGAATAACTGTTAGCTGCATGTAAGAAAATAATCCTAACATATAATGTGAGTTGTGTTTCCACTCGCTCATTAAATTAACAAGATTATTATTTATTAGTGTGACGTGTAAGACGTTTCGGTTACTTCGGTTGATCCCTCTTTGAAAAATTCTCATGAACTTGTTCTTCTTCCTCCTGGACTCTTCTGCTGTCTATTATAAGGAAGTGGTTACATTTATCTGGACTTGTCGTGCGAGAATGAAAGTGAATAAAGAATCTATGAGCTTTAAGGTAACTTTATGGGGTGATCCTTACGGGGTCCTCCTATAATGGTACAATGTATACAAGTCTGTATATAATTGAAGATTAAATAGACCTTCGAATAAGTGATCCTACTCCTACTCCACAGCCATAAGAGGAATGGGTAGCGAAGCGTAGACCACAGATTCTAAGTCTTTAAGATCTTGATTATATATAAAACTTTAGGAATATACATTGCAAGATTATAGACCTATCCGTAAGGGTCTTTTAAGTTATCACATAAGTTATTTATATGGACTAAAATACTCCTATAGTATTTTAACGTAATGTACTTGGTATGTTTCAAACTTGTTATTGTGCTATGGAATCATAGAATACTCCTATAGTATTCTAACTCTAATGTACTAGTTTTATTATTCTTTTGACTGGTGTTCAGGTAAGTTTTAACACTGTTGCAACACCACATCATTCCCAAACACATGTCGGTCACATCTCGAATGAATATAGTTGATCAGGCTATATTGATCCTAGCTATGATTACATAACTGTTCAGGTTGAAGACAGTGCCCAACCCTTAAATACTTTAGTTCTGTTCTCCCCGCGACACTAGTTCTATTATGTACATGTATAAGCAAGTAGGTATATTTTTATAACTTATAGTTATACTCTAAAAATATATCATTATCCAGAGCACTTAAGCCCCATTGTATTTATAGTTGTATATCTTTTATCGGTTGATATACTTAGTTCACTATAAACAATGCTCTGATACCAATCTGTTACACCCCAAAACCGGAACGGCAGAATCGTTCAGGGGTGGAGGACGTCATGTTTAGTATCACGAGATATGTATATGGTAAGCAAGTAATGAACAACAATTTCATTTCGAAAGAAAGTGTTTACAATGCGTGTGTTCACAAAACATAGAATTCATAAGCAAATAACAAAACAAGACTTGAAGCTACTATGCTCCATCTTCTAAATTCCCGACACGAGCACCTGTCTAGTAGTCTCCAGAGAATACAAGTTATTTGAAAGAGTTGATCAGCAATTAAGCTGGTGAGTTCATAAGATTTTAGTGATGTAAGAAAGTTGTAAAATGTTGTTGAAAATATAGATAAAAATGTAGTTGTAACATGTAGTTGTAAAATGTTGTAAGTTGTAAGTTCTGTTTTAAAAAGTTAGCCTGTTCCTCTAGAAAATCCTATATTTCCTACTTTGATGGAAGTTTAAGTAAAATGACACTACAACCCTTTCTATGGGTACTAAGTGGATATGAATTATATAAGACTTAGAGTAAACAAACAATTGATTGTGCGCATCTGCCCCAAGCTCACAACCAAGCGAGGAACAGAAAGTAAGGCTGATAGCACACATCCCATTGGTTGTTAGATCATCGTCGTATATAACCCTGGTGTATTCACTTGTTACTCATGGACTTAATTGTAATGGTTCCTTTATATCTAATGAAAAGGTTCTTTAAGAAACCTATATTTCTTATAATAAAATGGTGACCACAGTGACTACTTTTATAATAGCTTAGTTTATACTGATATATATAATCTAATATCGGATAGAAAGTTAATTGGGTGAATCTGCCCTAAGCCCACAACCAAACGAGGAATAGGAGGTAAGGCGGAAAGCACGTATCCAACTACCTATTGGGTATTAGTTATATATAAACATGATGTATAAACTACGGTATTATAGAGTTACACACCTAAGGTCCTTTAAATTGTACTGGTTTAATAAAATGGATTAAACCCTTTACTGGGAAGTTTCTAGTTTTGTATACCAAAAGTACTGATTTTGGAAAATATGTTTTGTACTAGAAAAACTGTGCTTTGACTCTGTGTCCTATAACCTGACCCATACCTGGTACCCTTATGATGACTTAATGTATATTGAGCATACATATATATAGAATCGGATAGAAAATAGATTGGGTGAATTCGTTCCAAGCCCACAACCAAACAAGGAACAGGAAATAAAGCGGAGAGCACACATCCTATTACCTTTCGGACCCTATTGGTATATATATATCCTGTGATGTATACATTAAGGAATCATAAGATGTCACACCCCTAAACCAAGGATGGCGGAAATGTCTGGGGTGGAGGACTTCATGTATAGTATCATAACAACAATTGTAATAGTAATTCAAGCAAACACAACCAACATATATATAATTGAAAAAGTTACATCATTGTATGAATTACATGTTTACGAATCAATTACAATATGTTGACAAAATATGAAATAGTAGACGCCTTAGCGTCCCATCCTCAAAAGCACTTGGTTACCTGTTTAATGATTTCCTGAGAATACAAGTTGTTTGAAAAAGTGTCAACACAAAGGTTGGTGAGTTCATAAGCTTTTGTTTGGTATTATTAAAAGCCTTTCGTTTGTAAAAGTAGTATTTGTTTTAGAAAATCCAATATTTTCCTTAAAATGTATATGTAGTCTTAAATTCAAAGACCAAAATGTATAAGTAACTTTTCTTACTTATAATAAATAATGTAAGTTTAAATAGACATAAACTCGTTTAATTTTAATGAAGTTCCCGTAAATTCCAATATTTATTAATACTTTGTGTGAGTTTATTATAACCATGCTATGACCAAGGTTGCCTAAAACGACGTTCTTCGGGCGTCGGAAATGTTATGACATTTGTCACCCCAGACCTATCGGTCTAACTGTTGCATGCAGTTTAGGTGTGGGTTTGTCAAACCCAATATAGATCTATACACAACTATCACGCTCTCCCTCAAGGAGACTCTGGTTACAATACAAGACTTAATGGTAATTTGAAGTAAATGTCTCACAAAGTCATTAACGGAATTACGTGTTATGAAAACTTGGTACCGTATGGCCGTACCTTGCTTAATGAAAATATCCTTTGTATAAATGTACCCTTTTTAAATGTATGTGTTATGTAATGTATCATAAACTATACCTATTATAGTTTATCAACCAAGGGTAGTACGTAGTAATGTATGCAAACTATATTCAAAATAGTTTATTAAATGTTTGAATGTATTAGTTGTACTTTGATTATAATCACTTGTTATTCTTTATATTTTATATGTCCAAATCCATTTGTAAACTGATGTGTGTCTAAATATTAAGATAAAATGTTATACATTGCAATAACATATAATCACATAAAGATATACACCTTGCTCAACATGTTACAAGGTGAAATGAAATTGACAGCAACTTTTCGTTGAATACAGTTTCTGTTACTGTTCTTAGAAAATTTATAGAAAAATCATCAAAGCTCCAAATCCAAATCCACAAATTATGAGAGTTTGGAATATGCGTCTAGTTTGTTCATAAATTTTATCATGATTTTTAGTGATCTCTAACAGAGGTCCAAATGTCCATAATCACAGGCTGGTCCGGGTTTGCCTCAGAAATGATAGGCAGTTTTGTAAAAATCACCATAAATTGTAGAAACATCATATGGAGATGTGCAAGTAGCCATTTTAAAGCTAAGAGTTTGAACTACTTGCACCTGGAACAGTTTTGAAAACTAAAATATTTATGTTGACCAAAACAGTCCGTGATTAAAGTCCATCGTTTCTGATGTAATCTGTTAGAAAATGTTTAATTGTGTTCTTGATGATTTTACTTGTATTCCCCCCTTAAAACTTAAGAAAACATGTAAATGTAGGGGTATGAACTCACCCTATGTGGTTTCAGTAGATGAAAGTGAGAGAGAGGAAGTTTTCAACCCAAGAACACTAAGAAGATGTCTTGATGATTCGAGAATCTAACATCGCATAAGATGGAATTTGTGTAAGATATCAATGATTTGAGTAGAATAAAGTGTAATAATTATATGAATGATGAAGATACTTACTAATTGAAGAAAGAAATCCCTAAAGAAAGCCTTGAAGTTCTTGAAGTTGAGAGAAAAGATGAGAGAATTTTGGAGAGTGTCCTTTGGTTGCTAAGTGTAGAATGAAAGAACTTTATGGAGAATGAGGAGAGAGGATCAATCCTCCAGCTCTTAGAACGTGGGAAGAGCTGGAGATTGGGTGTAAAGGTCCACTAAGGTGACAAGGAGTAGTGGGAAAGAGTAGCTGATCATAGAGTGAGGTGGTGGTGGTTTGCTTTTGCCATAAATTAAGGAAAAGCAAATATTCCCTCAATAATTAGTTCAACCACTAATTCTTTTAATATATTTTTGTAAAAGCCCTGGGGATTTATATATTTTGGGGCCTTAGTTTATAAAATAAAGTTTTGGGTGAAAATCCCACGTTAAAATAATGAAAAACGGAGTTAAAACGAAGTCGTAGTCGAAAACCGGGTGAAATGGGGCTGTCTGCGAGATCTCTCACATGGAGCCGAACCTGAGAGGCTTCACATGCGAGGCTTCGGTCCTGAAAGGCTTCTCATGAGAGGCTTCGGTCCTGAGAGGCTTCTCATGAGAGGCTTCGGTCATGAGAGGCTTCTAAGAGGCTTCGCTTCTAATAGGAGGGTTTTGGTTCCTTAAGGTTATTTTACCCGTTTCAAGTGGTTTTTGACCCGGTTAAGGGTCGGGATGGCCCGAATGATTCCAAAAAGTTATGGGAACTTTTGAGAGAGATTTGGGAGAGATTTCAAATCGAAAGAGATAGAGTGAAAACGATTTAGAGAGGTTTCGTTTGTAATTAATTTGAGTGTCCGGCTTCACAACGCAAGGTTCGTAAACCCCGTTAAACCGTGTTTTAGTGTCATACACACTCCCGATGAGTGTGCAATAATGTTTTATCGTTTTGGTTCAGTGTTTACTGCATTTGAGACTTAGAAAATTCAACACGCGAACTTTCTAAATGATGTTTCTCTCATTAAAATATTGCATTGTACAGTAATTACATAGTGTAAACCCTAATATACAAGGGTTAATTGAATTGATTGGTTTTGACTTGTTGACTTTGTTTGACTTTGACTTGACTTAATTTTTGACGGTTGTCACATAAGACTAGCATTATGGTCCTTTCTTTTAAACGTAGCCTTCTACCAAGGCATCTTCTGTTAAACGTAGCCTTCTACCAAGACATCTACTGTTATGTGCTAGACTTGACGGTTCCGTTTGTCGTTTGTAAAAATGTATGTTTTACCTAGTTTATAACTATCTTAACTCGAAAATAGTTTATATATAAATGAATATGTGAGAAGATCACAAAGTAAATGTAATAGGGAAAATAATGTTTTACCTCAGCAGTAAATACTGCTGGCTATAAGGTAATAAAATACAGACTCCAGGTACTATTAAATGTACAATACACCTCGGAGAGCCTAAAGTAATAAGCTGCAGACTCCAGGTGGTATTAAATGGACAATACGCCTCGGAGAGTCTGAAGAAATGAAATGCACACTCCAGGTGGTATTAAATGGACAATACCCCTCGGAGAGTCTAAAGAAATGAAATGCAGACTCCAGGTGGTATTAAATGGACAATACGCCTCGGAGAGTCTAAAGAAATGAAATGCAGACTCCTGGTGGTATTAAATGGACAATACGCCTCGGAGAGTCTAAAGAAATGAAATGCAGACTCCAGGTGGTATTAAATGAACAATACGCCTCGGAGAGTCTATTTGCCTTTAATCCCAAGTCGGTTAATTAAAGGTTTAAATGTGAACTCGTATGTCACATTAATTTATCGTATGGCAGTATTTGTATAGTATGTTATAACGTAGAAATGTTCTATCTGTACTAATTGTATAGTATTTTCTCTTAGTTTCTCGTAATAGTATATATATTGACTCATGTATGAACTGACTCTCTGTATGTTTCATTGTCCTATTAATAGTATTAGTGACCTCCTAAACTATACCTATTATAGTTTACTAGAAATGTTCTTGAACTGATGTGGAAAAGAATCATTTTACTGCTAAGTTTTGCTGATACTTTAGAAACGGAGTTTCGTTAAACTATAAAGTAACATAACTTGAAAAGAGTCTTTGAGATGTTTTGACAACTTACAAATGACAAGTAATCCTTTTGAAAATGTTTATAACAATCAATTACACAATTAATATTGTGTTCAACTTGTATTCCCCCCCCCCCCCTTAAAACATTTAAAACAGTTAAAAGATTCATTACGGGGTATGAACTCACCTGATGTGGGTGATTCAACGAATATGCGCGTAAGGATGAGAAGTTCCCCAAGTGAAGTCCCGAGACACAACAAGTCCTAAATGACATACATTGGCATATACGGACATAAATATAGTGCTTGGAAGCAACCAAATGCAAGGAAACGCCTCACGAGACTAGGAAACACTTTGACCAAGTGTTGGAATCACATGTGATTCAACTAAGGAGTGTTTAAGGCCATGGTTTGGTGTTTACGGCCATGTGTTTATGGCCAAGGGAGTTTACGGCCGTAAACTCATGGTCAAACGTGCACATGATGGTGTTTGAAGGGTAGGGAAGCTTGAGGGGATTTTACTCTACACAATGGTGAGTAAGACCAACCCATTGAAGGCTTTTGATGAGTTTACGGCCAAGCAAGGAGCTTACGGCCGTAAACTCATGGACATTATGAAGTGAGTGTGGTTTAAGGTCCTACAATCATCAAGGAAGGGTTCTGGGTCACTACCTTTGCATCTAGGAGGGTTTATGGCCCATACATGCCATAACATTGAGTTTACGGCCAAGGAGATCTTGGGCCGTAAACTGAAGCTTTTCTTGGGAAATGCATGTTTCAAGGGTGTGATTCAAGGCTTCCTAGTAGATATGAAGTATAGTAAAGAGTACTTATGATTTAGAAGCTTGAAATTGTCGGTTTTGGCCAAGAACACTAGTGTGTGTTCTTGGTGTTCTTCGTGAAACTTGAAGATTTGAAGATCTAGTCAAAATGGATGTTTTCATGGATGAAATCAAAGAGTGTGACTAGTAGATGAAGGGTAACAACAAACCAAGGAAAGAACACATACGTTTTTGAAGATCTCGAGTGAAGATCGGGATGATAGTTGAGAGAGAAATGAAGTGTTCTTGAGGTTGGAATGTGAGAAATGGCTGGAAATGACCAAGGACCACAGATATACCCTTGAGTTTACGGCCACATGAGCTTACAGCTGTAAACTCACTGTCTTGTGGCCGTGAAGTCATTTTGATGAGGTTAAGGTTTGATTTGCTTCACTGTGGTTCTAGCAGGTACTTTCTAACACTAATTCCTCAAGTGTATTAGGCTTAAAACTCCTTAGAATGTCCTTTAGCCGGGCTAGAACTCAGTACTAATGAGTTTGACACTCAGTTGAGTTGATTGACTGGGCTTTAAAAGTAAAAAAGAAATTTTCCGGGTTGTCACAATGCATTTCACTAAGCATGTGTCTGACTTTTAATTCAGTTGGCAAATGGTATCTCCAATGAACATTACAACCGAAATTTGCTGACATGTCAAGAGATCATTAGCGTGTGAGCTTCAATCGTTGGTGGCGTGAATGGGTCCGACATGAGGCCGGTATGCGTATAGGGGTATACGTAGAAATTTAAGAGTTGACCAGCTACTCCCTCAAAAGTTGTAGATGACAGTTTTTTCCCCCACTCATACCACAAATACAATCACTGGAAGTTATTCATTGGACCATGAATACACATGCTCACGGTGAGAAAGTAGTATCAAGAGAAAGTCCTTACAACATTAAATGCCATGCATATGCATCGTTGTCTCACACAAGTAAACAAGTATATCTCAGAAAATACATGTTTGTAATCATTGTATCACTAGCTCAATCAACTTTTACATTCCGAAACAAATACCCAAGCACTTCTGAAAACCATATTGTTACAACTTATATCTTTCACCCTACAGCAATATTTTTGTCCTATTCAAATCACCTTTTTTGCATGGGATAAAAAGATCAAACACACCCTTTTTAACAGAATCTTCATCCTCTTCAGCACCAAATATAAATTTCCTCATAACTCAGATTTAACAGCAACATAGTGTATGAACAGAACAACAAAATATTTTTTTTTTCAATCAATATCACCAACAAAAACAGTAAAATACTCACAGAAGATTTTTCGGTTGCGAAGGCTGAGAAATGCTTCAAGAATAACAAAAATCTTCAGCATAATTAACCAATCGGTATTGTTCCCTTGAAATAACGAGTTATATCTTCAAGGCCTCGCTCCAATACCAATTGTAGGTTCCCACTTTCTCGATTGGATTGGTGCGGAAAGATAATATCAAGAAGATAATCGTCGTATGAACATGATGAAACAAAATATGTGAGTAAATTGTGATGAATAGATAGAGAGAAACATTATATTACATGAAGAACACTCATGGATGGGGAGAGACCCCATCCAAACTCTCTCTAGTCTAAAGCTACATAAGTGCACTCATTAATAAAAAACCACTCACATCCACTCTATATAATAGTGGAGGCAATATACTCTCATACAAGGGAATGTTATACCATAATAAATCACTCATCATTGTAGAGTATTTTCATGCTCCAACAAAAGGCACCTTAATCCAATAGGAAGGACTGGTGAAAGGTTATGACTGTTGATTTATCACCTACGGAGAAAGACGTAGTTACTTAGGATTGGTTTGTTAAGATGTTTCAAGAGGAGTATGTTCCTTTGGTGGACAGTGAGCGATTAGATCAGGTGTACCTATGGCTTCGACAGAAGAAGGAGACAGTTTCCGAGATCACCATCATGTTCAATGAGAGAGTTATGTCTTGTCTAGACTATGTATCTACTAAGCATGCGTGAATGACCCGATACATATGTATGCTCAAGAAGGATATCAGAGATTTTGTGATGAACTCCCAATACAAGATATTGGTTGAGCTGAAGTCCAATGCCAAGAGGAGGGAGATTGAGATGGAGATGCATGTGAGGGAGGCTTAGGTAGATACGCAGAAGAGGGATTGGAGGCCAGTCTAGTCACAGATAGCGGCTAAGCGGGCAAATCCCGCTGATTCGAGAGCAGGAGTTCAGAGGAACCACACTTGCACTAAGTGCGGAAAGGGTCACAAGGGTCCCTATCGATTAAGATCAGTATGATACTTTCGTGGCAAGGATGGGCACTTTGCGAAGGAGTGCCCGAAGGGTTTGCAGGTTTGTTTCAGCTGCAACCAGACAGGACATGTGAAGGTTGAATGTCCACTTCTTACAGCGAAGCCAATTTAGACTCATGCTCCTGCGACCCAATGCATAACTAATGGGGTGAGGAGAAGGTTGAAGCCCCGAAGGCCAGGGATCGAGCTTTCCAATTGACTGTGGAGGAGGCCAGAGCAGCACCCGATGTCATCGTTGGTATGTGGTTTTATATTCCTACTGAATTATTTTATTGCGTATGACAATGTTGTAATTCGATTAGGTACTTTTCTTGTGAATTATATGCCTAACTTGGTGTTGATTAACTCGGGTGCAAGTCGGTCTTTTGTGTCTACATCTTTCTGTAGAGGTTCCAGTATTGCTCGTGGGGCCCTAGATCGACCTTTAAAGGTCGCTATAGTTGTTGATTGTACAATTTCGGTTTCTGAGATATAACGAAAATGTGTGTTGGATATTTTCGGTGTTGGATTTTCAATTGATCTCGTTCCTATGGCGATGGGAAATGTATGCATGATTGCGGGTATGGATTGGCTGAGTTTGTTTGGGGCACTTATTGACTGTGAGAACTAGTTAGTGACGATTTGTGATCCTTGTAGAGGAGTGTTGACCATCTATGGTGAGGGTACGAGGATTGGATCCGCCGCCATGGCGACGCAGTGTCTTCAACATGGATGTATGGGGTACCTTTATTATATGGTCGATACACGAGTTGAGAAGAAGAAGTCAAATTTTGATCTCCCTATTGTGAGAGTGTTTCCTGATGTTTTCCCTGAGGAATTGCCCGGTATGCTTCCTGGGGGCAAGTTGAGTTCAAGATCAATCTGATCTCTAGTGTCGGCCCGATTGTGATGGCACCATATTGCCTTGTGCCACTGGAGATGTAGGAGTTGAAAGCTGTAGGAGCTGTTGGGGAAAGAGTTTATTCAGTTGAGTAGTTGGCGATGGGGATCACTGATCCATTTCGTTAAGAAGAAGAATGGTTCACATTGGATGTGAATTGATTATCGGGAGTTGAACAAGCTAATGGGGAGCACCGTAGATTGACAACCTTTTTTGATTAGCTACAGGGGGCTTCTTGGTTTTCCAAGATTGACTTGAGATCCAGTTATCATCAGATGAGGGTTCGAGAGGAGGATATCTTGAAGACTGCTTTCCAAACTCGCTATGGATATCATAAGTTCGTGGTGATTCCTCTCGGGCTGACCAACACACCATCAACGTTAATGGATCTCATGAACTGGGTGTGTAGACCTATTGTGTACCAATCAGTGATTGTGTTCATCGATGATATCTTGGTTTATTTTAATACCAAGGAGATGCATGAGGAGCATATACGTAAGTTTCTTTGAGTTCTTCAAGCGAAGAGGTTGTATGTCAAGTTCTCTAAGTGTGAGTTCTCGTTGCGCGAGGTCCAGTTAGTTAGGCACAATGTCAACCAGGACGATATATTGGTCGACGCAGCCATGATTGATATGGCTATGTGGTGGGAAGTTCTGAAGTCTCCATCTGAGATTCAGAGTTTTCTCAGGCTGGCAGGGTATTATCGGAGATTCATCAGATATGTCTCCAAGATTATAGTTCCTCTCACTACACTAACTAGGAAGGATACCACCTTTTTTTGGGGCCTAAGCAGCAAATAGCATCTGAGACTCTTCGGCAGAAGCTCTATGAGGCGCCCGTGCTTACCATCCCCGAGGGAGTTGACAATTTTGTTGTATAATATGACGCATCGATTATGGGCTTCGGTGGAGTACTGATGAAGAGGGGGCACATGATCTCCTATGCTTCGAGGCATATGGAGCCTCATGAGGCAAATTATCCTACTCATGATCTGGAGTTGGGGGTGGTCGTTTTCGCTCTAAAGATTTGGCGTCACTATCTGTAAGAGGTCTGATGTACTATTTGATGGGTTTTCTATACTACAACCCTAAATACCTTTGATCTATGTTTTCACTAATTATACATGCAAATGGTTTCCAAGGCATTAAACCTATAACTAGCATGCATTTGACATAAACCATATAAGATACTAGTTAGAGTAACACACCTTTTATGTAGCTTGAAGTCTTGATGTATTTGGCCTTAAGAGCTTATCCCCAATAGTGTGGAAGCCTCAAATGAATTCACGACACACCTAGGACAAAGGTGGAACTTGAGAGAGAATTTCATGCACCCAAAAACACCCATGAACTCCAAGAACTTCATGTGTAACCCCAAGTGGCGTTTTTTAGGTCATGATGCATGTATTTATATGTGTGGTATTTCAAGAGTCATAGGTATAACCCAAATCCATACCCACGGGTTTTATGATCCATGGTTCATGTGGCCCAACTTTTTATGTATCCATACATAAACTTGGTCCAACATGGATCATACGCCCAACACATATAAATATAACTAATTACCATAATTAGTCCCCATAGATTAAATTAGTCTCCTTTGATCACTAAATTAATTCCAAATTAATTTTTGATCAATACTAATTAAAACATATGATTTCATATTAATATATTATAACTTATAATATATTAATAAATCATATATAACCTTCTCTCAGGAATCCATCCTAACAAATTGTCCTGATGATATGCAACCCAAATGGACCATGCTACTCTCGGGTCAAGTACATACCAATAATAGTTATGGTCTTAGTGTAACATCCCATGTTCGGAAGCAAGAAGTTGAAGGGTGCAAAGTGTAAATTTAGGAAGGGGACTCGACGAGTAGGTCCCCTTACTCGTCGAGTCGGAGCGGGATTGATCGCGGGTTAAGTGGCCAACTCACCGAGTCGGCGGCTTGGACTCGACGAGTTGGTGCTGGAATGAGAAAACCCTAATCCCGAGGGTTGCACCCTATTTAAAGGACATTATGTCCTTCTCCCAGCCTCATAATCCCCCAGAGAGTTCCAGAAAACCCTAATTTCGTGTGAGACTTCATTGTTGAGGAGATTGGAGCGTGGAAGAGGAATTTGGTGGAAGGAGCTTGAGAAATTGGAGGCTAGCATCAAAGGGCTTGCGTAGATCAGGGATCTACATCAGTTTGGGAACATCTCAGAGGTAAGTAGCCATTATATTAAGCTATTTCCTTTTTGGGTTCATCCTTGGTGGTTGATTTGGAGTTCCTTAGCTTGTTTGAGATCTATTTTGGGTTTGGAGCTTAGATCTGAGGTTGCTACTCGAGATCTAAGCTTGTGATGGTCCTCAATGCCATAAAGCTCATGTCTAAGAGTTATTGGTGAAGCCCCTTTGTCATGAACCCTAGCCCTAGAGTGTTTTGGGCCTATATCTCCTTGGTTTCACGTAAAGTTTGCAACTTTATGTGAGGGTTAGGCTGTAGAAGAGTGGATCTATGGATTGGAGCCCCTGCATGGCTCAGAAAGCCTCTGAATGGATTCAAAACTGGAGAGACTCGGCGAGTCACATGGGTGTACTCGACGAGTTGTATGAAGATTGCCTTGGACTCGACGAGTTTGAAGAACAACTCAGCGAGTCTGTTGAAGATTGCCTAGGAATCGGCGAGTCTGGTCACAGAACCATAACCTCTTCTGGTTAAGCCTCGAATCGGTGAGTCGAGGGACGACTCTGTGAGTTGAGCAGGATGGGACTCGGAGATCGCTGGACTCGACGAGTCTTGGGGCGACTCAACGAGTTGAGTCGTGTTATGGGAGTTTCTGAGTATAGGAACTCGACGAGTCGACGGGTCGACTCGACGAGTAGAATCAACCAGGAAGGTTGACTTTGACTGAGGACTTTGACTTTGACCAAGAGTTGACCAGTTTGACTTCCAAGGGTTTTTTTGGTAATTTTGGTATTTATGGAATTGATTCTTTGGTAGTGTTCTGTGGTGAAGTTCGTGTCGGTGGTCGGAGCAGCTTGGTCTTATCTCTTTAGTCGGCAATTGCAGGTGAGTTATCCTCACTATATCGACAGGGTCTACGACACCAAGGCCGGCCCTTTATCGGATGGAAATCCGGGTACTGTTTGTTATGTTATTGCTTTGCTAGATCTACATCCTGGTTTTTAGGATATTATTATGTTTGTGACCTGGTTAAGGTCGGTACCCGGTATATAGGGTAATGTTATGCTAGTGACCGGTTAGGTCAGAATCCTGGTTAGGATGTTGATATGCTATGTGATCTGTTAGACTGTTTGTCTGGTTAAGGTTTGTTATGCGATTAATTGTTTATGTGTACATGGTTGATTGACGGGGGTTGGGTTGAGGCGGGTCCTGCTTTGTGCTGTAGGCCAACATACCCACGGCGGACCGGATATTCCGAAGGCCCAGCAAGCGGTCCGGATAGGCTGAAGGCCCCAAGAGGGCGGACCAGACGTGTCGAGGCTCGGAGAGTGGACCAGGCCGACTGAAGGCCCGGTGTGGGCGGACCAGTCATACTGTAGACTCAGAGAGTGGACCAGGTGGATTGAAGGCCCGGTGCGGGCGGACCAATCACACTGTAGACTCGATGTACATGGCTAGACTCGGAGGGTGGACCAGGAGGACTGAACGCCCGGTACGGGCGGACCAGTCACATAGTAGACCCGATTCGCATGGCTGTTCTATTTGTGATATGTTATGAGTATGTTTATGTGTGGTTGGTATTTTGGGGGTAACTCACTAAGCTTTCGGGCTTACAGTTTCAGTTGATTGTTTCAGGTACTTCAGGAGATCGTGGCAAGGCGAAGGCGTGATCGTACCGCTCCTCAAGTTTTATGTTTTATGTGATATGGTTCTGGGGGATACTATGATGTTTAAACTATTTTGAAAACGAGATGTATGAACTTAATGGTTTTTGAATGAATTAAAATGTTTTAAATTGGCTCAATTAATATGGGTGTTACAAGTTGGTATCAGAGCCTTGGTTTGAGTGAATTGGAGGAACATTCGTGTGAATCCAGTCTCAAACCAAGGAGGGATTTTCAAAATGGTTTTCAAAAGGTTTTCAAAATAAGTAAAGGAGGATGCAGAGGGTACGATCAGCCAGAGCCAGTAAATAGACCGCAAAATACCATACAAGTTATTTGATTATGTGATATGTTAGAACAGCATGCTAGTGCTAGGCTAGGGAATTTCAGGAATTGCATGAAAGAATTGTCTGATTATGTGATGCCTACTAGCCTAGGGTTTTCCTTATATGAGATATTCAGCTTTCCTCTAGGGGTGAGGATGGAGTGCTTGCTATGAATGTTTGTGCTTAGGGTGTTGTGGTGATACTTGAGACAAATATAGGTAGGTGTGGAAGGTAGTATGGGCCCGTACTACTGAAAGCACAAGACCCATACGCGTGTCAAGGAAGTCACAACCCATAGGTTGTTGGTTAGAGGTTAGTTCTCGGAGGTTATGCGAGGTATCTGAGGATCTTGTTGGTGTATTGCAGTATGGTGGTTACGAGGCGTGTTGTGACTAGATCCGGATCGGGATCAGGTCAGGGTGATCAGGGGGCCCAACGGCACCTGAGATTATCGGTCAGGAGGGGCCAATGTTGACAGAGGATCGGGTCAGGGAGATCATCCGCGAGGAGGTGGTCGAGATTGTCCGGGGTCAGATTCTGGAGTTGTTCGGGACTATTAAGTCCGCTATGAGGGAGTACTTCGATGATCGTTATGCAGCTCTTACTGAGATGGCTGCCGCGGCAGCTACAACGGTTGTAGCAGCGGCAGGGGGAGGAGCCGATCGGGGCTTTCAGTATCGAGATTTCGACAATACGAAGCCCCCTACTTTCGATGGAGTTCAGGATCCGATCGTTGCTATAAGATGGTTATCAGACGTGGAGGGTTGTTTCTTCACATGTTCATGCCCTGCGGATCAGAGGGTGAGGTGTGCTCTGAACCTTTTGAGGCTCGGGGCGAAGGATTGGTGGAGGTTGACTACGAGATCTTATTCTGATGCGCAGCGGGCTGCGGTTACGTGGGAGTCAGTTCATGGTTAAGAGGGAATGTATGGAGTAAGGGCGATTGAGCTATGCCGGTTTTGGGCATCGGTGGTTAGTAGTTGGTGCACTAAGTGGGGGAGAATTGGAAAATTCTCCAGTGAAACAACATACATCCAAGGATGGTTAACTGTTTGGATTTCAGCAGTGTTTTGCTAAGGGTGTGGATCGGTGAGAGCAAGTGGTAGACAAGTGGGGCAGAGCACAGACCATGGTTTTCGGAAAAGGTGACTGATTGTTGTAAGGCCTGGGTTTAGGCTATGGAAAGGATTCCGGGAACGGAACTGGAGTTCGGAACCCCAAGAGGGCTAGAACAGACTGCATGGGAGAGATTCCCAGGAAGGATGGTTCAGGGTGACGTACGACAGTGTGGAGCGGTCCGGATAGACTGAAGGCCGGAAGGCGTACCAATCAGACCGAAGGCTCGAGGAACGGTCCAGACAGGCTGAAGGCCTAGGAGGGCGGTCCAGACGTGCTGAAGATTCTGAGAGTGGTCCAAATAGGCTGAAGGCATGGTAAGGCGGTCCAGTCATGCTGAAGACTTTGTATGTGTTACTGGATCTGTATGCGGAGAATGAGTGAATATGTCGCCATGCAATAGTAATCGATATGGTCTGGCCCCAAGTATTCATCATGATGATGAAGTTGGCTGGAGGCCGTGCGTGGGCCTTGTTAGTTACGTGATCGGATTCGGAGTATGTGGGAGTTCGAGAATAGCAGTTGCTCTACATGGATAGTGTAGAGTGGAGTTTAGCTCTGTGGTACTTATAGGTGCGGTAAAGGTTGTTGAGTAGACTTCCTGGAAAGGGAAGGTATGTAGCTCCGGAAGGAGTTTGGGTCCTTTGAAAGGAAGGCAGTGGAGTAAATGGATGATCGAAAGTGCTTGGTAGTAAGCACTGGGGTTGTACCAGGTACATGGAAGCACATACGGGTTGGATGCCCGTTGAGGTTGTGGCAATGTTGGATGATGCGCAGACATGTTTTCAGTCTCCTTGGAAGAAGAGGAGGAAGGAGGTTCCAAATTGGAGATTGGGACAGAGGAAGTTGAGACAGGAGGTTAACAGACTCGGGAGTAGTCTGGACTGGTGCTGGGGACTGTATAAGGATATTACAGTCGGAGGTCAAGGACCTAGAGATCGTGATAGGGAGGTGTGAGTGGGTTGCACTCCGTTGTGTCGAACCGAAGGGTTCGAGGGTGACGCAAGGACAAGGTCCTTAGTTCCGAGTATGGTCGTAGGCTTGAGTTATGTATATGGAGGTATTCCAATCTGGGTTATTCCATCATGGGGATTCGTTCCAGGTTGCAAGTTATGAGGGTTATCGCCAATCTTGGGCGAAGGAAGATGGATTAGTGTCTTGGTGGAGCTCAGTGGGTGTTGTGGTATCCAGTTTTTGCAGGTTGCGAATGAATGCGTAAGACGGAAGTAAGGCAGTGTCTTCAGGTGGCACTTAGTTGATGAGTGTTGTCATCAGAGAAAAGAAGTCGGTGGCCGGCTTGAAGCAGTTATCAGGACCTTGCGAGGGAAGAGATGGATTTTAGAGATTCAATAATTGTGTTTGAAGGAATCTGGGTCGGTTTGAGATCAGTGGATGCATTGTGGGAGTGTCATCCGGAAGTTTGTGATGCCGCAGGCTTCGAGGACGAAGCCTAATTTAAGTGGGGGAGAATTGTAACATCCCAAGTTCGGAAGCAAGAAGTTGAAGGGTGCAAAGTGTAAATTTAAGAAGGGGACTCGACGAGTAGGTTCGCTTACTCGTCGAGTCGGAGCAGGATTGATCGCGGGTTAAGTGGCCAACTCGCCGAGTCGGCGGCTTGGACTCGACGAGTTGGTGCTGGAATGAAAACCCTAATCCCGAGGGTTGCACCCTATTTAAAGGACATTATGTCCTTCACCAGCCTCCTAATCCCCCAGAAAGTTCCAGAAAACCCTAATTTCGTGTAAGACTTCATTGTTGAGGAGATTGGAGCTTGGAAGAGGAATTTGGTGGAAGGAGGTTGAGAAATTGGAGGCTAGCATCAAGGGGCTTGCGTAGATCTGGGATCTACATCGGTTTGGGCACATCTCAGAGGTAAGGAGCCATTATCTTAAGCTATTTCCTTTTTGGGTTCATCCTTGGTGGTTGATTTGGAGTTCCTTAGCTTGTTTGAGATCTATTTCGGGTTTGGAGCTTAGATCTGAGGTTGCTACTCCAGATCTAAGCTTGTGATGGTCCTCAATGCCATAAACTCCTGTCTAAGAGGTATTGGTGAAGCCCCTTTGTCATGAACCCTAGCCCTAGAGTGTTTTAGGCCTATATCTCCTTGGTTTCACGTAAAGTTTGCAACTTTATGTGAGGGTTAGGCTGTAGAAGAGTGGATCTATGGATTGGAGCCCCTGCATGGCTCGAAAAGCCTCTGAATGGATTGAGAACTGGAGAGACTCAGCGAGTCACATGGGTGTACTCGACGAGTTGTATGAAGATTGCCTTGGACTCGACGAGTTTGAAGAACAACTCGGCGAGTCTGTTGAAGATTGCCTGGGACTCGGCGAGTCTGTTCTTGGACTCGGCGAGTCTGGTCGCGGAACCCTAACCTCTTCTAGTTAAGCCTCGAATCGGTGAGTCGAGGGACGACTCTGTGAGTTGAGTAGGATGGGACTCGGAGATCGTTGGACTCGACGAGTCTTGGGGCAACTCGGCGAGTTGAGTCGTGTTATGGGAGTTTCTGAGTATAGGAACTCGACGAGTCGACGGGTCGACTCGGCGAGTAGAATCAACCAGCAAGGTTGACTTTGACTGAGGACTTTGACTTTGACCAAGAGTTGACCAGTTTGACTTCCAAGGGTTTTTTTGGTAATTTTGGTATTTATGGAATTGATTCTTTGGTTGTGTTATGTGGTGAAGTTCGTGTCGGTGGTCGGAGCAGCTTGGTCTTATCTCTTCAGTCGGCAATTGCAGGTGAGTTATCCTCACTATATCGACAGGGTCTACGGCACCAAGGCCGGCCCTTTATCGGATAGAAATCCGGGTATTGTTTGTTATGTTATTGCTTTGCTAGATCTGCATCCTGGTTTTTAGGATGGTATTATGTTAGCGACCTGGTTAAGGTCGGTACCCGGTATATAGGGTAATGTTATGCTAGTGACCGGTTAGGTCATAATCCTGGTTAGGATGTTGATATGCTATGTGATCTGTTAGACTGTTTGTCTGGTTAAGGTTTGTTATGCGATTAATTGTTTATGTGCACATGGTTGATTGACGGGGGTTGGGTTGAGGCGGGTCCTGCTTTGTGCTGCAGGCCAACATACCCAGGGCGGACCGGATATTCCAAAGGACCAGCAAGCGGTCCGGATAGGCTGAAGGCCCCAAGAGGGCGGACCAGACGTGCCGAGGCTCGGAGTGTGGATCAGGCCGACTGAAGGCCCGGTGTGGGCGAACCAGTCATACTGTAGACTCAGAGAGTGGACCAGGTGGATTGAAGGCCCGGTGCGGGCGGACCAATAACACTGTAGACTCGATGTACATGGCTAGACTCAGAGGGTGGACCAGGTGAACTGAAGGCCCAGTGCGGGCGGACCAGTCACATAGTAGAGCCGATGCGCATGGCTATTCTATTTGTGATATGTTATGAGTATGTTTATGTGTGGTTGGTATTTTGGGGGTAACTCACTAAGCTTTCGGGCTTATAGTTTCAGTGTATTGTTTCAGGTACTTTAGGAGATCGTGGCAAGGCGAAGGCGTGATCGTACCGCTCCTCATGTTTTATGTTTTATGTGATATGGTTCTGGGGGATACTCTGATGTTTAAACTATTTTTAAAACGAGATGTATGAACTTAATGGTTTTTGAATGAATTAAAATGTTTTATATTAGCTCAATTAATATGGGTGTTACACTTAGACATCTATTCCAACAGTCTCCCACTTGGATAAGTCATAAACTTGGTCCAACATGGATCATACGCCCAAATGGACCATGCTACTCTCGGGTCAAGTTGTGTAAGGCACCGGCACAACCAATCACACAAGTCCCCGACGTTGGAGTAAGCCAAGCTTGTTACGGGTGTGGTGAAACAGGACACTTCAAGAGAGATTGTCCAAAAGCAAAGAATGTTGGCGGTGTGGAAAGAGTATTGGCAATAGGTCACGAAGAAGCAATAGCAGATCCTACCGTGGTTACCGGTACGTTCCTCATCAACAATACATATGCATGCATTCTTTTCGATAGTGGTTCAGAGAAAAGTTCTGTGAGCCATAAATTTAAACACCTACTTAAACAAAATCCCCAATCACTGAAAGACACATTCACCGTAGAAATGGCTAACAGAAAGATAGAAAGCACTAACGACGTATACATAGGATGTACCCTCACTTTAAACAACTATTCCTTCCAAATCGACCTTATGCCGGTCTCAATAAAAAGCTTCGACGTTATCATCGGCATGGATTGGTTAAGTCCTCACCGTGCTGATATCCTATGTTACGAAAAAGCCATTCGTCTTAATCTGCCAAGTAGCAAAACCCTCGTTATTTATGGTGACAAACCCGAAACGAATCTTCAAATCATTTCTTGCATCAAGGCTCAAAAGTATCTTCGCAAAGAATAATGTGCCTTTTTAGCTCACGTGGTAGATAAGAAACAAGAGGTAAAAGACATCAATGATATCCCCGAAGTTCGTAACTTCCCCGACATATCCCCAGAAGATCTCCCAGGAGTTCCTTCTGAATGCCAAGTCAAGTTCAGAATCGACTTGATTCCCGGAGCTACCCCCTTAGCAAAATGCCTGTACCGTTTAGCACCGGAAAAAATGCAGGAACTATCTAGCCAACTAAACGAACTACTAAGCAAAGGATTCATCATACCAAGCTTCTCACCTTGGGGAGCACCGGTCTTGTTCGTGAATAAGAAGGATGGATCGTTCTTCATGTGCATAGACTACCAGGAATTAAATAAACTCACTATCAAAAACCGATACCCTTTATCTCGAATCGATGATCTCTTGGATCAACTTCAAGGAGCAAGTTTCTTCTCAAATATCGACCTAAGATCAGGATACCATCGGCTACGAGTCCAAGAGGAGGATATTCATAAGACCACATTTAGAACTCGCTACGGTTACTATGAATTCATAGTAATGCCCTTCGGTTTAACCAATGCGCCTGCAGTGTTCATGGACCTGATGAACCATGTGTGTCGACCTTACTTAGACGAATTCGTAATATTTTTCATCGACGACATACTAGTCTACTCCCGAAGTAAGGAAGAACACAGCCAACACTTATGACAAGTCTTGGAAACATTAAGGGCAGAGAAGTCCTAAGCAAAGTTCTCGAAATGCGAATTATGGATTCGAAAGGTGGAATTCCTAGGTCACGTGGTGAGCAAGGAAGGAATTCATGTAGATCCTTCTAAAATCTAAGCAATCGAAAACTGGGCGACCCCTAGAACCTCAACATAGATTCGTCAATTTCTAGGCCTTGTTGGCTACTACAGAAGGTGCATTCAAAACTTCTCTAAGATCGTAAAGCCACTCACCACATTGACTCAGAAGGGTGTACCTTCAACTTGGAGGAGAAACAAGAAACTGCTTTCCAAACACTAAAGAGAGCCCTCTGCAGCGCCTCGGACTTGTCCCTCCCAGAAGGGACAGAAGAGTTTGTAGTTTATTGTGATGCGTCCAAGCAAGCGCTAGGTTGCGTTCTTATGTTGGGAGAAAAGGTCATTTCCTATGCCTCGAGACAGCTTAAGAACCACGAAGTTAACTATACCACGCACGACCTCGAACTGGGAGCAGTAGTTTTTGTCCTAAAGATCTGGAGGCATTACCTTTATGGTACGAAATGCACAGTCTTCACGGTTCATAAGAGCCTCCATTACATCTTCGATCAAAAAGAACTCAACATGAGGCAGCGACGATGGTTAGAACTACTCAATGATTATAAATGTGAGATTCACTATCATCTAGGCAAAGCCAATGTAGTAGCAGATGCCCCTAGTCGAAAGGAGTACTCGGGCCGCCGAGTAAGGTCTTTAACTATGACCATCCATTCACACATGTCCATGCAGATCAAAGAGGCTCAGTTGGAAGCCCTGAAACCGAGAATGTGGCAGGTGAAGCCTTAAGAGGGATGGATAAAAACCTGGAAGTTAAGGGTGACGGAGTTCGTTAGCTCATGAATCAAATCTGGACGCCGAAGTTCGGTGGGGTCAGAGACGTTGTCATGAACGAAGAACACAAGACTTGATACTCCGTTCATCCCGGTTCAGAGAAGATATACATGGACCTTAAGAAACTTTATTGGTGGCCAAACATGAAAGCAGAAATTGCTACCTATGTGGGCAAGTGCCTAACTTGCGCCAAAGTCAAGGTAGAATACCAGAAGCCTTCGGGTTTACTACAACAACCAGAGATACCCGAATGGAAGTGGAAACGAATAACTATGGATTTCATAGCCAAGTTGCCCAAGACAACGAGTGGTCATGACACCATTTGGGTAATCGTCGACAGATTAACCAAATCCGCACACTTCCTGCCAATAAAAGAAACTGGCAAGATGGAGAAGTTAACAAGGACATACATTAAAGATATAGTACAATTTCATGGTGTGCCTATATCCATTATCTCCGACAGAGATAGTAGATTTACCTTGCGGTTTTGGCAATCACTGCAAAAGTCCTTGGGAACCAAACTCGACATGAGTACAGCGTACCATCCCCAAACTGATGGGAAAAGCCAGAGAACCATTTAAACGCTGGAAGACATGTTGAGAGCTTGTGTGATAGATTTTGGTAATGCTTGGGATACCCATTTACCCCCCGTCGAATTATCGTACAACAACAGCTATTAAACTAGCATCAAAGTTGGTCCATTTGAAGCCCTCTATGGCCGTAAGTGCAGATCCCCTCTATGATGGGCTGAAGTAGGTGATAAACAACTAGCAAAGAAACAAATTCCTGACATCACTCTCACCGGTCCCGAGATCATACGGGAAGCTACAGAGAAGATCGTCCAAATTCAGGAACGACTAAAAGCAACTAGAGACCGACAAAAGAGTTATGCGGAGAAACGACGAAAGCCCTTAGAATTTCACGTTGGTGACTGCGTCCTGTTAAAGGTATCACCCTGGAAAGGAATGATTGTTGGGTCTAAAATATGGTTTATACTTTGCTTTTCTAGGCAATTGGGTTTTTGGTCATGTAATATGTGTTTGCAGTTGTGTGTTCATGGCCCAAGTGGGTGCTTACGGCCGTGAACTGGTTCACGGCCGTGAACCTGTTCACGGCCGTGAACCTGTTCACGGCCCATGTTCCATATAAATAGATGTAAGGGTGTGGAGTGCATGAGTGAGAGTGCAAGGCTGAGACAGAGAGAAGAGAGGAGCTTAAGTGTATGAGTGTGTGTGAATCTTGTAAGGAACTTCATTCTAATCAAATCATACAAGATTCATCTTATTCATCTTCTCCTTCTTCTCTATTTTGATCTTGCATCATCCAATTGATTGGGATTCCGCACCATCAATTGGATCTGATTGATACGTCAAGCAAATTTGGGACTTACAGTTGGTATCAGAGCTTGGAATGTATCAATCATTTTGGCCAGATCTGGAGCATTTTGTTTCTTATTTTTGAAGGATTTTTTCGTTTTTGGATAGTTCTTGGCAAAATAGTGGGGGTTTGTTCTTTGCATTTTCCATAAAAACGAGTTTTGGATCGAGTTTTTGGGCTTAAAAGGGTGAAAACGTCATTTTTTCGCGATCTGAAGAAGGGTTCACGACCATCTGAAGAAGGGTTCACGGCCGCGAACCGAAGAAGCTTTCACGGCCCGAAGAAGCTTTCACGACCCGAAATCCGTTTACGGTCAGCCTCTTTTGCGGTTGATCCTCGCATTCTCGGTTAGCTCGTGCGAGAGTTCGCAGCTATCAGCGTACACTCAAATTTTTTTGGGGGGTTGCCAGGTTTCAAACCTGGGTCCCCTGGTTCCTCAACCCTACGCCTTTCCAACTGATCTAGCTTGCTAGATGGTATTTTCCTTCCGGATTTAATTCAAAAGGCTTCGCTGCTTCAACCAATTTCGCATTTTTAACACTTTCAACCCAAAATTCAAATTTTTTTTATTTTAAAAATTCCATTTTCAACCCAAAATTTTAGTTTTTAATTTTTGACTTTCTAAATTGACTTTTGACCTCAAAAGTTGACTTTGACTTTAAAGTTTGACATTTGACTTTAAACTTTGACTTTCTCGTTTAACTTTCAAATTTTCAAATTTAGCTTTTCGATTTGACTTTTCAAGTTTGACTTTTAAGTTTGACTTTTAAATTTGACTTTTAAGGTTGACTTTTGAGGTTTATAGTCAAAGGGAATTTTTAAAACAATGAGTTCTTCAAGCATCCCGATCAATGAAGTTTCATGTACTCCATCTGGTAAAGCTACGATTAAATTTCTTTGTGAGCAAATTGAATTAATAAAAAGGGAGAACGAAGACATTAAATATGAGGGATATAACCTTAGGAAAAGCCAAAAACCACTAAAATCTCAACTAGAGGCCAAAACAAATGACTTTGGAACCCTTCAAGAGGAATACAGTAACAAGTGTGTGAACTATGATTACATTAAGAAACAACTTGATGTTGTAACTGAAGAACTTGACACTTTGGAAAATAAGTGTGAAAAAACAGATGTTAGTTTCAAAATTTATATTGTGTCAAGTAAGATAGTCGAGTCCTTAATTGAAAAACAATTGAATTTTAAAGATAATCAAACCAAGGATCTAGGGTATCACAGTGTGCCACCTCCCTTCAATAACAACTATAACCCACCCCTTGAGACCAATGAGGAAGATATTCCTGCTCAGTATGGCCAACCCCCTGTCCCAGCATCACTTAAGACTGAACCATCTGGGCCTACTGAGGTTATTCATGTGAACGTTTCTGATACTTCTACTTTATGTGCAGGTAAAGTGGTAGAAGATGAGAATAAAGAGAGCACTATTCAAAAAACACATGACTCCTTGAACTCTGACTCAGTTACTTCTGACAAACCTGTTGTTGAGAAATACAGGCCACCGAAACAAGCGAAACCGATGTCTTGCTGTATGTGTGCATGTGGGAACAACCAGAAGCGAGGCAAAGGCACGTCACCAGGGGAAGGAAGAAACAATTTCCCAGTGAAGAAAAAGACATGTTTTCACTGTGGAACACCTGGACACATTACTAAAAACTGTCCAAATCGTGCAAACGTTCCCTACTATGCACAAGGCTGGCAGAACGCGCCAAGAGGGAGATACTTCAAAAAAAGCCCTTCAAGGTCACAATCGCGAAATGGTGACTGGAACGTCCATAAGGCTAAGAATCAAAATCCCAAGGTCAATAAGGGTATGTGTTGGGTCAAAAATATGGTTTATACTTTACTTTTCTAGGAAAATGTATTTTTATGTCCTGGACCGTAAACAGCTTGGTGTTTACGGCTGTATACATGTTTACGATTGTGTTTACGGCTGTGAACAGGTTTACGGCCGTAAACCCATTCACGGCCCATGTCTACTATATATAGGATGAGGAGTGTATGTGTAAGAGGCTAGATGTGGGAGAGCATATTATAGAGAGAGAAAGTTAGAGAGAAGATATGAGCTTTAGTGTGTGTTAGTGTGTGTGAATCTTGTATCTGGATCTTCATTCTAATCAAATCATACAAGATTCATCATCTTCTTCTTCTACTTCTTCTCCATTTGATCTTGCATCATCCGTTTGATTGAGATTCCGCACCATCAAACGGATTTGATTGATACACAAGCAGATTGGGGACTTACAAGTGGTATCAGAGCTTGGATTGTATCAATTAATTTTTGCAGATCCGGAGCTTATTTGATCTTATTTTTGAAGGATTTTTGTGTTTTTGGATAGATCTTGGCAAAATAATGGGGGTTTGTTCTTCGCGTTTTTTATAAAAACGAGTTTTTGATCGAGTTTTGGAGCTACAAAGTCGAAAAAAACGTTGTTTTTGGTCGTAACCAGCGAGGGGGTGGCGGCGTGTACGGCCAGCAGCTGGGTTTCCGGAGTTTACGGCCTCGGAGTTACAGCCTCGCCTCGGAGTTTACGGCTCAGCAGTTTGCGGCTCAGTCTCGCACGTTTCCGGCTTCTAAAGTTCTCGGCCTCGCACCTCGCACTTCGTACGTGTTCGTTCAGCAGTGTCGTTCAGCTAGTCTTAGCAGCATCTTATTAAAAAAAGGGGAGCGGGATTTTGGGGGTGCCAGGTTTCGAACCTGGGTCCCCTGATTCATAATTGCAACGCCTTAACCATCTGATCTAGCTTGCTGGATAGTTTTTCCCTTCCAAATTTAATTCAAAAGGCTTCTTCTTTCGACCAATTTCGCATTTTTAACACTTTTAACCCAAAAATCAATTTCCTTTATTTTTAAATTACATTTTCAACCAAAAATTTTAGTTTTTAATTTTTGACTTTTATTTTTAACTTTTGACATAAAATTTTGACTTTGACTTTCAAATTTGACATTTGACTTTAAACTTTGAGTTTCTCGTTTAACCTTTAAATTTTCAATTTTAGCTTTTCGGTTTGACTTTTAAGTTTGACTTTTTAAGTTTGACTTTAAAGTTTGACTTTTTAAGCTTGACTTTTAAGGTTGACTTTTGAGTTTTTAGTCAAAGGGCATATTTTTAATAAAAATGAGTTCCTCAAACATCCCGGTCACTGAAGTTTCATATTCTCAATCTTGTTAAACTACTATTAAATTTATTCGTGAACAAATTGAGTTACTAAAAAGGGAAAATGAGGACCTAAAGTACAATGGATATCAACTTAGGAAGGCACAAAAACCCCTAAAAGAACAATTAGAGACCAAAACCAAGGACTTCCGAAAACTACAAGAAGAATATAGCAATAAATGTGCAAACTATAGATATGTGACAGAACAACTGGCTGAGTTAACTGCTGAACTTGACACATTGAAAAATAAGTTTGAACATACATATTTTAATTTCAGAAAATTTGATGTGTCGAGTGAAGTAGTTGCATCAATGATGGAAAATAGTTTGAGATTTAAAAATAATCAGTCAAAGGGTTTAGGGTGTGATAAAGTGCCTCCTCCTTTTAATCACACCTATCAGTATAACCCTTTGACAGAAGAGGAAATGGAAAGAGAGGCACATCTCAAATATGGCAAACCTTCTGTATTTGTGTCGGGATGTGGTCCTCAGGTTGCAAGTAATAATGTTTCTACTTCTTCTACAGATCAACCACTAATTCATTGCAAGCAAGCAGCTGAAGAGAGTGTGTCTGATAATGAAATTGTATAAAAGTCTGATGACTCAAATTTTTTGGATATATTTGATGATATCTTTGATAATTCTGTCGTGGTTGTGCCAGAAAGTGTTGAGCTGAACGATTCTAATGCTTCTACTTCTTGTGCAGATAAAGTAACAGAAGATGAGAACAAGGAGAAAACTATTAAACAAACCAATGTCTCCTTGAACTCTGAATCTGTTGCTTCGAACTCAGTTGGTTCTGATCAACCTGCTGTTGAAAAATACAAGCCACCAAAACAAGCGAAACAGAGTGCTTGCTGTAATTGTGCTTGTGGGAACAATAAGAGAGAAGGCATGGATATGCCACCAGGGGCAGGAAGAAACAACTCCTACGTCAAGAACCCCATCCTAAAACCTTAGAGTTTTCGGTCAAGGTGACCGAAAACCCCATCCTAAATATATATTTCATGATCATTTGGATCATTCTTTCCTTTTCAAAGCTAGAAACATCCATTCTCTCTCAAATATCATAACATCTTCTTGCAAATTCTCGAAAATGTAAGTGTTTCTTTCCCCTTGATTTGTTATTACATCTTCCTAACTAGTAACACCCTTCGATTTCATCCATTAACTTAATCTTTTGGGTTTGATCTTCAAGAACACCAAGAACACACACTAGTGTTTTGGTCCAAAATCAACTCTATTAGCCTCTAAATCATAAGTATTACTTCCCTATACTTGTTATCTAGTTGAAACTCTTGATTTAAGGCCTTGAAATCGTCATTTACCCAAGAACAAAAGGTGTTTTCGGTCTAGTGCATCTCCTTAGACCGAAAACCCTTATGAAGGGTGCAAAAATGACTTTAAGCCTTTCCTAATACTTAGTATTGAGTCTAGAACACTTCATTGATTGTGGAAAGCCTTTAAAAATCACCAAACATCATGAGTTTTCGGCCAACCATTTGGACCGAAAACTCTTTGGACCGAAAACCATTTGGACTGAAAAACCTTTGGGCCAAAAACCTCAAGAAACATACTACTTGGACCGAAAACTCCTTTAAGTGGCTATACAACCCTTAGATGCAACCCTTGGTACTTCTAGCACTTGAATGAAAGTGTTTTCCATGTCCTAGGGTGTCTTGACTTGATTAATTAGTTGTTAATTGACTAATTGGATACATATATGTGTTATTATATGATAAATAGGATCCGTGTGTGTGCTCAAGTCTTCACTTGACACTTGGCATCCTATACCATCCGTTCATCCAACCACTCACTACAGGTGAGTTCATACCCCTTAATCAACCTTTTAAATGCTTTTTAAATGCTTTTATGGGGGAGGGGGGAATACAAGTTGAAACCTTATAGTTATTATATCAATCACATGTGATTAATAACTATCAAACAAATGGATCTTACTACACTGTTAACCGTTTTATCAAACAAAAGGATCTTACTACACTGTTAGCCGTTTTATCAAACAAATGGATTTTACTACTTTTCAAACAGTGTTATCAAACAAACTACTTCAAATTTTTTATCAAACTCTTTTACAGGTTAAACTTTTTATCAAACTTGTTTCTATATGCCAAACTGCTGTCAAATCATTTTATGAAATAACATCAAGTCTTCAATACTTATTTAAACTCTTCAAAAGGTTTTACAAAACTTCTTTGTCTTTTAAAATTATATGATGTCAAATGCATATCTATATAGATATAGTTTTATAAGTAAGATTGAAAGGACTTAGGACTGATAACTCGCCTTACTTCCTGTTCCTTGTTTGGTTGTGGACTTAGGGTATCAGTTGTTTGTCCGAAGGTCGTTTGAATCTTACTTATATATTATGTATATGTATATAGATATAAAGGTTCCTTCATTCAGTTCAATGCCTTTGGGTAGCAAAGGTATACAAACATGTTCATTCATACAATCAACTAGTAAACTATAATAGGTATAGTTTAGGGAGTTACTAATACTATTACTAGAACAACGAAACATACAATGAGTCAGTTCATACATGAGTCAATATATACTATTTTGAGAAACTAGGAGAGTATACTATACATTAGTACAGAAAGAACATTTCTACATTATGACTTACTATGCAAACACTGTTATACGATAAAACAATGTGACACACCATTTAAGGATACAACGACACTGTGTTGTATCAATTTGTAACTAGAGTCTCCTGGAGGGAGAGCGGGCAACTTGTGTATAGATCTATACGGGACAGACACTCCCACACCCTGACTGCTAGCTACAGTCCCAGCCGATAAGGCCAAGGGGTGACAAAATGTTACCTCATTACATATGACACCGGAGGGTCATCTTTTATTCAGTCGTCGATCAGCATGGTTACATACGAGTTCACATTTAAACCTTTAATTAACTGACTTAAGATTAAAGTCAAAATAGACTCTCTGAGGCGTATTGTTCATTTAATACCACCTGGAGTCTGCATTTCATTACTTTAGACTCTCCGAGGCGTATTGTTCATTTAATACCACCTGGACTCTGCATTTCATTACTTTAGACTCCCCGAGGCGTACTGTACATTTAGTACTACCTGGAGTCTGTAGTTTATCACTTTATAACCAGCAGTGTCACTGCTGAGGTAAAATATTATTTTCCCTATTACAATTACTTTGTGATCTTGTCACATACACATTTAAGAATAACTATATTTAGTTAATGATAGTCTTACTGGAAAAATACACACTTCCACAAGAAACAAACATACATTTCATTTGATGCCTTGGTAGAAGGCTGCGTTAAGTAGAAAATATAGGATTTTCTAAGATTTACAAACATTTACAAACGTTTCACAAACATACGAACATTTACAAACATATATTTCAAACACATACAAACATTTTACTTACAAGCAATGACACTAAAATACTTATGAACTCACCAGCTTTAATGCTGATAAACTCTTTCAAAATAACTTGTATTCTCAAGTCATCAGTAGACACGTACCGATGCCAGGTTTTGAGAAGATGGAGCTCGTTCAAGACCCATCTCTTATTTTGATTTACATTTTAGAGTCTTATAACCATCACAGAACACACTTGTAATAAAATTATATTATTAATGCAATGAATGATGTTGTTGCTTGTTTACTACTATTCATTGTTGTGATACTGTACATGAAGTCCTCCACCCCAGAACATTTCCGCCGTTCCGGTTTTGGGGTGTGACATTCACTCTCCCAAATCTCCTAATGCTTCTAACGTTTCTTCATCTTCTGTTTGTGATAAACAGGATATGTCATGGGAGAGGGTACCTTGCACAGATGACAAAGGTCAACCCAATTTCAAAATGGACTGGGTTCCAAAGACCAACTGAACCCGCTCTGTGTCGGAGCAGCTATGGAGGCATATCATCAAACTTCAGTTTGTTGGTAGTGGTTGTTCCTGGCACATGATAGGAGGCATCTCTCAACTGTACAACACTCAGAACTTTGTTTGAAAGTATGTGTCCTTTGCGGGAAAAGAAGAAAGGAGGGGATCACTCATGGGGATAGTGCTTAACGATGTGAAGAATTTTCGGATCTGTTCTGAGATTATGCATGATGTTCTCAGACCTTCTTGATGCAAATTTAATCGGTGACTTACGGTTTGATTTTTCTTCTCGATACTCCTAATTTATCTTAAACTGATTCGTTTTGAATACAATATTTTATTTTCTTATAGTTTTTCGTTAGGAGGTATTGTTTAGGAAGTGATATAAAGATAAAGTGATAACGGTCAGTCTAAAACATGTGTAAGGACTGAATCTGAATTGTCTAGACTCTATGTTCAATGTGCTGGTAGGCACGAAGGATTTGACAGTGTGGATTTAGATAGGATTGTTTGGACTGACCATACGACGCTCGGGTTGATTGAGCAGTGAGATAAACATGGGAAGCCACGGGATACACTAAATTAATACGCATCTAGAATTGTGATTCAACTTTTCCTTGATGTACGAACTTATGTCCTTAATTCTGGTTCTAATAGGGCAACTGGGGGGTTCTGATAAAGTAGGTATGTAGGAAATTATTTTCTTGCTTTCTATCTGTCAGTCATATGTTGCTTCCTCTGCGTGATTGGAAGAGATCCGACCTGGATTGCAACATATGCAACTCTAATTCTACGCACCTCCTTATCTAAGAAATTCTTTCTATCTGTTAGCCATATGCTGTCTCCTCTGCGTGATTGAAATGATCCGACCTGGAACACAACATATGCAACATTCTACCTCTCAATCTCTCTATCCTAGTTAGCCATATGTTGTCCCCTCTGCGTGATTGAAAGAGATTCGACCTGGGACACAACATATGCACCTATTTCTAAATCTGACTTCCTCCTTGATAATTGTTTACTCACCTAAAGTAAGGAGTCCTTAGGAAGTTCTTCATAACCAGGGTATATCAGAAAGCGGAAAACACGTTCTAGTACAACTAAAATTGAACATTTATAGGTTGTTTGTAGATCTCGCTGCTTAATTTAAGTGGACAACAATACTCGTAGTCGTCGTCAGCTAAGTGGTATATTTGGAAAAGTTCGTCAATATTCTTTGTGTTTAAGTCGACCACAATATCAGCAATTGACCAGATATATTCATGAAGGTGAAGGTACTGAAAAACAATTTAAGATTATCTCACAACTTTGGTCCCAAATATTTTTGTTAAATTTGTTCATAGTTTTCATCTATGCACAAATTTAGGGGGAGAATTAAAAAAAAATTCAAAAATCAAACAAAAATCAGAAAATTAAAAATCCAAAAAATAGTGTTATTTCTGTTTTATTTCTTTTTCAGAAAATATGAAAAATCCAAAAAAATATTGTGTGCTAAGTTTTATTTTAGTTTTGTTTCCATTTTTAGCTTTGTTTGTCTTGAAAAGTGAATTAAGATGTAGATGAGACTCGTGGAGATTGCATCAAGAATTTCTGAGCCAAGACTTCATCCATGTGACAACTCAAAATTTCTATTCTGTACAACCATTCACTCCAATAGAAGTCAGAACTGTTTCTGCTAACTTTCAAGCTTTTAGGAATAAGTTTGAGTGTTTTTAGGTTAGTACTTCAGGAGATATCAGGAGAGAGGATTCCCTAGGGTTTATTGTGCAACAATAATATTCCAAAACTCCAAGAGTTTGAAGTTTACGGCCTAAACAAGGGTGTTTACGGCCGTAAACCCTAAAAGGGAGTATAAATATGACACTTAGTCATATTTTACTACTTTTCACATATTTAAGATCCAAAATCAAATTCTCTCTCAAGTATCATCCAACAATTCTTCAAGATCTTCAACTTGTAAGTGTTTCTAGCCCTAATAAGTTGATATATTACTTAATCTAGTGATTTAACACACTTCCATCCATGAAATCATTCCAAAAGGTTAGATCTTCAAGTTTCACCAAGAACACCAAGAACACACACTAGTGTTCTTGGACTTTTAGCACCTTTTCAAGCCTCTATCTTGTAAGTACTTCTATCCTAGAGTATAATAAGGCTTGTTACACTTCTATACATCAAGAAAACACCAAGGAAACCAAGGATCAAAGGTGTTTACGGTCTAAGAACACCTTGGACCGTAAACCCTAAAAAGGGTGCCAAAGTGTGCCCTAGTCCCTTCTAAGACTTGGAAACTAGCCTAGATCCCTTCCTTAATGTGTTTAGGACATGAAAACATCAAAAGACCACAAACCATTTGGGTTTACGGGCATTAACCCAAAGGGAAATAGTCCAAGGACCGTAAACTCCTAAAAAGGAGTGAAATGGTGCCCTAACCTCTTCCTAAGGCTTAAACATGA
Organism: Lactuca virosa; assembly: GCF_052849685.1. NCBI lineage: Eukaryota > Viridiplantae > Streptophyta > Magnoliopsida > Asterales > Asteraceae > Lactuca > Lactuca virosa. The sequence continues at coordinate 278,049,130 of NC_136429.1, read as the reverse complement.
AGTAGGAATGCTTCTTGTGATCTTTAAGGCTTCAGAAAACAAAATGGTCAAGAAACATGAGTTTACGGCCGTAAACTCATGGGTTTACGACCGTAAACTCAAGGATTTATGGTCACAAAACCGTAAACTCCAAGGAAGTTTACCCTTGAACCCCAAACTCAATAGCAAGGTCCTACCACCCTTAGATGCAATCCTTATGACTTATAGCACTTAAATCAAGTGTTTTACATGTCTTAGGATGTGTTAATCTTGGTTAATTAGTTGTTTTATGACTAATTGGATACATATTTGTAATTATATGTTAACTAGGATCATTGTGTTTGTACAAGTCTTCACTTGACACTTAGGACCCTACATCATTCAGTCCATCCACAACCACCCACTACAGGTGAGTTCATACCCCTTAATCAATCTTTTAAATGATTTTAAATGCTTTCATAGGGGGGGAATACAAGTAGAAAACAGGAAGTTATAGAATCAATCACATGTGATTTATAACTGTGTTTTCAACCAACTGATTTCACATACTTCAAAATGTGATAAATACAATAGTTTTCGGCTGTTTTATACTTTATTATCAAATGATTTACTTTTCAATCTTTTTATAAACTGACATCAAGTCATCATTATTTATTGTTCAAAACTCTTAAATGTTTTACAAAACCTCTTTCAACTTATTGTGAAAAAACCATATCTATACACTTATGTTTCATATATATATGTATTGATATGAGAGCTTTCATTCTTTCTTTAGTTCCAACACTCTTGTGTAGCAAGGGTGTATAAACCTACTTGGACATTCAATTTACATTCCAATAAACTATTATAGGTATAGTTTAGGGGATACAAACTACTATTCCTATTACAAGGAATTACACAAGAGTCAGTTCATTCATGAGTCTATACTAATACATTACATGCAATATGAAGAGATACTATTACATGGATACCATTACAGGGATACTTTTACATGGATTCTGTTACATAGATACTATATGATGAGATACTATTACATATTATATGTGTAGATACTATTATATATGTACGGGACTAACCATTCTACACCCAGCTGTTAGCTACAGAGGGAAAATGCACATCGACGGATGTCTACGGTTAATACTATTCGGCAATTACTATGCCGTGTTTATCCTAGTACCAACGGATAATACTTAAATGATTATATAATATCCTTTTTACTTTTATTTTGTGACACATTCACATAAACGATAAGGTAGACTATATATTTATAATAATAGTCACATAGGGGAAAAACTTTCATTAATACAGAAATGCAACTTTCAAAGCATTCAGGTCTTGGTAGAAGACTACCTTTTATACTAGTATGAAATATGGGATTTTCTAGGGTTTTCACACTTATACTAAATGTTTCATCAAATATTTACAAGTCTTTCATAACAGCTTTTCAAATCAATGACACCATAATACTTATGAATTCACCAGCTCTATGCTGATCTACGCTTTCAAAATAACTTGTATTCTCAGGTCACCGGTAGACAGGTACGATGACCAGGTTTAGAGAAGACGGAGCACAGACAAGACTCGTCTTTTATTTTGATTACATATTTTGGTGTCTTAATTCTATGAAAGAACACTCATGTATTAAAACTTTACTTTTAATGCAATGGATGATGTTGTTGCTTGTTTACTACTTTGCACTGTTATGATACTTTACATGACGTCCTCCACCCCTGAACGTTTCCGCCGTTCCGGTTTTGGGGTGTGACATATTGGTATCAGAGCTTTGTTTATAGTGAATTGAGTATATCAACCTATAAAAGATATACAGACTATAAATACATTGGGAGTAAAATACTCTAACCAAGAGTTTATACTTTTAAATAATAAAATATTTAACTAAGTATACATGCCTGCATTCATACTAAAATCAGTGTCACAATGACAAGAACAAAAGTATTACGATTATTGAATATCACAAGTAAGCTCGGGGATGTATGGTCAGTCCTGAGAGTGGCATAGCCTGATCAACTATGCTGGTCCGAGGAGTGATTAGCACATGCCCAAGAATAGTTGTGATATGCCAACAAGTCTAAAAACTTACCAACATTACCACAATGAAATACCATAAGGGTATTTGGTGTTACTATAATTACTTATTTAAGAACTCAAAGGTCTTTATCAATAGGTCAATAGTTGCTGTGTGGATACACTAAGATTATATGTATCTAGGACGTCATAGACATAGAATCTGTGAATCTTTGCTTTACTTCTTGTCCATGTTTGGTTGTAGGCTTAGAGTTAGGGTCACTTATTCAAAGGTCTATCCTGTCTTGAGTACATATAACTGGTATGCACTAAACAAGTATTGAAGTAACTGATAAAGATCATCTTATAATTATCTTAGTTAGTACGTCTATTAATTTCTTCTTATATCCCTTTTCTCGCGTAGATATCATGGCTGGATTTCATCCCCACGGCGACCCGTACTACCCTAACCACGACAATGCTGGATGGCTCGGAGAAGAGCTAGAGAATGATCACCTAATTCCCTTGGATGATCACGAAGCTGAAGGCTTTTCTGATAGTTCCGACTCAGAACCAGAAGTCAACAATCTACCCCCAGCTGCTCATGACCCAAACCCTCGTCCAACATTTCAAGGACCCACACCTCTGTGGGCCACAAACTTGAATAGATGGAGTCAGGAACAGGGTCAACCCATACCCTACAATGGAGACAGAAGCTTCTACAACCTCACTGAGGGAGATTCAGCTGACAGGGTCCTACCCATAATGGTCCGTAGGATTGCTCGGAATACCGAACAGGGTCGAGCTGCTATCGACCGAGTCATGGAGATTGACGCCAACTCTGGCGTTAACACAGTCCGCATTCGCCAACTAGAGTCTGCTCATGAAAGGACTCTGGTCCACAATGCAACTCTGCAGAGAGAACTTGCTGGAACCCAAGCTGAAGTCAGGGAACTTTGAGCTCAGCAAATAAGATCTGACAGGCATGTGAGGGACATAGAACGCCTTCTATCGGAATCAAGAACTCACACTAGTAGTTCTCGTCGCCGATAGAATCTCATCGACTTCTCTTTTGGATATAACCTAGTTATATAAAACTCTGGTCTAATCTCCTATCTCTGTAAATCTTAGACCTGTTAGGTCTTGATTAGGTCGTAGTCCTGTCAAAATTTTCCATCTTGGTTGATGCAAGGCCTCCTACTAGGCCATTTTTCCCGAACTTGTTACATCTGTAATTCCAATAATATTGACAGGTACCTAATCTCATGGAAATTATTATCCAAATGCTATCACCTGTTAGTTCTAGAGCTACATTTAATCATGTTGATGGACTATGAAGAGTTAGTCCATGAGTCATTTTCATCAACTTTCCTATTGAATTCTTATCAATTTCTTCATCTTTCTAAACTTATAGTTAAAAGATTCCTCCTCGCAGAAATCCGAGGCGTAACAATAATAACGAAACACCGATACCACCACCACCTCCTCAGTTCGATGCTACTATGTTCCAAGCAGCTGTCACGGCGGTCGTAGCGGCTGCCATGTCACACATCAATACTCCTATCCCTAGTGGATCGGGAAAAGGTGCACCTCCTTCCCACCATGGCGAGAGTCATGGGCATCCCCGGGAATGCACCTACAAGGATTTTACGAATGCCAAACCCGGAAATTTCAATGGAACTGGAGGGGTTATGATCTTAAGTCAGTGGATCGAAAAGACAGAAGCAGTCTTTGAAATCTGCGCCTGCCCGGAGAACAATAAGGTCAATTTTTCTACTTGTACCTTTTCTGACAGGGCTTTAACTTGGTGGAATGGCCACGTTAAGTCACTGATTCTAATAGTGGCAAATTCGATAAGTTGGGAAAACTTGAAAGCCATGCTGATGAGAGAGTACTGTCCACGAGGGGAAATTCAAAAACTCGAACAGGAACTCTGGGGTCTTGAGATGGTTGGTTCTGACGTATCAACTTATACTAATAGATTCTGTGATCTGGCGATTCTTTGCCCTGATATGGTTGCTCTTGAGAGCAAGAAAATAGAGAGATATATTTGGGGATTGTCGCCCCAGATCCAGTCAAGTGTGTTAGCATCCAAGCCTGTTACTTTTGACAGCGTCAAAGAGCTGGCACAATCTCTTATAGATCACGGAAACCACCAAAACCCATCGATTTCTACACCTGAGCAACAAAAGGGAAACAACAACAACAAGAAAAAAGGGTAGAACAAGAGGAAAAGCGGGGCTTCGCAAGAATCCTCAAAGAGACAACAACTAGTTACAATCAATGCTGCCACAGTAACTCCTGTTGTCCGTGCTAATCCCTTACCAGCGAAGCCTTATGCCAGTAATCTTCCGAGTTGCAACAAATGCACCTTCCATCACAACGGACCTTGCCGGGAAATGCAGTGCACTAACTGCAACAGAAGGGGGCATACTGCCCGTTTCTGCAAGACTCCAGCAAGGCCGACCGCTCAAGTTCCTAATGCCGGGGTGGGCCAAGCTTGCTATCGTTGTGGCGAAGTGGGCCACTACAAGAGAAACTGCCCTAAGGCAGGGATAGCTGGCGGAGTAGGAAGAGTTCTGGCCATAGGCCATGAGGAAGCCGTAGCTGATCCTACAATAGTTACTGGTACGTTTCTCCTCGATAACTCATATGCTTGCATACTTTTCGACAGTGGAGCTGAGAAAAGCTTCGTAAACCAGAAATTTGCACACCTGCTTAAACAAAAACCACGTGCACTAGATAAATCATTCACTGTAGAAATGGCAAATAGGAAAACGGAAAGTACTAACTCCACATACGTAGGTTGTACTCTAACTTTAGATGGCCATACTTTTGAGATAGACCTCCTGCCGGTCCCAATTAAAAGTTTCGACGTCATTATCGGCATGGATTGGTTGAGTCTTCATCGCGCCGACATCTTGTGCTTTGAAAAAGCAGTTCGTCTTAACCTTCCTAACAGCGAAACTCTAATTATCTACGGTGACAAACCTAGTACGAGTTTTCGCATCATTTCGTGCATCCAGGCTCAGAAATGCTTACGAAAGGAATGTCATGCATTTCTCGCTCACATCGTTGATACGAGTCAAGAAGTGAAAGATATTCAGAACATCCCAGAAGTACGCAACTTTCTCGACATCTTTCCATAAGAACTTTCGGGATTACCACCACAACTCCAAGTCGAGTTTAGAATCGACTTAGTGCCAGGGGCTACTCCAGTAGCCAAATCTCCATATCGTCTGGCACCGGCGGAGATGCAGGAACTTTCCAGTCAGCTTAACAAACTTCTCAAGAAGGGATTCATTAGGCCAAGCTTCTCACCATGGGGAGCACCGGTCTTGTTCGTCAAGAAGAAAGACGGATCGTTTCGTATGTGCATCGACTACAGGGAACTCAACAAGCTTACCATTAAAAATCGTTATCCCTTACCCCGCATTGACGATTTATTTGATCAACTTCAAGGAGCCAACTACTTCTCAAAGATAGATCTACAATCCGGATACCACCAACTACGATTGTTAGAGGAGGATGTTCCCAAGACAGCCTTCCGAACTTGTTATGGGCACTACGAATTCGTAGTGATGCCATTAGGATTAACAAACGCGCCCGCTGTATTCATGGATTTAATGAATAGGGTGTGTCGTCCTTACTTGGATCAGTTCGTCATTGTCTTCATCGATGACATACTCATCTACTCTCGAAGTAAGGAGGAACATAGTCAACACCTATGAAGAGTCTTAGACACATTACGATCGGAGAAGCTCTATGCGAATTTCTCTAAGTGCGAATTTTGGATTCGAAGAGTCGAATTCTTGGGCCACGTAGTTAGTGAAGAGGGAATTCACGTGGACCCTTCCAAAATCAAGGCCATTGAGAACTGGTCAGCACCGAAGACACCTACAGAAATTCGCCAATTTCTAGGTCTCGCTGGCTACTATCGCAGGTTCATTCAGAACTTCTCACGCATTGCGAAACCTCTTACCACACTGGCCCAAAAGGGCATGGCCTTTGACTGGGAAGAGAAGCAAGAGAGAGCGTTCCAAACGCTCAAGCGAGCCTTGTGCACCACACCTATACTATCCCTCCCCGAAGGGATAGAAGACTTCGTTGTCTATTGCGATGCTTCAAATCAAGGGCTCGGCTGTGTTCTGATGCAATGAGGTAAGGTCATCGCCTATGCCTCGAGACAGCTGAAGACACACGAAGTCAACTACACCACCCATGATCTTGAACTAGGAGCAGTTGTGTTTACTCTGAAGATCTGGAGATACTACCTATATGGTATCAAATAAACAAACCAGGCTCTGATACCACTGATGGGTTTTTGAGCATTCTAACACTCCTATGGTGTACGTGCAACCCTAGAAACCTTGGATCTATGTTTGACTAAGATACATGCAAATAATTATTTTTCCAAGGTTCTTATCCTAACTAGCATGGCATGGGGTACTTGAATCAAATAAAACTAGTATAATTACTTACCTTGTAGTAGTAGTTGATTGCTTGGAGTTTGAGAGCCTAGCACCAATAATGTGGATGCCTCAAATGGAAGTCACAAATCACCACAAACTTGGAAACTTGAGAGAATAGTCACAAACTTCTTGAAATCGGCCCTCTTAGTTTACACACATCAACTAGTGCAATTTCAAGAACCAAAGCCTCCTTTATATAGTGTGGTGGATTAGGGTTACATCCATGTAAACCCTAATACCCATGTCTTTTCATTCCCATGAGATCCATGGTTTAAAGCTCTATGGAGTATCCATGGACTTTCCATGCAAGCCTAGCCCATTCCAAATAAGCATTAGCCCACACTATATAAATACAAGAGCCCATATTTAATTAGTCATACTTTTGATCTCTAAATTAATTCTAAATTAATTATAGATCAATACTAATTAAATAATATTAGGACTTATAATATATTAATAAATCATAACTTATACTATTCTCAAACGATTATCCATAAATTGTTCAGGTGAAGTGCAACCCAAATGGACCATGCCGGGTCGGGTCAAGTACATACCAAATATAGTTATGGACTTAGACACTATATCCAACAGATGTGACAACCCGAAATTTCTATTCTGCACAACCACTCAATTCAATAGAAGTCAGAATAGTTTCTGCTAACTTTCAAGCTTTTTGGAATAAGTTTGAGTGTTTTTAAGTTAGTACTTCGGGAGGTAACTGTGACAACCGTCAAATTTCGGTCAATTCAAAGTCAAACAAAGTCAACAAGTCAAACCGGTCAACTCCAATAACCCTTGTATGTTAGGGTTTACGTTATGTAATCACTATACAATTCGCTATTTTAATGAGAAATCATCATTTGGAAAGTTCATGTGTTTGATTTTCCTTAGCCTTAACAGTGCTAAACAACGAACCAAAGCGATAAAACACTATTGCACAATCATCGGGATTGTGTAGGACACTAAATCATGGCTTAACGGGGTTTACGGACCTTGCGTTTCAAAGGCAAACACTCAAAAAGGTCTCAAAAGAACTCTCTCTCAATCTCTTTCACTCAATCTCTCTCTATTAGAAATCTCTCCCAAATCTCTCTCAAAAGTTCCTTTAACTTTTTGTAATCATTCGGGTCATCACGACCCTTAACCGGGTCAAAAACCACTTGAAACGGGGTAAAAACGGGTAAAATAGCCTTAAGGACCCAAAACCGAAGCTTCAGGACCGAAGCCTCGCATCCGAAGTGCTCAGGACCGAAGCCTCGGACCGAAGCCTCGCATCCGAAGTGCTCAGGACCGAAGCCTCAGACCGAAGCCTCAGGACCGAAGCCTCCGGTCCGAACCTCGGCCCAGGACCGAGCAACTTCGCAGATTCAGCTTTTTTCCCGGTTTTTGACTACGACTTCGTTTTAACTCCGTTTTTCATTATTTTAACGTGGGATTTTCACCCAAAACTTTATTTTATAAACTAAGGCCCCAAAATATATAAATCTCCAGGGTTTTAATAAAAATATATTAAAAGAATTAGTGGTTGAACTAATTATTGAGGGAATATTTGCTTTTCCTTAATTTATGGCAAAAGCAAACCACCACCACCTCACTCTATGATTAGCCACTTTTTCCACTACTCCTTGTCACCTTAGTGGACCTTTACACCCAATCTCCAGCTCTTCCCACGTTCTAAGAGCTGGAGGATTGATCCTCTCTCCTCATTCTCCATAAAGTTCTTTCATTCTACACTTAGCAACCAAAGGACACTCTCCAAAATTCTCTCATCTTTTCTCTCAACTTCAAGAACTTCAAGGCTTTCTTCAGGGATTTCTTTCTTCAATTAGTAAGTGTCTTCATCATTCATATAATTATTACACTCCATTCTGCTCAAATCATTGATATCTTACACAAATTCCATCTTATTCGGTGTTAGATTCTCGAATCATCAAGACATCTTCTTAGTGTTCTTGGGTTGAATACTTCCTCTCTCTCACTTTCACCTACTGAAACCACATAAGGTGAGTTCATACCCCTACATTTACATGTTTTTATTAAGTTTTAAGGGGGGAATACAAGTAAAATCATCAAGAACACAATTAAACTTTTTCCAACAGATTACATCAGAAAAGATGGACTTTAATCACGGACTGTTTTGGTCAACTTAAATATTTTAGTTTTCAAAACTGTTCCAGGTGCAAGTAGTTCAAACTCTTAGCTTTAAAATGGCTACTTGCACATCTCCATATGAATTTTCTACAATTTATGGTGATTTTTACAAAAACTGCCTGTCATTTCAGAGGCAAACCCGGACCAGTCTGTGATTATGAACATTTTCACCTCTGTTAGAGATCACTAAAAATCATGATAAAATTTACGAACAAACTAGACTCATATTCCAAACTCTCAAAATTTTCGGATTTGGATTTAGAGCTTTGATAATTTTTCTATAAATTTTCTAAGAACAGTAACAGAAACTGTATTCAACGAAAAGTTGCTGTCAATTTCATTTCACCTTGTAACATGTTGAGCAAGGTGTATATCTTTATGTGATTATATGTTATTGCAATATATGACATTTTATCTTAATATTTAGACACACATCAGTTTACAAATGGATTTGGACATATAAAATATAAAGAATAACAAGTGATTATAATCAAAGTACAACCGATACATTCAAACATTTAATAAACTATTTTGAATATAGTTTGCATACATTACTACGTACTACCCTTGGTTGATAAACTATAATAGGTATAGTTTATGATACATTACATAAAACATACATTTAAAAAGGGTACATTTATACAAAGGATATTTTCATTAAGCAAGGTACGGCCATACGGTACCAAGTTTTCATAACACATAATTCCATTAATGACTTTCTGAGACATTTACTTCAAATTACCGTTAAGTCCTGTATTGTAACCAGAGTCTCCTTGACGGAGAGCGTGATACTTGTGTATAGATCTATATTGGGTTTGACAAACCCACACCTAAACTGCATGCAACAGTTAGACCGATAGGTCTGGTGTGACAAATGTCATAACATTTCCGACGCCTGAAGAACGTCGTTTTAGGCAACCTTGGTCATAGTATGGTTATAATAAACTCACATAAAGTATTAATAAACATTGGAATTTACGGGAACTTCATTAAAATTTAACGAGTTTATGTCGATTTAAACTTGCATTGTTTTACTATAAATATGACAAATTACTTGTACATTTCGGTCTTTGGGTTTTAAGACTACATTTACACATTAAGGAAAATATTGGATTTTCTAACACAAATACTACTTTTACAAACGAAAGGCTTTTAATAATACCAAACAAAAGCTTATGAACTCACCAACCTTTGTGTTGACACTTTTTCAAACAACTTGTATTCTCAGGAAATCATTAAACAGGTAACCAAGTGCTTTTGAGGATGAGGCGCTAAGGCGTCTACTATTTCATATTTTGTCAACATATTGTAATTGATTCGTAAACATGTAATTCATACAATGATGTCACTTTTTCAATTATATATATGTTGGTTGTGTTTGCTTCAATTACTATTACAATTGTTGTTATGATACTATACATGAAGTCCTCCACCCCCAGACGTTTCCGCCATCCTTGGTTTGGGGGTGTGACAGATTGGTATCAGAGCACAGTTTATAGTGAATTAAGTATATCAAACCACATAAGATATACAAACTATAAACACAATTGGGACTAATAGTCTCTGATTTGTGCATTTTTCAAATAAATATACTCTTAGAAAATAAATGATTTTCTTGATTAAAGTATACATACATACATTACATGCTCGCATGGTATCATAACCAGCGAAAATATAAAGCAAAAGAAGAAGAGTTGAACATTTTGATTATGCCTTAGTATATGTGGATTAAATCTGTGAAGGATATAGCCTGATCAACTATATCTGTCCGGGAATTGACTTGCATATACCGGGGGATGGTCAGGATGGGCAACAAATCTAACAAACCTAATAACAGACTACAAAGGATACTTTAAGAACTCAAAACTAAACATTTACAAATACTATAGGAGTATTTTGTGTTACTATAATAAATTATCTGAGAATTAAATAGGTCTTTATTTATAGATCAATAGCTGCTAAGTGGATGCGCTAAGGTGATATGTAACTAAGATGATATAGACTTAGAATTTATGTATCTTTGTTTCACTTCCTGTCCTTGTTTGGTTGTGGTCTTGGAGTTAGGGTCATCTATTCGAAGGACTATTATATCTTAATCACATATGACTGGTATGCACTTTGCAACTAATTAAGTAACCGATAAAGATCATTTTAAAATATAATATATTAATTATGTCCCGACTAAATTAGTATATGTGAAACTTTTACAAACAGTCATATACTTGGAAACAAGGAAACTCAAATAAAATATTTTATACTTTCATTTTACCTCATAACCCAATGTATTGGGTCAATTAAAAGTATAAAATCGTATGTATCGTAAACATACCGGAAAACAACGTAATAATATACTTTATGTATAAAAGATTTCTCTTCCTATAAATATACTTTTACTAAAAGTACATTGGTTTACGACTTATGACAGAACCATGCCGCCATGGAGAAGACCAAGACCTTCCGGCAACACAACAACACCTCCTCCGCCGCTGCCTCCACAGTTTGATCCTGCGATGTTACAGGCTGCAGTAACAGCAGCCGTAGCGGCCGCAATATCGCAGATAGGGACAAACGGAGCTGGTGGTTCTGGATCGGGTGCTACAAACTCTAACCACGGAGACAGTACGTGGCGTGCAAGAGAGTGTTCCTACAAAGACTTCACCAATGGCAAACCCGACAACTTCAATGGGAGCGGGGGAGTCATCACTTTAATGCAATGGTTTGAAAAGACTGAAGTAGTCTTTCAAGTGTGCTCTTGCCCCGAAGCGAGCAAAGTTAAGTTTGCAGCCTTCACTTTCACCGGCCGGGCCCTTACTTGGTGGAACTGCCGGATTAATTCACTTACTCTCGAAGTGGCTAGCTCCATAACCTGGGCAGAACTAAAAACGTTGATGATGAAGGAGTACTGCCCGAGAGGTGAGATTCAAAAGCTGGAACAAGAACTTTGGAACCTCAGGATGACGGGCTCCGACCTTGAAACCTACACCACCCGATTCAATGAATTGGCTCTCCTCTACCCAACAATGGTTACTCCGGAGGAGAAAAAGGTGGAGCGATACCTTTGGGGACTGTCTCCCCAAGTGCAAAGTAGTGTCCTGGCTTCAAGGCCAACTACTTTTGACAGTGCCAGGGAGCTGGCACAACAACTTGTTGACCACCGAGCCGGTCATAATACTACAACCACCACCAATGATCAATCAAAAGGAGGAAACAACAAAAGGAAGTTCTGGAACCAAAAGAAGAGCCAACCAACACAGGACCCCGCTAAGAAGCAACAAACTGTTGCTGTCCATGCTGCCACTAATGCTGCCACTACTGCACCACCGAAGTCATATGCTGGAACCCTACCCAAGTGCAACAAGTGCAACTTTCACCACAATGGTGCTTGTAGGGAGATGCACTGTAACAACTGCGACAGGAAGGGGCACACTGCTCGTTTCTGTAAAGCGCCGGCTCGACCAATCAACCAAGTCGCCAGTACGGGGGCAACCCGAACCTGCTACAACTGTGGAGACGCAGGTCACTTCAAAAGAAACTGCCCCAAAGCACAAGCCCCTAATGCTGGTGGAGTAGGAAGAGTCCTGGCAAGAGGACATGGGGAAGCAGTCGAGGATCCCACGGTGGTTACCGGTACGTTTCTCCTCAATAACTCTTATGCATGCGTACTATTCGATAGTGGAGCGGAGAGGAGTTTCGTGAGCCACCAATATAAACAATTACTTGAACAAAATCCCCAATCACTAAAGGATACTTATGTAGTAGAAATGGCAAATGGGAAAGTAGAACGCACTAGCGATATATACTCAGAGTGTACTCTCACTCTAGACAACCATACATATAAAATTGACCTGATGCCGGTCACCATAAAAAGCTTCGACGTAATCATCGGGATGGATTGGTTAGTTCCTCACCGTGCCGACATTCTATGTTACGAAAGGGCCGTTCGCCTCAATCTACCAAATGACGAAACCCTTCTCATCAATGGTGACAAACCTAGTGCGAATTTACAAATCATCTCATGCATCAAAGCCCAAAAGTATCTCCGGAAGGAGTACCACGCCTTCTTGGCCCACGTAGTAGACAAGAAACAAGACGTGAAAGACATCAAAGACATCCCCGAAGTGTGTAACTTCCCGGATGTGTTCCCAGAAGATCTTCCTGGTGTACCACTCGCACGACAAGTCGATTTTAGAATTGACTTAATACCCGGAGCTACCCCCGTAGCCAGAGCTCCATACCGCCTCGCACCAACAGAAATGCAAGAGTTGTCCAGTCAGTTGAACGAGCTTTTGAGCAAAGGGTTCATCAGACCAAGCTTCTCACCTTGGGGAGCACCAGTCCTTTTTGTAAAGAAGAAGGACGGATCCTTTCGCATGTGCATCGAATATTGGGAACTAAACAAACTCACCATCAAGAACCGATATCCTCTACCCCGAATCGACGACCTTTTCGACCAACTCCAAGGAGCAAATTTCTTCTCAAAGATCGACCTAAGGTCAGGTTACCATCAGCTACGAGTTCAAGAAGAAGATATTCCCAAAACTGCATTCAGAACTCGCTATGGGCACTACGAGTTTGTGGTGATGTCCTTCGGTTTAACAAACGCACCTGCGGTATTCATGGACCTAATGAATAGAGTGTGTCGACCCTACCTAGACAAGTTTGTAATCGTATTCATCGACGATATCTTGATCTACTCGCGAAGCGAAGAAGAGCATCGCCTACATCTACGCCAAGTGCTAGAGACACTAAGAGCGGAGAAGCTTTATGCTAAGTTCTCTAAGTGTGAATTCTGGATTAGAGAAGTGGATTTCCTTGGACATGTGGTAAGTGAGAAAGGCATACATGTGGATCCCTCCAAGATCAAGGCAATCGAGAATTGGTCAGCACCCAAGACGCCAACCAAAATTCGACAATTCCTTGGGCTTGCTGGCTACTACCGAAGATTTATACAAAACTTCTCCAAGATTGCGAAACCACTCACCACCTTGACGCAGAAAGGTGTGATATTCAAGTGGGAAAATAAACAAGAAACTGTTTTCCAAATGTTAAAACAAGCCCTATGCAGCGCACCGATCTTGTCTCTCCCAAAGGGAACCGAGGACTTCGTAGTGTACTGTGATGCTTCAAATCAAGGCCTCGGATGTGTGCTCATGCAGAGAGGGAAGGTTATCGCGTATGCATCAAGACAGCTTAAGACGCACGAGGTTAATTATACTACGCACGACCTGGAATTAGGAGCAGTGGTATTCGCTTTGAAGATCTGGAGACACTACCTCTACGGCACAAAATGAACTATCTTCACTGATCACAAAAATCTTCAGCATATCCTCAATCAGAAAGAGCTCAACATGCGACAGAGGAGATGGGTAGAGTTGCTGAATGACTACGAGTGCGAAATTCGTTATCATCCGGGTAAGGCCAATGTAGTGGCTGATGCTCTAAGCAGGAAGGAGTACTCGGGCCGCCGAGTAAAATCCTTAACAATGACGATCCATTCCCACACGACCATACAAATCAAGGAAGCTCAACTAGAAGCTTTGAAACCAGAAAAGGTGGCAGGAGAGACATTAAGGGGAATGGATAAAAACTTAGAAGTCAAGGATGATGGAGTACGTTATCTCATGAATCGAATCTGGACACCGAAGTTCGGTGGACTCCGAGACGTCATCATGAATGAAGCACACAAGACTCGATATTCCATCCATCCCGGGTCAGATAAGATGTATCTGGACCTCAAGAAATTATACTGGTGGCCGAACATGAAAGCTGAGATTGCTACCTATGTAAGCAAGTGTCTGACTTGCGCCAAGGTCAAAATCGAATACCAGAAACCATCCGGGCTATTACAACAGCCGGATATACCTGAGTGGAAGTGGGAACGAATAACCATGGACTTCATAACCAAGCTGCCTAAGACATCGGGCGGGCTTGACACCATATGGGTAATCGTAGACAGATTGACCAAATCAGCACACTTCCTACCGATAAAAGAAACCGACAAGATGGAGAAGCTGACTAGAACGTACATCAGAGAGATTGTACGACTCCATGGTGTGCCGATATCCATTATCTCCGATAGAGATAGTAGATTTACCTCATGGTTTTGGCAGTCTCTACAAAAATCATTGGGAACTAGGCTTGACATGAGTACGGCCTACCACCCACAAACCGACGGACAGAGCGAACGAACCATTCAAACGTTGGAAGACATGTTAAGAACTTGTGTGATAGACTTCGGTAAAGCATGGGATACCCATCTACCGCTTATCGAATTCTCCTACAATAACAGTTATCATACTAGCATCAAAGTCGCTCCATTCGAAGCTCTTTACGGTCGCAAATGCAGATCACCCCTGTGTTGGGCTGAGGTGGGGGATACACAGCTAGCTAGAGGGCAAGTCTCTAATAGCACCCTCACTGGCCCTGAAGTCATAAGGGAAACCACAGAAAAGATCGTTCAAATTCGAGAAAGACTGAAAGCGTCTCGCGATCGACAAAAGAGTTACGCAGACAAACGACGCAAACCCTTGGAATTCCAGGTGGGTGATCGAGTACTACTAAAAGTTTCCCCTTGGAAAGGAATGATACAATTCGGCAAACGCGGGAAACTAAATCCAAGGTACATCGGGCCATTCGAAATCCTTGCTAGGATTGGGCCAGTAGCATACAAACTTCGATTACCTCAGGAACTCGACAAAGTACATCCCACATTTCACGTGTCGAACCTAAAGAAGTGTTTGTCTGATGAGACACTCGTAATACCACTCGACGAAATCGAAGTTAACGAAAATCTCCACTTCGTGGAGGAACCAGTCGAAATCATGGATCGGGAAATCAAACGAACGAAACAAAGTCGTATTCCCATCGTGAAGGTCCGTTGGAACGCTAAACGAGGACCCGAATTCACCTGGGAACGTGAGGATCAGATGAAACAAAAGTATCCACATCTCTTCCCAAACTCTTGAAATCCCAGTCAAAATGAAAATTTCGGGATGAAATTCCTTCTAACGGGGGGATGATGTGACAACCGTCAAATTTCGGTCAAGTCAAAGTCAAACAAAGTCAACAACTCAAACCGGTCAACTCCAATAACCCTTGTATGTTAGGGTTTACGTTATGTAATCACTGTACAATTCGCTATTTTAATGAGAAAACATCATTTGGAAAATTAATGTGTTTGATTTTCCTTAGCCTTAACAGTGCTAAACAACGAACCAAAGCGATAAAACACTATTGCACAATCATCGGGATTGTGTAGGACACTAAATCATGGCTTAACGGGGTTTACGGACCTTGCGTTTCAAAGCCAAACACTCAAAAAAGGTCTCAAAAGAACTCTCTCTCAATCTCTTTCACTCAATCTCTCTCTATTAGAAATCTCTCCCAAATCTCTCTCAAAAGTTCCTTTAACTTTTTGTAATCATTCGGGTCATCACGACCCTTAACCTGGTCAAAAACCACTTGAAACGGGGTAAAAACGGGTAAAGTAGTCTTAAGGACCCAAAACCGAAGCTTCAGGACCGAAGCCTCGCATCCGAAGTGCTCAGGACCGAAGCCTCGGACTGAAATGCTCAGGACCGAAGCCTCGGACCGAAGCCTCAGGACCGAAGCCTCAGGTCCGAAGCCTCAGGTCCGAACCTCGGCCCAGGACCGAGCAACTTCGCAGATTCAGCTTTTTTTCCCGGTTTTCGACTACGACTTCATTTTAACTCCATTTTTCATTATTTTAACGTGGGATTTTCACCCAAAACTTTATTTTATAAACTAAGGCCCCAAAATATATAAATCTTCAGGGTTTTTATAAAAATATATTAAAAGAATTAGTGGTTGAACTAATTATTGAGGGAATATTTGCTTTTCCTTAATTTATGGCAAAAGCAAACCACCACCACCTCACTCTATGATTAGCCATTCTTTCCACTACTCCTTGTCACCTTAGTGGACCTTTACACCCAATCTCCAGCTCTTCCCACGTTCTAAGAGCTGGAGGATTGATCCTCTCTCCTCATTCTCCATAAAGTTCTTTCATTCTACACTTAGCAACCAAAGGACACTCTCCAAAATTCTCTCATCTTTTCTCTCAACTTCAAGAACTTCAAGGCTTTCTTCAGGGATTTCTTTCTTCAATTAGTAAGTGTCTTCATCATTCATATAATTATTACACTCCATTCTACTCAAATCATTGATATCTTACACAAATTCCATCTTATTCGGTGTTAGATTCTCGAATCATCAAGACATCTTCTTAGTGTTCTTGGGTTGAATACTTCCTCTCTCTCACTTTCACCTACTGAAACCACATAAGGTGAGTTCATACCCCTACATTTACATGTTTTTCTTAAGTTTTAAGGGGGGAATACAAGTAAAATCATCAAGAACACAATTAAACTTTTTCTAACAGATTACATCAGAAAAGATGGACTTTAATCACGGACTGTTTTGGTCAACTTAAATATTTTAGTTTTCAAAACTGTTCCAGGTGCAAGTAGTTCAAACTCTTAGCTTTAAAATGGCTACTTTCACATCTCCATATGATTTTGCTACAATTTATGGTGATTTTTACAAAACTGTCTGTCATTTCAGAGGCAAACCCGGACCAGTCTGTGATTATGAACATTTTCACCTCTGTTAGAGATCACTAAAAATCATGATAAAATTTACGAACAAACTAGACTCATATTCCAAACTCTCAAAATTTGCGGATTTGGATTTAGAGCTTTGATGATTTTTCTATAAATTTTCTAAGAACAGTAACAGAAACTGTATTCAACGAAAAGTTGCTGTCAATTTCATTTCACCTTGTAACATGTTGAGCAAGGTGTATATCTTTATGTGATTATATGTTATTGCAATATATGACATTTTATCTTAATATTTAGACACACATCAGTTTACAAATGGATTTGGACATATAAAATATAAAGAATAACAAGTGATTATAATCAAAGTACAACCGATACATTCAAACATTTAATAAACTATTTTGAATATAGTTTGCATACATTACTACGTACTACCCTTGGTTGATAAACTATAATAGGTATTGTTTATGATACATTACATAACACATACATTTAAAAAGGGTACATTTATACAAAGGATATTTTCATAACACGTAATTCCGTTAATGACTTTGTGAGACATTTACTTCAAATTACCATTAAGTCCTGTATTGTAACCAGAGTCTCCTTGAGGGAGAGCGTGATACTTGTGTATAGATCTATATTGGGTTTGACAAACCCACACCTAAACTGCATGCAACAGTTAGACTGATAGGTCTGGGGTGACAAATATCATAACATTTCCGACGCCTGAAGAACGTCGTTTTAGGCAACCTTGGTCATAGTATGGTTATAATAAACTCACATAAAGTACTAATAAACATTGGAATTTACGGGAACTTCATTAAAATTTTACGAGTTTATGTCGATTTAAACTTGCATTGTTTTACTATAAATATGACAAATTACTTGTACATTTCGGTGTTTGGGTTTTAAGACTACATTTACACATTAAGGAAAATATTGGATTTTCTAACACAAATACTACTTTTACAAACGAAAGGCTTTTAATAATACCAAACAAAAGCTTATGAACTCACCAACCTTTGTGTTGACACTTTTTCAAACAACTTGTATTCTCAGGAAATCATTAAACAGGTAACCAAGTGCTTTTGAGGATGGGGCGCTAAGGCGTCTACTATTTCATATTTTGTCAACATATTGTAATTGATTCTTAAACATGTAATTCATACAATGATGTCACTTTTTCAATTATATATATGTTGGTTGTGTTTGCTTCAATTACTATTACAATTGTTGTTATGATACAATACATGAAGTCCTCCACCCCCGGACGTTTCCGCCATCCTTGGTTTGGGGGTGTGACAGCATGTGTAAGAGGCTAGATGTGGGAGAGCATATTGTAGAGAGAGAAAGTTAGAGAGAAGAGAGGAGCTTTAGTGTGTGTTAGTGTGTGTGAATCCGTTTTATTGGGATTCCACACCATCAAACGGATCTGATTGACACACAAGCAGATTGGGGACTTACATTATATCGGCCAAGAAGTCCAATCCAAGAGATGCTCCAGTGAAATCAAGATCAGTCAAATCAAAGTCATCTCGAAGATCGACTTCAAATTCAAAATCAAGTGCCGAGGCACCTATCGGATCGAACAAGAAATGGGTTCAACTCAACTACAAATGGGTACCAAAGGTTCAATCTCCCAACTCTTCTAACGATTGTAATATTTCTTCATCTTCTTTTTGTGATAAGCAGGACATGTCATGGGAGAGAGTTCCTTGCACAAATGACAAAGGTCAACCCAGTTTCAAAATGGAATGGGTTCCAAAGACCAACTAATCCCACTCTGTGTCGGAGCAGCTATGGAGGCATATCATCAGACTTCGGTTTGTTGATAGTGGCTGTTCCAGGCACATGATACGAGGCATCTCTCAACTGTACAACACTCAAAACTTTAAGTGAGAGTATCTGTCCTCTATGGGAAAGGAAAAAAAGGAAGAAAGGAGAGGATCACACATGGGGTTTGTGCTTAACGATGCGAAGAATTTTCAAATCTATTCTGAGACTATATGTGTTGCTCTCAGACCTTCTGGATGCAAATTCAATCGGTGACTTACGGTTTGAGTTTTCTTCTCGATACTGCCGAGTTTATCTTAAACTGATTCATTTTGAAAACAATTTTTATTTTCTTATATGTCTGTTGGGAAGTGATATAAAGATAAAGTGATAACAGGAAGTCTAAACATGTGTAAGGGACTGAATCTGAATTGTCTAGACTCTATGTTCAATGTGCTGGTAGGCACGAAGGATTTGACATTGTGGATTTAGATAGGATTGTTTGGACTGACCATATGACGCTCGGGTAGATTGAGCAGTGAGATAAACATGGGAACCCACAGGATACACTAAATTAATACGCATCTGGAACAGTGGTTCAAATTTTCCTCGATGTACGGAATCATGTCCATAATTCTGGTTGTGATAGGGCAACTGGGGGGTTCTGATAAAGTAGGTATGTAGGAAATTATTTTCTTGCTTTTTATCTGCCAGTCCTATGTTGCTTCCTCTGCGTGATTGGAAGAGATCCGGCCTGGATTGCAACATATGCAACTCTAATTCTACACACCTCTTTATCTATGAAATTCTTCTATCTATTAGCCATATGTTGTCCCCTCTGCGTGATCGGAAGATTCGACTTGGGACACAGCATATGCAACGTTCTACCTATAAGTCCCTCTATCTCTGTTAGTCATATGTTGTCCTCTTTGCGTGATTGAAAGAGATCCGACCTGGGACACAACATATGCACCTATTTCTAAATCTGACTTCCTCCTTAATAATTTTCTATTCACCTAAAGTAAGGAGTTCTTTGGAAGTTCTTGATAATCAGGGTATATCGGGAAGTGGGGAACATGTTCTAGTGCAACTAAAATTGAACCATTTAAGAGGTTGTCTGTAGATCTCGCTAATTAATTTAAGTGGACAACAATACCCGTGGTCGTCGTTAGCAAAATGGTATATTTTAAATTTTTGTCGATATCCTTCGTGTTTAAGTGGACCACAATACCGTCAATTGACCAGATCTATTCATGAAGGTGATGGTACTGATAAACAAAGTTAAGACTGTCTCACAACTTTGATCTTAAATATTTTTGTTTTTGTTAAATTTATTCATAGTTTTCCTCTATGCACAAATTTAGGGGGGAGAATTAAAAAATTCAAAAATCAAACAAAAATCAGAAAATTAAAAATCCAAAAATATTTTTGTTTCTGTTTTATTTTTTTCAGAAAATATGAAAAATACAAAAATATTGTGTGCTAAATTTTCTTTTAGTTTTGTTTTGTCTTGAAAAGTGAATTCAGATGTAGATGAGACTCGTGGAGACTGTATCGAGATTTTATGAGCCAAGGTTCCGTCTGTGATCATCGAAGAATTCTCATTCGAAGGAACAAGAAATGAAGACTATTCTTTCAACATTCAATCTTTCAACCCTAGAAGCAAGGTGAAGCTGCACTTGAAGATTATGTGACAGATTGCATTGAAGCCTCCTCAATCAATTTGCTGCTATCTATGTACGTGCTGAAGTGATCTAGAAGATTAGCTCTCTCTATTGTTCTCTCTAAAGATTCTCAAGCTGAAAGAGCCATTTTTCAAGAATCTCTACAAGAAGCCTCCACACCCAATGTGCGTTCAGAGTCAAATTTTGAAGAGATACCCAACCGCTCAAGATGAAGTCATTCACATAGAAGATTCATAACTTCATCTTGAAGCTGTGAAGAATTTAAAGATTAAAGTTGAAGCCAAACTCCAAATGAAGATTGACAAGAAAAGCCAGCTACATTTTTAAGGGGAGTTTGTTGGGTCAATTAGAAAAGAAAGCTATAAACCAAGGTGGAGATTGATGGGTCTAAAATATGGTTTGTACTTTGCTTTTCTAGGCAATTGGGTTTTTGGTCATGTAATATGTGTTTGCAGTTGTGTGTTCACGGCCCAAGTGGGTGTTTACGGCCGTGAACTGGTTCACGGCCGTGATCCTGTTCACGGCCCATGTTCCATATAAATAGATGTAAGGGTGAGGAGTGCGTGTGTGAGAATGTATGGCTGAGGCAGAGAGAAGAGAGGAGCTTAAGTGTGTGAGTGTGTGTGAATCATGTAAGGAACTTCATTCTAATCAAATCATACAAGATTCATCTTATTCTTCTTCTCCTTCTTCTGTATTTTGATCTTGCATCATCCAATTGATTGAGATTCCGCACCATCAATTGGATCTGATTGATACGTCAAGAAAATTTGGGACTTATAATGATACGTTTCGTCAAACATGGAAAACTAAATTCAATGTACATCGGACCATTCAAGATTCTTGCTAGAATTAGCCTGGTGGCTTACAAACTCAAACTGCAGCATGAACTCGGTAACATACATCCCACTTTTCACGTATCTAATCTAAAGAAGTATCTATCTGATGAAACTCTTGTAATCCCACTCGATGAAATCGAGATAAACGAGAGTCTTCACTTCGTAAAGGAACCTGTGGAAATCATGGACAAGGAAATCAAAAGAACGAAACAAAGCCGTATACCAATAGTGAAGGTTCGCTGGAATGCCAAACGGGGACCTGATTTCACTTGGGAACGGGAAGATCAAATGAAACAAAAGTACCCACATCTCTTCCCTAGCTCATAAGTAACCGCTCTAGAAACAATTTCGGGATGAAATTCTCTCTAACGGGGGGATGATGTGACGGCTGGAAAAATTCTAGAACAAACAAGTCTAAACAGTAACTATGTACCAGTGAATTCACTTGATGCTATAGAACTATGACTGACATGAAGCATGTTTATTCAAGTTATTATATGCTTTATTTTTAAATCCATGTTGTAATAAACCTTGGAGAGTCAACAAAAGTCAGATGAATTACATTACTTCGTTGTAAGCCATTATCTTAGAGATTCTTTTGTGTTGGACGGAAAACACCTCCATGATCGAAATCACCCTCCATGGAAACTTAACAAGACCGAAACCACCAAATTAAGCCCACTAAGGCCGAAAACTCCATCTTATGGGACCGAAATCTCTTTCTTAAAGCCCTTTAGGACCAAAATCATCATTTTGAGAGTGTGTATAACGGATTTCGGTCATGCTACGACCGAAATCTACTTCTTTATGGCCGAAATCTCCCTTAAAAGTCAAGATAAGATGCCACCTGATTGGTTAAATGCCTTCCCAATGTGATATATTACACTTACCAATGTAAGTGTCACATCTCTTACATATCTTATCTCATATTACCATATATAAACCACCCTTTAAGAAACTCTTTCACCGTTCTTCAAAAACCATTCGCAGTTAAACATTCACACTTCACAATTCTCTCAAAGTTCTTCATCAAATAAATCCCAGGGAGCCTTCAAATCATTCCTTGTTCCTTAAAATTATTGTAAGTCCCTTTTTATAATCTAGTGTTATTATAACACTTACATATTAGTTATCTAATTTACACATATTATTACGTATTTAATATAATTAGGATACGGTTGTTTTTCACATGTTCTAACACGAAGAACATTGTCACCCTCTTCGTTATCAAACCGCGAATACACACTTGAGGTGAGTTCATACCCCCTACGTATTCACGATTTTTCCATGTTTTAGGGGGGGGGGGGGGAATACAAGTAAAACACAAGGAATCTTGTGTTAATATCTAAACTGTTTCAAATTATTTCAATTGTTGTTTTTTCCAAATATATATATATATATATATATATATATATATATATATATATATATATATATATATATATATATATATATATATATATATATATATATATATAATTAAGATTCTACAGGCTTAGAATTGGTAATTCCGCCTTAACTCCTGTTCCTGGTTTGGTTGTGGGCTTAGGGTAGAATTATCTGTTCGACTGTCTTTTCAATCTTAATTATATATGCCATATATATAAGTATAAAAATTATTTCAACACGTTAAACAAAAAGAATATTTTTGAAACTTATTTTATTACCGTTTGAACAAAAACATTAAATTCACGAGATACTTTTATCACAGATTTACGATTATAAACTTACATAGTTGTTAAAAATACAAAGGTTTTCATTTCAGAGAAATATACATTTTAAACTATAATAGGTATAGTTTATGGAACATACATACTATTTTACTAACTTCGGGTTACAATACAAAAACAATTATATAAACTATAATAGGTATAGTTTATGAGACATACATACAGTCTATTCATTACAAAAGGGCTTTTCATTATTCTACACGTAACCGTCAATATAGCTATGTGAGACAGACTTCAAGTACTTATATAAGTGCCAACGAAAGTCCTGAATTATAACCAGAATCTCCTGGAGGGAGAGTGTGACACTTGTGTATAGATCTATACGAGACTGACAATCCCACACCTAAACTGTTAGCTACCGTTAGGCCGACAGGCCTGGGGTGACAAATATGGTACCAATTTCGACGACTGAAGAACGTCGTATCAGACCATCTTAGGTCATCAAGCATGGTTATAATAACTTACAATTTGGTATTAACAATACGATTAGTGTACGAATACATAAATAACTTCAAATAGTTTTATTTAATAATAAAACTACAAAACAATATTTTACAGTACAGCTGGTGGATCCAGGCACATACATTCACAGATTTTCATACAAGTACAATTACAGTATACTATTTTCAAATACAGAGAAACTTACAGGAAACATTCATTTTATGGTTTTATGTGAAATAAAACTACGTTATACTATTTCAGAGTACAAGAACACTTACCCATTTTGGTCTTAACGTAAAAGACTACAACTCATTTACAACAAAAACTATTGGATTTTCTGGAAGAACACACTTACATTTTCAAGGAACAAATGAAAGACTTATAATACAAAAATGCTTATGAACTCAACAACTTTATTTTTGACACTCTTTTCAAAACTACTTGTATTCTCAGGGAATCAGTAGACAGGTGATCCAAAAAGGTTTTGAGAAGACGGACCATCATAGAGTCACGTCTTTTAGTTTTTTCTATATACTTTGGTGTCAAATATACATTGATTTGAACATAGATATAAAAACTATACTTTATCAATATGGTGGTTGTTGTGCTTTGATTACCATTATTCAATTCTTGTGATACTGTACATGACGTCATCCACCCCGAACGTTTCCGCCGTTCTGATTTGAGGGTGTGACAATTTGAGATTTCAGTCGAAGTTGGGACTCCTACCTCCCTTTGCCCGAGTTCTCGTATAACAACAGTTATCAAGCTAGCATTGGTATGGCACCATTTGAGTCTTCTATGGTTCAAAGTACATGACCTCAATTTGTTGGGGAGAGGTTGGCAAGAGGGTCATGGGGAGCATAGAGATAGTGCTCAAGACGATAGATCTTGTACGAGAGGTTAGGAAGGGACTTCAGACAACCCATAGTCACCAAAAGAGCTACGCCGATCGACGTCGATCTGAGTTGAAATTTTAGGTAGGAGATATGGTACTTATGAAGATCCGATTCAGAATGCGGGGCATGTTGGGTCCCAGGTTTATTGTTCCTTTCCGTGTAGCAGCTAGGGTAGGCATGGTAGCCTACCGCTTGGATTTACTGGATGAACTCAGTTAGATTCATAGAACCTTCCATGTATCCCAATTACAGAAGTGTGTAGCAGACGAGACCGCAGTAGTACCTTTGGATGATATACAAGTGGATGACCTCCTGAATTATGTTGAGTGGCCGGTACCTATTATCGACAAAAATACGAACACTATGAGGAACAAGGTGTCGGACTTGGTGAAGGTGCAATGGAAGTACCGGAAGGGTTCTAAGTGGACATGGGATCCCGAGGATGAGATGCGTACCCATTACCCTGCTAGCATTTGCAAACCCTTAGCCTTCATCACTGCCTTCCTACCCAAATTGATTTTAGCCTCCATTGGTGACCTTGAAGACCTTTTTGGTGATTTTGGCTCTTAGAAGAAGAATAAGACTCATTGGGTGCATCACTTGTGGCAAGCAAGCTCCTTTCTCACCATCCTGCAGTGCTTTTGGACCTTTGTATGTCTGAAAGCTCCAGCCTTTATCTATATTTCATGCTAGATCTAATATTTGTTCTGTTCTCTTCACGGGGGGTGTTTGATATCACGTATGGGATCCATAAAGTTTGCAATTTTATGGATCATTGAGGCCTTTTCTTTAGTATAATTTGTAGATCTGAGGCTTGGTGTTGGTTATAGACTCTAAGCATGAGTCTTGACCTCATTTTCTTCTTATTGACCTTGTTGGTGTTCAAGTCATGCATTGGACATGCATGATTGGAAATATAAGATTTTTAGTGTCCTTAGGGTTGGGAAAGACCCTCTGGAAACTCCTAAGGAGTAGCTTATGGGATTAAGAGCTCAATGCTCAAAGCTGTCCAAAACGAATCTCACGACGTGAGGTATGGTTCTCACTACTTTTACCTATGTTGTGTTTATATTTTTGACAAGTTGGGTTTTTTTGTTGATTTCTATATTATCTGAATTGAATTGATGATAACTTTGGGATTGCTGAGAATTCATAGGGCTGCTGATAACCCCTAAAACGTGTTGTTAATCCACTGGGTGTGTTATTAGCCTAATGGGATTGCTGATAGTCCTCAGGGTTGCTGATAACCTATAGATGTTTATTGTGTTGTGATGTATGGATATTTTGGGAGGGACTCACTAAGCTTTATGTTTATATTTATGCACTAAATGTGTTTCAGGTACCTCAGATGATCGCGGAAAGGTGAATGCATGATTGTACACTTCGACCTGTAGATCTTCTTATGATTTCCACGCTTTGATACTCTGATTTTAAGAAGACAATATTGATACATCTGGGATTTCATGTTTTAGGTTTTATGATACTTATGGTTTTTGTTGAATTAAAAATGAAAATTTTGTTGGAAAATTTGGGTTGTTACAATAGCATTGAGTTTTTGTGTAAGGATTGGTATCGATTCGGCATTAGGTAGCATGAGTTAGCTATCCTGTTGTTGAGGTAGCTGTTGAGCTTCTATTGAGTAGTTCACGTGAGTCTCCTCTCTATACTATGTAGTACACTAGGTGTTGGATATGCTTGTTGTCTTTGTGACTCTTGTTGTTATGTTGCATGAAAGTCCATAGGGAAGGCCATGGAAATTACAGGAGTGTTGTAAGACTATGAATTTTTCTTGTAGCATTTACTTGGGATGAAATAGGCCCTTTGGCTTAAACAGGCAGTTACAGGCGTGATTGTAAGTCTATGATTTGGCCCATACCATTTCACTTGGGATGAAATTGTTGGATTAGTGTCTAAGTCCAAAACTATAATTGGTGTGTACTTGACCCAACCCGGCATGGTCTATTTGGGTTGCACTTCACCGGAACAATTTGTATGGATAGACTTATGAGAAAAGGATATTTATGATTTATTAATATATTATAAGTTCTAATATATTAATATGAAATCATATTATTTAATTAGTATTGATCAAGAATTAATTTGGAATTAATTTAGTGATCAAAAGAGACTAGTTAAATATGGACTCATATAGTATGGGCTAATGTTATTTAGGATGGGCTAAGCCTACAATGAAGTCCATGGATAGTCCATGGAGCTTTTAACCCATGGATCCTAAGTAATGTGGAAAGTCATGGGTATTAGGGCTTACCCTAATCATGCATACTATATAAAGGAGTCCTTGGCTCATAAAATTGGCGCTAGTGTGTGTAATAAGAAAGAGAGCCGATCTTGTGAGCATCCATACTTTCTCTCAAGTCTACCAATTTGTTGGTGGTGATTTGTGATTCCACTTGAGGCATTCGCACTATTGGTGCTAGGCTCTTAAAGCTCCAAGTAATCAACTACAAGAAAAGGTATGTATTTTATCTAGTTTTTGTTATGCAAATACATATGATCATATGCATGTTAGGGTAACACCTTGGAAACTTCAAGTTTTCATGTATAATAGAGAAAACATAGATCCAAGGTATTTAGGGTTGCATGATCACATTAGGAGTGTTAGAATGCTCAAAACCCATTAGTGGTATCAGAGCCTAGGCTTGGTTTTCAGTTATACTTGATGCAATGCTGTAAAAATCGAATTTCTGGGCTTCTGGACTATGGACTCTTCGAGCCCACTGGGGGACTCACCGAGTCCAAGACTAAAATCAACCTACTCGTCGAGTAGGTTCATACACTCGGCGAGTAGGAGGCCCTGAGTGCAGATTTTCGACTTTTAAGGCTGGAATTTGACTAGAGTCATTACCCTAAGCTGTTTTTGAACTTATAAACCTGTTTTTGATGTGGTAATGATCATTCTAATCCAATTCAAAAGATAATTGTCAATAGATTCATGTGTTGTATTAGTTTAATGGTTAAGCTAATTACATGAAAATTGTTTGATTTGAATTGTCTTGTTCATATGAGTTTAATCTAGATCATAGTTTTTCTTGAGATGTTTGTTTGTTTATTAGATGATCTAAATGGCCTTTAATGGATTCCATAACTTGTCCTCAAGTTATGGAAAACCAAAAGTTTTTCTTTAAAAGAGTTTTTAAAGCCATAGGTTATAAAAACTTGAAGAGTCTTTTTCCATAAATTGTTTTATAACATCCATAACTTGTCCTCAAGTTATGGATTTTCAAGAGTCTTGCCATTAAAAGCCATATTAAACTCATATGTTATGGATTCCAAAGGTTTCTTGAATTGTTCAAAACTTGCCCTCAAGTTTTGGAATTTGTAAAGTTGCACTTTTGAATACTTTAGTTCCAAACCCTAGAATTTGAAATAGTTTAAAATTCAACCCTTATACTATTATAATATTATAGGTTTAATATTTATATATTTATATATATATATATATATATATATATATATATATATATATATATATATATATATATATATATATGTGTGTGTATGTATAAGAGTAGGTCAGTGTTACCGTTAGTAGGCCTCATTCATGAAGCTGGTCTATAAGGGGGTATAAGGTTACTGCCTATAAAATGGCAGTTTAATGGGTGTCCACTCTCACCCACCGCTTCCTTGACTGGTGGAGGGTCGTTAGCCGAACGGGTAGGATAAGGACTATAATTCTCATTAAAAGTATAATGATAAATACTAAGTAACTAAACACCTATAAATTCCCAATCTTAGTTACTTAGGAAAATGTGAATTTGGTGCTAACCCATGAAATTACACTTTATACCTTACCAAGTCGTTAGTGGAGTGTGTGTGGTTAACCGGCACACTAACATGGACTAGTAAGTGTGGCAAAGGGTAACTTAATGTTTATCATAGATCGGTGGAGCACGTATGGTTAACCGGCACATCGATTAGGTGATAAAGTTAAGGGTACGAAGTTAATTTGCATGGTTATTCACACCTTGTTTGTGATCCTCGGCATCCCAGTCACAAACTTGAGAGGGCACAATCGAGATTTAAACATGTCATTGAAAAGTTCAATGAATCTCAAAAGATCTAGGAGTTTCAATCCAAATAAAACCTAATACCTATTTCGTTTTTCATGGTGGAAATTGGTGAATCGTCATTCGCCTACCTTCAAATATTTTGTAGCTTGGATTACGACATCCCTCTTCCAAGTTATAAAATATTGTGTTGGGTCCTAGCCTTAATATTTCATCTTGGGTGTTCTATTAAGGACTTTAATCAAGTAACTTGAATTGCTCCCATTGTAGATGTCTGGTTCAGACAACTATGGTCTTCCCAAATCGCTTGGAACAAGCTTTCCTAATGAAGATGATGTCCCATGATTGGATCATGGAAATCATACTTCTCTTCCTCCACCTCCTCCAATTATTCTCCCTAACCCACAAGTTCAAAGTCACTCAAGACCTATTGGCAAGCAAAGTCTATGTGTGCTCACATCTTGGAGATAAAGTCATATATAGACAGGCCGGGAGAGTTGGGTGTCAAAGTCTTGAGGAAGTTGGTTGTTGACTAGGTTCTTCAATCACTTCCTAAGTCACATAGTGAGTTCCTTTGGGACTACTATATGACAGACCATGACATGACCCTTAATGATCTTACCTATTTGCTTGATGCTGCTGAATCAGCAATGATTTGGACCACTGGTAAAGCAAATTTAATTGGAAGATCGACTTCCCAAACTTCCATGGACATTGACAATGGTAACATTGGAAATCCAGAAAAGCTTTCTCTTCCTAATGGAAAGGGATCGGCCATAGTCAACTCGGTTGAGCAAATGGTAAAGAGAAAGGCTAATTATTAAATAGTCCCGTGTACCATTCCCAAAGAGTCCATATGTTTCAATTGCCAAAGAAAGGGGCATTGGTTGTGAAGCTGCCCTATTTACCTGAAAGCTCATAAGGATGGTAAAGTCAAAAAGGTTTGACTGTACTTCGGGTAAAGTCCACTATCTAACTTTATTAAATTCCTATTTTGAGATTCTTATTACATGATGTGACTAGGTCGCATTTTGATGTTTTAAGAATCAAAGAGAGGAAGCTTAAAAGAAGAGTAAGCTGATTCTGATCGTAAAGATCAAAATTTTGAGATGCTGCTGAGAGTTATGGTAGATTGCTTAGGAATAGATAACAACATGTTTTTCATTTGTATTTGCATTGTAAGGATAAGTTTTTTTCCGCAAGTTTTAAATAAAAGAAAAGTTTTGATTTTATTTATTTTAAGTATCCTTGAAATTTCATTTGTGAAAATTGTTGTTTATATGATTCCATTGATAGCAATATTGGAAAATGGATTTGACTCTTTCGTTTGTGGTAGTGTCATAATTTACCAAATAAGGAAATATAATTATCACCCAAGTTTCAGTTGGATAGAAACTTGGAATCATGCAACTTGAATTGTATGATGAATGAGAATTTTCATCTTTGGAAATTAAGACTATTTCCTTGATCACATGTATATGTGAGTCAAGTGAAGGATTAGGTGATCGGGTACACTTGAGTGTGCGTTGGTCAGGTCCACCATAGAGAACGATAAGACTATTCGTCAAGATTTACTAAAGTTTAGTAAATATGGTTATACTTACAAGTTTAAGTATAATTCTGAAACACTGGAAAAGTTTCAATGTATGGCAAGACGAATGAGAAGAATCAAATTAGGCAGAAAGATAAAAGTTTCTCCAATCTGAAAAGATAGGAAAGTACTTGAGTATATCCTATTTTGTGATTATCTTAGTGATTATGAAACCATATCACAATTGATCCTCTAAGGACATCTTAGTGCATTCGTATGACTAAGAAGAGGAATCGCGAATTTTTGGAATGGTTAAATCAAAAGATGAATCATACTTCGTTCCAAAATTAAGTCTTAGAGTAATACTCCAAGATTGTAACTTGAGTGACATAATCCTTAGAAGGTTTTGTTAGAACAATGTTCTAGTAGGATCGATAGATTCTAAGCAGAAAAATAATTAAAGACGTAATGATGAACACAGGAATGGTTTAACTGATGTCGAACGATTAAACTTTAACACCTCAGAAGAGCTCGATTAAGAACTTCGACTGTAGAGGTGTTTAGGGTTACAAAGCAATAATAACTATATTCACGTTAGTATCTAAGGCATACATGCATGCACTATTTATATCTAAACCCTATAATAATCACGGATGGACAGGCCCAATCCGGATATACAATACTAAGCCCATGACGCAACATAACATACCCACCAATCTCCCCCTTTGCGTCAATGGAGCCGAAAGCTCAGTCGGTTGAGCTATAGAAGACTTCTTGATAGTCTTGAACACCTTCGGTCTGATGGCCAAAAGAGTATGACGAAACGTGATATACCACCGAAGCATGTCCGTGAAGTTCTTCTTGTCTGCCTCAGAGTTCTGCTTGCACCGATGGATGATACTAATTATGTGCTCTAAGCAGTCCGTTGAGAACAGATGTTTGTCAACAAGAGCGAAAAGAAATCTATTGGCTTCGCCTCTTGTGAACATCACCGTAAGATGTGTAGAATCAATTTGGCCTATCTTCATTTTATTCACATCTCCAGGTTTTGTTGTTGGCTTTACAGTGGGTTTCTTATTCATAACTTTAGCTATCTCCTGGTCCATTGCAGCTACTTCATGGATATAGGAGGCCAGCATCCTCTTTAGATGATCCAGGATCGGCTCATATTCTTTCGGATTGGTGAGCAGTATGTTAAACAAAAAGATCCAATCATGCGGATTCAAATTTGGAAGATCTGCTAGGGATATAACCGAAATCGAATTTGCTGAACCTCGGGTTATTTTGAAACTAACATTGATAAACTTCCCGGCAGACGAAGGTTTCAGCACCTTGACAGTAATAATCTTCTGAGCACTCCATGTCAGGTACTGAGGCTGATCGAACTTCAGATAAAAATCGATAAGTTCGCGATCAACTTTAGGATGAGGGAAGGGAACTTGAACAGTCGAATCAAAGCAATGAAATGTAAATGGCTTTCATGTTATAGGCATATCGAACTGTGAGTCCCTTGAATTTTCACAATCAAAAGAAGCGACAGGTTCCAGCCAGTATACGCTTGGAAATTCTATTGCCTCTTTGATGAGCATTTCTCTTGTCCAGAGAGGAAGCAAGGCCTTTTTAAAGTTTATAGCATCTTGCTCTTCCTTGTTCTTTCGCTCCCTTTCTTCAGCTTCCTTCGCAACCCGAAGGGTTTCATCCAATTCTTTATCCCTTTTCTTTCGTTTCAGGGCCTCGGCAATTGTCTCCTCTTCTTCATCACTATCATCATCCAATCCCTTTTTCTTATCATGATTACCAGAACCCGAAGCTTCATTACCCTTCGGTTGAGTAGTGTGAGCACCTTCTCCTCCTTGTTTTGGAGGGACAAATCTCTCTGAAACACCCTTCATTTCATGTAAGAGAGCAAGGGCAGGAAGAAGTTTGGAAGTCAAATGATTCCTGATGGTCAGAGTAAGTATTGGATCATGAGCACTAAGAAGATTGGTAAGCATATTCTTGACATCCCAAGCACAACTCTGGAATACAGCTCGCTCTGTCTCTAACAATGAAATCTCCTTTTCAGCTTGAGCTAATTGGACTTTCTGAACTTCTATAGTAGAGGCTTTGCGTGCAAGATCGTCTTTCAATGCACTCTCCTTTGCTAAATCAGCTTGGAGTGTTTGAAGATGAGAAGTCACTAAGCTAAGTAGAGAAGTGTTCTCAGCTTGAATGGAAGAACGAACAGACTCAAATTTAGCTTGCTCCTCTTTTAGTGACTTGGATAAGGAATCAATTGAAGCGTTCACTTTGGCTGCATTTGAATCAGCATGTCCTTTGAGTGATTAAAGAAAAATCTGAGAGCTGTGAACAAGTTTTGCAACTTCAGCAGTGGCCTTCTTGCAAGAAGAAGTGGAATCCTCAACAGCCTGCGTCGATTTGTCAATGGCCCCAGTATATTGCAAAAAAAGCGGTGTCCAGAAAAGCATTGAGCACAACATCATTGTATGACTTGTTAGAGGCAAGCAATTGATCAAGTTTTTCATCAATACTCTGCAATTGTTGTCGTGTGATAGGAGCCTCTTCATCGTCGTCTGTTGGAAGCCGATAGGGACTGTAATAAGGCGAGTCAAATTCAACATTATCACCACCGAGAGTGGCACCAGAATCAGTTGAAGGTGAGGGTGAAAGAGGTTTGGATGTAATAGGAGGTTCGGTTTCAGTATTCGCCCCCGTATCAGATACGTTGACGTTAACTGTCGGTTCGGTTGTAGTGGTGGTAGTTGCTTGGGAAATGATAGGAGGTGGTAAAGGAGTTGTAGAAATGGGTATGGTACTAACTGGTGGTGGTGGTACAAAAGTTGTTGTTTGAGATGTGGGAGGTGGTGGAATTGGAGCAACCGAAACTGGAACATTGGTTTCCGGTGGAGATGGAGGAGGTGTTGGAACCGTGTCATTAAGAGGTTCGGTGGGAGTTGGTGAACGAGGAGGTGTATTACCTCTCGGTGATTCATAATGCTGAATTTCCTCTTCCTCGTCCTCCTCATCATTGTCTGAGCTGGGAGGAGAAGGACTCTTTGATTTCTTCGCCATCTTCATAATCTTCTTTGGAGCCGAAGAATCACCTTTATCAGCCTTTCGCTTTTTAGACTTGGCAGCTTTAGACGAAGGACCTTCGGTTGTCACTTTCTTGGTAGTTGCCCTTTTTCCTCGGTTGGCTGGCTTCTCCATAGCATCCAAAGCAGCTTGCTGTTCAGGAGTCAGTACTCTCGGTCCTTTGGGAGGAAACTTTCGGTATTCAGCCATCACCTTACTTTCGGCTGACACACACATGTACATCGTCTCAGGTATGGAACCATTATGGGAGAACTTTGTGGCATCAGAGAAGATGATCTTCTTCGTATGAAAGGTAGCCACAGACGAGACCAGTGCATCCTTCATTACTGGAATCTGCAAAGAATCAATAGCCTTTCTCGTGATGATGGTCCAGAAGCGACCACAAGAAATTTCAAAGTGTCTCG